>NC_086449.1:845739581-846339581 GCF_028390025.1 Pseudophryne corroboree
GTGAGTACACTATCAGAGGTGAGGATGGAGAGCGGCAGTACACGTGTGAGTACACTATCAGAGGTGAGGATGGAGAGCGGCAGTACACGTGTGAGTACACTATCAGAGGTGAGGATGGAGAGCGGCAGTACACGTGTGAGTACACTATCAGAGGTGAGGATGGGGAGCGGCAGTACACGTGTGAGTACACTATCAGAGGTGAGGATGGAGAGCGGCAGTACACGTGTGAGTACATTATCAGAGGTGAGGATGGGGAGCGGCAGTACACGTGTGAGTACACTATCAGAGGTGAGGATGTGGAGCGGCAGTACACGTGTGAGTACACTATCAGAGGTGAGGATGGAGAGCGGCAGTACACGTGTGAGTACACTATCAGAGGTGAGGATGGGAGCGGCAGTACACATGTGAGTACACTATCAGAGGTGAGGATGGAGAGCGGCAGTACACGTGTGAGTACACTATCAGAGGTGAGGATGGGGAGCGGCAGTACACATGTGAGTACACTATCAGAGGTGAGGATGGAGAGCGGCAGTACACATGTGAGTACATTATCAGAGGTGAGGATGGAGAGCGGCAGTACACATGTGAGTACACTATCAGAGGTGAGGATGGGGAGCGGCAGTACACGTGTGAGCACTTATCAGAGGTGAGGATGGAGAGCGGCAGTACACGTGTGAGTACATTATCAGAGGTGAGGATGGAGAGCGGCAGTACACGTGTGAGTACACTATCAGAGGTGAGGATGGGGAGCGGCAGTACACATGTGAGTACACTATCAGAGGTGAGGATGGAGAGCGGCAGTACACGTGTGAGTACATTATCAGAGGTGAGGATGGGGAGCGGCAGTACACATGTGAGTACACTATCAGAGGTGAGGATGGGAGCGGCAGTACACATGTGAGTACACTATCAGAGGTGAGGATGGAGAGCGGCAGTACACATGTGAGTACACTATCAGAGGTGAGGATGGAGAGCGGCAGTACACGTGTGAGTACACTATCAGAGGTGAGGATGGGGAGCGGCAGTACACATGTGAGTACACTATCAGAGGTGAGGATGGAGAGCGGCAGTACACGTGTGAGTACACTATCAGAGGTGAGGATGGGGAGCGGCAGTACACGTGTGAGTACACTATCAGAGGTGAGGATGGAGAGCGACAGTACACGTGTGAGTACACTATCAGAGGTGAGGATGGAGAGCGGCAGTACACATGTGAGTACACTATCAGAGGTGAGGATGGGGAGCGGCAGTACACGTGTGAGTACACTATCAGAGGTGAGGATGGAGAGCGGCAGTACACGTGTGAGTACACTATCAGAGGTGAGGATGGAGAGCGGCAGTACACGTGTGAGTACACTATCAGAGGTGAGGATGGGGAGCGGCAGTACACGTGTGAGTACACTATCAGAGGTGAGGATGGAGAGCGGCAGTACACGTGTGAGTACACTATCAGAGGTGAGGATGGAGAGCGGCAGTACACGTGTGAGTACACTATCAGAGGTGAGGATGGAGAGCGGCAGTACACGTGTGAGTACACTATCAGAGGTGAGGATGGGGAGCGGCAGTACACGTGTGAGTACACTATCAGAGGTGAGGATGGAGAGCGGCAGTACACGTGTGAGTACACTATCAGAGGTGAGGATGGAGAGCGGCAGTACACGTGTGAGTACACTATCAGAGGTGAGGATGGAGAGCGGCAGTACACGTGTGAGTACACTATCAGAGGTGAGGATGGGGAGCGGCAGTACACATGTGAGTACACTATCAGAGGTGAGGATGGAGAGCGGCAGTACACATGTGAGTACACTATCAGAGGTGAGGATGGAGAGCGGCAGTACACGTGTGAGTACACTATCAGAGGTGAGGATGGAGAGCGGCAGTACACGTGTGAGTACACTATCAGAGGTGAGGATGGAGAGCGGCAGTACACATGTGAGTACACTATCAGAGGTGAGGATGGGGAGCGGCAGTACACGTGTGAGTACACTATCAGAGGTGAGGATGGAGAGCGGCAGTACACACGTGTGAGTACACTATCAGAGGTGAGGATGGAGAGCGGCAGTACACATGTGAGTACACTATCAGAGGTGAGGATGGAGAGCGGCAGTACACGTGTGAGTACACTATCAGAGGTGAGGATGGAGAGCGGCAGTACACGGTGTGAGTACACTATCAGAGGTGAGGATGGGGAGCGGCAGTACACGTGTGAGTACACTATCAGAGGTGAGGATGGAGAGCGGCAGTACACATGTGAGTACACTATCAGAGGTGAGGATGGAGAGCGGCAGTACACATGTGAGTACACTATCAGAGGTGAGGATGGAGAGCGGCAGTACACGTGTGAGTACACTATCAGAGGTGAGGATGGAGAGCGGCAGTACACGTGTGAGTACACTATCAGAGGTGAGGATGGAGAGCGGCAGTACACGTGTGAGTACACTATCAGAGGTGAGGATGGGAGAGCGGCAGTACACGTGTGAGTACACTATCAGAGGTGAGGATGGAGAGCGGCAGTACACGTGTGAGTACACTATCAGAGGTGAGGATGGAGAGCGGCAGTACACATGTGAGTACACTATCAGAGGTGAGGATGGAGAGCGGCAGTACACATGTGAGTACACTATCAGAGGTGAGGATGGAGAGCGGCAGTACACGTGTGAGTACACTATCAGAGGTGAGGATGGAGAGCGGCAGTACACGTGTGAGTACACTATCAGAGGTGAGGATGGAGAGCGGCAGTACACATGTGAGTACACTATCAGAGGTGAGGATGGAGAGCGGCAGTACACGTGTGAGTACACTATCAGAGGTGAGGATGGAGAGCGGCAGTACACGTGTGAGTACACTATCAGAGGTGAGGATGGAGAGCGGCAGTACACGTGTGAGTACACTATCAGAGGTGAGGATGGGGAGCGGCAGTACACGTGTGAGTACACTATCAGAGGTGAGGATGGAGAGCGGCAGTACACGTGTGAGTACACTATCAGAGGTGAGGATGGGGAGCGGCAGTACACATGTGAGTACACTATCAGAGGTGAGGATGGAGAGCGGCAGTACACATGTGAGTACACTATCAGAGGTGAGGATGGGGAGCGGCAGTACACGTGTGAGTACATTATCAGAGGTGAGGATGGAGAGCGGCAGTACACATGTGAGTACACTATCAGAGGTGAGGATGGAGAGCGGCAGTACACATGTGAGTACACTATCAGAGGTGAGGATGGAGAGCGGCAGTACACGTGTGAGTACACTATCAGAGGTGAGGATGGAGAGCGGCAGTACACGTGTGAGTACACTATCAGAGGTGAGGATGGAGAGCGGCAGTACACGTGTGAGTACACTATCAGAGGTGAGGATGGGGAGCGGCAGTACACGTGTGAGTACACTATCAGAGGTGAGGATGGAGAGCGGCAGTACACGTGTGAGTACACTATCAGAGGTGAGGATGGAGAGCGGCAGTACACATGTGAGTACACTATCAGAGGTGAGGATGGAGAGCGGCAGTACACGTGTGAGTACACTATCAGAGGTGAGGATGGAGAGCGGCAGTACACGTGTGAGTACACTATCAGAGGTGAGGATGGAGAGCGGCAGTACACATGTGAGTACACTATCAGAGGTGAGGATGGAGAGCGGCAGTACACGTGTGAGTACACTATCAGAGGTGAGGATGGAGAGCGGCAGTACACGTGTGAGTACACTATCAGAGGTGAGGATGGAGAGCGGCAGTACACATGTGAGTACACTATCAGAGGTGAGGATGGGGAGCGGCAGTACACATGTGAGTACACTATCAGAGGTGAGGATGGAGAGCGGCAGTACACGTGTGAGTACACTATCAGAGGTGAGGATGGAGAGCGGCAGTACACGTGAGTACACTCAGAGGGGATGGGGAGCGGCAGTACACATGTGAGTACACTATCAGAGGTGAGGATGGAGAGCGGCAGTACACGTGTGAGTACACTATCAGAGGTGAGGATGGAGAGCGGCAGTACACATGTGAGTACATTATCAGAGGTGAGGATGGAGAGCGGCAGTACACATGTGAGTACACTATCAGAGGTGAGGATGGGGAGCGGCAGTACACGTGTGAGTACACTATCAGAGGTGAGGATGGAGAGCGGCAGTACACATGTGAGTACACTATCAGAGGTGAGGATGGAGAGCGGCAGTACACGTGTGAGTACACTATCAGAGGTGAGGATGGAGAGCGGCAGTACACGTGTGAGTACACTATCAGAGGTGAGGATGGAGAGCGGCAGTACACGTGTGAGTACACTATCAGAGGTGAGGATGGGGAGCGGCAGTACACATGTGAGTACACTATCAGAGGTGAGGATGGGGAGCGGCAGTACACGTGTGAGTACACTATCAGAGGTGAGGATGGAGAGCGGCAGTACACATGTGAGTACACTATCAGAGGTGAGGATGGAGAGCGGCAGTACACATGTGAGTACACTATCAGAGGTGAGGATGGAGAGCGGCAGTACACATGTGAGTACACTATCAGAGGTGAGGATGGGGAGCGGCAGTACACATGTGAGTACATTATCAGAGGTGAGGATGGAGAGCGGCAGTACACATGTGAGTACATTATCAGAGGTGAGGATGGGGAGCAGCAGTACACGTGTGAGTACATTATCAGAGGTGAGGATGGGGAGCAGCAGTACACGTGTGAGTACACTATCAGAGGTGAGGATGGAGAGCGGCAGTACACGTGTGAGTACACTATCAGAGGTGAGGATGGAGAGCGGCAGTACACATGTGAGTACACTATCAGAGGTGAGGATGGGGAGCGGCAGTACACGTGTGAGTACACTATCAGAGGTGAGGATGGGGAGCGGCAGTACACGTGTGAGTACACTATCAGAGGTGAGGATGGGAGCGGCAGTACACGTGTGAGTACACTATCAGAGGTGAGGATGGGGAGCGGCAGTACACGTGTGAGTACACTATCAGAGGTGAGGATGGGGAGCGGCAGTACACGTGTGAGTACACTATCAGAGGTGAGGATGGGGAGCGGCAGTACACGTGTGAGTACACTATCAGAGGTGAGGATGGGGAGCGGCAGTACACGTGTGAGTACATTATCAGAGGTGAGGATGGAGAGCGGCAGTACACGTGTGAGCACACTATCAGAGGTGAGGATGGGGAGCGGCAGTACACGTGTGAGTACACTATCAGAGGTGAGGATGGGGAGCGGCAGTACGCGTGTGAGTACACTATCAGAGGTGAGGATGGAGAGCGGCAGTACACGTGTGAGCACACTATCAGAGGTGAGGATGGAGAGCGGCAGTACACGTGTGAGCACACTATCAGAGATGAGGATGGGGAGCGGCAGTACACATGTGAGTACATTATCAGAGGTGAGGATGGAGAGCGGCAGTACACGTGTGAGTACACTATCAGAGGTGAGGATGGGGAGCGGCAGTACACGTGTGAGTACACTATCAGAGGTGAGGATGGAGAGCGGCAGTACACATGTGAGTACACTATCAGAGGTGAGGATGGGGAGCGGCAGTACACGTGTGAGTACACTATCAGAGGTGAGGATGGGGAGCGGCAGTACACATGTGAGTACACTATCAGAGGTGAGGATGGGGAGCGGCAGTACACGTGTGAGTACACTATCAGAGGTGAGGATGGAGAGCGGCAGTACACATGTGAGTACACTATCAGAGGTGAGGATGGAGAGCGGCAGTACACGTGTGAGTACACTATCAGAGGTGAGGATGGAGAGCGGCAGTACACATGTGAGTACACTATCAGAGGTGAGGATGGGGAGCGGCAGTACACATGTGAGTACATTATCAGAGGTGAGGATGGGGAGCGGCAGTACACATGTGAGTACATTATCAGAGGTGAGGATGGAGAGCGGCAGTACACGTGTGAGTACACTATCAGAGGTGAGGATGGGGAGCGGCAGTACACGTGTGAGTACATTATCAGAGGTGAGGATGGGGAGCGGCAGTACACATGTGAGTACATTATCAGAGGTGAGGATGGAGAGCGGCAGTACACGTGTGAGTACACTATCAGAGGTGAGGATGGAGAGCGGCAGTACACGTGTGAGTACATTATCAGAGGTGAGGATGGGGAGCGGCAGTACACATGTGAGTACATTATCAGAGGTGAGGATGGAGAGCGGCAGTACACGTGTGAGTACACTATCAGAGGAGAGGATGGGGAGCGGCAGTACACGTGTGAGTACATTATCAGAGGTGAGGATGGAGAGCGGCAGTACACATGTGAGTACATTATCAGAGGTGAGGATGGAGAGCGGCAGTACACGTGTGAGTACATTATCAGAGGTGAGGATGGGGAGCGGCAGTACACGTGTGAGTACACTATCAGAGGTGAGGATGGAGAGCGGCAGTACACATGTGAGTACACTATCAGAGGTGAGGATGGGGAGCGGCAGTACACATGTGAGTACACTATCAGAGGTGAGGATGGAGAGCGGCAGTACACATGTGAGTACACTATCAGAGGTGAGGATGGAGAGCGGCAGTACACGTGTGAGTACACTATCAGAGGTGAGGATGGAGAGCGGCAGTACACATGTGAGTACACTATCAGAGGTGAGGATGGAGAGCGGCAGTACACGTGTGAGTACACTATCAGAGGTGAGGATGGGGAGCGGCAGTACACGTGTGAGTACACTATCAGAGGTGAGGATGGAGAGCGGCAGTACACATGTGAGTACACTATCAGAGGTGAGGATGGAGAGCGGCAGTACACATGTGAGTACACTATCAGAGGTGAGGATGGAGAGCGGCAGTACACGTGTGAGTACACTATCAGAGGTGAGGATGGAGAGCGGCAGTACACATGTGAGTACACTATCAGAGGTGAGGATGGAGAGCGGCAGTACACGTGTGAGTACACTATCAGAGGTGAGGATGGGGAGCGGCAGTACACGTGTGAGTACACTATCAGAGGTGAGGATGGGGAGCGGCAGTACACATGTGAGTACATTATCAGAGGTGAGGATGGAGAGCGGCAGTACACGTGTGAGTACACTATCAGAGGTGAGGATGGAGAGCGGCAGTACACGTGTGAGTACACTATCAGAGGTGAGGATGGGGAGCGGCAGTACACATGTGAGTACACTATCAGAGGTGAGGATGGGAGCGGCAGTACACATGTGAGTACACTATCAGAGGTGAGGATGGGGAGCGGCAGTACACATGTGAGTACACTATCAGAGGTGAGGATGGAGAGCGGCAGTACACGTGTGAGTACACTATCAGAGGTGAGGATGGAGAGCGGCAGTACACGTGTGAGTACACTATCAGAGGTGAGGATGGGGAGCGGCAGTACACATGTGAGTACACTATCAGAGGTGAGGATGGAGAGCGGCAGTACACGTGTGAGTACACTATCAGAGGTGAGGATGGGGAGCGGCAGTACACATGTGAGTACACTATCAGAGGTGAGGATGGAGAGCGGCAGTACACGTGTGAGTACACTATCAGAGGTGAGGATGGAGAGCGGCAGTACACGTGTGAGTACACTATCAGAGGTGAGGATGGGGAGCGGCAGTACACGTGTGAGTACACTATCAGAGGTGAGGATGGGGAGCGGCAGTACACATGTGAGTACACTATCAGAGGTGAGGATGGAGAGCGGCAGTACACATGTGAGTACACTATCAGAGGTCGAGGATGGAGAGCGGCAGTACACGTGTGAGTACACTATCAGAGGTGAGGATGGGGAGCGGCAGTACACATGTGAGTACATTATCAGAGGTGAGGATGGAGAGCGGCAGTACACGTGTGAGTACACTATCAGAGGTGAGGATGGAGAGCGGCAGTACACGTGTGAGTACACTATCAGAGGTGAGGATGGAGAGCGGCAGTACACGTGTGAGTACACTATCAGAGGTGAGGATGGAGAGCGGCAGTACACGTGTGAGTACACTATCAGAGGTGAGGATGGAGAGCGGCAGTACACGTGTGAGTACACTATCAGAGGTGAGGATGGAGAGCGGCAGTACACGTGTGAGTACACTATCAGAGGTGAGGATGGGGAGCGGCAGTACACGTGTGAGTACATTATCAGAGGTGAGGATGGGGAGCGGCAGTACACGTGTGAGTACACTATCAGAGGTGAGGATGGAGAGCGGCAGTACACGTGTGAGTACACTATCAGAGGTGAGGATGGAGAGCGGCAGTACGCGTGTGAGTACACTATCAGAGGTGAGGATGGAGAGCGGCAGTACACGTGTGAGTACATTATCAGAGGTGAGGATGGGAGCGGCAGTACACGTGTGAGTACACTATCAGAGGTGAGGATGGAGAGCGGCAGTACACATGTGAGTACACTATCAGAGGTGAGGATGGAGAGCGGCAGTACACATGTGAGTACACTATCAGAGGTGAGGATGGAGAGCGGCAGTACACATGTGAGTACACTATCAGAGGTGAGGATGGAGAGCGGCAGTACACGTGTGAGTACACTATCAGAGGTGAGGATGGGAGCGGCAGTACACATGTGAGTACACTATCAGAGGTGAGGATGGAGAGCGGCAGTACACGTGTGAGTACACTATCAGAGGTGAGGATGGAGAGCGGCAGTACACGTGTGAGTACACTATCAGAGGTGAGGATGGAGAGCGGCAGTACACATGTGAGCACACTATCAGAGGTGAGGATGGGAGCGGCAGTACACGTGTGAGTACACTATCAGAGGTGAGGATGGAGAGCGGCAGTACACGTGTGAGTACACTATCAGAGGTGAGGATGGGGAGCGGCAGTACACATGTGAGTACACTATCAGAGGTGAGGATGGAGAGCGGCAGTACACGTGTGAGTACACTATCAGAGGTGAGGATGGAGAGCGGCAGTACACATGTGAGTACACTATCAGAGGTGAGGATGGAGAGCGGCAGTACACATGTGAGTACACTATCAGAGGTGAGGATGGAGAGCGGCAGTACACGTGTGAGTACACTATCAGAGGTGAGGATGGAGAGCGGCAGTACACATGTGAGTACACTATCAGAGGTGAGGATGGAGAGCGGCAGTACACGTGTGAGTACACTATCAGAGGTGAGGATGGGGAGCGGCAGTACACGTGTGAGTACACTATCAGAGGTGAGGATGGAGAGCGGCAGTACACGTGTGAGTACACTATCAGAGGTGAGGATGGAGAGCGGCAGTACACATGTGAGTACACTATCAGAGGTGAGGATGGAGAGCGGCAGTACACGTGTGAGTACACTATCAGAGGTGAGGATGGGGAGCGGCAGTACACATGTGAGTACACTATCAGAGGTGAGGATGGAGAGCGGCAGTACACGTGTGAGTACACTATCAGAGGTGAGGATGGGAGCGGCAGTACACGTGTGAGTACATTATCAGAGGTGAGGATGGAGAGCGGCAGTACACATGTGAGTACACTATCAGAGGTGAGGATGGGGAGCGGCAGTACACGTGTGAGTACACTATCAGAGGTGAGGATGGAGAGCGGCAGTACACATGTGAGTACATTATCAGAGGTGAGGATGGAGAGCGGCAGTACACATGTGAGTACATTATCAGAGGTGAGGATGGAGAGCGGCAGTACACATGTGAGTACACTATCAGAGGTGAGGATGGAGAGCGGCAGTACACATGTGAGTACACTATCAGAGGTGAGGATGGAGAGCGGCAGTACACATGTGAGTACACTATCAGAGGTGAGGATGGAGAGCGGCAGTACACGTGTGAGTACACTATCAGAGGTGAGGATGGAGAGCGGCAGTACACATGTGAGTACATTATCAGAGGTGAGGATGGAGAGCGGCAGTACACGTGTGAGTACACTATCAGAGGTGAGGATGGGGAGCGGCAGTACACGTGTGAGTACATTATCAGAGGTGAGGATGGAGAGCGGCAGTACACATGTGAGTACATTATCAGAGGTGAGGATGGAGAGCGGCAGTACACATGTGAGTACACTATCAGAGGTGAGGATGGAGAGCGGCAGTACACATGTGAGTACACTATCAGAGGTGAGGATGGAGAGCGGCAGTACACATGTGAGTACATTATCAGAGGTGAGGATGGAGAGCGGCAGTACACGTGTGAGTACACTATCAGAGGTGAGGATGGAGAGCGGCAGTACACATGTGAGTACATTATCAGAGGTGAGGATGGAGAGCGGCAGTACACGTGTGAGTACACTATCAGAGGTGAGGATGGAGAGCGGCAGTACACATGTGAGTACACTATCAGAGGTGAGGATGGAGAGCGGCAGTACACGTGTGAGTACATTATCAGAGGTGAGGATGGAGAGCGGCAGTACACATGTGAGTACACTATCAGAGGTGAGGATGGGGAGCGGCAGTACACGTGTGAGTACATTATCAGAGGTGAGGATGGAGAGCGGCAGTACACATGTGAGTACACTATCAGAGGTGAGGATGGAGAGCGGCAGTACACGTGTGAGTACACTATCAGAGGTGAGGATGGAGAGCGGCAGTACACGTGTGAGTACATTATCAGAGGTGAGGATGGAGAGCGGCAGTACACATGTGAGTACACTATCAGAGGTGAGGATGGGGAGCGGCAGTACACGTGTGAGTACACTATCAGAGGTGAGGATGGGGAGCGGCAGTACACATGTGAGTACACTATCAGAGGTGAGGATGGGGAGCGGCAGTACACATGTGAGTACACTATCAGAGGTGAGGATGGGGAGCGGCAGTACACATGTGAGTACACTATCAGAGGTGAGGATGGAGAGCGGCAGTACACATGTGAGTACACTATCAGAGGTGAGGATGGAGAGCGGCAGTACACATGTGAGTACACTATCAGAGGTGAGGATGGAGAGCGGCAGTACACATGTGAGTACACTATCAGAGGTGAGGATGGAGAGCGGCAGTACACATGTGAGTACACTATCAGAGGTGAGGATGGAGAGCGGCAGTACACATGTGAGTACACTATCAGAGGTGAGGATGGAGAGCGGCAGTACACATGTGAGTACACTATCAGAGGTGAGGATGGAGAGCGGCAGTACACATGTGAGTACACTATCAGAGGTGAGGATGGAGAGCGGCAGTACACGTGTGAGTACACTATCAGAGGTGAGGATGGAGAGCGGCAGTACACATGTGAGTACACTATCAGAGGTGAGGATGGAGAGCGGCAGTACACATGTGAGTACACTATCAGAGGTGAGGATGGAGAGCGGCAGTACACGTGTGAGTACACTATCAGAGGTGAGGATGGAGAGCGGCAGTACACATGTGAGCACACTATCAGAGGTGAGGATGGAGAGCGGCAGTACACATGTGAGTACACTATCAGAGGTGAGGATGGAGAGCGGCAGTACACATGTGAGTACACTATCAGAGGTGAGGATGGAGAGCGGCAGTACACATGTGAGTACACTATCAGAGGTGAGGATGGGGAGCGGCAGTACACATGTGAGTACACTATCAGAGGTGAGGATGGAGAGCGGCAGTACACATGTGAGTACACTATCAGAGGTGAGGATGGGGAGCGGCAGTACACGTGTGAGTACACTATCAGAGGTGAGGATGGAGAGCGGCAGTACACGTGTGAGTACACTATCAGAGGTGAGGATGGAGAGCGGCAGTACACATGTGAGTACACTATCAGAGGTGAGGATGGAGAGCGGCAGTACACATGTGAGTACATTATCAGAGGTGAGGATGGAGAGCGGCAGTACACATGTGAGTACACTATCAGAGGTGAGGATGGAGAGCGGCAGTACACGTGTGAGTACACTATCAGAGGTGAGGATGGGAGCGGCAGTACACGTGTGAGTACACTATCAGAGGTGAGGATGGGAGCGGCAGTACACGTGTGAGTACACTATCAGAGGTGAGGATGGAGAGCGGCAGTACACGTGTGAGTACACTATCAGAGGTGAGGAGGGAGTAGGGGGAGAGCGGCAGTACACATGTGAGTACACTATCAGAGGTGAGGATGGAGAGCGGCAGTACACATGTGAGTACACTATCAGAGGTGAGGATGTGGAGCGGCAGTACACGTGTGAGTACATTATCAGAGGTGAGGATGGGGAGCGGCAGTACACATGTGAGTACACTATCAGAGGTGAGGATGGAGAGCGGCAGTACACATGTGAGTACACTATCAGAGGTGAGGATGGAGAGCGGCAGTACACATGTGAGTACACTATCAGAGGTGAGGATGGGGAGCGGCAGTACACGTGTGAGTACACTATCAGAGGTGAGGATGGAGAGCGGCAGTACACGTGTGAGTACACTATCAGAGGTGAGGATGGGGAGCGGCAGTACACGTGTGAGTACACTATCAGAGGTGAGGATGGGGAGCGGCAGTACACATGTGAGTACACTATCAGAGGTGAGGATGGAGAGCGGCAGTACACGTGTGAGAGTACATTATCAGAGGTGAGGATGGAGAGCGGCAGTACACATGTGAGTACACTATCAGAGGTGAGGATGGGGAGCGGCAGTACACATGTGAGTACACTATCAGAGGTGAGGATGGGGAGCGGCAGTACACATGTGAGTACACTATCAGAGGTGAGGATGGGGAGCGGCAGTACACGTGTGAGTACATTATCAGAGGTGAGGATGGGGAGCGGCAGTACACGTGTGAGTACACTATCAGAGGTGAGGATGGAGAGCGGCAGTACACATGTGAGTACACTATCAGAGGTGAGGATGGGGAGCGGCAGTACACGTGTGAGTACACTATCAGAGGTGAGGATGGAGAGCGGCAGTACACATGTGAGTACACTATCAGAGGTGAGGATGGAGAGCGGCAGTACACATGTGAGTACACTATCAGAGGTGAGGATGGAGAGCGGCAGTACACGTGTGAGTACAGTATCAGAGGTGAGGATGGAGAGCGGCAGTACACATGTGAGTACATTATCAGAGGTGAGGATGGGGAGCGGCAGTACACGTGTGAGTACACTATCAGAGGTGAGGATGGAGAGCGGCAGTACACGTGTGAGTACACTATCAGAGGTGAGGATGGAGAGCGGCAGTACACGTGTGAGTACACTATCAGAGGTGAGGATGGAGAGCGGCAGTACACATGTGAGTACATTATCAGAGGTGAGGATGGAGAGCGGCAGTACACGTGTGAGTACACTATCAGAGGTGAGGATGGAGAGCGGCAGTACACGTGTGAGTACAGTATCAGAGGTGAGGATGGAGAGCGGCAGTACACGTGTGAGTACAGTATCAGAGGTGAGGATGGAGAGCGGCAGTACACATGTGAGTACACTATCAGAGGTGAGGATGGAGAGCGGCAGTACACGTGTGAGTACACTATCAGAGGTGAGGATGGAGAGCGGCAGTACACATGTGAGTACATTATCAGAGGTGAGGATGGAGAGCGGCAGTACACGTGTGAGTACACTATCAGAGGTGAGGATGGAGAGCGGCAGTACACGTGTGAGTACAGTATCAGAGGTGAGGATGGAGAGCGGCAGTACACGTGTGAGTACAGTATCAGAGGTGAGGATGGAGAGCGGCAGTACACATGTGAGTACACTATCAGAGGTGAGGATGGAGAGCGGCAGTACACGTGTGAGTACACTATCAGAGGTGAGGATGGAGAGCGGCAGTACACGTGTGAGTACAGTATCAGAGGTGAGGATGGAGAGCGGCAGTACACATGTGAGTACACTATCAGAGGTGAGGATGGAGAGCGGCAGTACACGTGTGAGTACATTATCAGAGGTGAGGATGGAGAGCGGCAGTACACATGTGAGTACACTATCAGAGGTGAGGATGGGGAGCGGCAGTACACGTGTGAGTACATTATCAGAGGTGAGGATGGAGAGCGGCAGTACACATGTGAGTACACTATCAGAGGTGAGGATGGAGAGCGGCAGTACACGTGTGAGTACACTATCAGAGGTGAGGATGGAGAGCGGCAGTACACGTGTGAGTACATTATCAGAGGTGAGGATGGAGAGCGGCAGTACACATGTGAGTACACTATCAGAGGTGAGGATGGGGAGCGGCAGTACACGTGTGAGTACACTATCAGAGGTGAGGATGGGGAGCGGCAGTACACATGTGAGTACACTATCAGAGGTGAGGATGGGGAGCGGCAGTACACATGTGAGTACACTATCAGAGGTGAGGATGGGGAGCGGCAGTACACATGTGAGTACACTATCAGAGGTGAGGATGGAGAGCGGCAGTACACATGTGAGTACACTATCAGAGGTGAGGATGGAGAGCGGCAGTACACATGTGAGTACACTATCAGAGGTGAGGATGGAGAGCGGCAGTACACATGTGAGTACACTATCAGAGGTGAGGATGGAGAGCGGCAGTACACATGTGAGTACATTATCAGAGGTGAGGATGGAGAGCGGCAGTACACATGTGAGTACATTATCAGAGGTGAGGATGGGGAGCGGCAGTACACGTGTGAGCAGAGCTGGCTTTTCTGCAGACTCCTGTACATGTAATAACTATTTGAAGTCTTCCACTATCGGGATTAGAATATGAATACAATAGAAGGTATACTGATCTATATTTACACTTGAATGGAATTATAAATATGATAACGCACAGATGATAAGAAATGAGAAACATCTTAATAGTAGTTTCTTACCTGTTCTGTGCTGTTGTGGGACATGTCCTATTCCACTGCTTTCAACTAAAGTACTTTTATTAAAGGAGACCTCAGACACGAGCTGGAAGGTGATATTGCTGTAACAAGTTCCAGGCAGCCAGTGATTAAACACAGTTTTGCCTTTGAAGAAATCTGCAAATGATATTTTATGCAACACATTAATGTCATGGAGGGAACTGGTTTCCAAATTTCCAGCGCAGAGAGGACACTTGCACCAATTGGCTGCATGTGGTGGTTATTGTCAATGAATATTGCAAGATCTAAAAATTGTGTTTTATTTTTAGGTATTTGTTGGTGAATTTCCAGTTGATGTAATAGTGTTTCTTCTGTGCCCTGCCATAAAAATATAATGTTGTCTATGAATCTTCACCAGAGAACAAGGTTCTCCCCAAAACCATGCACAAGCTAGGCCCCTACCATGGTGGTCATTCCGAGTTGTTCGCTCGGTACTTTTCTTCGCATCGCAGCGATTTTCCGCTAACTGCGCATGCGCAATGTTCGCACTGCGACTCCGCCAAGTAAATTTGCTATGCAGTTAGGTATTTTACTCACGGCATTACGAGGTTTTTTCTTCGTTCTGGTGATCGTAATGTGATTGACAGGAAGTGGGTGTTTCTGGGCGGAAACTGGCCGTTTTATGGGAGTGTTTGAAAAAACGCTACAGTTTCTGGGAAAAACGCGGGAGTGGCTGGAGAAACGGAGGAGTGTCTGGGCAAACGCTGGGTGTGTTTGTGACGTCAAACCAGGAACGACAAGCACTGAACTGATCGCACTGGCAGAGTAAGTCTCGAGCTACTCAGAAACTGCAGAGAAGTCTTTTCGCAATATTGCGAATCTTTCGTTCGCAATTTTGATAAGCTAAGATACACTCCCAGAGGGCGGCGGCTTAGTGTGTGCAAAGCTGCTAAAAGCAGCTTGCGAGCGAACAACTCGGAATGAGGGCCCATATGCTGTCTTCCTCCCACTTCCTCATAAACAGGTTGGTATATTTCCCAAAGTGGTCGCTTTGGTTTGTAAAATGTATCATTGAATCAGACATAATTGTGTGCCAATATGAATTATATGGATTTTATGTGGGTAAGAAAGAGGTATGGTTATACTTACCTTCGTTAGCTCTTTTTCAGCAAGGTCCATGGGATCCACAGGGTTAATACTTAACCTTGGGAATGATCTGGTGGAGACCAGGACTGGCACCAAACAATAAAGCTTTGTGAGCCTCCCAGGATGCACTGGGCTCTTCTCATACCCCACCACCATGATCAGGCAGTTCAGTTTTAGTTAACAAGCAAAAAGCTGGAGCTGGAGAAAGGAGAGAAGAAAGTACGACACACACAGGAAATTACACTCTCACATAGAAGAGAAGGGAACTGGTGACCATGAAGGCAACCCATTGAAGCGTGGTGCGTCAGGGTGGGCACCCTGTGGATCTCATGGACGAACAAGAGTTAATGATGGGTCCTTGGTCTCAACAGGGTTAATCCTTAACCTTGGGATGTCCCAAAGAAGTTGTAATAGGAAGGGAACGCCCCTAAGATGAAAGGAGGACTTGGCGGCCAAAGGTTGCATACTGAGAGGCAAATGTATCAAAGGCACAGAACCTAAGAAATGTGTGGGCAGAAGACCATGTAGCATCCTTGTACAATTGTGTAGCAGACGCTCCATGGCGTGCTGCCCATGAAGGACCCACAGAGTGAGTAGAATGAGCAGGTAGATCAGCCTGCATGTAAGCCTGTGAGATGGTCTTCTGAAGCCAATGTGCCAATGTTTGTTTATTGGCAGGCCAGCCCCACTTGTGGAATCCATATAGGATGAATAAGGCATCTGTTTTCCTAACAGAACTATTTTGGTCCACAAAGATCTTAAGAGCACGGACCACAACCAATGAGGCTGCCTTTGGTGTGAGATCAGATTCCTGGAAGGCCGGTCCCACAATTGGTTCGCTAATATGAAATTTAGATACCACCTTAGGTAGGTATCCACGTTTTTTGTCCTAAGGACCTCCCAGTCCTGGTGGAATATCAGAAATGGGGAGTGACATGAGAGAGAGCTCCCAAGTCAGAGATTCTACGGGCTGAAGCAATAGCTAGCAGAAAAAGTCTTAGCGATGAGCCACTTGAGGTTTCCAGTGGTTCAAATGGACTGTGTTGTAAGGCCAAAAGAACCAAGGACAGGTCCCAATGAGCTATCAGAGGGACAAATGGAGGATGTATCCAGAGTACCCCCAGAAGGAAGGTTAGCACATCCGGCAAAGGAGTCAAGTCTCTTCTGGAACCAGACGGACAAAGCTGAAACCTGGACCTTGAGAGAAGCCAAGCGAAGACCCATGGCTAGGCCTGCCTGTAAGATGGCTAACAGTCTAGGGATCCTAAAAACCTTAGGCTTGTAGTAACGATGAAAATAGGAGTGCCAAATCCAGTGATAAATGCGAGCAGAGGCAGTTTCCGAGCCTGAAGCATAGTTTGAACTACTAACCTGGAGAAACCTTTTTCTCTTAGGAGGGATGTCTCAAGAGCCACGCCGTCAAAGACAGGCAAGGTAGATCCGGATGGAGGCAAGGCCCCTGGGAGAGCAGGTCTGGATGAAGAGGTAGAGAAGAGATCTAGTAGATCCGTGAACCAATGGCGTCTGGGCCATGCTGGAGCTACCAGTATGAGCATGCCGCTGCCCTCTGAATTTCCACAGCACTGTGGGAAGGAGAGACACTGGAGTAAAGAGGTAGGCTAGAGGAAAGGTCCATTGGACCATGAGTGAGTCCATGAAGCTCGCTGATCTTGTGTCCTGGCCACATACATCGGTACCTTGTGGTTGTGTCTGGAGGCCATGAGATCGATGTATGGAAGGCCCCCTTTCTGCACCAGAATCTGAAAGACCATACTCTGCCGTGAATGTCCTGTTATCTGAGAAAAAGGGGGATTCAGCATCTGAAACCTCAGCATGATCAGCAGTAACGAAAAAATTATTCTGAATCAGAGAGGAGAATAGACTGTATGGGAGGACGGCACAGCACCCTTAGATGTAGAGGGTGTAGGTAGTGTACCTTGACCCTGCATCATGCTCTGAAATACAGCAGCGGAAGCAGCCAAACTCTGTATAGAGTTAGAGAATGAGTCCAACCATGTAGTAGGGAAGGGCGGAGCTGTAATTGCCTGATAAACTAGGCTGTTGTAATCCCATAGGGGGAGCCATTTAGGGCTGCAGTGGTTGTGGTATACCCATAGGGGGAGCCGTAGGCGGGGAAGCAATATGGTCACCAATTTTTGTCAGCAATGTAGTAAAAGATGCATGTGGGGGTTCTTGTACCAGTGCTGGAGGGGCTGAGGTGAGGGGGGGCACCAAACACCATCACAATTCCTGAGGTAAAACCTCCATGTTAAAGGTTTTACATGCTACCAAAGTAGAATCCCTGTACACACACAAATATGACAATATGCAGCGTGTAACAGTGATAGTAAGTGACCAAATGCACACACAATATACAGTTATGCAGTATAGTGTGGCAAATTAAATCCAAAACACACCAGTTTTCAAGGGTTATTTGAGAGAAAATAGAATTTTGGTTACCTACCGGTAAATCCTTTTCTCGTACTCTGTAGCGGATGCTGGGGTCCATATTAGTACCATGGGGTATAGACGGGTCCTACAGGAGCTATTGGCACTTTAAGAGTTTAATAGTGTGGGCTGGCTCGTCCCTCTATGCCCCTCCTACCAGACTCAGTCTAGAAACTGTGCCCGAGGAGACGACATACTTTGAGAGAAGGAATTACACAGACAGTGGCGAGATTCATACCAGCTCACACAACAGGCAAAACCGGCTAACATGCCGGAAAAACTCAGCAACAGCTGAAACAGTAACTAACGCAGAACTTACCTAGGAACTAGGCCGTACTGAACTATAAACCAATGCAGGAAAACACAGCGCTGGGCGGGCGCCCAGCATCCTCTACGGACTACGAGAAAAGGATTTACAGGTAGGTAACCAAAATCCTATTTTCTCTTATGTCCTAGAGGATGCTCGGGTCCATATTAGTACCACGGGGATGTACCAAAGCTCCCAGTACGGGAGGGAGAGCGCGGAGGCTCCTACAAGACTGCTTGACCAAACTTGAGGTCACCAGTATCAAACTTGTAAAACTTGGCAAACGTGTTCGACCCAGACCAAGTAGCTGCTCGGCAAAGTTGTACAGCAGAAACACCCCGGGCAGCCGCCCAGGAAGAGCCCACTTTACGAGTAGGGCCTTTACAGATCTTGGACACGGCAATCCTGCCGTGTAATAAGCATGCTGGATGGTGAACCTGATCCAGCGTGAAATCGACTGCTTAGAAGCAGGACACCCAATTTTCTTGGGAACATAGATGACAAACAGAGAGTCACTTTTTCTATGACGAGCCGTTCTCTTCACATAAATCTTCAAAGCCCTCACAACATCCAAGGCCTTTAAAGCAATTGAGGAGTCAGTAGCCACTGGCACCATAATAGGTTGGTTGATATGGAAAGCCGATACAACCTTAGGCAGGAACTGTGGACGAGTCCTAAGCTCTGCCCTGTCTTCATGGAAGATCAGATAGGGACTTTTACAGGATAAAGCCCCCAATTCCGACACGCGTCGTGCAGAAGCCAAGGCCAACAAAGTGACCGCCTTCCACGTGAGAAACTTTGTATCAGCCACCTGCAGAGGCTCAAACCAAGCTGATTGCAGGAACTGCAACACCACATCAAGATCCCAGGGTGCCATTGGCGCCACAAAGGGAGGCTGAATTTGCAGAACCCCTTTCAAAAAGGTCTGAACCTCAGGGAGGACAGCCAAATGTTTTTGGAAGAAGATGGACAAAGCAGAGATCTGGAACTTGATGGAGCACAATCTCAGGCCCATATCCACACCTGCTTGCAGGAAAAGGAGAAAACGTCCAAGTTGAAACTCCACCACAGGAAATTTCTTGGCCTCACACCAAGAAACATATTTTTTTCCAAATGCGATGGTAATGTTTAGACGTTACCCCCTTCCTAGCCTGTATCAGAGCATGAATGACCTCATTTGGGATACCCTTCCGAGCTAAGATCTGGCGTTCAACCGCCATGCCGTCAAACGTAGCCGTGGTAAGTCTTGATAAGCGAACGGCCCCTGCAGAAGCAGATCCTCTCGAAGAGGCAAAGGCCTTGGATCTTCCAGCAGAAGATCCAGTAGATCCACGTACCAAGCCCTCCTTGGCCAGTCCGGAGCAATGAGGATTGCCAGAACCTTTGTTCTTCTTACCAGTTGAAAAACTTTTGGTATCCGAGGAAGTGGACGGAACACATACACTGACGTGAACACCCACGGTGTTATCAGTACGTCCACCGCCACTCCCTGTGGGTCTCTCGACCTGGAACAGTACCTCCGCAGCTTCTTGTTGAGGCGGGAAGCCATCATGTCTATGTGAGGAACCCCCCACCAACCTGTTACTTCCTCGAACACCTCCGGATGCGGATGGAGGCCCCACTCTCCCGGATGGAGATCGTGTTTGCTGAGGAAGTCTGCTTCCCAGTTGTCTACACCCGAAATGAAGATTGCTGACATCGCCACCGCCTGCCTTTCTGCCCAGAAGAGGATTTTTGACACCTCTGACATGGCAGCCCTGCTCTTCGTTCCGCCTTGTCGGTTTATGTAGGCCACTGTGGTCACGTTGTCCGACTGCAACTGAACAGCCCGATCCTGTAGAAGGTGAGATGCTTGCAGAAGGCCGTTATATACGGCTCTTAGTTACAGAATGTTTATTGGGAGAAGGGATTCCTGATCTGACCACCTTCCTTGGAAGGTTTCCCCCTGAGCGACTGCTCCCCAACCTCTTAGACTTGCATCCGTGGTTAGAAGGATCCAGACTTGAACTCCGAACCTTCGGCCTTCCAGAAGGTGCGGTAGTTGTAGCCATCAGAGGAGCGAAATCCTGTATCCTCTGGTGTATGTGTAGGTGAGATCCCGACCACTGGGCCAATAGATCCAGCTGAAAGGATCGAGCATGAAACCTTCCGTACTGAAGAGCCTCGTAGGAGGCAACCATCATTCCCAGAAGGCGGATGCACTGATGAACCGATACCCGGGAAGGCTTTAAGACATCCCGGACCATTGTTTGAATCACCAATGCTTTCTCCACCGGCAGAAATACCCTCTGCACTTCCGAGTCTAGGATCATCCCCAGGAAAGACAGCCTCCATGTCGGCTCCAGATGAGACTTTGGAAGGTTCAGGATCCAACCGTGCTCCTTGAGCAGATGTGTCGTGAGAGCAATGGATCGCAACAACTTCTCCCTGGACAACGCCTTGATCAGGAGATCATCCAGATACGGAATAATGTTCACCCCTTGCTTGCGTAGGAGAACCATCATTTCCGCCATCACCTTGGTGAAGACCCTTGGTGCTGTGGAGAGGCCAAACGGCAGCGCCTGAAACTGATAATGGTCGTCCAACAGTGAAAACCTGAGGTATGCCTGATGCGGTGACCAAATGGGAATGTGGAGGTACGCATCCTTGATGTCCAGGGACACCAGGAATTCACCCTACGTCAGACCTGTGATAACAGCTCTCAGACTCCATCTTGAATTTGAACTCCCTGAGGTATGGGTTCAGAGACTTTAAGTTCAGAATTGGCCGTACCGAACCATCCGGCTTCGGTACCACAAAAAGGTTTGAATAGTAACCTTTGTTCCACTGATGAGGTGGAACTGGAACAATGACCCTGGAAACCACCAATTTTTGGATAGCATCCAGAAGAATTGATCTGTCTGCCGGCAGAGTCGGCAAGCCTGACTTGAAGAAACGGTGAGGTGGGAGATCTTGAAACTCCAGCCTATACCCTCTGGACACTATATTCAGTACCCAGGGGTCCAGGCCAGATGACACCCAGACGTGGCTGAAATGCCAGAGTCTTGCCCCCACCTGACCTTCCTCCAGGCCTAGCTGTCCACCGTCATACAGAGGACTTTGGGGTATCAGAAGCAAGCTTCTGGTTCTGGGAGCCAGCGGGAGCAGGCTTCTTTCTTTTAGCACGACCACCTCTGAAGAAGGTGTTCGAAGGCTTGTTCATTCTAAGCCTCGCGGGCCGAAAGGGCTGTGACGTGGCTGGTGCAAAAGGCTTCTTTGTAGCCAGTGCAGCTGAGGAGAGAAAAGGACACTTACCCGCGGTAGCCGTGGCAATCCACGCATACAGAGCCTCCCCAAAGAGAGCCTGACCTGTATACGGTAGGCCCTCCACGCTCTTCCTGGATTCCGCGTCCGCAGACCATTGGCGCAGCCAGAGACCCCTGCGAGCCGAGACGGACATGGAGGAGATCCCCGCAGCCATGGAACCCAGGTCCTTCATGGAGTCTACCAGGAACCCTGCAGAATCCTGAATATTATGTAAAAATAAATCTATGTCACCTTTACCCATCGTAGTCGATTCCTCCTGCAGAGTGACTGACCACCTGGCAATAGCCTTAGAAATCCAAGCACAGGCTATAATTGGGCGCAGTATAGCCCCTGAAGCCGTGTAAATGGATTTTAGCGTAGCGTCCACCTTGCGATCAGCAGGGTCCTTCAACGCGGTAGATCCCGGGACCGGTAATACCACCTGTTTGGACAGCCTAGAGACAGAGGCATCGACTATCGGTGGAGACTCCCACTTTTCTCTATCTTCCTCTGGGAAGGGAAAAGCAACCAAGACCCTCTTAGGGATCTGGAATTTTTTCTCCGGATTTTCCCAGGCTTTTTCAAAGATAGCATTTAATTCCTTAGATGCCGGGAAGGTGAGGGATGGGGGGGGGGGGGCTGTGAAAAATGCCTCCTCAACCTGCTCAGGAGTTGTGTCAGTAATGTGTAACATCCCTCACGGCCTCAATCATCAACTGCACCCCCTTAGCAAATGATGCCGTCCCCCTCGACATATCCCCATCACCATCTGCAGTGTCAGAATCGGTGTCCGTGTCATCCTGCATAATCTTTGCAAGTGCACGTTTGTGAGAATGTACCGCAGGGGACCCCGAGGAAGCAGTATCAGACCATACAACCATAGAGGATTGCAGTACCTGAGTGGCATGCTCAGTTCTAGCAACCTTATCTGAAATCTGACAAATACTCCGGCTATCTAGCTGGGATCTGCGCTACAACAGTGCAATCCTGATTACATGGGATGGGATCTTCCTGGGAAGACAAATCCTCTGCAGCATATGAAACAGAGTCTCTAGACATGTTGTCACACACACCAATCACCCCACAAACACACAGGGTACAGGGCAGACAGAGTTCCCCCCCCCCCCCCAAGAATGGCAGAGAGACACAGAGATTGGAGCCAACCCACACACAGCGCTATATAGGTATAGGGAGACCCTTAACCAGCGCTGACTGTGTCCCTTAATAGGTGACACAGTCCATACACAGCCTCCCCCCCCCTTCTACAACCCCCTGGTACCGTACAGATAGCTGGAGGTGCTCTGGAGGGACTGTTCTTCTACTGGCAGTGTGTCTGCAGGCAGGAAAATGGCGCTGAACGCTGCTGGTTCCGCTCTGAGGAGAAGCTCTGCCTCCTTAATGGCGCTGTCTTCCCGCTCTTCTGAGATTATACTGGCCTGAGGATTTTGTGCTGGCTGAGATCCGCAGACCCCTACAGGCTTTCTGGTCAGTGTAGGGTCAGGTGCTGGCTCAGGGCGCCCCTCACAGCGGCGCACCTAAGTACCGCTGAGCTGTTCGGGACCCTTAAGCTGCCATCTTCACACTGACCCTCGCTTGTAAGGGGGGACAGTGACTCACTCGCCACACTTCAGCTCTGCAAGGGGGTGGCGGCTGGCTGCTGGGGTGAACGTTCCCTTGTTGCGGGGCGCGATCTGTCCCCTCTGGAGCTCAATGTCTAGTCAGTGGAGACAGTGGCTCAGACCCTGCAGGGCGGGCTCCCCCCCTCAGTCCCTCATTGCAGGCAGGCTGTTGCCAACAGCCTCCTGTAAAAAAATAAACTCTAAAATAAACTTTTTCTAAGAAAGCTCTGTAGAGCTCCCCTAGCTGTGACCGGCTCCTCCGGGCACATTTTTTAAACTGAGTCTGGTAGGAGGGGCATAGAGGGAGGAGCCAGCTCACACTATTAAACTCTTAAAGTGCCAATGGCTCCTGGTGGACCCGTCTATACCCCATGGTACTAATATGGACTGTAGCATCCTCTAGGACGTAAGAGAAAAAGTGGAAATCAATATTAGGCAGTAAGAGATAAAAACATGCAGCAGTGCTAGCATAAGTCACATACAATGCAGAATTAGCAATTTAACTCCAATGGGCACTGACATCAACAACCCTCAACCCTGCTATGTAGAAGAGGCTTGGTAGGATGCAGTGCTTTGTATAACATGCTATATGGTAGAGGTATACAGGGAGATTCTGCCCACCGCTCCTGGAGACCTGCAGAGCTCAGACAATGGCTGCCCAGGAGGATGAGGGAGGAGCAGCCCAGGGTGGGAAGACCACTGTGGAATGGGGAATCGCTGGCCTCCACTATGCTGAATGTCACAACCAGTTGTCCTGGCCTGTGGTCCCAGCACCACTGTACATTAAAGCCCTGGTGGTCTAGTGCGGCCACAGGAACACTTAATGGTCTGGGAGCACCTCAGCGTTGCTGGTCCTCGCCCCAGATCAGTGGCAAATGGACTGCGCTATACAACCTGTCCCCCAGTGTTGCAGTCCTGGGCACCCCTGTGCCTCTGCTAGTGAAGGTGTATCGCCAGGGGTTCCAACAAAATCATACATCCAGTTGTGGTGTCGCTGCCCGGAGTGGGTGTTGGAGCATCATCGCTGGCTTCCTCTTGGACTGCCAGATGCTGATTGCTTAAAAGAAACAAGAAAAATTTAATATTTAAAAAGTAAAACTTGGGCTGCAGTGTGACCAGCTCCGTGCTGAAGTGCCTGAGCATGGGGGCGAGGTATAAAGGGACAGAAGCCCAGTGCATCCTGGGAGGCTCACAAAGCTTTATTGTTCTGTGCCAGTCCTGGTCTCTACCACATCATACCCAAGGTTAACCCTGTGGAGACCATGGACCCCGAAGGCTTATGTACATATCATCTGTATCTATGTGAAGGAAGGGTTTTGGGCCGTCCCTACCTTTTGTGTCAGCAGGTTGTAAAATGCTGTCACATCTCTGGTGACCAGACAATAGGTTATATGTGATTTGTTCCAATGTCCCTTGTTCTCTTTATGCATGAGTTTGTTTGTTTTTCACTGTGTCTGGCATATATTTGGATAAATGTGCTGTAAGTGAATGGATGTTGTGAATGATTGGTCATCCTGGTGGATGTTGTTGGTCTTTAGGTATTTGTGGTACATAGGGCCTAATTCAAGGTTGACTGCAAAAGCAAAATCTTCCTCTAATGGGAAAAACCATGTGCACTGAAGGTGGGGCAGATGTAACATGCCCCATGTCGAATGCCGACACCATGAGGCCTAGTACTTGCATCACCGAGTGTATCGACACACGCGGGTGAGAGGAAGCATCTTATCTTGTCCTGAAGTTTCAGGACCTTCTCCGGAGAAAAAAAAACAACCGCTGGTTGTGTGTGTCCAATAGTGCTCCCAGATGCACCATGCTCTGAGCAGGGACCAGGGAAGATTTCTTCCAGTTGATGAGCCACCCGTGGGCTTGTAGGAATTGGACCGTCAGTTCCAGATGACGACGAAGAACCTCTGGAGTGTTCGCCTGGATCAACAAGTCGTCCAGATACAGCAGGATCCTGATACCCTGACGGCGGAGCCACCATGACCTTGGTGAAAATTCTTGGAGCCTTGGTCAGACCAAAAGGCAAGGCCTGGAATTGAAACTGTAGGTTGCCAATAGCAAACCGCAGGTATTGCTGATGTGACACTGCAATAGGTATATGCAGGTAAGCATCCTATATGTCCAGGGATGCCATATAGTCCTTGGGCTCCAAAGCCAGAACAATAGAGCAAAGAGTTTCCATACGGAATTTGGAAACTTTCACAAATTTGTTCAAGGACTTGAGGTTGAGAATGGGCCGGGAAGATCCATTCGGTTTCGGAGCAACGTTGAATAGTACCCCCTGCCTCTCTGAATAAGATGCACCGGCACTATCACTCCCGTGTCCAGGAAGGATTGTACCACCAGATGGAGAGTTTTTTACCGGATCCGAAGGGACGTTTGATGAACAAAACTGGCGAGGGGGACGTTTCTTAAAAGAGATGGCGTATCTGTGAGAGACGACTTCCCTTACCCAGGTGTCCGAAGTGGTCTGTAACCATACCTGAGCAAACTGTAGAAGTCGGCCTCCCACCCTGGGATCCCCCAAGGGGAGGCCCCGCCCCATCATGCAGCAGTCTTGTCTGTTTTGGAAGCAGGCTTACGGGCAGCCCAGGCATGTTTAGGTTTGGGCTTAGTGGATTTGGAAGTGCGAGCCTGTTCCGGGTACGCCTGACCCTTTGCTTTACCTGGAGGTCGAAAGGAATGAAAGGAAGTACTCTTAGCCTTCGGAGCCGAAGGAGTAGTACTAGGTAGGCATGCAGTCTTAGCAGACGCTAAGTCAGCAACAATCTTATTGAGGTCTAAACTAAAAAGTAGGTTTCCCTTAAAAGGAATCACCTCCAAGGTCTTTTTAGAGTCCAGATCTACAGACAAGGACCGCAACCAGAGGATCCGGTGAGCCAGAATAGACGAAGTAGACCCTTTGGCCACCAGGATACCTGCATCAGATGCCGCCTCCTGAATATGAGAGGCTGTAATAATGTATGGAAGACACGGTCTAGCATTCTCAGGAAAATTAGATGGTAGTTCCGCTTCTACTTCCTGAACCCAGGTCTCTATAGCTTTAGCAGCCCAAGAGGCCACAATAGTAGGCCTGGGCACAGGTCCAGCAAGAGTGTAAATAGACTTCAAGCAACCCTCCACACGCTTATCTGTCAGTTCCTTCAGAGAGGTGACGGTAGTGACAGGCAGAGCAGATGATACCACCAGACGAGCGACTTGAGAGTCCACTGGCGGTGGTGTTTCCCAATTTTTACTTAACTCTGCAGCAAGGGGATAACGAGCTAGCATCCTTTTAGACAGGGAGCATTTCTTTCCTGGATACTCCCAGGATTCCTGACATATGTCAACTAAGTGGTCAGAATGGGGCAAAACTAATTTAGTGACCTTCTGACGCTTGAACTTATCAGGTTTCTTAGAGGTATCTGGGAGGTTCTGCGTCATCATCAATTTGAAGAATCAGTTTGATAGCCTCCAAGAGGTCAGGAACATCCACTTGTGTCAGAGATTCCCTATCAGAAGCATCTGCATCAGTGTCTGATGGACCAGTATATACGCCATCTTCATCGGATGAAGTATCCGAAACATGCGTGGATTGTGAGGAAGTAATGGCCCTTGGTCTTAGGCGGGCGAGGGTTTGGATTTTGCTTAGCCAAAGACTGATTTAATTGCTGTAACTGAGAGGACAGAGTATCTGCCCATGGCGGATTAACTGCAGGGACAATATGTGGCTGTAATTGCACAGGCGGTCCCATAGGGGGCGCAAGTCTAGTTACCAGCGTAGTCAGTAAATTAGAAAATGTAGCCCACTGTGGGTCATGATTTGCCCCTGTTGCTGTAGACTGACTGAGGGGTATAAAACCCCCAGTACCTGAACCCTCAGCTGCAATATTTTCCTCAGAGACATCCATGGCATTAGCACTGCATGGTGCAGGATCAGCCATAGAATTATCACCCTGGTTAGCTGACATTATATGAAAGTGTAACCATAGGGCGAAATAGTACAATATAAGCAGACAAAGTACCTGACAGAAATCCCCCTGTATAGTGTGACTGTAAGCAGAGCACACACGGAGGATTTAAGAGGTATATGGTGACTGTAATACACAGAAAAAAATAAGAATTTACTTACCGATAATTCTATTTCTCGTAGTCCGTAGTGGATGCTGGGGACTCCGTAAGGACCATGGGGAATAGCGGCTCCGCAGGAGACTGGGCACATCTAAAGAAAGCTTTAGGACTAACTGGTGTGCACTGGCTCCTCCCCCTATGACCCTCCTCCAAGCCTCAGTTAGGAAACTGTGCCCGGATGAGCGTACACAATAAGGAAGGATTTTGAATCCCGGGTAAGACTCATACCAGCCACACCAATCACACCGTATAACTTGTGATCTGAACCCAGTTAACAGTATGATAACAGAGGAGCCTCTGAAAAGATGGCTCCCAACAATAATAACCCGATTTTTGTAACAATAACTATGTACAAGTATTGCAGACAATCCGCACTTGGGATGGGCGCCCAGCATCCACTACGGACTACGAGAAATAGAATTATCGGTAAGTAAATTCTTATTTTCTCTAACGTCCTAAGTGGATGCTGGGGACTCCGTAAGGACCATGGGGATTATACCAAAGCTCCCAAACGGGCGGGAGAGTGCGGATGACTCTGCAGCACCGAATGAGAGAACTCCAGGTCCTCCTCAGCCAGGGTATCAAATTTGTAGAATTTAGCAAACGTGTTTGCCCCTGACCAAGTAGCTGCTCGGCAAAGTTGTAAAGCCGAGATCCCTCGGGCAGCCGCCCAAGATGAGCCCACTTTCCTTGTGGAACGGGCTTTTACAGATTTTAGCTGTGGCAGGCCTGCCACAGAATGTGCAAGCTGAATTGTACTACAAATCCAACGAGCAATAGTCTGCTTAGAAGCAGGAGCACCCAGCATGTTGGGTGCATACAGGATAAACAGCGAGTCAGATTTCCTGACTCCAGCCGTCCTGGAACATATTTTCAGGGCCCTGACAACATCCAGCAACTTGGATTCCTCCAGGTCCCTAGTAGCCGCAGGCACCACAATAGGTTGGTTCAGGTGAAAACGCTGGAACCACCTTAGGGAGAAACTGAGGACGAGTCCTCAATTCCGCCCTGTCCGAATGGAAAATCAGATAAGGGCTTTTACAGGATAAAGCCGCCAATCCTGACACGCGCCTGGCCTAGGCCAGGGCCAACAGCATGACCACTTTCCATGTGAGATATTTTAACTCCACAGATTTAAGTGGTTCAAACCAATGTGACTTTTGGAACCCAAACTACATTGAGATCCCAAATTGCCACTGGAGGCACAAAAGGAGGCTGTATATGCAGTACCCCTTTTACAAACGTCTAAACTTCAGGGACTGAAGCTAGTTCTTTTTTGGAAGAAAATTGACAGGGCCGAAATCTGAACCTTAATGGACCCCAATTTCAGGCCCATAGACACTCCTGTTTGCAGGAAATGTAGGAATCGACCCAGTTGAATTTCCTCCGTCGGGCCTTACTGGCCTCGCACTACGCAACATATTTTCGCCAATTGCGGTGATAATGTTTTTGCGGTTACATCCTTCCTGGCTTTTGATCAGGATAGGGATGACTTCATCCGGAATGCCTTTTTTCCTTCAGGATCCGGTGTTCAACCGCCATGCCGTCAAACGCAGCCGCGGTAAGTCTTGGAACAGACAGGGTCCTTGCTGGAGCAGGTCCCTTCTTAGAGGTAGAGGCCACGGATCCTCCGTGAGCCTCTCTTGAAGTTCCGGTTACCAAGTCCTTTTTGGCCCATCCGGAGCCACGAATATAGTGCTTACTCCTCTCCATCTTATCAATCTCAGTACCTTGGGTATGAGAGGCAGATGAGGGAACACATACACTGACTGGTACACCCACGGTGTTACCAGAGCGTCTACAACTATTGCCTGAGGGTCTCTTGACCTGGCGCAATACCTGTCGAGTTTTTTAATCATGTGGACGACTTCTGGGTGAAGTCCCCACTCTCCCGGGTGGAGGTCGTGCTGAGGAAGTCTGCTTCCCAGTTGTCCACTCCCGGAATGAATACTGTTGACAGTGCTATTACATGATTTTCCGCCCAGCGGAGAATCCTTGCAGCTTCTGCCATTGCCCTCCTGCTTCTTGTGCCACCCTGTCTGTTTACGTGGGTGACTGCCATGATGTTGTCCGACTGGATCAACACCGGCTGACCTTGAAGCAGAGGTCTCGCTAAGCTTAGAGCATTGTAACTGGCCCTTAGCTTCAGGATATTTATGTGAAGTGATGTATCCAGGCTTGACCCTAAGCCCTGGATATTCCTTCCCTGTGTGACTGCTCCCCAGCCTCGCAGGCTGGCATCCGTGGTCACCAGGACCCAGTCCTGAATGCCGAATCTGCGGCCCTCTAGAAGATGAGCACTCTGCAACCACCACAGGATGGATACCCTTGTCCTTGGTGACAGGGTTATCCGCTGATGCATCTGAAAATGCGACCCGGACCATTTGTCCAGTAGGATCCACTGGAAAGTTCTTGCGTGGAATCTAACGAATGGGATTGCTTCGTAGGAAGCCACCATTTTTTCCCAGAACCCTTGTGCATTGATGCACTGAGACTTGGTTCGGTTTTAGGAGGTTCCTGATTAGCTCGGATAACTCCCTGGTTTTCTCTTCCGGGAGAAACACCTTTTTTCTGGACTGTGTCCAGGATCATCCCTAGGAAACAGAAGACAAGTCGTCGGAACCAGCTGCGATTTTGGAATATTGAGAACCCAATCGTGCTGCCGCAACACTACCTGAGATAGTGCTACACCGACCTCCAACTGTTCCCTGGATCTTACCCTTATCAGGGAATTGTCCAAGTAAGGGATAACTAAAATTTCCTTCCTTCGAAGGGATATCATTTCGTCCATTACCTTGGTAAAGACCCGGGGTGCCGTGGACCATCCCTACGGCAGCGTCTGAACTGATAGTGACAGTTCTGTACCATAACCTGAGGTACCCTTGGTGAGAAGGGTAAATTTTGACATGAAGGTAAGCATCCTTGATGTCCCGAGACATCATGTAGTCCCCTTCTTCCAGGTTCGCAATCACTGCTCTGAGTGACTCAATCTTGAATTTGAACCTCTGTATGTAAGTGTTCAAAGATTTTAGATTTTAGAATCGGTCTCACCGAGCCGTCTGGCTTCGGTACCACAATAGTGTGGAATAATACCCCGTTCCTTGTTGCAGGAGGGGTACCTTGATTATCACCTGCTGGGAATACAGCTTGTGAATGGCTTCCAAAACTGCCTCCCTGTCAGAGGGAGACGTCGGTAAAGTCGACTTTTGGAAACGGCGAGGGGGAGACGTCTCGAATTCCAATATGTACCCCTGAGATATTACCTGAAGGATCCAGGGGTCTACTTGCGAGTGAGCCCACTGCGCACTGAAATTCATTGAGAACGGGCCCCCACCGTGCCTGAGCTTGTAAAGCCCTAGCGTCATACTGAGGGCTTGGCAGAGGCGGGAAAGGGTTTCTGTTCCTGGGAACTGGCTGATCTCTGCAGCCTTTTTCCTCTCCCTCTGTCACGAGCAGAAAAGAGGAACCTTTTGTCCGCTTGCCAACAAAGGACTGCGCCTGATAATACGGCGTCTTATTTTGAGAGGCGACCTGGGGTACAAACGTGGATTTCCCAGCTGTTGCCGTGGCCACCAGGTCTAAAAGACCGACCCCAAATGTCCCCTTTCAAAGGCAATACTTCCAAATGCCGTTTGGAATCCGCATCACCTGACCATTTTACTGGTAGAATTGGACAACGCACTTATACTTGATGCCAGTCGGCAATTATTCCGCTGTGCATCATGCATATATAGAAATGCATCTTTTAAATGCTCTATAGGCAATAATATACTATCCTTATCTAGGATATCAATATTTCCAGTCAGGGAATCCGACTATGCCAACCCAGGACTGCACCTCCAGGCTGAGGCGATAGCTGGTCGCAGTATAACACCAGTATGTGTGTAAATACCTTTTTTGGATACCCTCCTGCTTTCTATCAGCAGGATCCTTAAGGGCGGCCATCTCATGAGAGGTTAGAGCCCTTGTTCTTACAAGCGTGTGAGCGCCTTATCCCCCCTAGGGGGTGTTTCCCATAGCATCCTAACCTCTGGCGGGAAAGGGTATGCAGCCAATACTTTTTAAGAAATTATTAATTGTTATCGGGGGGAAACCCACGCATCATCACACACCTCATTTTATTTCTCAGATTCAGGAAAACTACATGTAGTTTTTCCCTCACCGAACATAATACCCCTTTTTTGGTGGTACTCGTATTATCAGAAATGTATAAAAACATTTTCCATTGTCTCAATCATGTAACGTGTGGCCCTACTGGAAATCACGGTTGTCTCTTCACCGTCGACACAGGAGTCAGTATCCGTGTCGGCGTCTGTATCTGCCATCTGAGGTAACGGCCGCTTTAGAGCCCCCGACGGCCTATGAGACGTCTGGACAGGCACAAGCTGAGTAGCCGGCTGTCTCATGTCAACCACTGTTTTTTTATATAGAGCTGACACTGTCACGTAATTTTCAACAGTACATCCACTCAGGTGTCGACCCCCTAGGGGGTGACATCACTGTTACAGACACTCTGCTCCGTCTCCACATCATTTTTCTCCTCATACATGTCGACACAAACGTACCGACACACAGCACACACACAGGGAATGCTCTGATAGAGGACAGGACCCCACTAGCCCTTTGGGGAGACAGAGGGAGAGTATGCCAGCACACACCAGAGCGCTATATATATACAGGGATAACCTTATATAAGTGTTTTTCCCCTTATAGCTGCTGTATGTTTTAATACTGCGCCTAATTAGTGCCCCCCTCTCTTTTTTTAACCCTTTCTGTCTGCAGGGAAGAGACAGGGAGCTTCCCTCCAACTGAGCTGTGAGGGAAAATGGCGCCAGTGTGCTGAGGAGATAGGCTCCGCCCCCTTTTCGGCGGCCTTATCTCCCGGTTTTTTGTATATTCTGGCAGGGGTTAAATGCATCCATATAGCCCAGGAGCTATATGTGATGCATTTTTTGCCATGTAAGGTATTTCTGTAATGTTTTATTGCGTCTCAGGGCGCCCCCCCCCAGCGCCCTGCACCCTCAGTGACCGGAGTATGAAGTGTGCTGAGAGCAATGGCGCACAGCTGCAGTGCTGTGCGCTACCTTATTGAAGACAGGAACGTCTTCTGCCGCCGATTTTCCCGGACCTCTTCGCTCTTCTGGCTCTGTAAGGGGGCCGGCGGTGCGGCTCCGGGACCCATCCAGGCTGGACCTGTGATCGTCCCTCTGGAGCTAATGTCCAGTAGCCAAGAAGCCCAATCCACTCTGCACGCAGGTGAGTTCGCTTCTTCTCCCCTTAGTCCCTCGATGCAGTGAGCCTGTTGCCAGCAGGTCTCACTGAAAATAACAAACCTAAACTAAAACTTTCACTAAGAAGCTCAGGAGAGCCCCTAGTGTGCACCCTTCTCGTCGGGCACAGAAATCTAACTGAGGCTTGGAGGAGGGTCATAGGGGGAGGAGCCAGTGCACACCAGTTAGTCCTAAAGCTTTCTTTAGATGTGCCCAGTCTCCTGCGGAGCCGCTATTCCCCATGGTCCTTACGGAGTCCCCAGCATCCACTTAGGACGTTAGAGAAAATACAAAAAGAGTATATCCTGTGAAACACTATATTGTATGAGAACCCTGATACACTTATACACTTAGCCCCTTTCAGGGTACAGAATATAGGGATAGTAGCAGTGTTGCAAGTGGGCGGGTACGGGTGGGTACGGCGTACCCGTAAGAATTTAGCCGTGGGTACGCCGTACCCACACCGACGGGCCGCCGCTCCTCTTCCCTCCCTCCCTCCCTCTGCTGCTCCACGCCGTCCCCGCCGCTGATGTGAGGGGAGGAGAGCGCAGCCTGCGCCTCTCCTTCCCCTCAGTCTCCGGCGGGTGTCATAGTTTAATTCAGCGCCGATCCGTGAGCCAATCAGAGCTCGCACCGCGAGCTCTGATTGGCTCACGGATCGGCGCTGAATTAAACTGTGAGACACCCGCCGGAGACTGAGGGGAAGGAGAGGCGCAGGCTGCGCTCTGCTTCCCTCACATGACAGACAGGACGGCAGCGGTGAGCAGGGAAGGGGGGGGGGGGGCATGTTATACCTGGCACTGGGGGATATTTGGCACTGGGGGGGGGGGGGCATTTCTATCTGGCACTGGGGAATATCTGGCACTGGGGGGGCATTTCTATCTGGCACTGGGGGATATCTGGCACTGGGGGCATATCTGGCACAGGGGGGCATATATACCTGGCACTGGGGGATATCTGGCACAGGGGGGCATGTATACCTGGCACTGGGGGATATCTGGCACTGGGGGGGGCATGTATACCTGGCACTGGGGGATATCTGGCACAGGGGGGCATGTATACCTGGCACTGGGGGATATCTGGCACTGGGGGGGGCATGTATCTGGCACTGGGGGCATATCTGGCACTGTAGGGGCATTTCTGTATCTGGCACGGGGGGCAATGTATATCTGACACAGTGGGGGCATTTGTGTATTTGGCACTGTGGGGCAATGTGTATCTGACACTGTGAGGCAATGTATATCTGGCACTCTGGGGGCATTTCTGTATCTGGCACTGTGGGGCAATGTGTATCTGGCACTGTGAGGCAATGTGTATCTGGCACTGTGGGGCAATGTGTATCTGGCACTGTGGGGCAATGTATATCTGGCACTGTGGGGCAACGTGTATCTGGCACTATTGGGGTCATACGTGTATCTGCCCCTCCCCCCATATGTGTACCACGCCCCCATTTTCATTGGCCACGCCCCATGTGGCATTTGGCCACACCCATTTTTTTGCGCGTGCGCCTTCGGCGCGCGCACACAGTACCCGTAACACATTTTTTCTACTTGCACCACTGGATAGTAGTATATGTGAGATACACGGAATGGAAATCACACAGCAGCTATTGGCACACACAGTCACATGTACAATGCAGAAATTATTACACAACAATAAAACTGCACTGGACTAGCAATACTAAGTAACTACACTACTAAGTAAAGCTATTCAAGTATATAGATATAACAATGCACAGTAATACTGGATGTATATCACAGGATACTTGTACTAAATATCTCTGTAGTAATGCACTTGTTCTTACCTAACACTGTCTAAATGACATGTAGAATACTTAAGTGTCCTGTAAATGCACAGCGCTGATGATGCAGGCGGCTTTACAGAGGAGACAGTGCCCAGCAGTCCCAGGATCAGCGCAGCTCTGTGTAATGGCGCCCAAACGCTGACAGGGAGTGAGGGAGAGACATGCCGCTCCAGGGCGGGAACATTAGCAGTAAATGGCGCCTGGGGCTGGGGGAGGGGCTACAGGTCAGAGCCTTATCCCCTTGCTGGACTTCACCGGGTACTGCGGGCCTTAGTAAAACGGATTTTTATATAATCCAACCTGTGCCCTTGCCCTGGTGGTCTAGTGGGGTCCCAGTATGGCCACAGTGTCCATGCCAGAGCTTGCGGCCCGTCTCCTAAAGACCACGCTGGATCGCGATTTCCAGCGGGTCCCGCCTGGGGGACCCTCTTACCTCCCCCCTTGATGCGGCCAGTCGATCCTGGAGAGCAGCGACAAGTGTGTGTGTGCCCTAAAGAAAACTCCCTCCGCTGTAAGTACCCGGCAACCAGGGCACGGGAGTATACAGCGCCATCGGGGAAGGTGAGGGAGCCGCATCATGATATGTCAGAAAGACATATAGCACTTGTAAGTGCCTGTGCTGCGGCCATTGAAGTCTTCTGTCTTCTATAAAAGCTCTTTTCAGGGCTGCCTGGCGCAACCCTCCATGTTAGCTGCCTGCACTGCAGGCACCAACGTACAAACTGAGCTCCAGTGCCTGGAGGCGGGGTTATAGGGGAGGCGGTGCAGTGCACCCTGGGAACAGCCAACACAGCCAGCTCTATGGACGAATGCTTCCAGCAGCAATAATGATATTGTTATAGTGCGTATAGAGTATGAGCCCTTCCCCACAGCCTACAGTATAAAGGCCAGAATGGAGCTGCGTGTGTGCGGATCTGGGTGCTCAATCATCGCACCACACAGAGAATCTGGTAAGTGGCTTACCGTGACCATTGGGCCTGCCTATGTCTGAAGTATTAGAACTGGTTACATGTCAATTATGCATCCTTCATGGGATGGCGACAGTCACCTGCATTTGGAAGCTCTCCTCCGGAAATGTTTGCCCTTGAGTGGGGTGGTCTTCAGTTTGCCGGCGGCCGGGCTCCCGACGGCCAGCATACCGGCGCCGGAATCCTGACCGCCGGCATACCGACACCTTCTCTCCCTCTTGGGGGTCCACGACCCCCCTGGAGGGAGAATAGATAGCATGGCTCCTTTGCGCTCGCCAAGCTGTCGGTATGCCGGCGATAGGGATTCCGGTGCCGGTATGCTTTCCGCCGGGAGCCCGCCCACCGGCATACCATAGTACACCCCTTGACTGTTATATCAGGATACTGGCTTCTACACATTGGCAGGTACAGCCCGGTACAGTGGGTGGGTGTATCTCACCAAGATAGTGTGGATTGGGTGCTACACAGTACTGTTGTGTTGTAAGGTCTCCCCCATGCAGGTTATGTGGTCCAAGTGGCAGGAAAGGAAAAAAATTATATGGATCCGTCTCAAAAAGCTTATACGTTATTAATACAAAACAGTAAAAATATTTTCTTAAATGCAATACTGTCTCCTCCAAAAGATAACACAATGGAAAGTCATAATTAGTAATATATTCTGTATTCCTGACCTTTATATAACATAGTACGGAAGTTCTTCCCTTCCCAGTAACTAATGTTTACTCTTGTGAAGACATTGAACTTTTCTGGATATTGAACTTTAAACACAACTCCGGTTTCTGGAGATGGTTTATAATCATGGACAAAAACCTTGCTGACTGGAAGTGGTTCTGGAAGAAAGAACAGAAAGAAGGACATATGTTCATCAGTATTTACCTACAGCAAGACAATTCTGTAATTGGGAAAATAATGGCTGCTCTGAAAGCTGAGGCCAGAATAGGGTGGTGAAGATTGCAAGACACTAATCTTACCATGCACTGAGTCTTACTGCCAAGCAACCAGATCTCCCATCAACACCATCATGTACAGGGCTTAAAGTGATCCTGGAAAGGTGAGGAAACTCATTAACCCCCCCCCCCCCCCCCCCCTCACATTAAGCAGAGCCAGGGCCAGGGCTGTGTTTACGGCACCCCCCTTGCAAACTATTAGTGCCCTACTTCCCACTCTCACAAAGAAGCAGCGGTGTCACACAATAGTATTCCCTAACTCAAATGACACCATATAGTACCACAATCTTATTGACTATACACTGCATGTAGTGCTCCTGATTCATATTATACCACATAGTAATGCCCCTTATTATGGATATGTCACGCAGTAGTGTCCTCTATTCACATTGCGCTACACAATGGTACCCTTCATATACGTTATGCCACACAGTAGTGCCCCTTATATACAATGTCCACAGTGATGTCCCTTATACACAATTTCCACAGTATTAATGCCACTTATACACAAAATGCCCCCAGTAGTAGTGCTGCTTATATACAGAATGCCCGCAGTAGTAGTACCCCTTACACATAATGCCCACAATAGTAGTACCCCTTACATATAATGCCCCCAGTAGTAGTGCTGCTTATATACAGAATGCCCGCAGTAGTAGTGCCCCTTACACATAATGACCACAGTAGTGCCCCTTACACATAATGCCTACAGTAGTGCACCCAGGGCTTAAAGTGGTCCTGGAGAGGTGGTGGAACTCATATACCACCTACTCCCTCTCTCACATTAAGCAGGGCCAGTGCTAGTATTTTTGGCACCCCCCTGCAAACTATAAATTAGTTCCCTACTTCCCATATTTTATAAAGGGACATTGATCTCACAAAGAAGTAGCTTGTTCACACAATAGTTCCCCTAATTCAAATTACACCACACAGTGGCACAATCTTATTCACATTACACCGCATGTAGTGCCCCTGATTCATATTACACCACTCAGTGGCACAATCTTATTCACATTACACCGCATGTAGTGCCCCTGATTCATATTACACCACACAGTGGCACAATCTTATTCACATTACACCGCATGTAGTGCCCCTGATTCATATTACACCACTCAGTGGCACAATCTTATTCACACTACACCGCATGTAGTGCCCCTGATTCACATTACACTGCATGTAGTGCCCCTGATTCACATTACACCGCATGTAGTGCCCCTGATTCACATTACACCACACAGTGGCATAATCTTATTCACATTACACCGCATGTAGTGCCTCGGATTCATATTACACCATATAGTAAAGCCCCTTATTAGGTTTGCATCACTCAGTAGTGCCCTTTATTCACGTTGCACTACACAATGGTACCCATTATACACGCTATACCACACAGTAGTGCCCCTTATACACAATTCCTACAGTAGTAGTGCCCCTTACACATAATGACCCCAGAAGTGCAGCTTATACACAAAATGCCCATAGTAGTAGTGCCCCTTAGACATATTGCCCACAATAGGAGTGCCCCTTACACATAATGACCATAGTAGTGTTACTCAGACACATAATACCCACAGCGGTGCCCCTTATACACATCTCTGCCTCTGTCACCGCCTGTGTCCCTCCAGCAGCTTTCCCACCTCTCTTGTCCCTCCAGTCCCCTCTCATCTTGTCTTCAAGATGCACAGATCCTGCTCCTCTTCATGGCTCTTCTTCACTTCAGCAGTGGTGACAGCATGACATGCCAGAAAAAGATGCCACTAGGACCTGAGGAGGGTATGAATGCTGCCCAACAGACACAGCGTGTGTGAGTACTAGGAGGGGTGGGCTGTAGATGGAGTAGGACCTGGAGGCACCAGGACCTGAGGAAAGGGGAGAGCTCATCAGTAAAACCAGCGCCACCAGCATCATCGATTGACGTAGGTGATGGAGCGGGCTTTTCTGTTGGAATTACTGTGCAAGGCAATGGAGGAGGTGGAACTAGTTCCCCCTACCATTACAGGTGGTGGAAGTCCGTTCCACCCCCCTCCCCCCCCACACACACACACACACACACTTTAACCCCTAGTCATGTAGTGTGAAAAGCAAGTCTCCTAATCATTGGGGGCTACTATCATTATGCAGCACATCACAATAATACATAATGATGTAGTAGCGCTGCCATTTACCCTGTTGCGGCTGCTATACGAGCCCTGGAAAAATATAAGACTGCTAGTGAAAGGAGTTATGCATGTACTGTGCCAGAATGCTTGTTCCGCTACTGGGAATAAACATGGCGTGCTGGATCAAGTTTTCTCTTCTTGGCGAATGAGTTCTTAGAAAACCCCTTTTTTGCTCACTGCATACAAATGATGGGGTATTTTATGCACAGTGGACCTCTTGTGCGCTGCTGAGAAGGGGAGGACCTTCATGGTAAAGGGGTGGCATTCTACGTGATACTGAGCTGCCCCCAGGCTCTTCCTTCATTGTGAATACACACACATCTCAGAACAGGTTGCAGAACACACAGAAGCTGCAGGACCATAATCATATCTGAACCAGTAGGCAAATAAATTTATTATCTGTATTATTATTATAAGGAATAATGCTGGTAATTCAGATGTTCGGTTGGATGTAATGGAGTCTGAGATAGCTGGAGGTGCAGGTCACCGGCCAATCTCATTGTTTTTTAAAGGGGCAAACAGCTGCAAGGCAAAACCATGCCCTGTAAGTGATTGCCCCTTTTAAAAAAAAAAAGGTCTGCTATGGTCCAGCATCTCCAGCGATCTCCGACTCCTTTGCATCCCGCCGATTGTTAGAAATAACAACGCTGCTGCTTACTTGGAAGGGACCTGAATCAGGCCCAATGAATACAATGAGCCAGACGAAGCCACAGGAAACCCCCAACTAACAAACAGAAGCCAATATAATCCCATTTCCACATCGTGCGTCTACTGTATGTACTGAGCATTTCTCACTCATGGAATTAGTACAGATGAGCAGTTCTGTTTCGCTGAAAACCACACACATAAACGTTGGGGTTTAGGTCATCTCGCCAAGTTCGGAATCTTGCATGTTCTGTATTGCACGCAAGTCCCTCATCAGTGACTGCAGGTAAAATGTCAGTGGAAATTACAAAACATTAATGTTATTTGTGTTAATACGGTAGGAACCAAAACAGGTCTAAATGACATAATTTTACTTTTTTTTTTTTTTACATTTTAAAGAAATCCAGACCCAGAACCAAACTAGACAATGATTTAGAACAAAAATCAAAATATGGGGGTCTGCTCTAAAGATGTGCGATTTGACTCTTTAGCAATCCAAACTCGGACCGGTTTCTGTTCGGATATTCCCACGGGTCGGAATTTTGTATTTTAAATCCAAATTTCAGGTTTTGGATTGCAAAATAAGATGATTTTAGCTGTTTTATCCATTTTCAAGAAATCCAAAACACAAGATTAGAACTGTAAATACGAATTCCAAACCAAAACATACTGTACCATTGAGAACCATAACACAAGACTCCAGGAACATCTCTAATAATTATCGTAAGAACAGAGACGCCAACTTACTGGTCAGTACAGTGACTGATCTTGCTGGTCTTGAAGCCAAGTTAGAATGTATCACCATTAATGTGACAATATAATAGAGGCCATGGTAACTAGCATTGAAGACTAGTGGGCTGGGTAACGAGTTGTTAAATTCTTCAAACTGAAAGAAATAATTTTTGGATTCTCCAGTTATTTTCACCACATACACAGAGGCTGAGGGAGTCACGTCAGAATCTTCCAAGGAAACTATGAGAAGGTTGTCAGGAGCGACGATCACTTTAAACATGGAAGCTTCCTGGAGATAGAGAGAAACATAATGATATCACTATACAGTAAAACATGTTATTATAATATAATGCGGAATATGTGTGCGCTATATAAATAACTGGTAATAATATATGCACAAACTCCTTTTTACGTAACACAAAAAATAGGATTTTATATACCTACCGGTAAATGCTTTTCCCGTAGTCCGTAGAGGATACTGGGTTAGGGTTTCCTTTTAGTATCATGGGGTATAAACGGGTCCACTAGGAGCCACTGGCACTTTAAGAGTTTAATAGTGTGGGCTGGCTCTTCCTACCAGACTCAGTCTAGAAACTGTGCCTGAGGAGACGGACATACTTCGAGAGAAGGAATACACAGATAGTGGTGAGATTCACACCAGCTCACACATAACAAAAGGAAAGCCAAGCTAACCAAACTGAAACGATTCAGCAACGGCTGAACCAACAATACTTAACCAAATAACAATGCAGGAACACGAAGCACTGGGCGGGCGCCCAGCATCCTCTACGGACTACGAGAATAGGATTTACCGGTAGGTATATAAAATCCTATTTTCTCTTACATCCTAGAGGATGCTGGGGTTCCATTTAGTACCATGGCGATGTACCAAAGCTCCCAGTACGGGAGGGAGAGTGCCGAGGTTCCTGCAGAACAGATTGACCAAACTTTAGGTCCTCAGAGGCCAAAGTATCGAACTTGTAGCAGGGACGTGCAGGCAGGGGAGGCAGTGCCTCCCCTGTCATTAATGATTAAAATAATACAAAGAAGATACTTATGACACATATTCTGTGTTATAAGTATCTGCTTTAGTCTTTACATTATTTTAATCATTTGTACCTTGTGAATAACTGTGTTAAATGTGTGTTGGAGGCACCGTTCTCGGTGCCTCCAGCTATCAGTGTGAAAGGGATGGAAGCGGGGGGGCGGGGCCAAACGTAGGGCAGTGAAAGCCCATTCAAAAAAATGCAGCTGAAGCGGCACCTAATGGAAGTGCCGCTTTGACAGGGGCGTGCTGTCAGCTCACATGAAAGCATGCCCCTGTCCCTGAGGAAGCTGCGATAGGGCAGTGGGCAGGGTCGGCCTTGTCATTACTTTTGAGGGTGCCCCATTAGTTGTTTGCAGCCTACCTAGATGCTCTCTCTCTGGAATCTACACCACCGTTCGGACTCTGTGACAGGGGGGGATCTCTTCAGGAGCTGGGAGCCCCGCTGGCTGAGAGAGCTCTCTTGCAACGAGTGACCACTGCCGAGTCTGCCTGGCCGCAGGAGAAAGGATCTCTGTGAGGAAGGGTGCATGTCTGCTGGGCCGGTTTACACTGAGTGTGTGCAGGGCCAGATGGCCGCTACCGCGATCGGTGCTCTGATTGGGTAGTGGTCACTGGTCCTTCTTTAGCAACAGGTTACAGTACAATGGATGCGGGAGGGCTGCTATGCATGCTCTGCCCCAGCTCCCCCACGGAACTGCAGCAGCAGCAGCAGCGTCCAGTAACAGGAAGCCGAGTAGGGGACTCCCATACAGGGGAAGGCTGCACAGGTGCCCATAAGTCTCTCCACAATGTCAATTTATATTTTAACTATAGGAGTTGTGGGGTCAGTTGCAGCCCCTCCCCTCCCCTATTCCGTGACACTGTGTTTCAGGTCTGTCCTCTGTCTCCGAGGCTCCTCCCCTCCCCCTGTCCCCTCCCCCTCATCCACAGTCATTCAATTATTTATCATTGGAGAAACACCTAGCGCCAGCTCTATTGCTTTTCTTTGTTAAAAATTTCTTTGGGACTGACAATCCCTTGCTGGCAGCTGTGACAGCGCGTCTGGATCTGCTTTCTTTCTTTGGTTCTATCCTCTGTGTGTCTCTTTCCACCATCCTCTCACATCCTCTGTATGTCTGCATGTCTGTCTCTTTCCTCTGTGTCTCTTTCCACCATCCTCTCACATCCTCTGTATGTCTGTCTCTTTTCCTCTGTGTCTCTTTCCACCATCCTCTCACATCCTCTGTATGTCTGTCTCTTTTCCTCTGTGTCTCTTTCCACCATCCTCTCACATCCTCTGTATGTCTGTCTCTTTTCCCCTGTGTCTCTTTCCACCATCCTCTCACATCCTCTGTATGTCTGTCTCTTTTCCTCTGTGTCTCTTTCCACCATCCTCTCACATCCTCTGTATGTCTGTCTCTTTTCCTCTGTGTCTCTTTCCACCATCCTCTCACATCCTCTGTATGTCTGTCTCTTTTCCTCTGTGTCTCTTTCCACCATCCTCTCACATCCTCTGTATGTCTGCATGTCTGTCTCTTTCCTCTGTGTCTCTTTCCACCATCCTCTCACATCCTCTGTATGTCTGCATGTCTGTCTCTTTCCTCTGTGTCTCTTTCCACCATCCTCTCACATCCTCTGCATGTCTGTCTCTTTTCCTCTGTGTCTCTTTCCACCATCCTCTCACAGCCTCTGTATGTCTGTCTTTCCTCTGTGTCTCTTTCCACCATCCTCTCACATCCTCTGTATGTCTGTCTCTTTTCCTCTGTGTCTCTTTCCACCATCCTCTCACATCCTCTGTATGTCTGTCTCTTTTCCCCTGTGTCTCTTTCCACCATCCTCTCACATCCTCTGTATGTCTGTCTCTTTTCCTCTGTGTCTCTTTCCACCATCCTCTCACATCCTCTGTATGTCTGTCTCTTTTCCTCTGTGTCTCTTTCCACCATCCTCTCACATCCTCTGTATGTCTGTCTCTTTTCCTCTGTGTCTCTTTCCACCATCCTCTCACATCCTCTGTATGTCTGCATGTCTGTCTCTTTCCTCTGTGTCTCTTTCCACCATCCTCTCACATCCTCTGTATGTCTGCATGTCTGTCTCTTTCCTCTGTGTCTCTTTCCACCATCCTCTCACATCCTCTGCATGTCTGTCTCTTTTCCTCTGTGTCTCTTTCCACCATCCTCTCACAGCCTCTGTATGTCTGTCTTTCCTCTGTGTCTCTTTCCACCATCCTCTCACATCCTCTGTATGTCTGCATGTCTGTCTCTTTCCTCTGTGTCTCTTTCCACCATCCTCTCACATCCTCTGTATGTCTGCATGTCTGTCTCTTTCCTCTGTGTCTCTTTCCACCATCCTCTCACATCCTAGGTCTGTCTGTCTCTTTCCTCTGTGTGTCTCTTTCCACCATCCTCTCACATCCTCTGCCTGTCTGTCTCTTTCCTCTGTGTGTCTCTCTCCACCATCCTCTCACATCCTCTGTATGTCTGCATGTCTGTCTCTTTCCTCTGTGTCTCTTTCCACCATCCTCTCACATCCTCTGTATGTCTGCATGTCTGTCTCTTTCCTCTGTGTCTCTTTCCACCATCCTCTCACATCCTCTGTATGTCTGCATGTCTGTCTCTTTCCTCTGTGTCTCTTTCCACCATCCTCTCACATCCTAGGTCTGTCTGTCTCTTTTCCTCTGTGTGTCTCTTTCCACCATCCTCTCACATCCTCTGCCTGTCTGTCTCTTTCCTCTGTGTGTCTCTCTCCACCATCCTCTCACATCCTCTGTATGTCTGCATGTCTGTCTCTTTCCTCTGTGTCTCTTTCCACCATCCTCTCACATCCTCTGTATGTCTGCATGTCTGTCTCTTTCCTCTGTGTCTCTTTCCACCATCCTCTCACATCCTCTGTATGTCTGCATGTCTGTCTCTTTCCTCTGTGTCTCTTTCCACCATCCTCTCACATCCTAGGTCTGTCTGTCTCTTTCCTGTGTGTCTCTTTCCACCATCCTCTCACATCCTCTGTATGTCTGCATGTCTGTCTCTTTCCTCTGTGTCTCTTTCCACCATCCTCTCACATCCTAGGTCTGTCTGTCTCTTTTCCTCTGTGTGTCTCTTTCCACCATCCTCTCACATCCTCTGCCTGTCTGTCTCTTTCCTCTGTGTGTCTCTCTCCACCATCCTCTCACATCCTCTGTCTGTCTGCCTGTCTGTCTCTTTCCTCTGTGTGTCACTTTCCACCATCCTCTCACATCCTCTGTCTGTCTGCCTGCCTGTCTGTCTGTCTTTTTCCACCATCCTCTCACATCCCCTGTCTGCCTGTCTGTCTCTGACAGCAGGGAGGGATTTGGAAAGATCCCTCACCTACCCAAGCTGACGCATCAGGGACATCGGCGGTAACTGGCATCGGCTTGGTGATGGTAGCAGGTATTAGCTTGACGGCGGTAGGGGTCATCAGCGGGGCTCAGAGAACATTATGCCTGCAGTGCCTCACCAGCCACTGACCTCACTGCACGCCACTGACTTGTAGAACTTAGCAAACGTGTTCGACCCTGACCAAGTAGCCGCGCGGCAAAGCTGAAGAGCCGAGACACCCCGGGCAGCCACCCAGGAAGAACCCACTTTACGGGTAGAGTGGGCCTAAACCGATTTTGCAATCAGCAATCCAGCCGTAGAATAAGCATGCTGGATAGTAAGCCTGATCCAGTGAGAAATTTTCTGCTTAGAAGCAGGACACCCAATCTTGTTGGGATCAAAAAGGACAAACAGTACGTCCGACTTTCTGTGGCGAGCAGTTCGCTTCACATATATTTTCAAAACCCGCACAACATCCAAGGACTTTGAGGTAATCGAGGTGTCAGTAGCCACTGGCACCACAATAGGTTGGTCGATATGAAAAGCAGATACAACCTTTGGAAAAAATTGCTGACACGTTCCGAGCTCAGCTCTATCCTCATGGAAAATCAAGTAGGGGCTCATGTGCGACAATGCCCCCAATTCTGACACACATCTTGTAGATGCCAATGCCAACAGTGTGACCGCCTTCCAAGTAAGAAACTTCACGTCCACCTCCTGTAAAGGTTCGAACCAATCCGATTGCAGGAACTGCAGCACCACAGTAAGATCCCAGGGTGTCGTAGGAGGAGCAAAGGGTGGTTGGATGTGCAGAACTCCTTTCAAGAATGTCTGAACCTCAGGGAGAGCAGCCAATTGTTTCTGAAAGATAATGGACAAAGCCCAAATCTGAACCTTTATGGAGCCCAAGCGTAGGCCCACATCCACACCCGTTTGCAAAAAGAGGAGAAACGTCCTAGTTGAAACTCCACCGTTGGAAACTTCCTGGATTCACACCAAGACACATACTTCTTCCAAATCCGATGGTAATGCTTAGACGTTACTCCCTTCCTAGCTTGGATCACAGTAGGAATGACCTTATTTGGAATGCCCTTCCGAGCTAAGATCTGGCGTTCAACCTCCATACCGTCAAACGTAGCCACGGTAAGTCTTGATAGGCGAACAGCCCCTGTTGTAGAAGGTCCTTGCGAAGAGGAAGAGGCCTCGGATCTTCCAGCAGTAATTCCAGAAGATCTGCGTACCAAGCCCGTCTTGGCCAGTTTGGAGCAATGAGGATTGCCTGAACTCTCGTTCTTATTATTAGTTTGAGAATCCCTGGGATGAGTGGAAGAGGAGGGAAGACATACACGGATTGGAACACCCACAAAGTTACCAGGGCGTCCACCACCACTGCTTGCGGGTCTCGTGACCTGGAACAGTACCTCTGAAGCTTCTTGTTGAGGCGAGAGGCCATCATGTCTATCTGAGGTACACCCCATCTGCCAGTTACCTCTGCGAATACCTCCTGGTGGAGGCCCCATTCTCCTGGATGGAGATCGTGTCTGCTGAGGAAGTCCGCTTCCCAGTTGTCCACTCCCGGAATGAAGATCGCTGACAATCCCACCGCGTGTCTTTCTGCCCAGAGGAGGATTCTTGTTACCTCTGACATTGCAGCTCTGCTCTTCGTTCCGCCCTTCCTGTTTATGTAGGACACCGCTGTGACGTTGTCCGACTGAACCTGAATGGCTTGATCTTGAAGAAGATGCGATGCCTAGTTCCAGAATGTTGATCGGAAGCATGGCTTCCTAACTTGACCATCTTCCTTGGAACTGCTCCCTTTGGGTGACTGCTCCCCAACCTCTGAGACTTGCATCCGTGGTTAGAAGAATCCAATTCTGAATCGCGAACCTGCATCCCTCGAGTAGGTGAGAAGTTTGGAGCCACCAGAGGAGTGAAATTCTGGCTTTTGGCGACAGGCGTATCCGCTGGTGCATGTGGAGATGAGATCCCGACCACTTATCCAGAAGATCCAGCTGGAAAAACCGTGCATGGAATCTTCCGTACTGTAGCGCCTCGTAGGAGGCTACCATCTTTCCCAGAAGGCGATTGCACTGATGAACCGATACCTGGGCTGGCCTCAGGACATCCCAGATTATTGATTGGATCACCAACGCTTTCTCCACTGGTAGAAACACCCCCTGCACTTCCGTGTCGAGAAACATCCTCAGGAAGGGCAGTCTCCTTGTCGGCTCCAAATGTGACTTTGGAAGGTTCAGGATCCACCCGTGATTCTGAAGTAGTTGAGTTGAGACAGCAATACTCTGCAACAGTCTCTCCCTGGAAGATGCCTTTATCAGTAGATCATCCAGATATGGAATTATGTTCACTCCCTACTTGCGGAAGAGGAACATCATCTCTGCCATGACCTTGGTGAATACCCTCGGTGCTGTGGATAGGCCAAATGGCAATGTCTGGAACTGATGGTGACAGTCCTGTAGTGCAAACTGTAGGTAACACACAAGGTGGAAAGCTGCTCAATCAGATTGTAATGTCACTCAGGTGCTAAAAGGGGAGGGGTAATTCTGTGTAGGAAAAAAAAACTGTGTTCCCTAATGCACACAGAGTGAATAATATTACTATATAATAATAGTCTGATAATACGGAGATCTTAGTTGCGTATATCTGCAGATATACGCAACTAAGATCTCCGTATTATCTGACTATTATTATATAGTAATATTATTCACTCGGTGTGCATTAGGGAACACAGTTTTTTTCCAAACTGTAGGTAAGCCTGATGAGGCGGCCAGATCGGAATGTGGAAGGTATGCATCCTTGATATCCAGGGATACCAGGAACTCCACCTCCTCCAGACCGGAGATCACCGCTCTCAGCGACTCCATCTTGAATTTGAACACTTTCTAAGTAGGGGTTCAATGACTTTAGGTTCAATATTGGTCTTACCGAACCGTCCGGTTTCGGAACCACAAAGCTGGTAAGCCTGACTTGAAGAATCTGTGTGGTGGGAGTATCTGAAACTCCAGTCTGTACTCCAGGGCAACAATATCCTTTACCCAGGGGTCTAGGCACAATGACGCAAAAAAGTGGCTGAAATCTTTTAGTCTCGCTCCCACCTGTCCGATCTCCAGGCTGGGAGGTCCACCGTCATGCTGAAGATTTTGAGGAAGCAGAACCTGGCTTCTATTCCAGGGAACCTGTTGGTGCAGGTTTTCTGGATTTTCCCCAACCTCCTCTAAAGAAGGTGAGGGGCCTTTGGATTTTTTACATTTTGCGGTCCGAAAGGACTGTAGTGAAGGAGTAGGATAAGATTTCCAAGCCGGTGGAGCTGCGACGGGAAGAAAGGTCGACTTACCCGCAGTTGCTGTGGATATCCACGCATCCAGTGCGTCCCCAAACAGGGCCTGACCTGTGAAGGTTAGGTTCTCCACACTTTTCTTGGATTCTGCATCCGCAGCCCATTGGCGTAACCAGAGTCCTCTGCGTGCCGACACTGCCATGGCTGTAGCCCTCGCATTAAGCAGGCCAATGTCCTTCATGGCCTCCACCATGAAACCTGCAGAATCCTGTATGTGGCGTAAAAACAAGTCAATGTCACTCCTATCCATAGTATCTAATTCTTCTAATAATGAGCCTGACCACTTTACTATGGCTTTAGAAATCCACGCACAAGCAACAGTGGGCCTTAAAGCCACACCTGTAGCAGTGTATAGTGATGTGAGCGTAGTCTCAATCTTGCGGTCAGCCGGCTCCTTTAAGGCGGTTGAACCAGGGACAGGTAAAACCACCTTTTTAGACAACCTAGATACAGAAGCGACTACTATAGGTGGGTTTTCCCACTTCTTCCTGTCCTCTTCAGGAAAAGGGAAAGCAATGAGAATTATTTTTAGGGATCTGGAATTTTTTCTCTGGTATTTTTTAAAAGCAGGGAAGGTAAGCGAGGATTTCTTATTTACAGTAAAATAAGTCTCCTCTTCCTGCTCAGGTATCTTCTCTGTAATATGCAAAACATCCCTAATGGCTTCAGTCATCAGCTGCACCCCTTTAGCAAGTGATGCTCCCACCCCCTTCATATCCCCATCACCGTCCCCTGTATTAGAGTCGGTATCAGTGTCAGCTTGCATTATCTGGGCAAGTGTACGTTTTTGTAGGTATGTAGGTGGGGTTTGAGACGAAGTAGCAGGGGCTGAATACTTCAAACCCTCCACAGATTTTCTCAAAAACTGCGTCTCTTTCTCAGTATGTGACATCCTTGATGAAATCTGGAATATCATTCCCCTTAAAGAATCCACCCATGGGGGTTCAGATTCAGAAGGCTGGGAAAGCACATTGCAGTCCTGAGTACATGGAATAGACTCCTCTGGAGAAGATAAACACTCTGCAGCACATGATACAGAGCCCTTAGACATGGTAATGTGGATATATACACACACTGTCACTTACACACACACACACACACACACACACACACACACACACACACACACACACACATACATACATACAGGAAAATGTCAGACACAGTTTCCCCCAGAGTACCTTCAGAGAGTCACAGAGTATAAGGAGCCAGCCACACAGCGCCTCTGTAGGCAGTTATTAGGATAAAAGCCTGGCGCTGACTAACTATCCTTAATAGGCTAGTTAGTACTGTTATCACACTCCCCCCCCCCCCCCCCGTCTATATCACCCTGGTACCGCAGAGGTATTTCTGGAGTTATGTGGAGGGCAGCGCTCCCTGTCAGCGTCCTGTCCTTATGATCTGCAGGGAGAAAATGGCGCTGGTGAGTGCTGGATCCGCTCTGAGAGGAAGCCCCGCCCCCTGTAATGGCGCACAGCTTCCCACACTTAATCTTTATACTGGCCTGAGGATTGTGTGTGTGTTAACAGTGGGATTAGCCCGTTAACTACGTGACCAGTGTAGGGTTAATGCGCTGGCTCAGGATGCCCCTCCAGCGTCTACATGTGTTAAGTTGCTGAGCCTTCCAGGAGCACAGCCTGTCAGAGCTGCGCTCCAACCCTTGTGCCGCCATACCAGCCGGCGACCCGCTAACCGGGACGCCAGCGCTGTACTCACCACTCTTCTATCTTTTGGCTCTGTTAGGGGGTGGCGGCTGTGCTGCGGGAGTGAGCGGTCACCTCGTAGGCTTGCGATCAGCACCCTCAGGAGCTCAGTGGCCTGTCAGCGGAGTAGAGAACCATTAACTCTCTATTAGTTGGCTCCTACTCCCCCCCTAAGTCCCATGAAGCAGGGAGGCTGTTGCCAGCAGCCTCCCTGTAAAATAACAAACTTTAGAAAACAATAAAACTAAGAAAACTTCTAGGAGCTCCCCTAGCTGTGACCGGCTCCTCCGGGCACATTTTCTAAACTGAGTCTGGTAGGAGGGGCATAGAGGGAGGGACCAGCCCACACTATTAAACTCTTAAAGTGCCAGTGGCTCCTAGTGGACCCGTCTATACCCCATGGTACTAAATGGAACCCCAGCATCCTCTAGGATGAAAGATGAAATAAATGTTACACATACTGGGGAGATGTACCAAGCCTTGAAAAGGAATACATTGCACGGTGATAAAGTACCAGCCAATCATCACCTCCCTGTCATTTTTCAAACCCAGCCTGTATCCTGGCAGTTAGCAGCTGATTGGCTGGTATGTTATCACTGTGAAATGTATCACTGTTCAAGGCTAAGTACATCTCCCTTACTGTCTGCTAAACTGTACAGTGGTATAATCACTCATCCCCATGTCAGTGCACGTTACGGTTACACGTTCTTTATTGTAAGGAGTATGAGTAGGGTATATAACATAGGTATCAGTAATCCGGTTATTCCAATATTACAACATATCCTGTAACATTCATGTTTGTCAATTTTTCTTTATTGTGGCGTGTATGTACTAAAAATCAAACACCAGTTAGACATGTTCAACATAAATAGTATATGAACATTATCCATATCACCTACAGATTATAGACGTTATAAAAAACAATATAAAAAGCATGTTTGAGATATATATATATAGATAGATAGATAGATAGATAGATAGATAGATAGATAGATAGATAGATAGATAGAATCAGTACTTAGAACCGGCGGCCAGGATCCTGACTATCCGTATACCAGCAGGATCCCGGCCACGGGTATGCCAGCAGCGGGGCGAGCGCTAGCAAGGATTTGTTCTCCCTCTATGGGTGTCTTGGACACCCATAGAGGGAGGAAAGGCTGTGGCGCCGGATTCTGCCGTCGGTATTTCCCCCGCTAGACGGGATTCCGGCGTCGGCATTGTGACATCCGGGTTACCTAGTCGAGGGTTCTGTAAGTTGTCCAACACTAAGGCACAACCAAACTTTAAACTAGGAACAGCAACCGCTGATCCAACAATACTTAACCAAGTAACAGGGCAGGAAACCCGAAGCGCTGGGCGGGCGCCCAGTATCCTCTACGGACTATGAGAAACTGATTTACCGGTAGGTAATTAAAATCCTATTTTCTCTTACGTCCTAGGAGGATACTGGGGTCCACATTAGTACCATGGGGATGTACCAAAGCTCCCAAACCAGGTGGGAGAGTGCTGAGGTTCCTGCAGAACTCACTGACCAAACTGAAGGTCCTCAGAGGAAAAAGTATCAAACTTGGAGAACTTAGCAAACGTGTTCGAACCTGACCATGTAGCTGCTCTGCAAAGTTGTATAGCCGAGACACCCCAGGCAGCCGCCCAGGAAGAAACCACCGACCTAGTAAAGTGGACCTGTACAGATTTTGGAATAAGCATGCTGGATAGTAAGCCTGATCCAGTGTGCAATTGTCTGCCTTGAAGCAGGACACCCAATTTTATTGGGATCATAGAAAACAAACAGCGAGTCAGATTTTCTGTGACGGGTCGTCCGCTTCAATGAAAATAACGGAGAAGTGTTCCCTCAGGCGCCCACTACCATAATTACAGTCAACATAATAATATCTAGAAGGTCACAGAAATTATACATCCCTTATCCTGAGATAAACATCCACTTGGGTCCGTCCTCGGTCAATGTTTTACCATTAATAGGTTGACATGAAAAAGAAGAATAAGTTGCATGTGTATTAAAATCACAAATTAATTATACACACTAACACACATGGAATATATATACAACATGCAGAAAGGACTTCCAAAGTCCTGCTATAGCGGAGAGCCAAAATAATTACCAGCAGGTTTGAGAACCGGTCATAAACAGTTCTAATTAACAGTCACCAAGCGTCTCTCTGGAAAAGTCCACTGGAACCGATGTCTGGTATTCAATTCAGCAAACCAGATGTTTGTATACCGGAACTGTGGGGTTCGTTTTATGTCCCTTATTAACCAACGCGTTTCCACCCGAAATGCTACGGGTCTTTCTCATTTGCAGGACAGGAGATCGCTGTACTTCTTTATAAGATCTACAACAGCGTGACGGCCTCCAACGTAAGAAACTTGACGTCAACTTCCTGTAAAGGCTCAAACCATTCCGATTGCAGAAACTGCAACACTACGTTGAGATCCCAAGGTGCCGTAGGAGGCACAAAGGGCGGTTGGATGTGCAGAACCCCCTTTAAAAATGTCTGAACCTCAGGGAGAGAAGCCAATTGTTTCTGGAAGAAAATGGATAAGGACGAAATCTGGACCTTTATGGAGCCCAGCCGTAGGCCCACATCCACACATGACTGCAGAAAAAGGAGAAAATGTCTCAGTTGAAATTCCACCGCAGGAAATTTCCTGTTCTCACACGAAGAGACGTATTTTTTTCCAAATACGGTGGTAATGTGTAGACGTTACCCCCTTTCTGGCTTGGATCAGGGTTGGAATAGCCATATCCGGGATCCCTTACCGGGCTAGAATTTGACGCTCAACCTCCATGCCGTCAAACATAGCCGTGGTAAGTCTTGATAGACCCTGTTGGAGGAGAAGGCCCTCGCGATGAGGTAGAGGCCACAGGTCCGCTAGGAGCATCTCCAGTAGATCCGCATACCAGGCCCTTCTTGGCCAGTCCGGAGCAATGAGAATTGCTTGAACCTTTTCCCTTTTTATTCTTTTGAGAATCTTTGGGATCAATGGGAGGCGGTGGAAACACGTAAACCATCTGGTAGACCCATAGAGACACCAGAGCGTGCACCGACACTGCTCGCGGGTCCCTCGAACTGGAACAATACTGCTTCATGACGATTTGTGGCATTCCCCATCGATGTGTCAGGTACTCGAACACCTCCAGGTGAAGGCCCCACTCTCCTGGGTGGAGGTCGTGTCTGCTGAGGAAGTCTGCTTCCCAGTTGTCTACTCCTGGAATGAAGATCGCGGACAACGCCACAGCGTGTTTTTCCTCCCAGAGGAGAGTCCTTGTTACCTCTGACATGACTGCCCTGCTCTTTGTTCCGCCTTGTCGGTTTACGTACGTTACTGCCGCCACATTGTCCGACTGAACCTGAATGGCTTGATCTTGAAGAAGATGCGATGCCTGTAGAAGGGCGTTGTATATGGCCCTTAGCTCCAGAATGTTGATTGGAAGAATGGCTTCCTGACTTGACCATTTTTCTTGGAACTGTTCCCCTTGGGTGACTACTCCCCAAGCTCTGAGGCTGTCCTTAGCAGAATCCAATTTTGAATCCCAAACCTTTGGCCCTCGGTCAGGTGAGAAGCCTGAAGCCACCACAGAAGAGAAATCCTGGCTTTTGGCGACAGACGGATCATCTGGCGCATGTGAAGATGTGATCCGGACCATTTGTCCAACAGATCCAGCTGGAAGGGCCTTGCATTAAACCTTCCGTACTGAAGCGCCTCGTAAGCGGCTACCATCTTTCCCAGAAGGCGAATGCATAGATGCACCAATATTCGGGTTTGTCTCAGAACATCCCGCACCACTGACTGGATCACCAATGTATTTTCCAACGGAAGGAATACCTTTTGTGCCTCCGTATCCATTATCATCCCCAGGAACGGAAGCCTCCGTGTTGGTTCCAGATGAGATTTTGGTAAGTTCAGAATCCACCCCTGATTCTGGAGTAGTTGGCTTGAGAGGGCAATGTTGTTCAACAACCTCTCCCTGGATGGAGCTTTTATCAGCAGATCGTCCAGGTACGGTATTATGTTCACTCCCTGTTTGCGGAGGAGAAACATAATTTCTGCCATTACCTTGGTGAACACCCTCTGTGCCGTAGAGAGGCCAAATGGCAGGGCCTGGAACTGGTAGTGACAGTTCTGTAAGGCAAACCTTAGATAAGCCTGATGAGGTGGCCAAATCAGAATATGAAGGTATGCATCCTTGATATCCAGAGACACCAAGAATTCCCCCTCTTCCAGACTTGAGATCACCGCTCTCAGAGACTCCATCTTGAACTTGAACACCCGTAAGTACGGGTTCAACGACTTGAGATTTAAAATGGGCCTTACCAAACTATCAATTTCTTAAAGTGCCCATGGCTCCTAGTGGACCCGTCTATACCCCATGGCACAAATGTGGACCCCAGTATCCTCTAGGACGTAAGATAAATCCTCTTTAGGAGGTTTCTGGTGGTGGAGGTGCTGCAGCTTAGGCCTGGCCTTGCTGGTAAAGAATGGTTGCTTGTTTGTTAAGTTTTAGGCCTTAGTGGGTGCACTCTTCTTCCAGTGGGGTTTGATGGAAACAAATTGTCCTGGATGGGAAATGGTTACACCACCTGCACGGGTGGGTTGTGGACTGGAGAGTTGAACACCAATGCTTGGTTTTGTGTGGGTTTGGTTTTCCCTGTCTGTTCTTTAGTGCCACCACCATTTACAATGTAAGATTATACAGATCCACTCATCCAGTGCAGCTCCATCGCAGGTGTGTACTCCCGGCGTGACTAGGCGATCCGTCTGCCTAGCCCCGCCGGGAGTGCACAGAGACGATCTCCCTGGCACAGACGGAGCCACGACTAGAGGGGGTCATTCAGAGTTGATCGCAGCGCAGCGATCAGGCTAAAAAAACTGCATTTCTGCGCATGCGCGTCGTACGGGTACAAAGCCCGTTGTTGTTTTTCACAGGTTCTAGCAAAGTTTTCAGTCGCACTGATGGCCACAAGAAGATTGACAGGAAGGGGGCATTTCTGGGTGTCAATTGACCGTTTTCAGGGAGTGTCTGCAAAAACGCAGGCGTGGCTGGGCGTTCGCATGACGTCAAATTCGGACACGAATAGGCTGAAGTGATCGCAAGCGCTGTTTTTGCAGAGCTCGGCTGCACATGCATTCGTACTTCTGCTAAGCTAAAATACACTCCCAGTGGGCGGCAGCATAGCGTTTGCACGGCTGCTAAAGCTAGCTGGCGAGCAACTCGGAATGACCCCCATAGTACCTGTCACTAATACATTTTACAAAGAATTTAAACAGCAGCACTGTTGTCTGTCTTTATTCGCAGATGTTCTGAATAGGTCGTTGTTACAGATAACATGTAAAGGGTAACAAAGTTTTACTGTAGTTATGTAGGAAATACAGCAGAAGGTGCTGCTCATGAGAGTTTACAAACTAGAGGGGCTGCGGGTGGACACAGAATGTGAGTGGAGTGGAATTGGAGAGTGCAGAAGTTGGAGGAGGGGTGATATACTACACACGGGCCCTCATTCCGAGTTGATTGCTCGCTGCCGATTTTCGCAGCGATCAGGTAAAAAAACAGCAAAACTGCACATGCATACGGGCCGCAGGGCGCACGCGCGACGTACTTTTACACAAAACTATGCAGTTTTACACAAGGTCTAGCGACTCTTTTTCGTCGCTCTGTTGATCGGTGAGTGATTGACAGGAAGTGGGTGTTTCTGGGAGGTAACTGACCATTTTCCGGGAGTGTGCTAAAAAATGCAGGCGTGCCTGGGGAAACGGGGGAGTGGCTGGCCGAACGCAGGGCGTTTGAAACGTCAAAGCAGGAACTAAACAGTCTGAAGTGATCGCAAGCGCTGAGTAGGTCTGGAGCTGCTCAGAAACTGCACAATCTTTTTTGTAGCAGCGCTGCGATCCTTTTGTTCGCACTTCTGCTAAGCTAAGATACACTCCCAGAGGACAGCGGCATAGCGTTTGCACTGCTGCTAAAAGCAGCTAGCGAGTGATCAACTTGGAATGAGGGCCACGGTGCGATATGCACTTAACTTTCCTTACGATTTTGACTACAGTATATAGTGAAAAATCGTAAGGAAAATTAGTGCACATCTCACCGTGTGTACACAGCTTGCGATGCCGATGAGCGGTCCCACGGGATCGGCATCGCAAGAGAAAATAGACTGTGCAGGCAGCCAACATTGACTATATTCAGGGCTGTACTCCGGCCCCATCGAATAGTCAATGTAGGGCTTAATCCGCACAGCACCGTGTGTACATGGCTTTAAGGCCACTTTTAAGGCTGGGAAGGGCATTCCTGAAGCTGTGTGCTGCAACGGAGAAGTCTCGAAGACAAGATCTGGAGACGGTAATCAGGAAGGAGGAGGTCGTTGGCAGTTCAAAATGGGTGGGAGTAAATATATGAGGCTGGAGATAAAAGGGAGGCGTGGTGAGGAATCCTGCCCCAGCTACGTGTCAGGAACCATTCATAGAAACATAGAATCTGACGGCAGATAAGAACCATTTGGACCATATAGTCGCAATTCGTGGGAATATGGGATAGGGGTGGGGCTAGCCATATGCGGGCACTATAAGGGTTTCTCAGTATAAAGAAATCCCCACCCCCAACAGATGATTTTTGTGTGTGCATGTCAGTGCAGATCAGGAGATGAGGAATACCGTGCTTGAGGAAAAATGCCCACAGCCTCCCCACCAAAAAAAAAGAATTTAATACCTACCGGTAATTCCTTTTCCTCGCAGTCCGTAGTGGATACTGGGGATCTGTACTTTAGTACCATGGGGTATAGATCGGGTCCACTGGAGCCCGGCACTTGAAAACCTCTAGTATGTATGTGTGTGTGCTGGCTCCTCCCCTCTAAGCCCCTCCCACCAGATTCAGTCTAGGAAACTGTGCCCGAGGACACGGACATACCATGAGAGAAGAAAACAGGTACAACAGCATTGAGGCACAAAGCCAACACACAACCATAACCGAAAGGAAGGCGCTAACCAGAACAGAGGATAGCAACACCAACCTAACCAGGATAGCACAGCTATCCCAACAACATAAAAGGGCCGCTACGGCGGGCCAACCAAATACTTACTCAGGTAAGCCGGAATCGAAGCACTAAGGCGGGTGCCCAGTATCCACTACGGACTACGAGAAAAGGAATTACCGGTAGGTATTAAGGCCCTCATTACGAGTTGTTCGCTCGCAAGCTGCTTTTAGCAGCATTACACACGCTAAGCCGCCGCCTACTGGGAGTGAATCTTAGCATAGTAAAATTGCGAACGAAAGATTAGCAGATTTGCGAATAGACACTTCTTAGCAGTTTCTGAGTAGCTCCAGACTTACTCGGCATATGCGATCAGTTCAGTGCTTGTCGTTCCTGGTTTGACGTCACAAACACTCCCAGCGTTCGCCCAGACACTCCTCCGTTTCTCCAGCCACTCCCGCGTTTTTCCCAGAAACTGTAGCGTTTTTTCCACACACACACCCATAAAACGTCCAGTTTCCGCCCAGAAACACCCACTTCCTGTCAATTACATTACGATCACCAGAACGAAGAAAAAACCTTGTAATGCTGTGAGTAAAAAACCTAACTGCATAGCAAATTTACTTGGCGCAGTCGCAGTGCGAACATTGCACATGCGCAATTAGCGGAAAATCGCTGCGATGCGAAGAAAATTACCGAGCGAACAACTCGGAATGACCACCCAAATTCCTATTTTCTCTTACGTCCTAGTGGATACTGGGGATCTATACTTTAGTACCACGGGGAAGTCCCAAAGCTCCCAAACGGGTGGGAGAGTGCTGAGACCACTGTAAAACCACCTGACCAAATTGAAGGTCATCCTTGGCCAAGGTGTCGAACCGATAGAATTTCACAAAAGTGTTCGAACCAGACCAAGTAGCAGCTCGACACAACTGCAAGGCCAAGACACTCCGGGCAGCCGACCAGGAAGAGCCCACCGATCTCAGTGAGTGGTCCAGAATAGACATCGGCAAAGGCAGAGCCACCGAAGTATATGCTTGTTGAATGGTCAACCTGAGCCAACGAGCAATTGATTGCTTAGAAGCCGGAGGACCAATCTTGGTGGCATCATAAAGGACACACAAATGAGTCAGATTTAAGATGATGAGCAGTCCGTTTGACATAAATCTTCAGAGCCCTCACCACATCCAATGACTCTGGACCAATGGAAGCGTCAGACAACACTGGAACCACAATGGGTTGATTCACAGGAAAAGCTGACACCACTTTTGGCAAAAACTGAGGTCAGGTCCTGAGTTCCTCCCTGTCTTCATGAAAAATCAAATAATGGCTCTTACAGGATAAGGCCCCCAATTCAGAGACACATCTGGCAGACGCCAATGCTAATAATATCACTGTCTTCCAGGTGAGAAATTTTAACTCCACCCTATGAAAGGGTTCAAACCAGTCCGATTGAAGAAAGGTCAGAAGCACATTGAGATCCCACGGAGCCGTGGGAGGTACGAAGGGCGGTTGCATATGAAGAACTCCTTTAAGGAAAATGTGTACTTCCGGCAACATGGCAAGTTATTTCTGTGAGAAAATAGAAAGCGCCGAAATCTGGACTTTGGTAGAACCTAAATGTAGGCCCATATCCACTCCCGCTTGCAGGAAAAGTAGAAAGCTACTAAATTCCACGGGAGAAACCTTTCTAGTTTTACACCAGGAAACATACTTTTTCCAGATACGATGACAATGTTTAGACGTAACCATCTTCCTGACCTGGACCATGGTGGAAATAACCCGGGAGGGAAGACCTTTTCTAGCTAGCATCTCCCTCTCAACTTCCAAGCCATAAAACGTAGCCGCTGTAAGTCTGGATAGATGAACGGGCCTTGTTGAAGATCCTTTTGAAGTGGCAGAGACCAGGGATCCTCCAGAGCCATGGTTAGGAGGTCCGAGTACCACGTCCATCGAGGCCAATGTGGGGCAATTAGAATTGTTTGAACGCTTTTCCTTCTTAGTCTTTTTAGAACCCTTGGGATTACCGGTAGACTAGGGAACAGGTACACAAACTGGTACGTCCATGGTGTCGTCAGAGCGTCCAGTGCTACAGACTGCGGATCCCTCGTTCTGAAACAGTAACGGCATAGCTTCTTGTTGAGACGAGAAGCCATCAGATATATCTGCGGACAGCCCCACCGGTGAATTAACTGTTGAAACACCTGGGAATGTAGGCCCCATTCCCCCGGATGGAGGTTATGTCTGCTGAGGAAGTCCGCTTCCCAGTTGTCCACTCCTGCAATGAATATGGTTGAGATGGCCCTTGTGTTGGCCTCCGCCCAGACGAGTATTCTTGACACTTCTTGCATCGCCGCTCTGCTTTTTGTTCCTCCTTGTCGGTTTATGTCTGATTGAACCTGGATCGCCTGATCTTTCAGGAGATGGGAAGCTTGCAGAACACCATTGTAAATTGCCCTGAGTTCCAGGATGTTAAATCAGCAGAGCAGATTCCTGAACTGACCATATCCCCTGGAACTGGGCCCCGTGGGTCACAGCCCCCCAACCCCGGAGGCTGGCATCCGTTGTCAGTAGAATCCACGAGTGGATATTGAAATTCCTGCCTTCTACCAGGTGAGGAACTTGTAGTCACCATAACAGAGAAATCCGGGCTTTCGGAGGTAAGGTCACTTCCTGATGCATGTGAAGGTGAGACCCTAACCATTTGTCCAGCAGATCCAGCTGAAATGGCCGGGCATGAAATCTGCCGTATTGGACTGCCTTGTAAGCAGCAACCATCCTACTCAGCAAGCGTATGCAAAGATGTATGGATACTGTTATGTTTAACGTACTTGGAACCCAAGTGTTCGGGTGGCACAGGAAGGATTCCAAATACAACGCGTGAAACTGCAACTGAACTGAGATATGCAGCTGACCCTAAACCCCTGACTCCGCTGTCCTCCCCGATGGTTGGTTGACGCCTGCAAAAACTAGTCTTCTGCCCATGGCAGCCGCGCCTGAATGAGCGAATTAGGTACGCCTAGACTCCGATGCCGCCCGGTCTTAATAGGGAACAAGGTCTCAATCAAGACCAGGAAGGTACAAGGGGAAATCTTACTAAGGAAAACCATTACCGCAAGGAAAAAAGGAATAAATGTTATCAAAAACTACCTAATATGCCATGCGGCCGCCAAAACCACAACAACCAAGGTAACGCTGTTAACCGTCAACACGAACCCGTCGTATGACGGCAAAAAATAAGATTTTACTCACCGGTAAATCTATTTCTCGTAGTCCGTAGTGGATGCTGGGAACTCCGTAAGGACCATGGGGAATAGCGGCTCCGCAGGAGGCTGGGCACAATTAAAGAAAGCTTTAGGTCACCTGGTGTGCACTGGCTCCTCCCACTATGACCCTCCTCCAAGCCTCAGTTAGGACACTGTGCCCGGACGAGCTGACATAATAAGGAAGGATTTTGAATCCCGGGTAAGACTCTTACCAGCCACACCAATCACACTGTATAACTCGTGATACAATACCCAGTTTAACAGTATGAAAACAACTGAGCCTCTCAACAGATGGCTCAACAATAACCCTTTAGTTAACAGTAACTATGTACAAGTATTGCAGACAATCCGCACTTGGGACGGGCGCCCAGCATCCACTACGGACTACGAGAAATAGATTTACCGGTGAGTAAAATCTTATTTTCTCTGACGTCCTAGTGGATGCTGGGAACTCCGTAAGGACCATGGGGATTATACCAAAGCTCCCAAACGGGCGGGAGAGTGCGGAGGACTCTGCAGCACCGAATGAGAGAACTCCAGGTCCTCCTCAGCCAGGGTATCAAATTTGTAGAATTTTGCAAACGTGTTTGCCCCTGACCAAGTAGCAGCTCGGCAAAGTTGTAAAGCCGAGACCCCTCGGGCAGCCGCCCAAGATGAGCCCACCTTCCTTGTGGAATGGGCTTTTACTGATTTAGGATGCGGCAGTCCAGCCGCAGAATGCGCCTGCTGAATTGTGCTACAAATCCAGCGAGCAATAGTCTGCTTAGAAGCAGGAGCACCCAGCTTGTTGGGTGCATACAGGATAAATAGCGAGTCAGTTTTCCTGACTCCAGCCGTCCTGGAAACATAAATTTTCAAGGCCCTGACTACGTCCAGCAACTTGGAATCCTCCAAGTCCCTAGTAGCCGCAGGCACCACAATAGGTTGGTTCAAGTGAAAAGCTGATACCACCTTAGGGAGAAACTGAGGACGAGTCCTCAATTCTGCCCTATCCATATGGAAGATCAGATAAGGGCTTTTACATGACAAAGCCGCCAATTCTGACACACGCCTGGCTGAAGCCAAGGCCAATAACATGACCACTTTCCACGTGAGATATTTTAGATCCACGGTTTTAAGTGGCTCAAACCAATGTGATTTTAAGAAACTCAACACCACGTTGAGATCCCAAGGTGCCACTGGAGGCACAAACGGGGACTGAATATGCAGCACTCCCTTCACAAACGTCTGAACTTCAGGCAATGAAGCCAGTTCTTTCTGGAAGAAAATCGACAGAGCCGAGATCTGTACCTTAATGGAGCCTAATTTCAGACCCATAGTCACTCCTGTTTGTAGGAAATGCAGAAATCGACCTAGTTGAAATTCCTCTGTTGGGGCCTTTTCGGCCTCACACCAAGCAACATATTTTCGCCATATGCAGTGATAATGCTTTGCAGTTACATCTTTCCTGGCTTTAATCAGCGTAGGAATGACTTCCTCCGGAATGCCCTTTTCCTTCAGGATCCGGCGTTCAACCGCCATGCCGTCAAACGCAGCCGCGGTAAGTCTTGGAACAGACAGGGCCCCTGCTGCAGCAGGTCCTGTCTGAGCGGCAGAGGCCATGGGTCCTCTGAGATCATCTCTTGAAGTTCCGGGTACCACGCTCGTCTTGGCCAATCCGGAACCACGAGTATTGTTCTTACTCCTCGTTTTCTTATTATTCTCAGTACCCTTGGTATGAGAGGCAGAGGAGGGAACACATACTGACTGGTACACCCACGGTGTCACTAGAGCGTCCACAGCTATCGCCTGAGGGTCCCTTGACCTGGCGCAATATCTCTCTAGTTTTTTGTTTAGGCGGGACGCCACCATGTCCCATGGATTTACAATCAGCGTGAAGACTTCTGGATGAAGTCCCCACTCTCCCGGGTGGAGGTCGTGCCTGCTGAGAAAGTCTGCTTCCCAGTTGTCCACTCCCGGAATGAACACTGCTGACAGTGCTAGTACGTGATTTTCCGCCCATCGGAGAATCCTTGTGGCTTCTGCCATTGCCATCCTGCTTCTTGTGCCGCCCTGTCGATTTACATGGGCGACTGCCGTGATGTTGTCTGACTGGATCAGTACCGGCTGGTTTTGAAGCAGAGGCCTTGCCTGACTTAGGGCGTTGTAAATGGCCCTTAGTTCCAGAATATTTATGTGTAGGGAAGTCTCCTGACTCGACCATAGTCCTTGGAAGTTTCTTCCCTGTGTGACTGCCCCCCAGCCCCGAAGGCTGGCATCCGTGGTCACCAGGACCCAGTCCTGTATGCCGAATCTGCGGCCCTCTAGAAGATGGGCACTCTGCAGCCACCACAGCAGAGACACCCTGGATCTTGGAGACAGGGTTATCAGGCGATGCATCTGAAGATGCGATCCGGACCACTGGTCCAACAGGTCCCACTGAAAGATTCTGGCATGGAACCTGCCGAAAGGAATTGCTTCGTAAGAAGCCACCATCTTTCCCAGGACCCGCGTGCAGTGATGCACCGATACCTGTTTCGGTTTCAGGAGGTCTCTGACTAGAGATGACAGCTCCTTGGCTTTCTCCTCCGGGAGAAACACTTTTTTCTGGACTGTGTCCAGGATCATACCCAGGAACAGTAGACGTGTCGTCGGAACCAGCTGTGATTTTGGAATATTCAGAATCCAACCGTGCTGGTGTAGCACCTCCTGAGATAGTGCTACTCCCACCAACAACTGCTCCTTGGACCTCGCCTTTATTAGGAGATCGTCCAAGTACGGGATAATTAAAACTCCCTTTCTTCGAAGGAGTATCATCATTTCCGCCATTACTTTGATAAACACCCTCGGTGCCGTGGAGAGTCCAAACGGCAGCGTCTGGAATTGGTAATGGCAATCCTGTACCACAAATCTGAGGTACTCCTGGTGAGGATAGTAAATGGGGACATGCAGGTAAGCATCCTTGATGTCCAGGGATACCATGTAATCCCCCTCGTCCAGGCTTGCAATAACCGCCCTGAGCGATTCCATCTTGAACTTGAATTTTTTTATGTATATGTTCAAGGATTTTAAATTTAAAATGGGTCTCACCGAACCGTCCGGTTTCGGTACCACAAACAGTGTGGAATAGTAACCCCGTCCTTGTTGAAGTAGGGGCACCTTGACTATCACCTGCTGGGAATACAGCTTGTGAATTGCCTCTAGCACAGCCTCCCTGCCTGAGGGAGTTGTCGGTAAGGCAGATTTTAGGAACCGGTGGGGTGGAGACGCCTCAAATTCCAGTTTGTACCCTTGAGATACTATTTGCAGGATCCAGGGATCCACCTGTGAGCGAGCCCACTGATCGCTGAAATTTTTGAGGCGGCCCCCCACTGTACCTGGCTCCGTCTGTGGAGCCCCACCGTCATGCGGCGGACTTGGAAGAAGCGGGGGAGGACTTTTGCTCCTGGGAACCTGCTGTTTTTTGCAGCCTTTTTCCCCTACCTCTGCCTCTGGACAGAAAGGACCCGCCTTTTCCACGCCTGTTTTTCTGAGTCCGAAAGGACTGTACCTGATAAAACGGCGCCTTTTTAGGCTGTGAGGGAACATGGGGTAAAAATGCTGACTTCCCAGCAGTTGCTGTGGAAACTAGGTCCGAGAGACCATCCCCGAATAACTCCTCACCCTTATAAGGCAAAACTTCCATGTGCCTTTTTGAATCTGCATCCCCTGTCCACTGGCGAGTCCATAAGCCTCTCCTAGCAGAAATGGACAGTGCACTTATTTTAGATGCCAGCCGGCAGATCTCCCTCTGTGCATCTCTCATGTATAAGACTGAGTCTTTTATATGCTCTATGGTTAGCAGAATAGTGTCCCTGTCTAGGGTGTCAATATTTTCTGACAGGGAATCTGACCACGCAGCGGCAGCACTGCACATCCATGCTGACGCAATAGCAGGTCTAAGTATAATGCCTGAGTGTGTATATACAGACTTCAGGATAGCCTCCTGCTTTCTATCAGCAGGTTCCTTGAGGGCGGCCGTATCCGGAGACGGTAGTGCCACCTTTTTAGACAAACGTGTGAGCGCTTTATCCACCCTAGGTGGTGTCTCCCAACGTGACCTATCCTCTGGCGGGAAAGGGAACGCCATTAGTAACTTCTTAGAGATTACCAATATTTTATCAGGGAAAGCCCACGCTTCTTCACACACTTCATTTAATTCTTCTGATGGGGGAAAGACTACGGGTAGTTTTTTCTCCCCAAACATAATACCCTTTTTAGTGGTACCTGGGTTTATATCAGAAATGTGTAACACCTCTTTCATTGCTTCAATCATGCAACAAATGGCCTTAGTGGACATTAGACTAGACTCATCGTCGTCGACACTGGTGTCAGTATCCGTGTCGACATCCGCGTCTGCCATCTGAGGTAGCGGGCGTTTTAGAGCCCCCGAAGGCCTTTGAGACACCTGAACAGGCACGAGCTGAGAAGCCGGCTGTCCCGCATTCGGCATGTCGTCAAATTTTTTGTGTAAGGAGTCGACGCGTGCACGCAATTCCTTCCATAAGTCCATCCACTCAGGTGTCTGCCCCGCAGGGGGTGACATCCCTTCTATATGCAACTGCTCCGCCTCCACCTCATTATCCTCATCAAACATGTCGACACAGCCGTACCGACACACCGCACACACACAGGGAATGCTCTAACAGAGGACAGGACCCACAAAAGCCCTTTGGGGAGACAGAGTGAGAGTATGCCAGCACACACCAGAGCGCTATATAATGCAGGGACTAACTGAATTATGTCCCCTATAGCTGCTGTTATATATACTGCGCCTAAATTTAGTGCCCCCCCTCTCTTTTTTACCCTTTTCTGTAGTGTAGACTGCAGGGGAGAGCCAGGGAGCTTCCTTCCAGCGGAGCTGTGAGGGAGAAATGGCGCCAGTGTGCTGAAGGATAGCTCCGCCCCTTTTTCGCGGACTATTCTCCCGCTTTTTTCTGGATTCTGGCAGGGGTAATTATCACATATATAGCCTCTGGGGCTATATATTGTGGTATTTTTGCCAGCCAAGGTCTTTTTATTGCTGCTCAGGGCGCCCCCCCCTAGCGCCCTGCACCCTCAGTGACCGGAGTGTGAAGTGTGTATGAGGAGCAATGGCGCACAGCTGCAGTGCTGTGCGCTACCTTGGTGAAGACAGATGTCTTCTGCCGCCGATTTTCCGGACCTCTTCTTACTTCTGGCTCTGTAAGGGGGACGGCGGCGCGGCTCCGGGACCGAACACAAAGGCCAGTTCCATGCGGTCGGTCCCTCTGGAGCTAATGGTGTCCAGTAGCCTAAGAAGCCCAAGCTAGCTGCAAGCAGGTAGGTTCGCTTCTTCTCCCCTTAGTCCCTCGCTGCAGTGAGCCTGTTGCCAGCAGGTCTCACTGTAAAATAAAAAACCTAAATATATACTTTCTTTCTAGAAGCTCAGGAGAGCCCCTAGTGTGCATCCAACCTCGGCCGGGCACAAAATCTAACTGAGGCTTGGAGGAGGGTCATAGTGGGAGGAGCCAGTGCACACCAGGTGACCTAAAGCTTTCTTTAATTGTGCCCAGTCTCCTGCGGAGCCGCTATTCACCATGGTCCTTACGGAGTTCCCAGCATCCACTAGGACGTCAGAGAAACAGCAATAGCGGATACCTCCGCCAGAAAAAGTACACAGAAAGCAGAGAAAGAAAAGAAAAGTATGGCCTCTGCCACAATGTGCGGCAGAGCTGCTGCTCACGACACCCGGAGAGGAGCACGCAAGGAGAGAGCAGGAATCCAAGGCTCCGGATAAAAGACTTCTCCAGAGGAACTGGGAACGAACCCCTCCGACCAGACTTCTGGAAAGCAGTGCACAGGATGCTGTAACGTCCAGGCTGAAAGCAGGGATTATCCAGAGGCAGGTTCAGGCTACCAGGAACTGCAAGCTAGGAGCTGTAACACACCAAAGGCAGGGACTGACTAAGCTGGAAGCTATCACCGGCGGGGCTATACTGACCTATAAAAAGGCCCTACAGGCCAATCACAGGAGGGTCAGGCAGCCCAGGCCCCCGGACCCTAATTTCGGCAGCTGAGAATGGGTGCGCACAGTGCAGCGTCCCGGCTGCTTAGCAACAGCCGGGACAAGGGTGCAGGGCAGCCGTCTGGCGTCTGCGGTTGCCTGGCGACGGCCGGGAGCCGGAGAGCCAGCAGCGGAAGTGATGCGTCGGCCCCGTTGCCTGGCAACGGCCGGCGCGACTCACAGATGCTGCTATTGCAGCTGACAGATACCTTGCAAGGACGGAGCACTGAGCGGACCATAGCCTGGATAGCCAGGGCCTTGTCCATTGGAAAAAAAACTTTTGGGACACCGTATCCAGTATCATTCCCAGGAACTGAAGACGTTGGGTCGGTTCCAGGTGAGATTTCTGGAAATTTAGGATCCACCCATGATCTGTAAGCAGGCGAGTCATCAGATCGATGCTGTGCAATAGACGCTCCTGGACATAGCCTTTATCAGGAGATCGTCCAAGCAGAGGACTATGTTGATTCCCTTCATGCGCAGTTGCAGCATCATCTCAGCCATGACTTTGGTGAAGACCCCCGGAGGTGTGGACAGGCCAAAGTCTGAAACAGGATAGTGAACCTGAGGTAAACTTGATGAGGGGGCCACATGGGAATGTGTAGGTAAGCATCCTTGACATCTAGGGATACCCTCCTCCAGACCGGACACTACTGCCCGCAGGGATTCCATCTTGAATTTGAACACCTGCAGATACGGGTTTAGAGACTTCATGTTTAAGATGGGTCGCACCGAACCGTCTGGTTTTGGAATGACAAAAAGACTAGATTAAAAGCCCCTGTTGTATAGCGGAGGAGGTACTGGAACCACCCCCCCTGTCCGCAAAAGCTTTTGAATGGCCTCCTGCAAGGTAGCTTTTGCTGCGGGCAAAACTGCTAAGCCTGATTTAAAAAATCTGTGAGGAGGAGGTGCTTGAAATTCCAGCCGGAATCCCTGGGAAATGAGGTCCCTCTCCCAAGGATCCCAGCAGGACTTTGCTCACACATGGGTGAAGTGTTGAAGGCGAGCACCTACTTGAAAGTCGCCTTGCTGCTGGGGCCAACCATCACGCGGAAGGCTTAGCGTCAGGGCATCCGGTGGTCTGGTTCCGGGATGCAGCAGTTGTAGGTTTACGGGACTTACCACAAGATCCTCTCGGAGTGGTGGAGACTCCCGGACCCCTGCCTCTGAACCTTGCCACACGAAAGGACTGCAAGGAGGGTCCTGTGTAAGAACGTCTAGCAGGTGGCGCAGCCGACGGCTGATAGGTAGACTTACCCGCCGTTGCCTGGGAGATCCATTTATTTAATTTGTCCCCAAACAAGATATCACCTGTAATGGGAAGATTTTCAACACCCTCTTTGGAATCAGCGTCCGCTGACCATTGACTTAGTCACAGAGCTCTGCGTGCCGAAACAGCCATAGCAGTGGTGCAGCCATTTATCTTACACAATTCCTTAATAGCCTCGCTCATAAAATTTGCAGCATCCTGTACGTGTTGCAGCAGAGTAATGACCTCATCCTGGGGCAGGGAGTCTAATCCATTAATATTATCCCTGGAAATCCACCCACAAACTATTGTGGGGCGCTGTGCTACGCCTGCTGCTGTAAATACTGCCTTGAGCGTCGTCTCAATTTTACGGTCAGCAGGGTCTTTTAGGGATATCGCCCCTGGCAGCGGCAGTACCAATTTCTTAGACAGTCTGGACACAGACGTATCGACTGACGGGGTGTTTTCCCATTCCTTCCTGTCCTCAGCTGGGAGGGGGAAGGTAGATAGAAACCTCTGAGGAATTTCAATTTCTTGTCAGGTTTTACCCATGCCTCCCTGGCCAGGGAGTTTAATTCCTTTGACACAGGAAAGGTGGTTGAGGTCTTGGGTCTAACATTGAAGTATAACCCCTCATCTGGTTCTGCCTCCTGATTCGGTATAGAAGAACCTCTCTTACAGCATAAATGAGGGCCTCCACCCCAGGGGACAGAGAGCTGTCCTCATCCATATCATCATCATCCACATCAGGCTGATCAGAATCAGAATCAGACTGGAGCACCTGTGGCAGTGAGCGTTTATGTGAAACCAACAGAGGGGGCTGAGAAGCCTTTCTGGTATCTGCTGCCTTTGCTATACAATCAATAGACTGTTTCAACACCTGTCTCTCCTTTTTAGCTGCAGCTAATTCTGAATTTACATTGTGAATCATATTTTTTAAATTATCCAGCCAGTCAGGTGCCCGTGAACTGTGTCCCTGTGGCAATAAGGATCACTGTTCACACATGAGGGACCCCGCTGAAGAAGACAGACATATGTACACGACTGTAATACAGCTCAGCTCACTAAAACACCTCCACACAGACCCTAGAGAGCCCCTGGAGAGACACTAAGGAAAATGGAGATCAGCACAGAAAACACAGTAGCACAGTGTGTGAAATTATGTGTATAACCTTAAATGTGCAGTGACGCTACCGCTGGCGTGCTCCCCCCTGCTATGATCCCCTGGTACCAGAACAGAAGTCTGCAACAGTGAGGGTCTGTGGAGGAGCAGCGTGCATGCAGCCTCGATGATCCGCAGTAGCAGGAAATGGCGCCTTCCCACCTCTGGTCCCGCTCTCCGGGAAGCCCCGCCCTTGTAATGATGCGCGGTCCCATAGTATACTGGCTGATGTGCATATAAAAACAGTACACCCAAAATGACAGGGAGCACTGCGGAGCAGGTGCCCTGAGCCAGTGTAGTCCGCGGCGGGCACCGAAGCTCGATGCCCGTGACATGCCGCCAAACCGCACTGGGGACCTGCTAACCGGGATCCTGATATTAACACTCACCGCACCTGGCGTTCTTCGGCATCTGTTAGATGGTGGCGGCTAGCTGCTGGCGTGGGCACACACAGTAATGGTGTGTGATCAGTACCTCAGGAGCTCAGTGTCCTGTCAGCTGGGATTATGACCCATTACCCTTCAGGAGGTTGGTTCGGTCCCCCCTCTAAGTCCCATGAAGCAGGTAGTACTGGTTGCCAACCAGGGCTACCTGAAAATAAATAACTAAAATAAAAAATAAAGGAAACTCTCTGGAGTTCCAGAGAAATGCACCTGGCTTCTTGGGCACATTTTCTAAAACGGAGTCTGGTAGGAGGGGCATATAGGGGAGGAGCCAGCACACACACACACACACACTAAAGGTTTTAAAGTGCCAGGGTCCAGTGGACCCGATCTATACCCCATGATACTAAAGTACAGATCCCCAGCATCCACTAGGACGTAAGAGAAAAAAACAAAAAAAACAAACTAAAAACATCTCTTGGAAGTCCCCGGAATGACCTGTAAGCATGGTTATCACCGAAGGGAACAAATCAGAACATAAACATAGAAATGAACAAACTTAACTTAATGATGGAAACAAAAAAAAACCTCTGGTAAAGCAACAAATTGGGTAAAGTCCTTTATGCACCCACAGAAATAGTGGCGACCAACATGGATTATTGTATAAAGGAAGTGCAATAAGAAAACATAAAACATTGCAGACAATTGGGGCCGATTTAATTGTTTTTACCCGTGACTACCACTAGGGAGTGCAAAATGGCGCAATTCAATTGTTGCACCGTTTACGGGGGGATGACATACATTCTCACAGCCTCCAGAATGTGCACTATGGGGGTAATTCAGAGTTGATCGCAGCAGCAAGTTTGTTAGCAGTTGGGCAAAACCATCATTCAGACCTGATCGCACGCTAGGTTTTTTCGCTGCGCTGCGATCAGGTCAGAACTGCTCATGCGTATGCGTCGTACAAGTACAAAGTGGATTGTTGCCCAGCGATGGATTGTAGAAAGAACCCGTTCGCACAGCCGGTCGCAAAGAAATTGATAGGATGAGGGCGTTTGTGGGTGTCAACTGACCGTTTTCTGGGAGTGTTTGGAAAAACGCAGGTGTGTCGGAGCGCCGGCAGGGCGGGTGTCTGACGTCAATTATGGCCCCGGACAGGCTGAAGTGATCGCAGCGGCTAAGTCCTGGGCTGTGCAGAGACTGCACAAACTCTTTTTGTACCGGCCGGCTGCACATGCGATCGCACACTTGCAAAGCAAAAATACACTCCCCTATAGGCGGCGACTATGTGATCGCAGTGCTGCAAAAAAAAACCTAGCAAGCGATCAGGTCTGATTGACCCCATATGTGCACTGCAGGTGGGGCAGATGTAACACGTGCAGAGAGAGTTAGATTTGGGTGGGTTATTCTGTTTCTGTGCAGGGTAAATACTGGCTGCTTTATTTCTACACTGCAATTTAGATTTCTGTTTGAACACACCCCACCCAAGTCTAACTCTCTCTGCACATGTTACATCTGCCCCCCCTGCAGTGCACATGGTTTTGCTCAACTGCTAATAGATTGCCTGCTGTGATCAACTCTGAATTAGGCCCTATGTCGGCAATTTGGGCATCCTAACGGGTGTTTGGACACCTGAAGCGGGACTTTAGACGGGATGCGGTCAACATCCCGCTGGACGGGATCCCGGAGGTCGAAATACCGACGCCGAAATCCCGACCGCCACAATCCCGACATATTCTCCCTCCGTGGGTGTCCACGACACCCGTAGAGGGAGAATATAATAGTGTGCGAGCGTAGCATGGCACCGTGCCCGCAGTGTGGCGAGCGAAGCGAGCCCGCAAGGGGCTGCGTTCCGCTCGCCACCCCTGTCGGGATTGTGTGGTCGGGATTCCGGCGTCGGGATTTCGACCGCCGGGATCACGTCCAGCGGGATTACGTACTGATCCCCTTTAGACGGGTTTAGCCCAGCAGCAAATAGAAATGCAGCCATAAGAAATAAGCAGCAAGTAACGATGTAGTGTAGGCATGATTCTTGTTGCTTGCTACAACCGTTCATTCACTAATGTCATACTGAGGGCCTGTCAGACATGTGCCCTAATCAGGGGTTAGGGCTGAGATGGGGTGGGGCGGAACTGTGTTCCATCAGTTGTAATTGGAAGCCAATCGCGCCTCCAATTACACACATAAAACCTATTGTGGTGGGCATCGTGTGTGTAAGTGGTGCTACTACTGTGGTGGGCATCGTGTGTGTAAGTGGTGCTACTACTGTGGTGGGCATTATGTCTGTAAGTGGTGCTACTACTGTGGTGGGCATCATGTGTGTAAGTGGTGCTACTACTGTGGTGGGCATTATGTCTGTAAGTGGTGCTACTACTGTGGTGGGCATCATGTGTGTAAGTGGTGCTACTACTGTGGTGGGCATTATGTCTGTAAGTGGTGCTACTACGGTGGTGGGCATCATGTGTGTAAGTGGTACTACTACTGTGGTGGGCATCATGTGTGTAAGTGGTGCTACTACTGTGGTGGGCATCATGTGTGTAAGTGGTGCTACTACTGTGGTGGGCATCATGTGTGTAAGCGGTGCTACTACTGTGGTGGGCATCATGTGTGTAAGTGGTACTACTACTGTGGTGGGCATCATGTGTGTAAACGGTGCTACTTCTGTGGTGGGCATCATGTGTGTAAGTGGTGCTACTACTGTGGTGGGCATCATGTGTGTAAGTGGTGCTACTACTGTGGTGGGCATCATGTGTGTAAGTGGTGCTACTACTGTGGTGGGCATCATGTGTGTAAGTGGTGCTACTACTGTGGTGGGCACCATGTGTGTAAGTGGTGCTACTACTGTGGTGGGCATCATGTGTGTAAGTGGTGCTACTACTGTGGTGGGCATCATGTGTGTAAGTGGTGCTACTACTGTGGTGGGCATCATGTGTGTAAGTGGTGCTACTACTGTGGTGGGCATCATGTGTGTAAGTGGTGCTACTACTGTGGTGGGCATCATGTGTGTAAGTGGTGCTACTACTGTGGTGGGCATCATGTGTGTAAGCGGTGCTACTACTGTGGTGGGCATCATGTGTGTAAGTGGTACTACTACTGTGGTGGGCATCATGTGTGTAAACGGTGCTACTACTGTGGTGGGCATCATGTGTGTAAGCGATCGTGTGTGTAAGTGGTGCTACTACTGTGGTGGGCATCATGTGTGTAAGTGGTGCTACTACTGTGGTGGGCATCATGTGTGTAAGTGGTGCTACTACTGTGGTGGGCATCATGTGTGTAAGTGGTGCTACTACTGTGGTGGGCATCATGTGTGTAAGCGGTGCTACTACTGTGGTGGGCATCATGTGTGTAAGCGATCGTGTGTGTAAGTGGTGCTACTACTGTGGTGGGCATCGTGTGTGTAAGTGGTGCTACTACTGTGGTGGGCATCATGTGTGTAAGTGGTGCTACTACTGTGGTGGGCATCATGTGTGTAAGTGGTGCTACTACTGTGGTGGGCATCATGTGTGTAAGTGGTGCTACTACTGTGGTGGGCATCATGTGTGTAAACGGTGCTACTACTGTGGTGGGCATCATGTGTGTAAGCGATCGTGTGTGTAAGTGGTGCTACTACTGTGGTGGGCATCATGTGTGTAAGTGGTGCTACTACTGTGGTGGGCATCATGTGTGTAAGTGGTGCTACTACTGTGGTGGGCATCATGTGTGTAAACGGTGCTACTACTGTGGTGGGCATCATGTGTGTAAGCGATCGTGTGTGTAAGTGGTGCTACTACTGTGGTGGGCATCGTGTGTGTAAGTGGTGCTACTACTGTGGTGGGCATCATGTGTGTAAGTGGTGCTACTACTGTGGTGGGCATCATGTGTGTAAGTGGTGCTACTACTGTGGTGGGCATTATGTGTGTAAACGGTGCTACTACTGTGGTGGGCATCATGTGTGTAAGCGGTGCTACTACTGTGGTGGGCATCATGTGTGTAAGCGATCGTGTGTGTAAGTGGTGCTACTACTGTGGTGGGCATCGTGTGTGTAAGTGGTGCTACTACTGTGGTGGGCATTATGTGTGTAAACGGTGCTACTACTGTGGTGGGCATCATGTGTGTAAGCGGTGCTACTACTGTGGTGGGCATCATGTGTGTAAGCGGTGCTACTACTGTGGTGGGCATTATGTGTGTAAGCGGTGCTACTACTGTGGTGGGCATCATGTGTGTAAGCGGTGCTACTACTGTGGTGGGCATCATGTGTGTAAGCGATCGTGTGTAAGTGGTGCTACTACTGTGGTGGGCATCGTGTGTGTAAGTGGTGCTACTACTGTGGTGGGCATCGTGTGTGTAAGTGGTGCTACTACTGTGGTGGGCATCATGTGTGTAAACGGTGCTACTACTGTGGTGGGCATCATGTGTGTAAGCGGTGCTACTACTGTGGTGGGCATCATGTGTGTAAGCGGTGCTACTACTGTGGTGGGCATCATGTGTGTAAGTGGTGCTACTACTGTGGTGGGCATCAGGTGTGTAAGTGGTGCTACTACTGTGGTGGGCATCAGGTGTGTAAGTGGTGCTACTACTGTGGTGGGCATGATGTGTGTAAGTGGTGCTACTACTGTGGTGGGCATCATGTGTGTAAGTGGTGCTACTACTGTGGTGGGCATCATGTGTGTAAGTGGTGCTATTACTGTGGTGGGCATCATGAGTGTAAGTGGTGCTACTACTGTGGTGGGCATCATGTGTGTAAACGGTGCTACTACTCTGGTGGGCATCATTTGTGTAAGCGATCGTGTGTGTAAGCGGTGCTACTACTGTGGTGGGCATCATGTGTGTAAGTGGTGCTACTACTGTGGTGGGCATTATGTGTGTAAGTGGTGCTACTACTGTGGTGGGCATCATGTGTGTAAGTGGTGCTACTACTGTGGTGGGCATCATGTGTGTAAGTGGTGCTACTACTGTGGTGGGCATCATGTGTGTAAGTGGTGCTACTACTGTGGTGGGCATCATGTGTGTAAGCGGTGCTACTACTGTGGTGGGCATCATGTGTGTAAGTGGTGCGAGTACTGTGGTGGGCATCATGTGTGTAAGCGGTGCTACTACTGTGGTGGGCATCATGTGTGTAAGTGGTGCTACTACTGTGGTGGGCATCATGTGTGTAAGCGGTGCTACTACTGTGGTGGGCATCATGTGTGTAAGTGGTGCGAGTACTGTGGTGGGCATCATGTGTGTAAGTGGTGCTACTACTGTGGTGGGCATCATGTGTGTAAGCGGTGCTACTACTGTGGTGGGCATCATGTGTGTAAGCGATCGTGTGTGTAAGCGGTGCTACTACTGTGGTGGGCATCATGTGTGTAAGTGGTGCTACTACTGTGGTGGGCATCATGTGTGTAAGTGGTGCTACTACTGTGGTGGGCATCATGTGTGTAAGCGGTGCGAGTACTGTGGTGGGCATCGTGTGTGTAAGTGGTGCGAGTACTGTGGTGGGCATCATGTGTGTAAGTGGCACTACTACTGTGGTGGGCATCGTGTGTGTAAGTGGTGCGAGTAATGTGGTGGGCATCATGTGTGTAAGTGGTGCTACTACTGTGGTGGGCATCATGTGTGTAAGTGGTGCTACTACTGTGGTGGGCATCATGTGTGTAAGTGGTGCTACTACTGTGGTGGGCATCATGTGTGTAAGCGGTGCTACTACTGTGGTGGGCATCATGTGTGTAAGTGGTGCTACTACTGTGGTGGGCATCATGTGTGTAAGTGGTGCGAGTACTGTGGTGGGCATCATGTGTGTAAGTGGTGCGAGTACTGTGGTGGGCATCATGTGTGTAAGTGGCACTACTACTGTGGTGGGCATCATGTGTGTAAACGGTGCTACTACTGTGGTGGGCATCATGTGTGTAAGCGGTGCTACTACTGTGGTGGGCATTATGTGTGTAAGTGGTGCGAGTACTGTGGTGGGCATCATGTGTGTAAGTGGTGCGAGTACTGTGGTGGGCATCATGTGTGTAAGTGGTGCGAGTACTGTGATGGGCATCATGTGTGTAAGTGGCACTACTACTGTGGTGGGCATCATGTGTGTAAACGGTGCTACTACTGTGGTGGGCATCATGTGTGTAAGCGGTGCTACTACTGTGGTGGGCATCATGTGTGTAAGTGGTGCTACTACTGTGGTGGGCATTGTGTGTGTAAGTGGTGCTATTAATGTGGTGGTGATTATGTGTGTAAGTGGCGCTACTACTGTGGTGGGCATCATGTGTGTAAGTGGCGCTACTACTGTGGTGGGCATTGTGTGTGTAAGTGGTGCTACTACTGTGGTGGGCATCATGTGTGTAAGTGGTGCTACTACTGTGGTGGTCATTATGTGTGTAAGTGGTGCTACTACTGTGGTGGTCATTATGTGTGTAAGTGGTGCTACTACTGTGGTGGGCATCATGTGTTTAAGTGGTGCTACTACTGTGGTGGGCATCGTGTGTGTAAGTGGTGCTACTACTGTGGTGGGCATCATGTGTGTAAGCGGTGCTACTACTGTGGTGGGCATCATGTGTGTAAGCGATCGTGTGTGTAAGCGGTGCTACTACTGTGGTGGGCATCGTGTGTGCAAGTGGTGCTACTACTGTGGTGGGCATCATGTGTGTAAGTGGTGCTACTACTGTGGTGGGCATCATGTGTGTAAGTGGTGCTAGTACTGTGGTGGGCATCATGTGTGTAAGTGGTGCTACTACTGTGGTGGGCATCATGTGTGTAAGTGGTGCTACTACTGTGGTGGGCATTGTGTGTGTAAGTGGTGCTATTACTGTGGTGGGCATCATGTGTGTAAGTGGTGCTACTACTGTGGTGGGCATCATGTGTGTAAACGGTGCTACTACTGTGGTGGGCATCATGTGTGTAAGCGGTGCTACTACTGTGGTGGGCATCATGTGTGTAAGCGGTGCTACTACTGTGGTGGGCATCATGTGTGTAAGCGGTGCTACTACTGTGGTGGGCATCATGTGTGTAAGTGGTGCTACTACTGTGGTGGGCATCATGTGTGTAAGTGGTGCGAGTACTGTGGTGGGCATCATGTGTGTAAGCGGTGCTACTACTGTGGTGGGCATCATGTGTGTAAGCGGTGCTACTACTGTGGTGGGCATCATGTGTGTAAGCGATCGTGTGTGTAAGCGGTGCTACTACTGTGGTGGGCATCGTGTGTGCAAGTGGTGCTACTACTGTGGTGGGCATCATGTGTGTAAGTGGTGCTACTACTGTGGTGGGCATCATGTGTGTAAGTGGTGCTACTACTGTGGTGGGCATCATGTGTGTAAACGGTGCTACTACTGTGGTGGGCATCATGTGTGTAAGCGGTGCTACTACTGTGGTGGGCATCATGTGTGCAAGTGGTGCTACTACTGTGGTGGGCATCATGTGTGTAAGTGGTGCTACTACTGTGGTGGGCATTGTGTGTGTAAGTGGTACTACTACTGTGGTGGGCACCATGTGTAAGTGGTACTACTACTGTGGTGGGCATCATGTGTGTAAGCGGTGCTACTACTGTGGTGGGCATCATGTGTGTAAGTGGTGGTGCTACTACTGTGGTGGGCATCATGTGTGTAAGCGGTGCTACTACTGTGGTGGGCATCATGTGTGTAAGCGATTGTGTGTGTAAGCGGTGCTACTACTGTGGTGGGCATCATGTGTGTAAGTGGTGCGAGTACTGTGGTGGGCATCACGTGTGTAAGTGGTGCTACTACTGTGGTGGGCATCATGTGTGTAAGCGGTGCTACTACTGTGGTGGGCATCATGTGTGTAAACGGTGCTACTACTGTGGTGGGCATCATGTGTGTAAGTGGTGCTACTACTGTGGTGGTCATTATGTGTGTAAGTGGCGCTACTACTGTGGTGGGCATCATGTGTGTAAGTGGTGCTACTACTGTGGTGGGCACCATGTGTGTAAGCGGTGCTACTACTGTGGTGGGCATTGTGTGTGTAAGTGGTGCTACTACTGTGGTGGGCATCATGTGTGTAAACGGTGCTACTACTGTGGTGGGCATCATGTGTGTAAGTGGTGCTACTACTGTGGTGGTCATTATGTGTGTAAGTGGTGCTACTACTGTGGTGGTCATTATGTGTGTAAGTGGCGCTACTACTGTGGTGGGCATCATGTGTGTAAGTGGTGCTACTACTGTGGTGGGCACCATGTGTGTAAGCGGTGCTACTACTGTGGTGGTCATTATGTGTGTAAGTGGTGCTACTACTGTGGTGGGCATTATGTGTGTAAGTGGCGCTACTACTGTGGTGGGCATTATGTGTGTAAGTGGCGCTACTACTGTGGTGGTCATTATGTGTGTAAGTGGCACTACTACTGTGGTGGGCATTATGTGTGTAAGTGGTGCTACTACTGTGGTGGGCATCATGTGTGTAAGTGGTGCTACTACTGTGGTGGGCATTGTGTGTGTAAGTGGTGCTACTACTGTGGTGGGCACCATGTGTAAGTGGTGCTACTACTGTGGTGGGCATCATGTGTGTAAACGGTGCTACTACTGTGGTGGTCATCATGTGTGTAAGTGGTGGTGCTACTACTGTGGTGGGCATCATGTGTGTAAGCGGTGCTACTACTGTGGTGGGCATCATGTGTGTAAGTGGTGCTACTACTGTGGTGGGCATTGTGTGTGTAAGTGGTGCTACTACTGTGGTGGGCACCATGTGTAAGTGGTACTACTACTGTGGTGGGCATCATGTGTGTAAGCGGTGCTACTACTGTGGTGGGCATCATGTGTGTAAGTGGTGGTGCTACTACTGTGGTGGGCATCATGTGTGTAAGCGGTGCTACTACTGTGGTGGGCATCATGTGTGTAAGCGGTGCTACTACTGTGGTGGGCATTGTGTGTGTAAGTGGTGCTACTACTGTGGTGGGCATTGTGTGTGTAAGTGGTGCTACTACTGTGGTGGGCACCATGTGTAAGTGGCGCTACTACTGTGGTGGGCATTGTGTGTGTAAGTGGTACTACTACTGTGGTGGGCATCATGTGTGTAAGTAATGCTATTACTGTGGTGGGCATTGTGTGTGTAAGTGGTGCTATTACTGTGGTGGGCATCATGTGTGTAAGCGGTGCTACTACTGTGGTGGGCATCATGTGTGTAAGCGGTGCTACTACTGTGGTGGGCATCATGTGTGTAAGTGGTGCTACTACTGTGGTGGGCATTGTGTGTGTAAGTGGTGCTACTACTGTGGTGGGCATCATGTGTGTAAGCGGTGCTACTACTGTGGTGGGCATCATGTGTGTAAGTGGTGCTACTACTGTGGTGGGCATCATGTGTGTAAGCGGTGCTACTACTGTGGTGGGCATCGTGTGTGTAAGTAATGCTATTACTGTGGTGGGCATCATGTGTGTAAGTGGTGCTACTACTGTGGTGGGCATCATGTGTGTAAGCGGTGCTACTACTGTGGTGGGCATCATGTGTGTAAGCGGTGCTACTACTGTGGTGGGCATCATGTGTGTAAGTGGTGCTATTACTGTGGTGGGCATCATGTGTGTAAGTAATGCTATTACTGTGGTGGGCATTGTGTGTGTAAGTGGTGCTACTACTGTGGTGGGCATCATGTGTGTAAGTGGTGCTACTACTGTGGTGGGCATCATGTGTGTAAGCGGTGCTACTACTGTGGTGGGCATTATGTCTGTAAGCGGTGCTACTACTGTGGTGGGCATCATGTGTGTAAGTGGTGCTACTACTGTGGTGGGCATTATGTCTGTAAGCGGTGCTACTACTGTGGTGGGCATTGTGTGTGTAAGTGGTGCTACTACTGTGGTGGGCACCATGTGTAAGTGGCGCTACTACTGTGGTGGGCATTGTGTGTGTAAGTGGTACTACTACTGTGGTGGGCACCATGTGTGTAAGTGGTACTACTACTGTGGTGGGCATCATGTGTGTAAGCGGTGCTATTACTGTGGTGGGCATCATGTGTGTAAGCGGTGCTACTACTGTGGTGGGCATCATGTGTGTAAGCGGTGCTACTACTGTGGTGGGCATCATGTGTGTTAGCGGTGCTAGTACGATGGTGGGCATTATGTGTGTTAGCGGTGGTAGTACGATGGTGGGCATTATGTGTATAAGGGGCACTTTGTGCAGTTTAATTCAAATAAGCGATATTATTGTGTGGCCACACCCCTTCCATGTGAGACCCCTTTTTTTGCAAGCGCGTCTTTGGGCACATTGGGCCTAATTCAGACCTGGTAGCACGCAGGCTATTTTTTGCACTGCTGTGACCAGGTAATCGCCGCCCACAGGGGAAGGGGTTAGGGCTTTGCAGAGAGCTGCACAGCTCAGGACTTACTCACCCGCTGCGATGATCCGGGATGTTGATGACGTCAGGAACCGTACCAGAAAACGGCCTGGCACGCCTGCGTTTCTCTGGACACTCCAAGAAAACGGTAAGTTGGCGCCCATGAACGCCTTCTGCCTGTCAATCTTCTTGCGATGGCTTTCTTAATTCGTTTCGTCGCTGCCCAGTAACGGCCGTCGCTGGCCGGTGACGTCCCTATGCATTGCGACCCGTGTGCATACGCAATACAGACCCGATCGCACAGCTGCCAAAACTGCAGCTTGCAAACGGGTCTGAATGAGGCCCATTGTTCCTTCAGAAAGTGTTTGCGGTACAGCACATTATGGTTTGCAGGGGGTGAGGTGAACACCTAGCACTGGCCTGGTTCTGCCTAGTGTGGAGGAGGTAGGTGGCGGGGGAAATGAGTTCCACCACCTTTCCAGGACCACTTCAAGCACTGGCGGTAATCACGCCAGATCTGTGAATGTTTACGCAGTGGCTGTGCAGAAATATGCTGGGACTTGTAGTGAGATGCCCACCGTTGGCTTTGCATATCCCAGCGACACTCCCCGGTGACCTCCCACAAACGGTTCCTGATTGTCAATAACTTTGCGAATAAACCCTCTCTGTGACCGCCGCCGCCATCGTGGCACATGCGCAGTGCGACTGACTATAAATCGCTCAACTGCGAACAATCATCTCTGAATAAGGCCCTGTGCAAATGACAGCACCACCAAATGTGTCCTCCACATACAGCACATGTATGTCAGACCGGGGCACACGTGTTCATGTATGACCAGCACTCCCTGACAGTGACTCACAGTGGACACAATATAAGACTTGTGCTGGAGATGTGTTCCGTCAGCTGGAAAGAGCATATTATTAGTGTTACACAAGAAGCAGTAACAAGAGGGGAGCCATGTTTACACTTCATCAGAACGTCATCTGTACAAGTCATCACTTCTCCTTATTAAAGGAAAACAGGAGCGAGCTGTGAGTGCACATTCCGTCCGTGGCCCATCTGCTGCCCTGTACTCCTACTGCTGTCCACGGCCCATCCGCTGCCCTGTACTCCTACTCCTGTCCGCGGCCCATCCGCTGCCCTGTACTCCTACTCCTGTACGTGACACAGAGGGAGATAACATTTGTGTTTATTGCCTTCACTTTGTCACCATGTAAATGCATATGGTGGGTCATTTACAGACAGGTGGGAGAGAGTTACGGCTGCTCTCTGATCGGACATGCAGCCTAATTCAGACCCGATCGCTGCTGTGCGAACACACACAGCAGTGATCAGGTTTGAATTAGGTCCCATGTGCAGTGCAGGTGGGGCAGATGTAACATGTGCAAAGAGTTAGATTTGGGTGGGTTATTTTGTTTCTGTGCAGGGTAAATACTGGCTGCTTCATTTCTACACTGCAATTAATATTTCAGTTTTAACACACCGTACTTAAATCTAACGCTCTCTGCACATGTTACATATGCCCCACCTGCAGTGCACATGTTACATCTGCCACCCATGCAGTGCACATAGGGGTAATTCAGAGTTGATCACAGCAGCAAATTTGTTAGCAATTGGGCAAAACCATGTGCACTGCAGGGGAGGCAGATGTAACATGTGCAGAGAGAGTTAGATTTGGGTGGGTTATATTGTTTCTGTGCAGGGTAAATACTGGCTGCTTTGTTTTTACACTGCAATTTAGATTTTAGTTTGAACACACCCCACCCAAACCTAACTCTGCACATGTTATATCTGCCCACCTGCAGTGCACATAGGGGGTCATTCCGACCTGATCGCACGCTGCAGTTTTTTGCAGCGCAGCGATCAGGTCACTACTGCGCATGCACCGCAATGCGCAGGCGCGTCGTATGGGTACAAAGCGGATCGTTGCTGGGCGATGGATTTAACGAAGAATCCATTCACACAGCCGATCGAAGAAGATTGACAGAAAGAGGGCGTTTATGGGTGTCAACTGACCGTTTTCAGGGAGTGGTTGGAAAAATGCAGGCGTGCCCAAGCGTTTGCAGGGCGGGTGTCTGACGTCAATTCCGGGACCGGACACACTGAAGTGATCGCAGCGGCTAAGTTCAGACCTACTAAGAAACTGCACAAACTATTTTTGTACCGATTGCACACTTGCAAAGCTAAAATACACTCCCCTATAGGCGGCAACTATGCGTTTGCACGGCTGCAAAAAGTAGCTAGCGAGCGATCAACTCGGAATGACCCCCATGGTTTTGCCCAACTGCTAACAAATTTGCTGCTACGACCAGGTCTGAATTAGGCCATTGTGCATATTCCTGTAACAATGAGGTGAATGTATTACACCCGCACTCTTTCCCCAGGCGAAGCAGGAAGCCACATCGACAAGATGTAGGGGGGTGAGCACACAGCTCTCCCCCGCCCTGCTCCGGTGCGCATGTACGAGGTCTCGCTTGCATCGCAGCCCAGGCCGGCAGCCGTCGCAGCCAATGCTGTCCCTTTAGTGTGGAAATAGATAGCTGCAAGGCCATACAGCATGCTGACCGCCGCCTCCCCCACTTCAACACGAAAGCATTGCAATTTCTGTTTGAAAGCAGAATTAGAATGCGCAGCTTAGCTGTCTCGGCAGGAGGTCCACTGCAATGTTCCCGATCGCGGCAGCCACATGTGACGTCACACAGCTGCCACGATCAAGCCCCCAACACCCCTCCGTTCGCGTCGCCTCTGCAACGCTCTGTCTCTGCCCTGGAAACGGAGCGTTGAAGCCCGCCCCGCAACCGCCTCTGCCTGATTGACAGGCAGAGGCGATCGCATTTTCTGCACTCCCCCGCAGGACGGGCGCATGCGCAGGATGGGAAATGCACATGAGCTCGCATCTTTGTTTCAGTTTTTGCGGTTGGATCGCACACTGCGATCCAACCTGAATTAGGCCCTATATCCATAAGCTGGCAGCTGCCATCCCACTGCACATCTGACAGGGGCGTCTTAAGAGAGGAGGGGGACTCGTCTGCAGACTCCTCTCTGTGGCGTTGTAGACTCTGCGCATGTCTCTGTAAATAGAGCCCCCACCATGTTCCTGGAGACTAATCTTTAGTGTGCATGCGCAGGTCTGTGAAAACATGATGTCCGCCATGTTCCCAGAGACAAACATGTACTGTGCATGCATGAATCACTGGGAAAATGGCCGCCACACCATTTTCTCTAGCATCTGCAGCGTGGGACTCCGGAGAGATAAGTGATAATATATGGGTGCAGGGTACGTGGTGTACACACTGCACCCATTATAGAAACACCTTTGTGCCATCCATCTACTAGTAGCAGAAAGTGATCATGCTGCTTTGAGGCTGGAGGTAAAATGGACATTACATGGAAAACTATGCAACAGAACTGTACACATCTCAAGATGTACTATACACCTGCTTTACTACACGTTATCATCATCATCAAAAGCAGCAATGTGTACTTGCAGCTGCCCTATGCTGGGGACGGGGCCCATCTTATTGCAGCTGCCCAGTGCCCTACCATTCTCAGGGCCTTCGAGCAGGGGCAGACTGGGCGAGGGGCATCTTCCCCTCAGGCTGGTGCCTTTGGAGCTAATATGGAGGCAGGTAGAGAATGCCGATTGTGAATTACACACAGAGTGGCCACGTAGCATTGTCTGACTCCCAGCTTGCAGCCAGTGAATGGCTGTCAGCATGCTGATTAGTGGATGGTTCTACCTACCCACTAGGGCCTATACCTTATCCTCCTGTCCCACAGTCTGACCCTAACAACCCCCCCCCCCCCCGCTTGACCCCAACTCTCCCACTAGGGTCTATACCTAACCCTCCTGTCCCCCAGCCTAACCCTAACAACCCCCCAGCCTGACCCCAACTTTCCCACTAGGGTCTATACCTAAACCTCCTGTCCCACAGCCTAACCCTAACAACCCCCCAGCCTGACCCCAACTCTCCCACTAGGGTCTATACCTAACCCTCCTGTCCCCCAGCCTAACCCTAACAACCCCCCAGCCTGACCCCAACTTTCCCACTAGGGTCTATACCTAACCCTCCTGTCCCACAGCCTAACCCTAACAACCCCCCAGCCTGACCCCAACTCTCCCACTAGGGTCTATACCTAACCCTCCTGTCCCACAGCCTAACCCTAACACCCCCCCCCCCCTCACCTGACCCCAACTCTCCCACTAGGATCTATACCTAACCCTCCTGTCCCACAGCCTAACCCTAACTACCCCCCAGCCTGACCCCAACTCTCCCACTAGGGTCTATACCTAACCCTCCTGTCCCACAGCCTAACCCTAACAACCCCCCAGCCTGACCCCAACTCTCCCACTAGGGTCTATACCTAACCCTCCTGTCCCACAGCCTAACCCTAACAACAACCCCCCCCTCACCTGACCCCAACTCTCCCACTAGGGTCTATACCTAACCCTCCTGTCCCACAGCCTAACCCTAACAATCCCCCAGCCTGACCCCAACTCTCCCACTAGGGTCTATACCTAACCCTCCTGTCCCACAGCCTAACCCTAACACCCCCCCCCCCCCTCACCTGACCCCAACTCTCCCACTAGGATCTATACCTAACCCTCCTGTCCCACAGCCTAACCCTAACAACCCCCCAGCCTGACCCCAACTCTCCCACTAGGGTCTATACCTAACCCTCCTGTCCCACAGCCTAACCCTAACAACCCCCCCAGCCTGACCCCAACTCTCCCACTAGGGTCTATACCTAACCCTCCTGTCCCACAGCCTAACCCTAACAACCCCCCCCCCCTCACCTGACCCCAACTCTCCCACTAGGGTCTATACCTAACCCTCCTGTCCCACAGCCTAACCCTAACAACCCCCCAGCCTGACCCCAACTCTCCCACTAGGGTCTATTCCTAACCCTCCTGTCCCCCAGCCTAACCCTAACAACCCCCCAGCCTGACCCCAACTCTCCCACTAGGGTCTATACCTAACCCTCCTGTTCCACAGCCTAACCCTAACAACCCCCCAGCCTGACCCCAACTCTCCCACTAGGGTCTATACCTAACCCTCCTGTCCCACAGCCTAACCCTAACAACCCCCCAGCCTGACCCCAACTCTCCCACTAGGGTCTATACCTAGCCCTCCTGTCCCACAGCCTAACCCTAACAACCCCCCCCCCTCACCTGACCCCAACTCTCCCACTAGGGTCTATACCTAACCCTCCTGTCCCACGGCCTAACCCTAACAACCCCCCCCCCCCCCTCACCTGACCCCAACTCTCCCACTAGGGCCTATACCTTATCCTCCTGTCCCACAGCCTAACCCTAACAACCCCCCCCCCCGCCTGACCGCAACTCTCCCACTAGGGTCTATACCTAACCCTCCTGTCCCCCAGCCTAACCCTAACAACCCCCCAGCCTGACCCCAACTCTCCCACTAGGGTCTATACCTAACCCTCCTGTCCCCCAGCCTAACCCTAACAACCCCCCAGCCTGACCCCAACTTTCCCACTAGGGTCTATACCTAACCCTCCTGTCCCACAGCCTAACCCTAACAACCCCCCAGCCTGACCCCAACTCTCCCACTAAGGCCTATACCTTATCCTCCTGTCCCACAACCTAACCCCAACTATCCCACTAGGGTCTATACCTAACCCTCCTGTCCCACAGCCTAACCCTAACAACCCCCCAGCCTGACCCCAACTCTCCCACTAGGGTCTATACCTAACCCTCCTGTCCCACAGCCTAACCCTAACAACCCCCCAGCCTGACCCCAACTCTCCCACTAGGGCCTATACCTTATCCTCCTGTCCCACAGCCTAACCCTAACAACCCCCCAGCCTGACCCCAACTCTCCCACTAGGGTCTATACCTAACCCTCCTGTCCCACAGCCTAACCCTAACAACCCCCCAGCCTGACCCCAACTCTCCCACTAGGGTCTATACCTAACCCTCCTGTCCCACAGCCTAACCCTAACAACCCCCCCCCCCCCTCACCTGACCCCAACTCTCCCACTAGGGTCTATACCTAACCCTCCTATCCCACAGCCTAACCCTAACAACCCCCCAGCCTGACCCCAACTCTCCCACTAGGGTCTATACCTAACCCTCCTGTTCCACAGCCTAACCCTAACAACCCCCCAGCCTGACCCCAACTCTCCCACTAGGGTCTATACCTAACCCTCCTGTCCCACAGCCTAACCCTAACAACCCCCCAGCCTGACCCCAACTCTCCCACTAGGGTCTATACCTAACCCTCCTGTCCCACAGCCAGACCCTAACAAACCCCCCTCACCTGACCCCAACTCTCCCACTAGGGTCTATACCTAACCCTCCTGTCCCACAGCCTAACCCTAACAACCCCCCCCCCCCGCCTGACCCCTACTCTCCCACTAGGGTCTACACCTAACCCTCCTGTCCTACAGCCTAACCCTAACAACCCCCCCCCCCCCTCGCCTGACCCCAAATCTCCCACTAGGGTCTATAACTAACCCTCCTGTCCCACAGCCTGACCCTAACACCCCCCCCCCCCGTCTGACCCCAACTCTCCCACTAGGGTCTATAACTAACCCTCCTGTCCCCCAGCCTAACCCTAACAACCCCCCAGCCTGACCCCAACTCTCCCACTAGGGTCTATACCTAACCCTCCTGTCCCACAGCCTAACCCTAACAACCCCCCCCGCCTGACCCCAACTCTCCCACTAGGGTCTATACCTAACCCTCCTGTCCCCCAGCCTAACCCTAACAACCCCCCAGCCTGACCCCAACTCTCCCACTAGGGTCTATACCTAACCCTCTTGTCCCCCAGCCTAACCCTAACAACCCCCCAGCCTGACCCAAACTCTCCCACTAGGGCCTATACCTTATCCTCCTGTCCCACAGCCTAACCCTAACAACCCCCCAGCATGACCCCAACTCTCCCACTAGGGTCTATACCTAACCCTGCTGTCCCACAGCCTAACCCCAACAACCCCCCAGCCTGACCCCAACTCTCCCACTAGGGCCTATACCTAACCCTCCTGTCCCCCAGCCTAACCCTAACAACCCCCCAGCCTTACCCCAACTTTCCCACTAGGGTCTATACCTAACCCTCCTGTCCCACAGCCTAACCCTAACAACCCCCCCCCCCCCCCTCACCTGACCCCAACTCTCCCACTAGGGTCTATACCTAACCCTCCTGTCCCACAGCCTAACCCTAACAACCCCCCAGCCTGACCCCAACGCTCCCACTGAGGTCTATACCTAACCCTCCTGTTCCACAGCCTAACCCTAACAACCCCCCAGCCTGACCCCAACTCTCCCACTAGGGTCTATACCTAACCCTCCTGTCCCACAGCCTAACCCTAACAACCCCCCAGCCTGACCCCAACTCTCCCACTAGGGTCTATACCTAACCCTCCTGTCCCACAGCCTAACCCTAACAACCCCCCCCTCACCTGACCCCAACTCTCCCACTAGGGTCTATACCTAACCCTCCTGTCCCACAGCCTAACCCTAACAACCCCCCCCCCCCCTCCCTCTCACCTGACCCCAACTCTCCCACTAGGGTCTATACCTAACCCTCCTGTCCCACAGCCTAATCCTAACAACCCCCCCCCCCCTCACCTGACTCCAACTCTCCCACTAGGGTCTATACCTAACCCTCCTGTCCCACAGCCTAACCCTAACAACCCCCCAGCCTGACCCCAACTCTCCCACTAGGGTCTATACCTAACCCTCCTGTCCCACAGCCTAACCCTAACAACCCCCCCCTCACCTGACCCCAACTCTCCCACTAGGGTCTATACCTAACCCTCCTGTCCCACAGCCTAACCCTAACAACCCCCCCCCCCTCCCTCTCACCTAACCCCAACTCTCCCACTAGGGACTATACCTGACCCTCATGTCCCACAGCCTAACCCTAACAACCCCCCAGCCTGACCCCAACTCTCCCACTAGGGTCTATACCTAACCCTCCTGTCCCACAGTCTAACCCTAACAACCCCCCAGCCTGACCCCAACTCTCCCACTAGGGTCTATACCTAACCCTCCTGTCCCACAGCCTAACCCTAACAACCCCCCCCCCCCCCCCTCACCTGACCCCAATTCTCCCACTAGGGTCTATACCTGACCCTCCTGTCCCACAGCCTAACCCTAACAACCCCCCAGCCTGACCCCAACTCTCCCACTAGGGTCTATACCTAACACTCCTGTCCCACAGTCTAACCCTAACAACCCCCCAGCCTGACCCCAACTCTCCCACTAGGGTCTATACCTGACCCTCCTGTCCCACAGCCTAACCCTAACTGCCCCCCAGCCTGACCCCAACTCCCCCACTTGGGTCTATACCTAACCCTCCTGTCCCACAGCCTAACCCTAACAACCCCCCAGCCTGACCCCAACTCTCCCACTAGGGTCTATACCTAACCCTCCTGTCCCACAGCCTAACCCTAACAACCCCCCCCCCCCTCACCTGACCCCAACTCTCCCACTAGGGTCTATACCTAACCCTCCTGTCCCACAGCCTAACCCTAACAACCCCCCCCCCCCTCACCTGACCCCAACTCTCCCACTAGGGCCTATACCTTATCCTCCTGTCCCACACCCTAACCCTAACAACCCCCCAGCCTGACCCCAACTCTGCCACTAGGGTCTATACCTAACCCTCCTGTCCCACAGCCTAACCCTAACAACCCCCCAGCCTGACCCCAACTCTCCCACTAGGGTCTATACCTAACCCTCCTGTCCCACAGCCTAACCCTAACAACCCCCCCCCCCCTCACCTGACCCCAACTCTCCCACTAGGGTCTATACCTAACCCTCCTGTCCCACAGCCTAACCCTAACAATCCCCCAGCCTGACCCCAACTCTCCCACTAGGGTCTATACCTAACCCTCCTGTCCCACAGCCTAACCCTAACACCCCCCCCCCCTCACCTGACCCCAACTCTCCCACTAGGATCTATACCTAACCCTCCTGTCCCACAGCCTAACCCTAACAACCCCCCAGCCTGACCCCAACTCTCCCACTAGGGTCTATACCTAACCCTCCTGTCCCACAGCCTAACCCCAACAACCCCCCCAGCCTGACCCCAACTCTCCCACTAGGGTCTATACCTAACCCTCCTGTCCCACAGCCTAACCCTAACAACCCCCCCCCCTCACCTGACCCCAACTCTCCCACTAGGGTCTATACCTAACCCTCCTGTCCCACAGCCTAACCCTAACAACCCCCCCGCCCCCCCTCACCTGACCCCAACTCTCCCACTAGGGCCTATACCTTATCCTCCTGTCCCACAGCCTAACCCTAACAACCCCCCCCCCCCCCACCCCGCCTGACCCCAACTCTCCCACTAGGGTCTATACCTAACCCTCCTGTCCCCCAGCCTAACCCTAACAACCCCCCAGCCTGACCCCAACTCTCCCACTAGGGTCTATTCCTAACCCTCCTGTCCCCCAGCCTAACCCTAACAACCCCCCAGCCTGACCCCAACTCTCCCACTAGGGTCTATACCTAACCCTCCTGTCCCACAGCCTAACCCTAACAACCCCCCAGCCTGACCCCAACTCTCCCACTAGGGTCTATACCTAACCCTCCTGTCCCACAGCCTAACCCTAACAACCCCCCAGCCTGACCCCAACTCTCCCACTAGGGTCTATACCTAACCCTCCTGTCCCACAGCCTAACCCTAACAACCCCCCCCCCCCTCACCTGACCCCAACTCTCCCACTAGGGTCTATACCTAACCCTCCTGTCCCACAGCCTAACCCTAACAACCCCCCCCCCCCTCACCTGACCCCAACTCTCCCACTAGGGCCTATACCTTATCCTCCTGTCCCACAGCCTAACCCTAACAACCCCCCCCCCCCCCCCGCCTGACCGCAACTCTCCCACTAGGGTCTATACCTAACCCTCCTGTCCCCCAGCCTAACCCTAACAACCCCCCAGCCTGACCCCAACTCTCCCACTAGGGTCTATACCTAACCCTCCTGTCCCCCAGCCTAACCCTAACAACCCCCCAGCCTGACCCCAACTTTCCCACTAGGGTCTATACCTAACCCTCCTGTCCCACAGCCTAACTCTAACAACCCCCCAGCCTGACCCCAACTCTCCCACTAAGGCCTATACCTTATCCTCCTGTCCCACAGCCTAACCCTAACAACCCCCCAGCCTGACCCCAACTCTCCCACTAGGGTCTATACCTAACCCTCCTGTCCCACAGCCTAACCCTAACAACCCCCCAGCCTGACCCCAACTTTCTGACTAGGGTCTATACCTAACCCTCCTGTCCCACAGCCTAACAACCCCCCAGCCTGACCCCAACTCTCCCACTAGGGCCTATACCTTATCCCCCTGTCCCACAGCCTAACCCTAACAACCCCCCAGCCTGACCCCAACTCTCCCACTAGGGTCTATACCTAACCATCCTGTCCCACAGCCTAACCCTAACAACCCCCCAGCCTGACCCCAACTCTCCCACTAGGGTCTATACCTAACCCTCCTGTCCCACAGCCTAACCCTAACAACCCCCCCCCCCTCACCTGACCCCAACTCTCCCACTAGGGTCTATACCTAACCCTCCTGTCCCACAGCCTAACCCTAACAATCCCCCAGCCTGACCCCAACTCTCCCACTAGGGTCTATACCTAACCCTCCTGTCCCACAGCCTAACCCTAACACCCCCCCCCTCACCTGACCCCAACTCACCCACTAGGATCTATACCTAACCCTCCTGTCCCACAGCCTAACCCTAACAACCCCCCAGCCTGACCCCAACTCTCCCACTAGGGTCTATACCTAACCCTCCTGTCCCACAGCCTAACCCCAACAACCCCCCCAGCCTGACCCCAACTCTCCCACTAGGGTCTATACCTAACCCTCCTGTCCCACAGCCTAACCCTAACAACCCCCCCCCCCCTCACCTGACCCCAACTCTCCCACTAGGGTCTATACCTAACCCTCCTGTCCCACAGCCTAACCCTAACAAACCCCCCGCCCCCCCTCACCTGACCCCAACTCTCCCACTAGGGCCTATACCTTATCCTCCTGTCCCACAGCCTAACCCTAACAACCCCCCCCCCACCCCGCCTGACCCCAACTCTCCCACTAGGGTCTATACCTAACCCTCGTGTCCCCCAGCCTAACCCTAACAACCCCCCAGCCTGACCCCAACTCTCCCACTAGGGTCTATTCCTAACCCTCCTGTCCCCCAGCCTAACCCTAACAACCCCCCAGCCTGACCCCAACTCTCCCACTAGGGTCTATACCTAACCCTCCTGTTCCACAGCCTAACCCTAACAACCCCCCAGCCTGACCCCAACTCTCCCACTAGGGTCTATACCTAACCCTCCTGTCCCACAGCCTAACCCTAACAACCCCCCAGCCTGACCCCAACTCTCCCACTAGGGTCTATACCTAACCCTCCTGTCCCACAGCCTAACCCTAACAACCCCCCCCCCCCCTCACCTGACCCCAACTCTCCCACTAGGGTCTATACCTAACCCTCCTGTCCCACAGCCTAACCCTAACAACCCCCCCCCCCCCTCACCTGACCCCAACTCTCCCACTAGGGCCTATACCTTATCCTCCTGTCCCACAGCCTAACCCTAACAACCCCCCCCCCGCCCCCCCCCCCCCCCCCCGCCTGACCGCAACTCTCCCACTAGGGTCTATACCTAACCCTCCTGTCCCCCAGCCTAACCCTAACAACCCCCCAGCCTGACCCCAACTCTCCCACTAGGGTCTATACCTAACCCTCCTGTCCCCCAGCCTAACCCTAACAACCCCCCAGCCTGACCCCAACTTTCCCACTAGGGTCTATAACTAACCCTCCTGTCCCACAGCCTAACCCTAACAACCCCCCAGCCTGACCCCAACTCTCCCACTAGGGTCTATACCTAACCCTCCTGTCCCACAGCCTAACCCTAACAACCCCCCAGCCTGACCCCAACTCTCCCACTAGGGTCTATACCTAACCCTCCTGTCCCACAGCCTAACCCTAACAACCCCCCAGCCTGACCCCAACTTTCTGACTAGGGTCTATACCTAACCCTCCTGTCCCACAGCCTAACCCTAACAACCCCCCAGCCTGACCCCAACTCTCCCTCTAGGGCCTATACCTTATCCTCCTGTCCCACAGCCTAACCCTAACAACCCCCCAGCCTGACCCCAACTCTCCCACTAGGGTCTATACCTAACCCTCCTGTCCCACAGCCTAACCCTAACAACCCCCCAGCCTGACCCCAACTCTCCCACTAGGGTCTATACCTAACCCTCCTGTCCCACAGCCTAACCCTAACAACCCCCCCCCCCCTCACCTGACCCCAACTCTCCCACTAGGGTCTATACCTAACCCTCCTATCCCACAGCCTAACCCTAACAACCCCCCAGCCTGACCCCAACTCTCCCACTAGGGTCTATACCTAACCCTCCTGTTCCACAGCCTAACCCTAACAACCCCCCAGCCTGACCCCAACTCTCCCACTAGGGTCTATACCTAACCCTCCTGTCCCACAGCCTAACCCTAACAACCCCCCAGCCTGACCCCAACTCTCCCACTAGGGTCTATACCTAACCCTCCTGTCCCACAGCCAGACCCTAACAAACCCCCCTCACCTGACCCCAACTCTCCCACTAGGGTCTATACCTAACCCTCCTGTCCCACAGCCTAACCCTAACAACCCCCCCCTCCCTCTCACCTGACCCCAACTCTCCCACTAGGGTCTATACCTGACCCTCCTGTCCCACAGCCTAACCCTAACAACCCCCCCCCGTCTGACCCCAACTCTCCCACTAGGGTCTATAACTAACCCTCCTGTCCCCCAGCCTAACCCTAACAACCCCCCAGCCTGACCCCAACTCTCCCACTAGGGTCTATACCTAACCCTCCTGTCCCACAGCCCAACCCTAACAACCCCCCCCCCCCCCCCCCCGCCTGACCCCAACTCTCCCACTAGGGTCTATACCTAACCCTCCTGTCCCCCAGCCTAACCCTAACAACCCCCCAGCCTGACCCCAACTCTCCCACTAGGGTCTATACCTAACCCTCCTGTCCCCCAGCCTAACCCTAACAACCCCCCAGCCTGACCCAAACTCTCCCACTAGGGCCTATACCTTATCCTCCTGTCCCACAGCCTAACCCTAACAACCCCCCAGCCTGACCCCAACTCTCCCACTAGGGCCTATACCTAACCCTCCTGTCCCCCAGCCTAACCCTAACAACCCCCCAGCCTGACCCCAACTCTCCCACTAGGGTCTATACCTAACCCTCCTGTCCCACAGCCTAACCCTAACAACCCCCCCCCCCCCTCACCTGACCCCAACTCTCCCACTAGGGTCTATACCTAACCCTCCTGTCCCACAGCCTAACCCTAACAACCCCCCCCCCCCTCCCTCTCACCTGACCCTAACTCTCCCACTAGGGTCTATACCCGACCCTCCTGTCCCACAGCCTAACCCTAACAACCCCCCAGCCTGACCCCAACTCTCCCACTAGGGTCTATACCTAACCCTCCTGTCCCACAGTCTAACCCTAACAACCCCCCAGCCTGACCCCAACTCTCCCACTAGGGTCTATACCTAACCCTCCTGTCCCACAGCCTAACCCTAACAACCCCCCCCCCCTCACCTGACCCCAACTCTCCCACTAGGGTCTATACCTGACCCTCCTGTCCCACAGCCTAACCCTAACAACCCCCCAGCCTGACCCCAACTCTCCCACTAGGGTCTATACCTAACCCTCCTGTCCCACAGCCTAACCCTAACAACCCCCCCCCCCTCACCTGACCCCAACTCTCCCACTAGGGTCTATACCTGACCCTCCTGTCCCACAGCCTAACCCTAACAACCCCCCAGCCTGACCCCAACTCTCCCACTAGGGTCTATACCTGACCCTCCTGTCCCACAGCCTAACCCTAACAACCCCCCAGCCTGACCCCAACTCTCCCACTAGGGTCTATACCTAACCCTCCTGTCCCACAGTCTAACCCTAACAACCCCCCAGCCTGACCCCAACTCTCCCACTAGGGTCTATACCTAACCCTCCTGTCCCACAGCCTAACCCTAACAACCCCCCCCCCCTCACCTGACCCCAACTCTCCCACTAGGGTCTATACCTGACCCTCCTGTCCCACAGCCTAACCCTAACTGCCCCCCAGCCTGACCCCAACTCCCCCACTAGGGTCTATACCTAACCCTCCTGTCCCACAGCCTAACCCTAACAACCCCCCCCCCCCTCGCCTGACCCCAACTCTCCCACTAGGGTCTATAACTAACCCTCCTGTCCCACAGCCTGACCCAAACGACCCCCCCCCCCCATCTGACCCCAACTCTCCCACTAGCCTCTATACCTAACCCTCCTGTCCCCCAGCCTAACCCTAACAACCCCCCAGCCTGACCCCAACTCTCCCACTAGGGTCTATACCTAACCCTCCTGTCCCACAGCCTAACCCTAACAACCCCCCCCCCCCGCCTGACCCCTACTCTCCCACTAGGGTCTACACCTAACCCTCCTGTCCCACAGCCTAACCCTAACAACCCCCCCCCCCCCTCGCCTGACCCAAACTCTCCCACTAGGGTCTATACCTGACCCTCCTGTCCCACAGCCTAACCCTAACAACCCCCCAGCCTGACCCCAACTCTCCCACTAGGGTCTATACCTAACCCTCCTGTCCCACAGCCTAACCCTAACAACCCCCCAGCATGACCCCAACTCTCCCACTAGGGTCTATAACTAACCCTCCTGTCCCACAGTCTAACCCTAACAACCCCCCAGCCTGACCCCAACTCTCCCACTAGGGTCTATACCTGACCCTCCTGTCCCACAGCCTAACCCTAACAGCCCCCCAGCCTGACCCCAACTCCCCCACTTGGGTCTATACCTAACCCTCCTGTCCCACAGCCTAACCCTAACAACCCCCCAGCCTGACCCCAACTCTCCCACTAGGGTCTATACCTAACCCTCCTGTCCCACAGCCTGACCCTAACAACCCCCCCCGTCTGACCCCAACTCTCCCACTAGCCTCTATACCTAACCCTCCTGTCCCCCAGCCTAACCCTAACAACCCCCCAGCCTGAACCCAACTCTCCCACTGGGGTCTATACCTAACCCTCCTGTCCCACAGCCTAACCCTAACAACCCCCACCCCCCACCTGACCCCTACTCTCCCACTAGGGTCTACACCTAACCCTCCTGTCCCACAGCCTAACCCTAACAACCCCCCCCTCGCCTGACCCATACTCTCCCACTAGGGTCTATACCTGACCCTCCTGTCCCACAGCCTAACCCTAACAACCCCCCCCCCCTCACCTGACCCCAACTCTCCCACTAGGGTCTATACCTTATCATCCTGTCCCACAGCCTAACCCTAACAACCCCCCCCCCGCCGCCTGACCCCAAACTCTCCCACTAGGGTCTATACCTAACCCTCCTGTCCCACAGCCTAACCCTAACAACCCCCCAGCCTGACCCCAACTCTCCCACTAGGGTCTATACCTAACCCTCCTGTCCCACAGCCTAACCCTAACACCCCCCCCCCCCCTCACCTGACCCCAACTCTCCCACTAGGGTCTATACCTAACCCTCCTGTCCCATAGCCTAACCCTAACAACCCCCCAGCCTGACCCCAACTCTCCCACTAGGGTCTATACCTAACCCTCCTGTCCCACAGCCTAACCCTAACACCCCCCCCCCCCTCACCTGACCCCAACTCTTCCACTAGGGTCTATACCTGACCCTCCTGTCCCACAGCCTAACCCTAACAACCCCCCAGCCTGACCCCAACTCTCCCACTAGGGTCTATACCTAACCCTCCTGTCCCACAGCCTAACCCTAACAACCCCCCAGCCTGACCCCAACTCTCCCGCTAGGGTCTATACCTAACCCTCCTGTCCCACAGCCTAACCCTAACAACCCCCCAGCCTGACCCCAACTCTCCCACTAGGGTCTATACCTAACCCTCCTGTCCCACAGCCTTACCCTAACAAACCCCCAGCCTGACCCCAACTCTCCCACTAGGGCAGGCATTCCCAACCGCGGTCCTCAAGGCACACCAACAGTACAGGTTTTAGTGATATCCAGGCTTCAGCACAGATGGTTAAATCAAAATAACTGAGGGACTAATTAAGTCACCTGTGTTCAAGCCTGGATATCACTAAAACCAGGACTGTTAGTGTGCCTTGAGGACCGTGGTTGGGAAACACTGCACTAGGGTCTATACCTGACCCTCCTGTTCCACAGCCTAACCCTAACAACCCCCCCTCGCCTGACCGCAACTCTCCCACTAGGGTCTATACTTAACCCTCCTGTCCCACAGCCTAACCCTAACAACCCCCCAGCCTGACCCCAACTCTCCCACTAGGGTCTATACCTAACCCTCCTGTCCCACAGCCTAACCCTAACAACCCCCCAGCCTGACCCCAACTCTCCCACTAGGGTCTATACCTAACCCTCCTGTCCCACAGCCTAACCCTAACAACCCCCCAGCCTGACCCCAACTCTCCCACTAGGGTCTATACCTAACCCTCCTGTCCCACAGCCTAACCCTAACAACCCCCCAGCCTGACCCCAACTCTCCCACTAGGGTCTATACCTAACCCTCCTGTCCCACAGCCTAACCCTAACAACCCCCCCCCCTCGCCTGACCCCAACTCTCCCACTAGGGTCTATAACTAACCCTCCTGTCCCACAGCCTGACCCTAACAACCCCCTTCCCCCCCCGTCTGACCCCAACTCTCCTACTAGGCTCTATACCTAACCCTCCTGTCCCACAGCCTAACCCCAACAACCCCCCCCAACCCACTAGGGTCTATACCTAACCCTCCTGTCCCACAGCCTAACCCTAACAACCCCCCCCCCCTCGCCTGACCCCAACTCTCCCACTAGGGTCTACAACTAACCCTCCTGTCCCACAGCCTGACCCCGACAACCCCCCCCCCGTCTGACCCCAACTCTCCCACTAGGCTCTATACCTAACCCTCCTGTCCAACAGCCTAACCTTAACCTCCACCCCCTACAGACTAACCCTAACCATCCACTAGGTCTTATACCTAACCACCCCCCTATCACCTGCGTCTTATCTATAAGCTACAAGAAAAAGGGCTAGGGAGCACAATATGCACTTGGGTCAGTAACTGATTAGATATTAGGGAGCAGCGCATATTGGTAAATGGAACTTTTTCAAATTGGACTAAAGTGCTAAGTGGTGTGCCACAAGGGTTTTGTTCAACATTTTCATCAACGACCTAACAGTAGGTCTAGAGAGCATGGTGTCAATTTTCGCAGACAATACCAAATTGTGTAAGGTTAATAAATACGGAGGGGGATGCTGAGTCTCTTCAGAACCACTTAACTAAACTGGAAGCATGGGCAGCAAAATGGAGAATGAGATTCAACACAGACAAGTGTAAGGTAATGCACTGTGGGTCCAAGACCAGAAATTACACCTACATACTAAATGGGGTAATATTAGGGGATTCTGTACTGGAAATAATCTTAGGGGTTCACATAGATAACAAATTAAGCAGCAGTACCCAAAGTAGGACGGCAGCAAAGAAGGTTAATAAGATATTAGCATGCATAAAACGGGGAATTGATGTAAGGGACGAGAGTATTATACTCCCATTATATAAATCACTAGTGAGGCCACATCTTGAATACTGTGTGTAATTTTGGGCACCATATTACAAAAAGGATATCCTGGAGCTAGAAAAGGTTCAGAGGCGGGCGACCAAACTAATCAAGGGCATGGAGACGCTGGAACACGATGAAAGGCTTGCAAGGCTAGGCATGTTTACACTGGAAAAGAGGAGACTAAGAGGGGACATGATCAACATCTACAAATATATAAGGGCTCAATACACAGAGCTTGGGAGGGACCTGTTTTCTATAAGATCAGCACAGAGGACACGTGGTCACTCGCTTAGGTTAGAGGAGAGGAGTTTCTGCACATTGAGGCAAAAAGGCTTTTTCACAGTAAGGACAATACGTGTTTGGAATTCCCTGCCTGAGAGAGTAGTAATGGCGGACTCAGTCAACACCTTTAAGAATGGGTTAGATAAATTCCTATTGGATAAAGATATTCAGGGTTATGGTGTGTAGGTACGCATTATAGTTAATATAACTAGTCCTAACATAAACATAACTAGTCCTATAATAAGACTGCATAGGAGACCACAAATAGGTTGGACTCGATGGACAATTGTCTTTTTTCAACCTTAGTTACTAGGTTACCTTACCCTCATCTTACTGCTAGGTCCTATATCTAACCTCCCCTCTGTCACCTAACCCTCATCTTACTGCTAGGTCCTATACCTTAACCTCCCCTCTGTCACCTAACCCTCATCATACTGCTAGGTTCCCTAACCTCCCCCCTGCCGCATAACCCTCATCTTACTGCTAGGTCCTATACCTAACCTCCCCTCTGTCACCTAACCCTCATCTTACTGCTAGGTCCTATACCTAACCTCCCCTATGTCACCTAACCCTCATCTTACTGCTAGGTTCCCTAACCTCCCCCCTAGTGCATAACCCTCTTCTTACTGCTAGGTCCTATACCTAACCTCCCCTCGGTCACCTAACCCTCATCTTACTGCTAGGTCCTATACCTAACCTCCCCTCTGTCACCTAACCCTCATCTTACTGCTAGGTTCCCTAACCTCCCCCCTGGTGCATAACCCTCTTCATACTACTAGGTCCTATACCTAACCTCCCCTCTGTCACCTAAGCCTCATCTTACTGCTAGGTTCCCAAACCTCCCCCCTGCCGCATAACCCTCATCTTACTGCTAGGTCCTATACCTAACCTCCCCTATGTCACCTAACCCTCATCTTACTGCTAGGTCCTATACCTAACCTCCCCTATGTCACCTAACCCTCATCTTACTGCTAGGTTCCCTAACCTCCCCCCTGGTGCATAACCCTCATCTTACTGCTAGGTCCAATACCTAACCTCCCCTCTGTCACCTAACCCTCATCTTACTGCTAGGTCCTATACCTAACCTCCCCTATGTCACCTAACCCTCATCTTACTACTAGGTTCCCTAACCTCCCCCCTGGTGCATAACCCTCATCTTACTGCTAGGTCCTATACCTAACCTCCCCTCTGTCACCTAAGCCTCATCTTACTGCTAGGTTCCCAAACCTCCCCCCTGCCGCATAACCCTCATCTTACTGCTAGGTCCTATACCTAACCTCCCCCCTGCCGCATAACCCTCATCTTACTGCTAGGTCCTATACCTAACCTCCCCTATGTCACCTAACCCTCATCTTACTGCTAGGTCCTATACCTAACCACCCCTCTGTCACCTAACCCTCATCTTACTGCTAGGTCCTATACCTAACATCCCCTATGTCACCTAACCCTCATCTTACTGCTAGGTCCTATACCTAACCTCCCCTCTGTCACCTAACCCTCATCTTACTGCTAGGTCCTATACCTAACCTCCCCTCTGTCACCTAACCCTCATCTTACTGCTAGGTCCTATACCTAAACTCCCCTCTGTCACCTAACCCTCATCTTACTGCTAGGTCCTATATCTAATCTCCCCTATGTAACCTAACCCTCATCTTACTGCTAGGTCCTATACCTAACCTCCCCTCTGTCACCTAACCCTCATCTTACTGCTAGGTCCTATACCTAACCTCCCCTCTGTCACCTAACCCTCATCTTACTGCTAGGTTCCCTAACCTCCCCTCTGTCACCTAACCCTCATCTTACTGCTAGGTCCTATACCTAGCATCCCCTCTGTCACCTAACCCTCATCTTACTGCTAGGTTCCCTAACCTCCCCCTGCCACATAACCTTAACCTTCCCACTAGGGCCTATACCTAACCCTGACCTGCACCCACTGCCACATAATCTAATACCCTCACTAGGGCCTATGCCTAACCCTCCTGTCCCACAACCCAACCCTAATGATGACATTCTAAGAATGTTGAAATGTAAAATGTTGACATTTCAAATGTCAACAGTGTGAACATGTCACCATTCTGAGGATGTCACCATGCTGCCTGTCAACATTTCTACAACATAGGCATCATAACAGTTGACATTGCGGTGTCAGCATTATGATTGATGACATTGTGAATGTTGACCTCAGGAATGCATCCCACAGACGGACATGAATGTAGATTTAGCACACCCATAGGAAGCGCTGACAAGTGAACACCCTCTTTTTGGAGTGTAAATATTGAAGATCACCGGTAGAACTTGTCCGCCTCCGTTTACAGTTAGGGTTTTGTATCTAGTGACAACTATATTATCCACAATAATTCAGCCAATGTGTGTGTGTAACTAGAGCAATGAATGTTACTATAACAATCTGCATTTCCTGGGAAAGAGGGGACACCCAGCAGCAGCTCTGGAAGAGCCGTTGTCCTCTTACCTGGAGACAGAGCAGCAGACAGAAGACCACAGGAATCATGGAGCTGCCGGCTCCTGTCCTCCGATCAGCGACCACTGACATGTCAGAGAGTGACGGGGTGTCTCTGTATCACAGCATGTCACTCTATTATCAGCTGCTGTGGCCGCTGCATTTCTACTACACAAAGCTTCATTCCAGCAGTAATAAGAGATTAGTCTGCCTCCTCCCTCCCTCTCTACCAGCATCTGTGTGAGGACCAGAGGAGACCCTCCCCATAATGACATCATCCCCTGCCAGGCCATGCACAGACACCAGCCAGCTTCTCCTATGCCAGGCAATGCCTACACCCAGGCCTTCCCCAACACAGCACGTCTTATCCAGGCCATACCAAGCTGCCCCATCACAGCATGACTTATGCCAGGCCATACCAAGCTGCCCCATCACAGCACGCCTTATGCCAGATCATACCCAGCTGCCCCCTCACAGCACGTCTTATCCAGGCCATACCAAGCTGCCCCATCACAGCACGTCTTATCCAGGCCATACCAAGCTGCCCCATCACAGCACGTCTAATGCCAGATCATACCCAGCTGCCCCATCACAGCACGTCTTATCCAGGTCATACCAAGCTGCCCCATCACAGCACGTCTTATCCAGGTCATACCAAGCTGCCCCATCACAGCACGTCTTATCCAGGTCATACCAAGCTGCCCCATCACAGCACGTCTTATCCAGGCCATACCAAGCTGCCCCATCACAGCACGTCTTATCCAGGCCATACCAAGCTGCCCCATCACAGCATGCCTTATGCCAGATCATACCCAGCTGCCCCATCACACAGCACGTCTTATCCAGGCCATACCAAGCTGCCCCATCACAGCACATCTTATGCCAGATCATACCCAGCTGCCCCATCACAGCACGCCTTATCCAGGCCATACCAAGCTGCCCCATCATAGCACGTCTTATGCCAGGCCATACCCAGCTGCCCCATAACAGCACGTCTTATGCCAGGTCATACCAAGCTGCCCCTCCACAGCACGTCTTATCCAGGTCATACCCAGATGCCCCATCACAGCACATCTTATGCCAGGCCATACCCAGCTGCCCCCTCACAGCATGCCTTATGCCAGATCATACCCAGCTGCCCCATCACAGCACGTCTTATCCAGTCCATACCCAGCTTCCCCCAATACAGCACGTCTTATGCCAGGCCATACCAAAGCTGCCCCATCACAGCACGTCTTATGCCAGGTCAAACCAAGCTGCCCCATCACAGCATGCCTTATGCCAGGCCATACCAAGCTGCCCCATCACAGCACGTCTTATCCAGGCCATACCAAGCTGCCCCATCACAGCATGCCTTATGCCAGATCATACCCAGCTGCCCCATCACAGCATGCCTTATCCAGGCCATACCAAGCTGCCCCATCACAGCATGCCTTATCCAGGCCATACCACGTGCCCCATCACAGCACGTCTTATCCAGGCCATACCAAGCTGCCCGATCACAGCATGCCTTATGCCAGGCCATACCAAGCTGCCCCATCACAGCACGTCTTATGCCAGATCATACCCAGCTGCCCCATCACAGCATGTCTTATCCAGGCCATACCAAGCTGCCCCATCACAGCACGTCTTATGCCAGATCATACACAGCTGCCCCATCACAGCACGTCTTATGCCAGGCCATACCCAGCTACCCCATAACAGCACGTCTTATGCCAGGTCATACCAAGCTGCCCCACCACAGCACGTCTTATCCAGGTCATACCCAGATGCCCCATCACAGCACGTCTTATGCCAGGCCATACCCAGCTGCCCCACCACAGCACGTCTTATGCCAGATCATACCAAGCTGCCCCATCACAGCACGCCTTATGCCAGGCCATACCAAGCTGCCCCATCACAGCACGTCTTATCCAGGCCATACCAAACTGCCCCATCACAGCACGTCTTATGCCAGATCATACCCAGCTGCCCCATCACAGCACGCCTTATCCAGGCCATACCAAGCTGCCCCATCACAGCACGTCTTACGCCAGGCCATACCAAGCTGCCCCATCACAGCACGTCTTATCCAGGCCATACCAAGCTGCCCCATCATAGCACGTCTTATCCAGGCCATACTAAGCTGCCCCATCACAGCATGCCTTATGCCAGATCATACCCAGCTGCCCCATCACAGCACGTCTTATCCAGGCCATACCAAGCTGCCCCATCACAGCACGTCTTATGCCAGGCCATACCAAGCTGCCCCATCACAGCACGTCCTATCCAGGCCATACCAAGCTGCCCCATCACAGCATGCCTTATGCCAGATCATACCCAGCTGCCCCATCACAGCATGCCTTATCCAGGCCATACCAAGCTGCCCCATCACAGCATGCCTTATCCAGGCCATACCAAGCTGCCCCATCACAGCATGCCTTATGCCAGGCCATACCAAGCTGCCCCATCACAGCACGTCTTATCCAGGCCATACCAAGCTGCCCCATCACAGCACGTCTTATCCAGGCCATACCAAGCTGCCCCATCACAGCATGCCTTATGCCAGATCATACCCAGATGCCCCATCACAGCACGTCTTATGCCAGGCCATACCCAGCTGCCCCACCACAGCACGTCTTATGCCAGATCATACCAAGCTGCCCCATCACAGCACGCCTTATGCCAGGCCATACCAAGCTGCCCCATCACAGCACGTCTTATCAAGGCCATACCAAACTGCCCCATCACAGCACGTCTTATGCCAGATCATACCCAGCTGCCCCATCACAGCACGCCTTATCCAGGCCATACCAAGCTGCCCCATCACAGCACGTCTTACGCCAGGCCATACCAAGCTGCCCCATCACAGCACGTCTTATCCAGGCCATACCAAGCTGCCCCATCATAGCACGTCTTATCCAGGCCATACTAAGCTGCCCCATCACAGCATGCCTTATGCCAGATCATACCCAGCTGCCCCATCACAGCACGTCTTATCCAGGCCATACCAAGCTGCCCCATCACAGCATGCCTTATGCCAGATCATACCCAGCTGCCCCATCACAGCACGTCTTATCCAGGCCATACCAAGCTGCCCCATCACAGCACGTCTTATGCCAGGCCATACCAAGCTGCCCCATCACAGCACGTCCTATCCAGGCCATACCAAGCTGCCCCATCACAGCATGCCTTATGCCAGATCATACCCAGCTGCCCCATCACAGCATGCCTTATCCAGGCCATACCAAGCTGCCCCATCACAGCATGCCTTATGCCAGGCCATACCAAGCTGCCCCATCACAGCACGTCTTATCCAGGCCATACCAAGCTGCCCCATCACAGCACGTCTTATCCAGGCCATACCAAGCTGCCCCATCACAGCACGTCCTATCCAGGCCATACCAAGCTGCCCCATCACAGCATGCCTTATGCCAGATCATACCCAGCTGCCCCATCACAGCATGCCTTATCCAGGCCATACCAAGCTGCCCCATCACAGCATGCCTTATGCCAGGCCATACCAAGCTGCCCCATCACAGCACGTCTTATCCAGGCCATACCAAGCTGCCCCATCACAGCATGCCTTATGCCAGATCATACCAAGCTGCCCCATCACAGCACGTCTTATCCAGGCCATACCAAACTGCCCCATCACAGCACGTCTTATGCCAGATCATACCCAGCTGCCCCATCACAGCACGCCTTATCCAGGCCATAAAAAAGCTGCCCCATCACAGCACGTCTTACGCCAGGCCATACCAAGCTGCCCCATCACAGCACGTCTTATCCAGGCCATACCAAGCTGCCCCATCATAGCACGTCTTATACAGGCCATACCAAGCTGCCCCATCACAGCATGCCTTATGCCAGATCATACCCAGCTGCCCCATCACAGCACGTCTTATCCAGGCCATACCAAGCTGCCCCATCACAGCATGCCTTATGCCAGATCATACCCAGCTGCCCCATCACAGCACGTCTTATCCAGGCCATACCAAGCTGCCCCATCACAGCACGTCTTATCCAGGCCATACCAAGCTGCCCCATCACAGCACGTCTTATCCAGGCCATACCCAGCTGACCCATCACAGCACGTCTTATCCAGGCCATACCAAGCTGCCCCATCACAGCACGTCTTATGCCAGATCTGTCAAAGTCAGAAAAATATCTCTATGCACACTACCATATTTGCACCTCACACAGGTCCGTGCTGCGCATGCGTACGCTCTCCCGTACGTGCGCATACTCACAGTCGCGGGCACCCGCAGGCGCACGGTATGCGTATTTACGGTAGAGTTTATGTGATCGTAGCATGCGACTCAATCGTTACATATTTTCACTATATAATGTATTTTGTAGATCATGGTCCCTTTGATAGATTCTGAAAGTTTAGTTAACATAGCATGTTCCTGAACAGAGAGATCCCTCTTTGTATTGTACTAAGGGTCTAACAGGGGTCATACAGTGGTGTTTGGTACCCATCGGAAGAGTATTTAAATAGCAATATTCCGGTGTTGGTTTGGAGCGGATTAATCGCTCATGCGAATAGTTATGGACATAAGAAGTTTATGTCCATTTACTATTATTTGTTCTTATTTAGTCATGCGGCGGGAAACTCAGTGTCCCACCCACCTGAACAGTTGGAAGCAGTCACAGCCCACCTGTATGAATCAACCTATGACCTTTTGTTATAATGCGAAGCCGAATTCCTGTGTCCAATGAACAATGAGATTGTAGGGACCATTGAATTGCATTGTGTGTGGGGCATAAATAGGCAGGCCGACCATATCCAGTTCACTCTCTTCAACGGTTCTCATTGCTGATAATCGGGAGCTGGATATCGAGGCGCATGCGATCGTTTCCCCTTGTGCGTAAGTTTTTCTCCGTAATCATACTGTTTCTCTCTTGTTATTATGGGCCATATCTTTCTCTCTCTTCTCTTTCTCTCATTTTCTCTTAAACTTAATTGTATTGTATTTACTGTATAGTTACCTGGTTAGTTAGTCTATGTTATATTGTAGTGTATGATTTGTATTTGTATTAATTCTTTTGCAAGTATATCATTCAAAATATATATATATTAGGCGTTGGACCCTAAGCCTAGGTATCTGTGTATTTCTTATAGAGTTAAGTATTCTCAGAGCGTCGGTGACGCTCAAACTGCTTTTAAGCTAGTAAGGTTATACTGTGTTACATTTACACCATATCACTACACAAAGGGTTTACTGCATAATACACTGTTTATGGTTTAGATATAAAGGTTTTACATTGTGAGCGTATGCGCCGCTGGTGATCTCCTCGTGGTCTCGAGCGGTCGCATCGCTATAGCGAATCATTACGGTAGTCGGCAGCCAATAGCGTGCCTGCCAGTGATCTCTTGGCCGTGAGCGAACGTAACGCTTGAGCGTCTCGATCACGGCAAAGCGATTATTACGCAACTAGCGTACCCTTACGGTATTTCATACGTAGATAGCGTACAGTGTTCTTAGACCTCATAAAGGGTATTATATAAGATAAATTATCTGCTTTAACAGATCATACCCAGCTGCCCCATCACAGCACATCTTATCCAGGCCATACCAAGCTGCCCCATCACAGCACGTCCTATCCAGGCCATACCAAGCTGCCCCATCACAGCACGTCTTATGCCAGATCATACCCAGCTGCCTCATCACAGCACATCTTATCCAGGCCATACCCAGCTGCCCCATCACAGCACATCTTATCCAGGCTATACCAAGCTGCCCCATCATAGCACGTCTTATGCCAGGCCATACCCAGCTGCCCCATAACAGCACGTCTTATGCCAGGTCATACCAAGCTGCCCCACCACAGCACGTCTTATCCAGGTCATACCCAGATGCCCCATCACAGCACGTCTTATGCCAGGCCATACCCAGCTGCCCCACCACAGCACGTCTTATGCTAGATCATACCAAGCTGCCCCATCACAGCACGCCCCAGTGCCAGGCCATACCAAGCTGCCCCATCACAGCATGCCTTATGCCAGGCCATACCAAGCTGCCCCATCACAGCACGTCTTATCCAGGCCATACCAAGCTGCCCCATCACAGCACGTCTTATCCAGGTCATACCAAGCTGCCCCATCACAGCACGTCTTATGCCAGGTCATACCAAGCTGCCCCATCACAGCACGTCTTATCCAGGTCATACCCAGCTGCCCCATCACAGCACGTCTTATGCCAGACCATACCAAGCTGCCCCATCACAGCACGTCTTATGCCAGGCCATACCAAGCTGCCCCATCACAGCATGCCTTATGCCAGGCCATACCAAGCTGCCCCATCACAGCACGTCTTATCCAGGCCATACCAAGCTGCCCCATCACAGCACGTCTTATGCCAGGCCATACCAAGCTGCCCCATCACAGCACGTCTTATCCAGGCCATACCAAGCTGCCCCATCACAGCACGTCTTATGCCAGATCATACCCAGCTGCCCCATCACAGCACATCTTATCCAGGCCATACCAAGCTGCCCCATCACAGCACATCTTATCCAGGCCATACCAAACTGCCCCATCACAGCACGTCTTATGCCAGATCATACCCAGCTGCCCCATCACAGCACATCTTATCCAGGCCATACCCAGCTGCCCCATCACAGCACATCTTATCCAGGCCATACCAAGCTGCCCCATCATAGCACGTCTTATGCCAGGCCATACCCAGCTGCCCCATAACAGCATGTCTTATGCCAGGTCATACCCAGATGCCCCATCACAGCACGTCTTATGCCAGGCCATACCCAGCTGCCCCACCACGTCTTATGCCAGATCATACCAAGCTGCCCCATCACAGCACGCCCCAGTGCCAGGCCATACCAAGCTGCCCCATCACAGCATGCCTTATGCCAGGCCATACCAAGCTGCCCCATCACAGCACCTCTTATCCAGGCCATACCAAGCTGCCCCATCACAGTACGCCTTATCCAGGCCATACCAAGCTGCCCCATCAGAGCACGTCTTATGCCAGGCCATACCCAGCTGCCCCATCACAACACGTCTTATGCCAGGTCATACCAAGCTGCCCCATCACAGCACGTCTTATCCAGGTCATACCCAGCTGCCCCATCACAGCACGTCTTATGCCAGACCATACCAAGCTGCCCCATCACAGCACGTCTTATGCCAGGCCATACCAAGCTGCCCCATCACAGCACGTCTTATGCCAGGCCATACCAAGCTGCCCCACCACAGCACGCCTTATCCAGGCCATACCAAGCTGCCCCATCACAGCACACCTTATGCCAGGCCATACCAAGCTGCCCCATCACAGCACGTCTTATGCCAGGCCATACCAAGCTGCCCCCATCACAGCATGTCTTATGCCAGGCCATACCCAGCTGCCCCATCACAGCACGTCTTATGCCAGGCCATACACAGCTGCCCCATCACAGCACGTCTTATGCCAGACCATACCCAGCTGCCCCCAACACAGCACATCTTATGCCAGACCATACCCAACTGCCCCATCACAGCATGTCTTATGCCAGGCCATACCAAGCTGCCCCACCACAGCACGCCTTATCCAGGCCATACCCAGCTTCCCCCAACACAGCACGTCTTATGCCACACCATACCCAACTGCCCCATCACAGCATGTCTTATGCCAGGCCATACCCAGCTGCCCCATCACAGCACGCCTTATGCCAGGCCATACCCAGCTGCCCCATCACAGCACACCTTATGCCAGGCCATACCCAGCTGCCCCATCACAGCACACCTTATGTCAGGCAATACCCAGCTGACCCATCACAGCACATCTTATGTCAGGCCACACCCAGCTAACCCCATCACAGCACGTCTTATGATGCATGTGACAATTCAAATCTTTGTGAAGTGGATAGAGCCATGGGAACTATTGACTTAGTTGGGGAACAGCAAGTGTATGCCACATGATGTGTGGATAGGCCTGCAGGCAAATTATGAAGATAAAGGTCTCATGAGGAGGATAAATCTGAGGTATACACTGTATGGTACCAAACTGAGTGCATGCAGATATATGAACAAGTACTTTGACAAGATGCTGTCCATACCTCAACAACTGACATCTGTAGGAGTTCAAGTGGATGACAAGGAGGTTGCAATGGCAATGCTGCAGAATTTCACACCTTTATCTGAGTTTACAGAGGGCAAGTGTGCTGGGCAAAACAAAATAGGTACGGTGATACTAGCAACAGCAAACCAGTGCCACCAACTATACGTCCTGTGGTACAGGTTAGACCACCTAGGGTATGGTAACGTCTGCTGTTCCTTCCCAAAGTAAGCAACCAGCACGGAGGCACTGCTAGCATTAGTGATAACAGAGGTGTGGACCAATGGAGATGAAATCAATAAGAGGATACCGATATTTCCTGAACTTCATCGATGACTTCACAAAAATGACACACATTTGCTTCAACAAAGCCAAAAGTCAATAGACAAAAATTACAGACTACAAAAGTCTCAAAACAGGTGAGAAATTGAATATCTTGAGATCTTGGGTTCAGCAAGAATTACCGGCGGCCGGGATGCAGGCCATCAGTATACCGACAGCGGGTGGTATATATACCACCAGTATGCCGGCAGTGGGACGAGCACTAGAGAGCCCCGTGTGAGCTTGCTGCGGTTGCCATGCTGCGGGCATGGTGGCTTACTGTGCTCCACAGTGGTTATATTCTCCCATTATGGGTGTCGTTGACACCCACAGAAGGAGAATAGCCTGTGGCACTGGGAATCTGCCGCCAGGATTTCACCGCTAGTCGGGATTCCGGCGTCGGCATTGTGAACGCCGGGATCCCGCTAGCGATATTTTACCGCTTCTACTGACAACGGCTGGGAATACAAAAATATAACTATTGTGTACACGCTAGAAAAGAATAGTGTCAGTGAGCGGCCAAATCGCACAGTTGTGAAGAGAGCACAGACTATGCTGAGAGACGCATTAGTAGAAATAGTGTCTACGGCAGTATACCTAAAGAACCGTGCACGCACAGTAGCCGTGAAAGGCAAAACTCCGCTAGAGCCCTGGGAGTCTATTCATGAAGCAGTGAAAAGTGTGGAGAAGGGAGCCAATGGAAAAGTTGCCCATTTCAACCAATCAGTGCTGAGGTAACATTTATAAAATGCATTCTATAAAATTATATGTAGCAGCTAAACAAGAGAAGAGACAAAAGTTGGAAAAATCAGTGTAATCTCCTATACAATAGCCCAGATCTGTGACTCTGTGCCTGTGTGGATAACGCTGGGCGTGGCTAGGAGCTCTCATTGGGTTAACAGCAGGTCTATCACACCCAGTCCACAGCTGATTGGGGGAGAAACGCCCTCCCACACAGCTTACATCCAATGGGAGGCTCTGCCCTTTGGCTGCTGTGTGTTCCCAGAGCAGGATTAACAATGCGGCTGATTGAGCTGCAGCTCCAGGCCCACACCCCAAAATAGGCCCCACTGCATCTGCAGCAACACACCCTCCAACAATTTACACATAAAAATCGCTACAAATTCGAAAAGGGGGCATGGCCACGGGTACAGCGGCGTGGCCACGCCCCCTTTCCTATACTTTCAATGGAAGTTTGGAGAGCCAAAAATCGGTGCAGACCATAAAAAAAATAAAAAATAAAGGTCCTGTACCTGCCAAAAAGGTGCAGATGGAGGGTATGCCACTGCATCTGCAGCAAGTCTCTGCGCTGTACATAGGGGTAAATAATCCTTTTACTACAGCGTCCTATGTCCTGCTGCCAGTCCTCCTGCCCCCTCCAGCGTCAACAGTCCCCACTCCCTAGCCACGGCGCAGGTGGAACAAAAGCTGCTGCTGCGGCGGCCACCGGCATAGATGTGTATGAAAGCGGCGCAGCAGAAGGCTTTCATAGCCCTCCCTGCGCCACATACTCTCTGAGCCCTGGAGCCTCCTCTGCGCGTGATGTCACAGAAGTGCCTCCACGCCACAGCCGCGCCCAGATCCCCAGATGCCCCGACTCCGCAACACAGCACCTGGGCTGCCGGCGTGGAAGCCCCGAGACGGCTAATGTAATGGATTGAGTAGGTGATATCGGGGAGGGTAATGTCACTTTCAGGAGGAGAAGCAGGAGAAGCATTACCCGCCCCTCCCCCACTCACAGTACCTCCGGGCCCCATCCGCGGCACCCCCACACCCCCCCCCCCCTCCACCACCCGCGGCACCGCCGGACCCCCTCCCCCACCCGCAGCAACCCTGCACCCGGCCCTCCCCCAGCACCGCCGCATCCGCCCCTCCCCCACCCACCCCTCCCACATCTGCCGCACCCACCTGCGTATATATCAGTCCCATGGAATACTAGCATCATGGTATATATATCAGTCCCATGGAATACTAGCATCATGGTATATATATCAGTCCCATGGAATACTAGCATCATGGTATATATCAGTCCCATGGAATACAAGCATCATGGTATATATATATCAGTCCCATGGAATACTAGCATCATGGTATATATCAGTCCCATGGAATACAAGCATCATGGTATATATATATATATATATATATATCAGTCCCATGGAATACTAGCATCATGGTATATATATATCAGTCCCATGGAATACTAGCATCATGGTGTATATATATATATATATATCAGTCCCATGGAATACTAGCATCATGGTATATATATCAGTCCCGCGGAATACTAGCATCATGGTATATATCAGTCCCATGGAATACTAGCATCATGGTATATATATCAGTTCTATGGAATACTAGCATCATGGCATATATCAGTCCCATGGAATACTAGCATCATGGTATATATATCAGTCCCATGGAATACTAGCATCATGGTATATATATCAGTCCCGCGGAATACTAGCATCATGGTATATATCAGTCCCATGGAATACTAGCATCATGATATATATATCAGTTCTATGGAATACTAGCATCATGGTATATATCAGTCCCATGGAATACAAGCATCATGGTATATATATATATATATATATATATATATATATATATATATATATATATATATATATCAGTCCCATGGAATACTAGCATCATGGTATATATATATCAGTCCCATGGAATACTAGCATCATGGTGTATATATATATATATATATATCAGTCCCATGGAATACTAGCATCATGGTATATATATCAGTCCCGCGGAATACTAGCATCATGGTATATATCAGTCCCATGGAATACTAGCATCATGGTATATATATCAGTTCTATGGAATACTAGCATCATGGCATATATCAGTCCCATGGAATACTAGCATCATGGTATATATATCAGTCCCATGGAATACTAGCATCATGGTATATATATCAGTCCCGCGGAATACTAGCATCATGGTATATATCAGTCCCATGGAATACTAGCATCATGGTATATATATCAGTCCCATGGAATACTAGCATCATGGTATATATATCAGTCCCGCGGAATACTAGCATCATGGTATATATCAGTCCCATGGAATACTAGCATCATGATATATATATCAGTTCTATGGAATACTAGCATCATGGCATATATCAGTTCTATGGAATACTAGCATCATGGCATATATCAGTCCCATGGAATACTAGCATCATGGTATATATATATCAGTCCCATGGAATACTAGCATCATGGTATATATATCAGTCCCATGGAATACTAGCATCATGGTATACAGGTGTTTAGCATAATACATTCCCTCCATTAGCCTAGGTGATTTCAACATCCCTATCGATATCCCCACACAATCCCCTGCCTGTAAACTCCTTAACCTCACCTCTTCACTTGGCCTCTCCCAGTGGACCTCCTCACCCTCCCATGTGAATGGGAGCTCACTGGATCTGGTCTTCACTCACCGCTGTGATATTTCTGATTTTTCCAACTCCCCATTTCCCCTCTCTAGCCACCACCTGCTCTCCTTTAACCTATCCCTCTCTGCTTCCCTATTTCTACCTCCTAAGGCTACCATCACTAAGCGTAACATTGAGGCTATTGACACCACATTCCTTTCCTCCCTGTTTGACTCACTTCTCTCTCCTATTCTCTCTCTCATGCCCTGAACAAGCCACTTCCACATACAATGCATCCCTTACTTCTGCTCTTGACTCTGTTGCTCCACCAACCACTATTCACCCTCGCAAATGAACACCTCAACCCTGGCACACCAAATGCACCAGATATCTGCAAAAATGCTCACGTACTGCTGAGCGACACTGGAGGAAATCACGCTCTAAGACAGACTTCCTCCATTTCAAACTTATGCTCTCATCCTTCAGTGCTGCCCTTTCCCTTGCTAAACAGTCATACTTCAAGAACCTCATCTCCTCCCAGTCTTCCAACCCCCGGCGCCTCTTTGCCACTCTCAACTCACTCCTCTGCCCACTTCCACCTCGTCTCCCCTCCTCACTCTCTGCTCTTGACTTTGCCACCTACTTCACATCCAAAATGGACTCCATATGTCAGGACATCACATCACACCAGTCCATCAGTAATCAGCTTTCTCCCATCCCTTACCAACCCTCCTCATCCCTCTCACCAACTCTGACATCTTTCTCCCATGCATCTGGTGAGGAAGTCATGGACCTCATTCGTTCCTCTCCCATCACCACCTCCCCTCTTGACCCTATACCCTCCCACCTCCTCCGCTACCTCTCTCCTTCTGCCTGTTCCCATCTTTCCCACCTTCTCAATCTATCCCTCTCATCAGGCACTGTCCCCTCTGCCTTCAAGAATGCACTCATCTCTCCTATTCTTAAAAAACCTACCCTTGATCCAAACACTCTCTACAACTACCGACCTATCTCTCTTCTCCCTTTTGCCTCCAAACTCCTTGAGCGTATGGTCTACAACCGCCTTACTTCCTTTCTTTCCTCACACTCACTGCTTGACACATTCCAGTCTGGCTTCCGTCCTCTCCACTCCACTGAAACTGCCCTTACAAAAGTCTGCAATGACCTCCATGCTGCTAAATCTAAGGGCCACTACTCTCTACTTATTCTTCTTGATCTCTCTGCTGCTTTTGACACTGTGGACCACCCTATCCTACTGCAAATCCTTCACTACATTGGTCTGCGTGATACTGCCCTCTCTTGGCTGTCTTCCTACCTCTCTGACCATTCATTCTCTGTCTCCTCTCATGACTCCACCTCCCCTTCACCTCCACTAACTGTAGGTGTATCCCAAGGCGCTATCCTTGGTCCTCTTCTTTTCTCTCTCTCTCTATACATCCTCACTAGGTAAGCTCATTAGCTCTTTAGATTTCCAATATCATCTCTATGCTGATGACACTCAGATCTATCTTTCCTCTCTGGACCTCTCTCCTGCTCTCCTGATGTCCCAGTGCTTTCTTAAACTTAACATGTCTAAGACTGAGCTGATCATCTTCCCTCCCTCCCACATAACCTCACCTCTCACAATCTCATTATCTATTGATGGCTCTACTATCTCCTCTAGCCCCCAAGTGCGCTGTCTTGGAGTAATCCTTGACTCCTTCCTCTCCTTCAAACCACACATTCAGCACCTCTCACAAACCTGCCCGGCTCATTTTCCTCACCAAACGTACTACGTCCACCTCTACTCTCCTACAAGACCTTCACTGGCTTCCCTTCCCTTTCAGAATCCATTTCAAGCTTACAAAGCCCTCACCCACTCTCCTCCCATTTACATCTCTGACCTTATCTCCTCTTACACTCCCACCCGTACTCTTCGCCCTGCTAATGCACGCCGACTCTCCTGCCTACTGATTACTTCCTCGCACTCCTACCTCCAAGATTTTTCACGTGCTGCTCCAATTCTCTGGAATTCCCTACCTCTCCCCCTCAGACTCTCCACCTCTCTACAAAACTTCAAACGGGCTCTCAAGACCCACTTCTTCACCAAACCCAGCCAAATCTCATCCTAACCCTCTGTTCCATGCTCTCTATGTACCCAGTCTGTGTCACCCCTGTCTGTCTACCCCTCACCTTTAGAATGTAAGCTCTCACGAGTAGGGCCCTCTTCCCTCGTGTGCTTTTCCTTTCTCTTACTTTAATGATCTTCAACTCCAGCAGTCCTCTGAAATAAGTATCAGGTGGCAGTGTCATCTGCTGATGAAGCTATGTTTAGTTACCCTGTACTTGTCCTATATTGTTTTCAACTGTAAGTTGCTGTTTTCCTGTTTTGATTATTTGTTTATGTAGTCTGCGGAACCCTTGTGGCGCCATGTAAATAAAGGATGATGACAATAATAATAATAATAATAATAATAATAATATGTGTAATATAGCATTATTGTATATAGCAGTGGTTCTCAAATGCGGTCCTCAATGCATCTGAACATATAGGTTTTAGGAATATCCCTGCTTGTGCAATTAAGTCACCTGTGCCTAAGCATGGATATCCTTAAAATCCGGACTGCTCAAGGTGCCTCAAGGATCGAGCTTGGGAATTAAAAGGTGTGTAGTATTTTAATATACGTGAATGAATAGCATTTGAATGTGTGTATAGCATACCTCCCAACTGTCCTGATTTTTGCGGAAAGGTCCCATTTATCTGGGATTGTCCCGTTGCCCAACCTGTGGGCTGCAGTGTCCTGCAGTGTGTGTGTGGGGGGCAGTTGGGAGGCAGAATGGGGAATCTCTTCACAAAGACCGTTCTTTGGGAGACAACACAGGAAAATGAAAGGCCGGAACCACAATCTCCTGGTTAAGGTGGAACCACCTTAGGCAAATAACCTGACCGCGTTCTAAGAGCCGCCCGGTCACGGTGAAAAAATCAAATAGGGAGACTTGCAGGATAAGGCACCCAAGTTCGAGACCCTTTTAGCTGAAGCAATAGCCAGCAAGAATAGGGAAAGCCTCTTAAAGGTCAGCAAAGGCAAGAGGCTCAAACGGAGACACTTGCAAGGCCTCCAAAACCACCGACAAGTCCCAAGGGGCCACAGGCGGCACATAAGGAGGCTGAATCCTCAACACACCCTGAGTGAATGTATGGACATTAGGTAGGGTGGCAATCTTTCTCTGAAACCAAACCGACAAGGCAGAAATGTGAACCTTGAGGGAGGCCAGAAGTAGGCCTAAGTCCAGGCCCTGTTGCAGGAAGGCCAACAGTTTGGCCATACTAAACTTGAAAACGTCATGATTGTGAGACGCACACCAAGTAAAGTAAGTGGGCGACAGTGAGACTTAGATTTAGTCATAGATCGGTTCAAATGCTGCAGCTGAATGGAAAGCTGATCCGCCCATGGCGGGTTCGCAGCAGGGACCATAAACTGCTGCAGTGGCACAGGTGGTCCCACAGGGGGCATCAATTTAGTCACAAGCATGCATAGCAATGTGGAGTATGTAGCCCAAGGCGGATCTGTGATACCCCAAGCACTGACCCACTGGGGGGTAATGAACTCTCAGATGCTAAATTATACTCCATTGCGTCAGCGGCCTCACTACCACGTGGGAGAGGCCCCAACATCGTTGCCACGTGTGGCAGACATAACTATGTGCACAATAATGGGCAACCCGGTACAAAGCATAGCAGCACTATATCTATCAAGAACTCTCAGACGGCACAGACCAGAGGTTCAATAGATATAGAATATATGGTGACTATAAATCACAAGCAAAAATACCCCGACAGTATATCTTGTGATATAATCATTGAAAATAGAAAAACCTGAAACACTTGGCCCCCTCAGGTATAGCAATATAGGAATAGCACGCTGAGTGAAATACCCTGCAATAAAGGCAGCCACGCAGCAGCTGCATGCATGCACACACACGTATATATATATATATATATATATATATATATATATAGTCACACACGTACCATGCAGAAATTCTGTACCATAAACTGCACTGGACTAGCAATACATAGTAATACTCAGTATGGCTATATGTGATAATGATAGATATAACAAACACAGTAAACTCTGGATGTATATCACAGGGTGTCTGTACCACACAACCCTGACAGTATGCACTCTCTTACTAACACAGTCCCAGTGACAGGTAGAATACTCAAGTGTCCTGTAGGTAGTACAGCGCTGGCAGTCAGGCGGTTCCACAGAGGAGGATTTGCCCCAGCAATCCCAGGAACAGCTCAGCTCTATCTGTAATGGCCGCTGACCGGGAGTGAGGGAGAAGGAGGCATCTCCAGGGCGGGAACATTGCATAAATGGCGCCCTGGGGCTGGGGGGAGGGGCCTCAGGTCTAGCCTGCTCCCCCTGCTGGCATCCCCACCAAGTGTGCCGGCAGAACTTAAAACGGGGGAATTGTACTAAATCCCCCTGACCTGTGCCCAAAATAATACCCTGGTGGCTAGTGCAGTAAGCTGCCCAGTAACCAGTGCGCGCGCGGCCCGCCTCCTATGGCTGCACTGGATCGCTATAAAGTGCGGCACAGGAGCCCCTTACCTCCCCCTCGTCTGTGGATCCGCGATCCCGGAGACGGCGGCATGTGTGTGACTCACAGTTAGGAAGAAGCCTTCGTCTCCGCTGCAGTGACCCGGCAACCCCGGCGCGGGGTTACTGGGCAGCGTGGGGTACCAGCCCTTGAAGTCTTCAAACAGAATCTTCTGTTCAGTTCTGTAAAACTACTTTGAAAAACGCTGCTTAAGGTAATCACCTGTAACGTGCCTGCATACTGCAAGCACCAACTTACACACTGAGCTCACTGGCATGGAGGCGGGGTTATAGAGGAGGCGGCGCTGTGCATCTTGGGAACAGGCAAAAGCTCATCTTTGAGCCTGTTGGTGCCAAGGATCAAGATCCTACTCTAAACCCTGATGTAATTCCTTGTGGAGCCCAGTATACCCCGCAGCAGAAATTCGGAATAATCAGATATCCAAAATACTTCTGGTCCCAAGCATTTTGGATAGGGGATACTCAACCTGTATGATTATAGTATGTGTATATTTCAGAATGTGTGTATGGTACTATACTGTAGTATGTGTATGTGTAGCATATAGCATGTGTGTATATTATTGCATTGTGTGTGTATAGTACTATAGTATGTGTGTATAGCATTATAGCGTGTGTATATTATTGCAGTATGTGTGTATAGTACTATAGTGTGTGTGTATAGCATTATAGCGTGTGTATATTATTGCATTATGTGTGTATAGTACTATAGTATGTGTGTATATTATTGCAGTATGTGTGTATAGTACTATAGTATGTGTGTATATTATTGCAGTATGTGTGTATAGTACTATAGTATGTGTGTATAGCATTATAGCGTGTGTATATTATTGCAGTATGTGTGTATAGTACTATAGTGTGTGTGTGTGTGTGTGTGTGTGTATAGTACTATAGTGTGTGTGTGTATAGTACTATAGTGTGTGTGTGTATAGTACTATAGTGTGTCTGTATAGCATTATAGTATGTGTGTATAGTACTATAGTGTGTGTACATTATTACAGTAAGTGTGTATAGTACGTGTGTGTGTAGCATTATAGCATGTGTATATTATTACAGTATGGGGGAAATTTACTAAGCTCCCGATTTTGACCGAGATGCCGTTTTTTCATCAAAGTGTCATCTCGGTAATTTACTAAACACTAATCACGGCAGAGATGAGGGCATTCGTAATTTTTTGCAAGTCCAAGTAAAAAATTACGAATGAATACACCATCGGTCAAAACGCGGCTGTTTAAGTATGAATCTCGGTCATTTACTAAGAAGTGCAAAGCAAAAAAAAAAACAAACACTGCCGTGAAAAATTACAACTCGTAAAAAAGTGCTAAAAAAAAAACAGAGCTTTTTTTTTTTTATTCGTGATTGGATAGGCATGCACGGATCCATGAGATCCGTGCATGTATATCAGTGGGAAGGGGTGGGAAAGTGCTTATTTTTTCAAAAAAAAATTGCGTGGGGTCCCCCCTCCTAAGCATAACCAGCCTCGGGCTCTTTGAGCCGATCCTGGTTGCAGAAATATGGGAAAAAAAAATGACAGGGGTTCCCCCATATTTAAGCAACCAGCATCGGGCTCTGCGCCTGGTCCTGGTCCCAAAAATACGGGGGACAAAAAGAGTAGGGGTCCCCCGTATTTTTAAAACCAGCACCGGGCTCCACTAGCTGGACAGATAATGCCACAGCCGGGGGTCACTTTTATATAGTGCCCTGCGGTCGTGGCATCAAAAATCCAACTAGTCACTCCAGCCCGAGGCTGTCCCCCCCCCCATCCAATGGGCTGCGGATGGGGAGGCTGATAGCCTTTGTTGTAAAAGAAAAGATATTGTTTTTAGTAGCAGTACTACAAGGCCCAGCAAGCCTCCCCCGCATGCTGGTACTTGGAGAACCACAAGTACCAGCATGCGACGGAAAAACGGGCCCGCTGGTACCTGTAGTACTACTACTAAAAAAATACCCAAAAAAAGACAAGACACACACACCGTGAAAGTATAATTTTATTACATACATACACACATACATACATACTTACCTTAAGTTCCCACGCAGGTCGGTCCTCTTCTCCAGTAGAATCCAAGGGGTACCTGTTGAAGAAATTATACTCACGAGATCCAGGGGTCCAGGCTCCTCGGGAAATCCAGGGGTAATCCACGTACTTGAAAAAAATAACAAAACGGTGTCCCGACCACGAACTGAAAGGGGACCCATGTTTGCACATGGGTCACCTTTCCACGAATGCCAGAAACCCACTTTGACTTCTGTCTAAGTGGGTTTCTTCAGCCAATCAGGGAGCGCCACGTTGTAGCACTCTCCTGATCAGCTGTGTGCTCCTGTCCTCACTGACAGGCAGCACACGGCAGTGTTACAATGTAGCGCCTATGCGCTACATTGTAACCAATGATGGGAACTTTCTGCCCTGCGGTTGACCTAAAGTGACGTCACCGCTGAGCAGAAAGTTCCCAGCATTGGTTACAATGGAGCGCATAGGCGCTACATTGTAACACTGCCGTGTGCTGCCTGTCAGTGAGGACAGGACCACACAGCTGATCAGGAGAGTGCTACAACGTGGCGCTCCCTGATTGGCTGAAGAAACCCACTTAGACAGAAGTCAAAGTGGGTTTCTGGCATTCGTGGAAAGGTGACCCATGTGCAAACATGGGTCCCCTTTCAGTTCGTGGTCGGGACACCGTTTTTTTTTTTTTTTCAAGTACGTGGATTACCCCTGGATTTCCCGAGGAGCCTGGACCCCTGTATCTCGCGAGTATAATTTCTTCAACAGGTACCCCTTGGATTCTACTGGAGAAGAGGACCGACCTGCGTGGGAACTTAAGGTAAGTATGTATGTATGTGTGTATGTATGTAATAAAATTATACTTTCACGGTGTGTGTGTCTTGTCTTTTTTTGGGTATTTTTTTAGTAGTAGTACTACAGGTACCAGCGGGCCCGTTTTTCCGCCGCATGCTGGTACTTGTGGTTCTCCAAGTACCAGCATGCGGGGGAGGCTTGCTGGGCCTTGTAGTACTGCTACTAAAAACAATATCTTTTCTTTTACAACAAAGGCTATCAGCCCCCCCATCCGCAGCCCATTGGATGGGGGGGGGGGGGACAGCCTCGGGCTTCACCCCTGGCCCTTGGGTGGCTGGGGGGGGGGACCCCTTGATTGAAGGGGTCCCCACTCCCCCAGGGTACCCCGGCCAGGAGTGACTAGTTGGATTTTTGATGCCACGGCCGCAGGGCACTATATAAAAGTGACCCCCGGCTGTGGCATTATCTGTCCAGCTAGTGGAGCCCGGTGCTGGTTTTAAAAATACGGGGGACCCCTACTCTTTTTGTCCCCCGTATTTTTGGGACCAGGACCAGGCGCAGAGCCCGATGCTGGTTGCTTAAATATGGGGGAACCCCTGTCATTTTCCCCCCCATATTTTTGCAACCAGGATCGGCTCAAAGAGCCCGAGGCTGGTTATGCTTAGGAGGGGGGACCCCACGCATTTTTTTATATTATTTTACAGTGTTTAATTAAAAAAAAAAAAATAAATAAACCCCAGCACGGATCACACAGATCCGGCCGAGATTGATTGTAAAAAAAGTCGGCAGTGTTTTGCTAATCACTGCCGTAAAAATAGAAAAAAAACCACGAATGACATCGACATCGGAACAAAAGAAAAACCCGAATACGACAGCTTAGTAAATTAGTCGTAATCAATTCAAAAAGTTGCAGTTTTACACTTTCGATGTCATTCGTGATTGAACTTTGACCTGAAACGGGAAAATACGAATCTTAGTAAATTTACCCCTATGTGTGTATAGTACTATAGTATGTGTGTGTAGCATTACAGTATGTGTGTATATTATTACAGTACTGTATGTGTGTATAGTATTATAGTATGTGTGTGTAGCATTATAGCATATGTATATTATTACAGTATGTGTATATAGTACTATAGTGTGTGTGTGTAGCATTATAGTATATGTGTCTGCTATTATAGCATGTGTGTATATTATTACAATATGTGTGTCTAGTACTATAGTATGTGTGTATAGCATTATAACGTGTGTATATTATTACAGTATGTGTGTATAGTACTATAGCATGTGTGTATATTATTACAGTATGTGTATTTAGTACTATAGTATGTGTGTAGCATTATAATGTGTGTCTGCTATTATAGCATGTGTGTATATTATTACAGTACTGAATGTGTGTATAGAACTATAATATGTGTGTGTAGCATTATAACATGTGTGTATATTATTACAGTATGTGTGTATAGTACTATAGTGTGTGTTTGTAGCATTACAGCATGTGTGTATATTATTACAGTATTTGTGTATAGTACAGTACTGTATGTGTGTGTAGCATTATAGCATGTGTGTATAGTACCATAGCATGTGTGTGTAGCATTATAGCATGTGTGTATATTATTACAGTACTGTATGTGTGTGTATAGTACTATAGTATGTGTGTACAGTACTATAGCAGGTGTGTATATTATTACAGTATAGTATGTGTGTATAGCATTACAGCATGTGTGTATATTATTACAGTACTGTATGTGTATATAGTACTATAATATGTGTGTATATTATTTCAGTACTGTATGTGTGTATATTACAGTATGTATGTACAGTACTATAGTATGTGTGTATAGTACTATAGTGTGTGTATATTATTACAGTATGTATGTATGTATGTATGCATAGTACTATAGTATGTGTGTATAGTACTATAGCATGTGTGTATATTATTACAGTATAGTATGTGTGTATAGCATTACAGCATGTGTGTATATTATTACAGTACAGTATGTGTGTAGCATTATAGCATGTGTGTATATTATTACAGTACTGTATGTGATTATAGTACTATAACGTGTGTATATTATTTCAGTACTGTATGTGTGTATAGTACTATAGCATGTGTGTATATTACAGTGTGTATAGTACTATAGCATGTGTGTATATTATTACAGTATGTATGTACAGTACTATAGTATGTGTGTATAGTACTATAGCATGTGTGTATATTATTACAGTATGTATGTATAGTACTATAGTATGTGTGTATATTAGTACAGTACTGTATGTGTGTATATAGTACTATAATGTGTGTGTATATTATTTCAGTACTGTATGTGTGTATAGTACTATAGCATGTGTGTATATTATTACAGTATGTATGTACAGTACTATAGTATGTGTGTATATTATTACAGTATGTGAGTATAATACTATAGCATGTGTGTCTATTATTACAGTATGTATGTACAGTACTATAGTATGTGTGTATATTATTACAGTATGTGAGTAGAATACTATAGCATGTGTGTATATTATTACAGTATGTATGTATCTTACTATAGTATGTGTGTATAGTACTATAGCATGTGTGTATATTATTACAGTATGTATGTACGTACAGTACTATAGTATGTGTGTATAGTACTATAGCATGTGTGTATATTATTACAGTATGTGTGTATAATACTATAGCATGTGTGTATATTATCACAGTATGTATGTATAATACTGTAGTATGTGTGTACAGTACTATAGCATGCGTGTATATTATTACAGTATGTGTGTACAGTACTATAGCATGTGTGTATATTATTACAGTATGTATGTATGTATGTATGTATAGTATTATAGCATGTGTGTATATTATTACAGTACGTACGTACAGTACTATAGTATGAGTTTATATTACTACAGTATGTGTGTATAATACTATAGTATGTGTGTATATTATTACAGTACTGTATATGTGTAGCATTACAGCATGTGTGTATATTATTAAAGTACTGTATGTGTGTAAAGTACTATAGCATGTGTGTATATTATTACAGTATGTATGTAAAGTACTATAGTATGTGTGTATAGTACTATAGCATGTGTGTATAGTACTATAGTATGTGTGTATAGTAATATAGCATGTGTGTATATTATTACAGTACTGTATCTGTGTAGCATTACAGCATGTGTGTATATTATTAAAGTACTGTATGTGTGTATAATACTATAGCATGTGTGTATATTATTACAGTATGTATGTATGGTACTATAGTATGTGTGTATAGTACTATAGCATGTGTGTATATTATTACAGTATGTATGTATAGTACTATAGTATGTGTGTATATTAGTACAGTACTGTATGTGTATATAGTACTATAATGTGTGTGTATATTATTTCAGTACTGTATGTGTGTATAGTACTATAGCATGTGTGTATATTATTACAGTATGTATGTATAGTACTATAGCATGTGTGTATATTATTACAGTTTGTGTGTATAGTACTATAGCATGTGTGTATATTATTACAGTATGTATGTAAAGTACTATAGTATGTGTGTATATTATTACAGTATGTGTGTATAATACTATAGCATGTGTGTATATTATTACAGTATGTGTGTATAATACTATAGCATGTGTGTATATTATTACAGTATGTATGTATCTATCGTACTCTAGTATGTGTATAGTACTATAGCATGTGTGTATATTATTACAGTATGTGTGTATAATACTATAGCATGTGTGTATATTATTACAGTATGTATGTATCGTACTATAGTATGTGTGTATAATACTATAGCATGTGTGTATATTATTACAGTATGTATGTATCGTACTATAGTATGTGTGTATAGTACTATAGCATGTGTGTATATTATTACAGTATGTGTGTATAATACTATAGCATGTGTGTATATTACAGTATGTATGTATAGTACTATAGTATGTGTGTATAGTACTATAGCATGTGTGTATATTATTACAGTATGTATGTATAGTACTATAGCATGTGTGTATAGTACTATAGCATGTGTGTATATTATTACAGTATGTATGTAAAGTACTATAGTATGTGTGTATATTATTACAGTATGTGTGTATAATACTATAGCATGCGTGTATATTATTACAGTATGTATGTATCGTACTATAGTATGTGTATAGTACTATAGCATGTGTGTATATTATTACAGTATGTGTGTATAATACTATAGCATGTGTGTATATTATTACAGTATGTATGTATCGTACTATAGTATGTGTGTATAGTACTATAGCATGTGTGTATATTATTACAGTATGTGTGTATAATACTATAGCATGTGTGTATATTATTACAGTATGTATGTATAGTACTATAGTATGTGTGTATAGTACTATAGCATGTGTGTATATTATTACAGTATGTATGTGTGTATAATACTGTAGTATGTGTATAGTACTATAGCATGTGTGTATATTATTATTACAGTATGTATGTACAGTACTATAGCATGTGTGTGTATATTATTACAGTTTGTATGTATGTATAGTACTATAGCATGTGTGTATATTATTTCAGTATGTGTGTATAATACTATAGCATGTGTATATTATTACAGTATGTGTGTATAATACTATAGCATGTGTGTATATTATTACAGTATGTATGTAAAGTACTATAGCATGTGTGTATAGTACTATAGCATGCGTGTATATTATTACAGTACTGTATATGTGTAGCATTACAGCATGTGTGTATATTATTAAAGTACTGTATGTGTGTATAGTACTATAGCATGTGTGTATATTATTACAGTATGTATGTATAGTACTATAGCATGTGTGTATAGTACTATAGCATGTGTGTATATTATTACAGTATGTATGTAAAGTACTATAGTATGTGTGTATATTATTACAGTATGTGTGTATAATACTATAGCATGTGTGTATATTATTACAGTATGTATGTATCATACTATAGTATGTGTATAGTACTATAGCATGTGTGTATATTATTACAGTATGTGTGTATAGTACTATAGCATGTGTGTATATTATTACAGTATGTATAGTACTATAGTATGTGTGTATAGTACTATAGCATGTGTGTATATTATTACAGTATGTATGTGTGTATAATACTGTAGTATGTGTATAGTACTATAGCATGTGTGTATATTATTACAGTATGTATGTACAGTACTATAGCATGTGTGTATATTATTACAGTTTGTATGTATGTATAGTACTATAGCATGTGTGTATATTATTACAGTATGTATAGTACTATATTATGTGTGTATATTATTACAGTATGTGTGTATAATACTATAGCATGTGTATATTATTACAGTATGTGTGTATATTATTACAGTATTTATGTAAAGTACTATAGCATGTGTGTATAGTACTATAGCATGTGTGTATAGTACTACAGTATGTGTGTATAGTACTACAGTATGTGTGTATAGTACTATAGCATGTGTGTATATTATTACAGTATGTATGTATAGTACTATAGTATGTGTGCATAGTACTATATCATGTGTGTATAGTACTACAGTATGTGTGTATAGTACTATAGCATGTGTGTATATTATTACAGTACTGTATCTGTGTAGCATTACAGCATGTGTGTATATTATTACAGTACTGTATGTGTGTATAGTACTATAGCATGTGTGTATATTATTACAGTACTGTATGTGTGTATATTACTATAGTATGTGTGTATATTATAATACTGTATGTGTGTAGCATTACAGCATGTGTGTATATTATTACAGTACTGTGTATATAGTACTATAGCAGGTGTGTATATTATTACAGTGCTGTATGTGTGTATAGTACTATAGCAGGTGTGTATATTATTACAGTACTGTATGTGTGTATATTATTACAGTACTGTATGTAGCATTACAGCATTTGTGTATATTATTACAGTACTGTATGTGTGTAGCATTACAGCATGTGTATATTATTACAGTACTGTATGTGTATAGTACTATAGCAGGTAGGTATATTATTACAGTACTGTATGTGTTTATATTATTACAGTACTGTATGTGTGTATAGTACCATAGCATGTGTGTATATTACAGTACTGTGTATGTGTAGCATTACAGCATGTGTGTATATTACAGTACTGTATATGTGTAGCATTACAGCATGTGTGTATATTACAGTACTGTATGTGTGTATAGTACTATAGCAGGTGTGTATATTATTACAGTACTGTATGTGTGACTGTATATTATTACAGTACTGTATGTAGCATTACAGCATGTGTGTATATTATTACAGTAATGTATGTGTGTAGCATTACAGCATGTGTGTATATTATTACAGTACTGTATGTGTGTATAGTACTATAGCAGGTGTGTATATTATTACAGTACTGTATGTGTGTATATTATTACAGTACTGTATGTGTGTATAGTACTATAGCAGGTGTGTATATTATTACAGTACTGTATGTGTGTATATTATTACAGTACTGTATGTGTGTAGCATTACAGCATGTGTGTATATTATTACAGTACTGTATGTGTGTAGCATTACAGCATGTGTGTATATTACAGTACTGTATGTGTGTGTATAGTACTATAGCATGTGTGTATATTACAGTATGTATGTATAGTACTATAGTATGTGTGTATAGTACTATAGCAGGTGTGTATATTATTACAGTACTGTATGTGTGTATATTATTACAGTACTGTGTGTAGCATTACAGCATGTGTGTATATTATTACAGTTCTGTATGTGTGTATAGTACTATAGCAGGTGTGTATATTATTACAGTACTGTATGTGTATATTATTTCAGTACTGTATGTGTGTATAGTACTATAGCATGTGTGTATATTACAGTATGTATGTATAGTACTATAGTATGTGTGTATAGTACTATAGCATGTGTGTACATTATTACAGTATGTGTGTATAATACTATAGCATGTGTGTATAATATTACAGTATTACTATAGTATGTGTGTATAGTACTATAGCATGTGTGTACATTATTACAGTATGTGTGTATAATACTATAGCATGTGTGTATATTATTACAGTATTACTATAGTATGTGTGTATAGTACTATAGAATGTGTGTATATTATTACAGTACTGTATGTGTGTATATTATTACAGTACTGTATGTGTGTATAGTACTATAGAATGTGTGTATATTATTACAGTACTGTATGTGTGTATATTATTACAGTACTGTATGTGTGTATAGTACTATAGCATGTGTGTATATTATTACAGTACTGTATGTGTGTAGCATTACAGCATGTGTGTGTATATTATTACAGTACTGTATGTGTGTATAGTTCTATAGCATGTGTATATTATTACAGTACTGTATGTGTGTAGCATTACAGCATGTGTATATTATTACAGTACTGTGTAGCATTACAGCAGGTGTGTATATTATTACAGTACTGTATGTGTGTATAGTACTATAGCATGTGTGTATATTATTACAGTACTGTATGTGTGAAGCATTACAGCATGTGTGTATATTATTACAGTACTGTATGTGTGTATAGTTCTATAGCATGTGTGTATATTATCACAGTACTGTATGTGTGTATAGTACTATAGCATGTGTATATATTATTACAGTACTGTATGTGTGTAGCATTACAGCATGTGTGTATATTATCACAGTACTGTATGTGTGTATAGTACTATTGCAGGTGTGTATATTATTACAGTACTGTATGTGTGTATAGTACTATAGCATGTGTGTATATTATTACAGTACTGTATGTGTGTAGCATTACAGCATGTGTGTATATTATTACAGTACTGTATGTGTGTAGCATTACAGCATGTGTGTATATTATTACAGTACTGTATGTGTGTAGCATTACAGCATGTGTGTATATTATTACAGTACTGTGTGTGTATAGTACTATAGCAGGTGTGTATATTATTACAGTACTGTGTGTGTGTGTGTAGCATTACAGCATGTGTGTATAGTACTATAGCAGGTGTGTATATTATTACAGTACTATGGGGGTCATTCCGAGTTGTTCGCTCGTTATTTTTTTCTCGCAACGGAGCGATTAGTCGCTAATGCGCATGCGCAATGTCCGCAGTGCGACTGCGCCAAGTAAATTTGCTATGCAGTTAGGTTTTTTACTCACAGCATTACGAGTTTTTTTCTTCGTTCTGGTGATCGTAATGTGATTGACAGGAAGTGGGTATTTCTGGGCGGAAACTGTCCGTTTTATGGGAGTGTGTGAAAAAACGCTACAGTTTCTGGGAAAAACGCGGGAGTGGCTGGAGAAACGGAGGAGTGTCTGGGCGAACGCTGGGTGCGTTTGTGACGTCAAACCAGGAACGACAAGCACTGAACTGATCGCATATGCCGAGTAAGTCTGGAGCTACTCAGAAACTGCACAGAGCAGTCTATTCGCAATTTTGCTAATCTTTCGTTCGCAATTTTGATAAGCTAAGATTCACTCCCAGTAGGCGGCGGCTTAGCGTGTGCAAAGCTGCTAAAAGCAGCTTGCGAGCGAACAACTCGGAATGACCCCCTATATGTGTGTGTAGCATTACAGCATGTGTGTATATTATTACAGTACTGTATGTGTGTAGAATTACAGCATGTGTGTATATTATTACAGTACTGTATGTGTGTAGAATTACAGCATGTGTGTATATTATTACAGTACTGTATGTGTGTAGAATTACAGCATGTGTGTATATTATTACAGTACTGTATGTGTGTAGAATTACAGCATGTGTGTATATTATTACAGTACTGTATGTGTGTAGCATTACAGCATGTGTTTATATTATTACAGTACTGTATGTGTGTAGCATTACAGCGTGTGTATATTATTACAGTACTGTATGTGTGTGTAGCATTACAGCATGTGTGTATATTATTACAGTACTGTATGTGTGTAGCATTACAGCATGCGTGTATATTATTACAGTACTGTATGTGTGTAGCATTACAGCATGTGTGTATATTATTACAGTACTGTGTGTGTATAGTACTATAGCAGGTGTGTATATTATTAAAGTACTGTATGTGTGTGTGTAGCATTACAGCATGTGTGTATAGTACTATATCAGGTGTGTATATTATTACAGTACTATATGTGTGTGTAGCATTACAGCATGTGTGTATATTATTACAGTACTGTATGTGTGTAGCATTACAGCATGTGTGTATATTATTACAGTACTGTGTGTGTATAGTACTATAGCAGGTGTGTATATTATTAAAGTACTGTATGTGTGTGTGTAGCATTACAGCATGTGTGTATAGTACTATATCAGGTGTGTATATTATTACAGTACTATATGTGTGTGTAGCATTACAGCATGTGTGTATATTATTACAGTACTGTATGTGTGTAGCATTACAGCATGTGTGTATATTATTACAGTACTGTGTGTGTATAGTACTATATCAGGTGTGTATATTATTACAGTACTGTGTGTGTGTAGCATTACAGCATGTGTGTATATTATTACAGTACTGTGTGTGTGTAGCATTACAGCATGTGTGTATATTATTACAGTACTGTATCTGTGTAGCATTACAGCATGTGTGTATATTATTACAGTACTGTGTGTGTATAGTACTATAGCAGGTGTGTATATTATTACAGTACTGTATGTGTGTAGCATTACAGCATGTGTGTATATTATTACAGTACTGTGTGTGTATAGTACTATATCAGGTGTGTATATTATTACAGTACTGTGTGTGTGTAGCATTACAGCATGTGTGTATATTATTACAGTACTGTATGTGTGTAGCATTACAGCATGTGTGTATATTATTACAGTACTGTGTGTGTATAGTACTATAGCAGGTGTGTATATTATTACAGTACTGTATGTGTGTAGCATTACAGCATGTGTGTATATTATTACAGTACTGTGTGTGTATTGTACTATAGCAGGTGTGTATATTATTACAGTACTGTATGTGTGTGTGTAGCATTACAGCATGTGTGTATATTATTACAGTACTATATGTGTGTGTAGCATAACAGCATGTGTGTATATTATTACAGTACTGTGTGTGTATAGTACTATATCAGGTGTGTATATTATTACAGTACTGTGTGTGTGTGTGTGTGTGTGTGTGTGTGTGTGTGCGTGTGTGTGTAGCATTATAGCATGTGTGTACTGCTCTCTGTAATACTGGATTATTTTCTTGTTTACCACAGTTCTGCATGAGAGACCATTCAATTCAAAATGACAGCTTCCTGGATATGACATACAGGGCGGAATGTACTAAACATCCACAGTATATCCTGCCATGGGTGTAGTATGAGTTAGTGGCGGCCGGGTCCCCGGCTGCCAGCACACCAGCACCGGGATCCCGACCGCCGGCTTGCCGACAGTGGGGCGAGCGCAAATGAGCCCCTTGCAGGTTCGCTGTGCGCACCACGCTATCTATTCTCCCTTCAGGGGGGTCGTGGACCCCCAAGAGGGAGAAAAGGTGTTTGTATGGGCGCTGATATACTGTGCGCCAGGATCCCAACAACCGGTATACTGAATACCAACCCCTGCCACACATCGCATTGATATTAATCGCACACAGAATGTACTAACATATGCGGTTAGTATGAGAAAGGACACCTCTTCCGATAACAGCTGTCCTTTACTCTCAGCGCCGGTCACTGGACGTTTGGGTTTATGGCCCAGGAGCCCGTCTACGTATGCACAGTGACAATGCGGCCGCAGGGGAAGCTGGAAGGGATCAGATTGAATCACTTTTGGCGGTGATTGCGGAAAGAATCCCACAGATTTCTATAGGGTAAAAGTGGCAAAAGCTGGTGTTACCCTCTGCACCGAACGCCGGGATGCAGGGTTTAGTACATATGGGAATGTGGTGAAAACCCCGAAAACAGATATTACTGAATTTTTCCTTTAGTATATCCCGCCCATACGGAGATGGATTTGCCTTACAGTGAGATGGATATAATATATAGCGAGGTGGATGTGACATAGAAGTGAATGGCCTCTCACTATAGATATGCTGCCGTCTCCAGCACTGACATCTGCATGTGGAACAATACTATCAGTGTCTGCACTAGAAATACGTTTTGTAGCCAAGATATAAAGATGAAAAGATGAAACCTATGACAACCTTTTAATTAATATTTAGCTCGGTAAAAATAATTTAAGTACATTGCATTGGAATCAGAACTAAAGTCATAAATAATATATTATATAGTTTCAGAATATTAAATAAGGTGCATTAGCCATAATACAAGGACAGAGAGGTGACACCCAGCAGCAGCTCTGGAAGAGCCGTTGTCCTCTTACCTGGAGACAGAGCAGCAGACAGAAGACCACAGGAATCATGGAGCTGCCGGCTCCTGTCCTCCGATCAGCGACCACTGACATGTCAGAGAGTGACGGGGTGTCTCTGTATCACAGCATGTCACTCTATTATCAGCTGCTGTGGCCGCTGCATTTCTACTACACAAAGCTTCATTCCAGCAGTAATAAGAGATTAGTCTGCCTCCTCCCTCCCTCTCTACCAGCATCTGTGTGAGGACCAGAGGAGACCCTCCCCATAATGACATCATCCCCTGCCAGGCCATGCACAGACACCAGCCAGCGTCTCCTATGCCAGGCAATGCCTACACCCAGGCCTTCCCCAACACAGCACGTCTTATCCAGGCCATACCAAGCTGCCCCATCACAGCATGCCTTATGCCAGATCATACCCAGCTGCCCCATCACAGCATGCCTTATGCCAGATCATACCCAGCTGCCCCATCACAGCACATCTTATCCAGGCCATACCAAGCTGCCCCATCACAGCACGTCTTATCCAGGCCATACCAAGCTGCCCCATCACAGCACGTCTTATCCCAGGTCATACCAAACTGCCCCATCACAGCACGTCTTATCCAGACCATACCCAGCTGCCCCATCACAGCACGTCTTATCCCAGGTCATACCAAGCTGCCCCATCACAGCACATCTTATCCAGGCCATACCAAGCTGCCCCATCACAGCACATCTTATCCAGGCCATACCAAGCTGCCCCATCACAGCACGTCTTATCCCAGGTCATACCAAGCTGCCCCATCACAGCACATCTTATCCAGGCCATACCAAGCTGCCCCATCACAGCACGTCTTATCCCAGGTCATACCAAGCTGCCCCATCACAGCACGTCTTATGCCACACCATACCCAACTGCCCCATCACAGCACGTCTTATGCCAAGCCATACCAAGCTGCCCCATCACAGCACGTCTTATCCAGGCCATACCCAGCTGCCCCATCACAGCACGCCTTATCCAGGCCATACCAAGCTGCCCCATCATAGCACGTCTTATGCCAGGCCATACCCAGCTGCCCCATAACAGCACATCTTATGCCAGGTCATACCAAGCTGCCCCACCACAGCACGTCTTATCCAGGTCATACCCAGATGCCCCATCACAGCACGTCTTATGCCACACCATACCCAACTGCCCCCATCACAGCACGTCTTATGCCAAGCCATACCAAGCTGCCCCATCACAGCACGTCTTATCCAGGTCATACCCAGATGCCCCATCACAGCACGTCTTATGCCACACCATACCCAACTGCCCCATCACAGCACGTCTTATGCCAAGCTGCCCCATCACAGCACGTCTTATCCAGGTCATACCCAGATGCCCCATCACAGCACGTCTTATGCCACACCATACCCAACTGCCCCATCACAGCACGTCTTATCCAGGCCATACCAAACTGCCCCATCATAGCACGTCTTATCCCAGGTCATACCAAGCTGCCCCATCACAGCACATCTTATCCAGGCCATACCAAGCTGCCCCATCACAGCACGTCTTATGCCACACCATACCCAACTGCCCCATCACAGCACGTCTTATCCCAGGTCATACCAAGCTGCCCCATCACAGCACATCTTATCCAGGCCATACCAAGCTGCCCCATCACAGCACGTCTTATGCCACACCATACCCAACTGCCCCATCACAGCACGTCTTATGCCAAGCCATACCAAGCTTCCCCATCACAGCACGTCTTATCCAGGCCATACCCAGCTGCCCCATCACAGCACGCCTTATCCAGGCCATACCAAGCTGCCCCATCATAGCACGTCTTATGCCAGGCCATACCCAGCTGCCCCATAACAGCACGTCTTATGCCAGGTCATACCAAGCTGCCCCACCACAGCACGTCTTATCCAGGTCATACCCAGATGCCCCATCACAGCACGTCTTATGCCACACCATACCCAACTGCCCCATCACAGCACGTCTTATGCCAAGCCATACCAAGCTGCCCCATCACAGCACGTCTTATCCAGGTCATACCCAGATGCCCCATCACAGCACGTCTTATGCCACACCATACCCAACTGCTCCATCACAGCACGCCTTATCCAGGCCATACCAAGCTGCCCCATCATAGCACGTCTTATGCCAGGCCATACCCAGCTGCCCCATAACAGCACGTCTTATGCCAGGTAATACCAAGCTGCACCACCACAGCACGTCTTATCCAGGTCATACCTAGATGCCCCATCACAGCACGTCTTATGCCAGGCCATACCCAGCTGCCCCCTCACAGCATGCCTTATGCCAGATCATACCCAGCTGCCCCATCACAGCATGTCTTATCCAGACCATACCCAGCTGCCCCATCACAGCACGTCTTATCCAGGCCATACCAAGCTGCCCCATCACAGCACGTCTTATGCCAGGTCATACCAAGGTGCCCCATCACAGCATGCCTTATGCCAGGCCATACCAAGCTGCCCCATCACAGCACGTCTTATCCAGGCCATACCATGCTGCCCCATCACAGCACGTCTAATGCCAGGCCATACCAAGCTACCCCATCACAGCAGGTCTTATGCCAGATCATACCCAGATGCCCCATCACAGCACGTCTTATGCCAGATCATACCCAGATGCCCCATCACAGCATATCTTATCCAGGCCATACCAAGCTGCCCCATCACAGCACGACTTATGCCAGGTCATACCAAGCTGCCCCATCACAGCACGTCTTATGCCAGATCATACCCAGCTGCCCCACCACAGCACGTCGTGTGTGTGTGTGTGTGTGGGAGGGCGCAGGTTTGTGTGTGTGTGTGTGTGTGTGTGTGTGGGCATAGGCTGGGTGTTGCTGTGTGTGTATGGGGAGGCCGCAAGCTTGGTTTTGCTCTGTGTGTTTGTGTGTGTGTGGCCATAGGCTGGGTGTTGCTGTGTGTGTGGGTTAGGGTCAGGCTGGGTGTTGCTGTGTGTGTGTGGGAGGGCATAGGCTGTGTGTTGCTGTGTGTGGGAGGGCGCAGGCTGGCAGTTGCTGTGTGTGTGTGTGGGCATAGGCTGGGTGTTGCTGTGTGTGTGGGAGGGTGCAGGCTGGGTGTTACTGTGTGTGTATGGGGAGGCCGCAGGCTGGGTGTTGCTGTGTGTGTGTGTGTGTGTGTGGGAGGGCGCAGGCTGGGTGTTGCTGTGTGTGTGGGAGGGCGCAGGCTGGGTGTTACTGTGTGTGTGTGTGTGTGTGTGTGCGAAGGCTGGGTGTTGCTGTGTGTGTGGGAGGGCGCAGGCTGGGTGCTGCTGTGTGTGTGGGAGGGTGCAGGCTGGGTGTTACTGTGTGTGTGTGTGTGTGTGTTTGTGTGTGAGGGCGCAGGCTGGGTGTTGCTGTGTGTGTGGGAGGGCGCAGGCTGGGTGTTGCTGTGTGTGGGAGGGCGCAGGCTGGGTGTTGCTGTGTGTGTGTGTGGGGGAGGGCGAAGGCTGGGTGTTGCTGTGTGTGTGTGTGTGTGTGTGGGCGAAGGCTGGGTGTTGCTATGTGTGTGGGAGGGTGCAGGCTGGGTGTTGCTGTGTGTGTGGGAGGGCGCAGGCTGGGTGTTGCTGTGTGTGTGGGAGGGCGCAGGCTGGGTGTTGCTGTGTGTGTGGGAGGGTGCATGATGGGTGTTGCTGTGTGTGTGTGTGTGTGATAGCGCAGGCTGGGTGTTGCTGTGTGTGTGGGTTAGGGTCAGGCTGGGTGTTGCTGTGTGTGTGTGTGTGTGTGTGTGTGGGAGGGCGCAGGCTGGGTGTTGCTGTGTGTGTGTGTGGGAGGGCGCAGGCTGGGTGATGCTGTGTGTGTGTGTGGGAGGGCGCAGGCTGGGTGATGCTGTGTGTGTGTGTGTGTGTGTGTGGGCGCAGGCTGTGTGTGTGTGTGTGTGTGTGATAGCGCAGGCTGGGTGTTGCTGTGTGTGTGGGAGGGCACAGGCTGGGTGTTGCTGTGTGTGTGTGTGTGGGGGGGGGCGCAGGCTGGGTGTTGCTGTGTGTGTGTGTGTGTGTGTGTGTGTGGGGAGGGGCGCAGGCTGGGTGTTGCTGTGTGTGTGTGTGTGGGGGGGGGCACAGGCTGGGTGTTGCTGTGTGTGTGGGAGGGCGCAGGCTGGTGTTGCTGTGTGTGTGTGTGGGAGGGCGCAGTCTGGGTGTTGCTGTGTGTGTGTGGGAGGGCGCAGGCTGGGTGTTGCTGTGTGTGTGGGAGGGCGCAGGCTGGGTGTTGCTGTGTGTGTGGGAGGGCGCAGGCTGGGTGTTGCTGTGTGTGTGGGAGGGCGCAGGCTGGGTGTTGCTGTGTGTGTGGGAGGGCGCAGGCTGGGTGATGCTGTGTGTGTGGGAGGGCGCAGGCTGGGTGTTGCTGTGTGTGTGGGAGGGCGCAGGCTGTGTGTGTGTGTGTGTGTGTGTGTGTGTGTGACAGCGCAGGCTGGGTGTTGCTGTGTGTGTGTGTGAGGGCGCAGGCTGGGTGTTGCTGTGTGTGTGTGTGTGTGTGTGTGTGTGTGTGAGGGCGCAGGCTGGGTGTTGCTGTGTGTGTGTGTGTGTGTGTGTGTGTGTGTGAGGGTGCAGGCTGGGTGTTGCTGTGCGTGTGTGCGTGTGGGGGCGCAGGCTGGGTGTTGCTGTGTGTGTGGGAGGGCGCAGGCTGGGGGTTGCTTTGTGTGTGTGGGAGGGCGCAGTCTGGGTGTTGGTGTGTGTGTGTGTGTGGGTGGGAGGGCGCAGGCTGGGTGTTGCTGTGTGTGTGTGTGTGGGGGAGGGCGCATGCTGGGTGTTGCTGTGTGTGTGTGTGGGGGTGGGGGGCGCAGGCTGGGTGTTGCTGTGTGTGTGGGAGGGCGCAGGCTTGGGGTTGCTTTGTGTGTGTGTGTGTGTGTGTATGTGGGAGGGCGCAGTCTGGGTGTTGCTGTGTGTGTGTGTGTGTGTGTGTGTGTGTGTGAGGGCGCAGGCTGGGTGTTGCTTTGTGTGTGTGGGAGGGCGCAGGCTGGGTGTTACTGTGTGTGTGTGTGTGTGTGTGTGTGTGTGTGAGGGCACAGGCTGGGTGTTGCTGTGTGTGTGGGAGGGCGCAGGCTGGGTGATGCTGTGTGTGTGGGAGGGCGCAGGCTGGGTGTGTGTGTGTGTGTGTGTGTGTGTGTGTGAGGGCGCAGGCTGGGTGTGTGTGTGTTTGTGTGATAGCGCAGGCTGGGTGTTGCTGTGTGTGTGGGTTAGGGTCAGGCTGGGTGTTGCTGTGTGTGTGTGGGAGGGCGCAGGCTGGGTGTTGCTGTGTGTGTTTGTGTGTGTGTGTGTGAGGGCGCAGGCTGGGTGTTGCTGTGTGTGTGTGTGTGTGTGTGTGTGTGTGTGTGGGAGGGCGCAGGCTGGGTGTTGCTGTGTGTGTGTGTGTGTGTGTGTGAGGGCGCAGGCTGGGTGTTGCTGTGTGTGTGTGTGTGTGTGTGTGTGTGTGTGTGTGTGTGTGTGGGAGGGCGCACGCTGGGTGTTGCTGTGTGTGTGGGGGGGGGCGCAGGCTGGGTGTTGCTTTGTGTGTGTGGGAGGGCGCAGGCTGGGTGTTGCTTTGTGTGTGTGGGAGGGCGCAGGCTGGGTGTGTGTGTGGGGAGGGCACAGGTTGGGTGTTGCTGTGTGTGTGTGTGTGTGTGTGTGTGGGGGGGGGGGGGGGGAGGGCGCAGGCTGGCTGTGTGTGTGGGGAGGGCACAGGTTGGGTGTTGCTGTGTGCGTGTGTGTGGGGGGGGGGGGGAGGGCGCAGGCTGGGTGTTGCTGTGTGTGTGTGGGAGGGCGCAGGCTGGGTGTTGCTGTGTGTGTGTGTGGGAGGGCGCAGGCTGGGTGTTGCTGTGTGTGTGTGTGTGGGAGGGCGCAGGCTGGGTGTTGCTGTGTGTGTGTGGGAGGGCGCAGGCTGGGTGTTGCCGTGTGTGTGGGAGGGCGCAGGCTGGGGGTCGCTGTCTGTGTGGGGAGGGCACAGGTTGGGTGCTGCTGTGTGTACGTGGGGGACGGGGTGGCACGGGTGGGGAGGGGTCACTGTGTGTGTGTGTGTGTTTCAGGCACAGTGGTGCTGGAAAGTTTGTGAACCCTTCAGAATTTTCTATATTTCTGCTGAAATTTAGCCTAAAACAACCTCAGATTTTTACTCAAGTCTTAAAAATAGATAAAGAACCAGATCAAACAAATGAGACAAAAAACAAAGAAAACCACAGATCATTGAGGAAAATGATCCACTATCACACATCTGTATGTGCCGCATTGCTTTCAGTATCTTGTATGAGCCCTTTGCATACCCTCCAATTGTACCTTTTTGGCCGGTACAGTAGCATTTTTTTATGGTCTGTAGCTGCCAAAAAGGGCTGTGTACCGATTTTTGACTCACTGCATCTCCATTGAAAGTATAGAAAAGGGGGCGTGGCCACACTCTTTACCCGCGGCCACGCCCCCTTTCCTTATTTGTACCAGTTTTTAAGTGTAAAATGTTGGAGTGTATGCCTTTGTGCAGCGATAACTCCATGTAAACGTATCTGGTAATTGTCGATTAGTCCTGAACATCGGCTTGTAGGAATTTTACCCCATTCCTCCATACAATACAGCTTCAACTGTTACACTATCCGACATTTTGCCTCGTGTTGGGACCCGCTCATCTCTTAAATATTAAAAGACCATTATGGCCAATAGAAGGCAGTCACCAGAAGAGTGTCACTTCCTGTCTTCTTGCTGACTGGATGTCCTGGTTATATGTCTTGACAAAGACCCCTCCAGGGTAGAAACGTTGACTATATGTAATATTGTTAGGAAGAGCCTGTATTCTGGAAGCAGATACCAGGTGGTTGGTGCGACCCAGAGCAGAGGCGCGGAGTCTAACACACTGGGGGGTGTTCACCAGGGAACCCCGCAAGGGGATTTGGGCTTCACTGCCCCTGATGTGCAGGTCACGGCCCCCTGCCTGGGTCACCTGGTATCTGCACAGGAGTCCACAAGATATAAACAGAATAATTTACCTGGAGAAATGCAGCTGGTAAGGCAGGGGTTAATTGGAGAGTGACTGACACAGCAGGGCTAATGGCAGAGGTTTGATGAGAGCTGAGCTGGGACACAGAGGGAAACTTAAACTTGCAGGCTGTAAGTTCTGGATAGCAGAGCTGGAATTTGGCAGGATTCACAGGAGTTTGTTTGGAGTCTGGATACAGAATTGCAGGTACTGAATGGAGATGAACATGCAGAAAGGTCTGTGTGATAGACTGGCTGGAATGGTGCACGCATATCTTGAAGCAGGGATTCCAAAGAAGAAGAAGGACACACTGGATATATCATTGTAGTAGATACAGGTCCAAGATGAACTGGATGCAGGACTAGCAGGAACACTGGGACCAGTTACCAGGACACAGGAGACTGGGAACTTGCACAGCATGCAATGGCCACGTGCTGAGATCACAGAAACAGACTCTAAGGAGTCCAGACTAGAACCTGACTCTCTCTGATACTGAACTCTATCACTGTCATGGTGGTATGCGGATACTCCCTAGTTAAAGGGAGACAGACCAATCACATGATCGTCAGGCTGAAGCTGCAGGTAATGAGGTCCAGGTGATCAGTTGCTAGGAAACGAGAACAACAGAAGGGAGCAGCCGGATCCAGGTGCTAATCACTGCAGAAAGCAGAACTGACAGATTTGCAGCCGCTGCACACATAACACTATACTGGATGTTGATGGCTGAATAATTCTACTTTGATTTTTCTTGTGACTGGTGAGTGCCCTCTATTGCCCATACTGATCGTTATTTTTATATAAGTGGAACATTTCTATTACCTTTGTAATCCCACGGATGAACCATTATGGATGTGAGTGCGGATCGATCGATCTATCTATCTATCTATCTATCTATCTATCTATCTATCTATCTAATAGCCCAGATCTGTAACTCTGTGCCTGGGCCTCTAACACTGGGCATGGCTAGGAGCTCTCATTGGGTTAGCAGCAGGTGTATCGTACCCAGTCCACAGCTGATTGGGCGGGAAAAATAAGAATTTACTCACCGGTAATTCTATTTCTCGTAGTCCGTAGTGGATGCTGGGTACTCCGTAAGGACCATGGGGTATAGACGGGCTCCGCAGGAGACTGGGCACTCTTAAAAGAAAGATTAGGTACTATATCTGGTGTGCACTGGCTCCTCCCTCTATGCCCCTCCTCCAGACCTCAGTTAGGGAAACTGTGCCCGGAAGAGCTGACATTACTAGGAAAGGATTTGGAATCCAGGGTAAGACTCATACCAGCCACACCAATCACACCGTACAACTCGTGATAACTATACCCAGTTAACAGTATGAACAACAACTGAGCCTCTCTCAACAGATGGTTCATACAATAACCCTTTAGTTAAGCAATAACTATATACATGTATTGCAGAGAGTCCGCACTTGGGACGGGCTCCCAGCATCCACTACGGACTACGAGAAATAGAATTACCGGTGAGTAAATTCTTATTTTCTCTGACGTCCTAGTGGATGCTGGGTACTCCGTAAGGACCATGGGGATTATACCAAAGCTCCCAAACGGGCGGGAGAGTGCGGATGACTCTGCAGCACCGAATGAGCATACTCAAGGTCCTCCTCAGCCAGGGTATCAAACTTGTTGAATTTTGCAAAAGTGTTTGAACCCGAGCAAGTAGCAGCTCTGCAAAGCTGTAATGCCGAGACCCCTCGGGCAGCCGCCCAAGAAGAGCCCACCTTCCTCGTGGAATGGGCTTTTACTAATTTAGGATGCGGCAGTCCAGCCGCAGAATGTGCAAGCTGAATCGTGCTACAGATCCAGCGAGCAATAGTCTGCTTTGAAGCAGGTGCACCCAGCTTGTTGGGTGCATGCAGGATAAATAGCGAGTCAGTTTTTCTGACTCTAGCCGTCCTGGAAACATAAAGTTTCAGGGCCCGGACTACGTCCAGCAACTTGGAATCCTCCAAGTCCCTAGTAGCCGCAGGCACCACAATAGGTTGGTTCAAATGAAACGATGATACCACCTTAGGGAGAAATTGGGGACGAGTCCTCCATTCTGCCCTTTCCATATGGAAGATCAGATATGTGCTTTTACATGACAAAGCCGCCAATTCTGACACACGCCTAGTCCAAGCTAAGGCCAAAAGCATGACCACTTTCCACGTGAGATATTTTAGCTCCACGGTCTTAAGTGGCTCAAACCAGTGGGATTTTAGGAATCCAACACACGTTAAGATCCCAAGGTGCCACTGGAGGCACAAAAGGGGCTGAATATGCAGCACCCCTGTAACAACGTCCGAACTTCAGGCAGTGAAGCCAGTTCTTTTTGAGAGAAAAAGGGATAGGGCCGAAATCTTGGCCTTTATGGATCCTAATTTTAGGCCCATAGTCACTCCTGACTGTAGGAAGTGCAGGAATCGACCCCCCTGGAATTCCTCTGTAGGGCCTTCCCGGCCACACACCAAGCAACCTATTTTCGCCATAGGGCTGTAACACACACTCCGGTTTTTCCCGGATGGCAAAAAGCCGGACAAACTTTGTCCGGCTTTTTGCCATCCGGGAGAAACCGGCAGAGTCACTCGCACAGGACGGCTTTGAGCCGTGTGTGATGCTGTGCGCATGCGCAGCATCAGACACGGCTTCAGAAAAAAACGTGTTTACTGGCTCCAAAGACGGCCCGGCGGCCGCTCGGCCGCCGGACCTTCCAGTGGTGAGACCCACTGCAACCCGGCAGCCGGGCCGGGGCCGTGCAGTGTGAAGGGACCCTAGCCCTCACACTGTTAACTACAATGCCGGCACGGGAAAAAGCCAGGTAGTGTGTTTCAGCACTTATACAGTGAAAAAGTCTTGCTGTCACGTCTTTCCTAGCCTTTATCAGCCTGCTGTCACGTCTTTCCTAGCCTTTGTCACGTCTTTCCTAGCCTTTATCAGCCTTTATCAGCGTAGGAATAACTGCATCCGGAATGCCCTTTTCCGCAACCGCCATGCCGTCCAACGCAGCCGCGGTAAGTCTTAGATCAGACAGGGTCCCTGTTGCAACATGTCCTGACTGAGAGGCAAAGGCCATGGGTCCTCTGAGAGCATTTCTTGCAGTTCCGGGTACCGAGTCCTTCTTGGCCAATCCGGAGCAAAGAATATTGTTCACACTCCTCCGTTTATTACAATTCTCAGCCCTTGGGTCTGAGAGGAAGAGGAGGGAATATATAGACCGACTGGAACACCCACGGTGTTACTAGTGCGACCACAGCTATCGCCTGAGATTCCCTTGACCCAGCGTAAAACCTTTTTTATCTTTTTATTGAGGTGGGACGCCATGTAGTCCACCTGAGGCAGTTTCCATCAATTTGCAAAACTGCGTGAAGACTTCCTGATGAAGTCACCACTTTCCCGGGTGGAGGTCGTGTCCACTCCCGGAATGTACACTGCTGACAGTGCGCTTACTTGATTCTCCGCCCAGCGAAGAATTCTGGTGGCTTCTACCCTCGCCACCCTGCTCCTTGTGCCGCCCTGGCGGTTTACATGAGCCCCTGCGGTCTGACTGGATCAGAACCGGTTGGTCGCGAAGCAGGAACTCCGCTTGACTTAGGGCGTTGTATATGGCCCTTAGTTCCAGGATATTGATATGAAGGCAAGTCTGTTGGCTTGACCACAAACCTTGGAATTTTCTTCCCTGTGTAACTGCCCCCCACCCTCGGAGGCTTGCATCCGTGGTCACCAGGACCCAGTCCTGAATGCCGAATCTGCGGCCCTCGAGAAGGTGAGCACTTCGCAGCCACCACAGGAGAGACACCCTGGCCCTGGGGGATAGGGTGATTAACCGATGCATCTGAAGATGTGATCCGGACCACTTGTCCAGTAAGTTCCATTGTCCTTGTATGGAACCAGCCGAAGGGGATGGCCTCGTATGATGCCATCATCCTTCCCAGGACTCGAGTGCAGTGATGCACTGACACCTGTTTTGGTTTTCAATGGATTCCTGACCAGTGTCATGAGCTCCTGAGCTCTCTCTATCGGGAGATAAACCCTGTTCTGGTCTGTGTCTAGGATCATGCCTAGGCGAGGCAGATGAGCTGTAGGAACCAACTGCGACTTCAGGATATATAGAATCCAGTCGTGTTGCCGTTTCACTTCCAGAGAAGGTGATACGCTGTCCAGCAACTGCTCTCTTGATCTCGCTTTTATGAGGAGATCATCCAAGTATGTGATAATAGTGACACCTTGCTTCCGCAGGAGCACCATCATATCCGCCATTACCTCGGTGAAATTGGTAATGACAATCCCGTACCGCAATTCTGAGGTACGCCTGATGAGGTGGATAAATGGGGACACGAAGGTATGCATCCCTTATGTCCCGATTCATTTCAGGCTTGCAATGACCGCTCTTAGCGATTCCATCTTGAACCTGAACCTTTTCAGGTATATGTTCAGGGATTTTAATACAATATGGGTCTAACCGAACCGTCTGGTTTCGGGATTATAACATGGTCGAATAATAACACCCTCTTGTTGAAGGAGGGGACCCTTGACCACCACCTGTTGAAGATACAATTTACGAATTGCAGTTAACACTGGCTCCCTCTCTTGGGGGGAAGCCCGCCGGGTCCTCGGTGAGGGGGCATCTTCTCACAGTCCAGCCTGTATCCCTGCGATACAATTTCTATTGCCCAGGGATCTAACAGGGAGTGAACCCACTTGTGGCTGAACTTACGAAGGCGTGTCCCCCACCGGGCCTAGCTCCGCCTGTGTAGCCCCAGCGACATGCAGTGGATTTTTGTAGAGGCCGGGGAGGACTTCTGTTCCTGGGCACTAGCTGTGTTGTACAGCTTCTTTCCTCTGCCCCCGGCTCTGACAAGAAAGGACGCACCTCAGACTTTCTTGTTTCTTTATTCGAAAAGCTGCATTTAATAATGTCGTGCTTTCCTAGGCTGTGCAGGGATATAAGGCAAAATATCTATCACTTAAGACAGCATCTTAAAATATTTATATGCATACTAGGGTCTCAATCTCTGCTGATAAGGTACCTGTCCACGCTGCCACAGCGCTATAAACCCATGCCGACACAATCGCCGGTCTGGGTAGTATACTAGAATGTGCACACTATCTGCAGGATCCCTGAGAATAGCTAGTGCAAACAGGACACCCAGGGGGAAGATTCTCAAAATATCCTGGCCCTAGTGGGGAAAGGATACTGCCTGAGAATTCTCTTGTGGGAAGCTGCCGTCTCTTGTCTGGAGATTCCCGCTCTTTTTCCTCATGAGAGGAGGGGAATTTACCTCAGCATTCTTCCCCTTAACATGTGTACTCTCGTGTCAGGGACAGATGAGTCATCAGTGATATGCAAATCATCTTTTATTACAATAATCATATATTGAATATCTTTTAGCCCTCTTGTCTGTAACTTTGCATTATCGTAGTCGACAGTGGAGTTAAACTCCGTGTCGATACTTTGTTATTTTGGATAGTGAACATAGAGAGACTCTGAAGGACTCTGTGACATAGGGACAGACCAGGGTAGATTTCCTTTCTGTTCCCTAACCTTTTGTGCAATAATTTTACCTCAGCACTTACACATATCCAAACAGGTGTCGGCGTTGTCGACGGAGACACCCTCCCACACACATATCCGCTCTATCACCTCCTTAGAGGAGCCTTTTACCTCAGACATGTCGACACACGCGTACCGACACACCACACACACAGGGAATGCTCTATTTGAAGACAGTTCCCCCACCAGGCCCTTTGGAGAGACAGAGAGAGAGTATGCCAGCACACACCACAGCGCTATATAATACAGGGATGTACACTATACTAAGTGATTTTTCCCCTATAGCAGCTTATATACACAGTTTTGCGCCTAAATTTATGTGCCCCCCCTCTCTTTTTTACCCTTTGTGTACCAGGATACTGCAGGGGAGAGCCTGGGGAGCTTCCTTCCAGCTGAGCTGTGAAGAGAAAATGGCGCCGGTGTGCTGAGGAAGAAGGCCCGGCCCCCTCAGCGGCGGGCTTCTGTCCTTTTATGTACTTTAATGGCAGGGGTTAATATTTATTTATTTATTTATTTATAAAATAAAGTTTATCAGACTGTATTATGTGCTTTTCGCCAAGTAAGGTAATTAATTGCTGCCCAGGGCGCCCCCCCCCCCAGTGCCCTGCACCCATCAGTGACCGGAGTGTGTGGTGTGCTAAGGGAGCAATGGCGCACAGCTGCAGTGCTGTGCGCTACCTTAATGAAGACCGGAGTCTTCAGCCGCCGATTTTCAACTTCTCTTCGTTCTTCTGGCTCTGCAAGGGGGACGGCGGCGCGGCTCCGGGACCGGACGACCGAGGACTGGGCCTGTGTTCGATCCCTCTGGAGCTAATGGTGTCCAGTAGCCTTAGAAGCCCAAGCTAGCTGCAAGCAGGTAGGTTTGCTTCTCTCCCCTCAGTCCCACGTAGCAGTGAGTCTGTTGCCAGCAGATCTCACTGAAAATAAAAAACCTAACAAATACTTTCTTTTCTAGGAAGCTCAGGAGAGCCCCTAGGGTGCATCCAGCTCTGGCCGGGCACAGATACTAACTGAGGTCTGGAGGAGGGGCATAGAGGGAGGAGCCAGTGCACACCAGATATAGTACCTAATCTTTCTTTTAAGAGTGCCCAGTCTCCTGCAGAGCCCGTCTATACCCCATGGTCCTTACGGAGTACCCAGCATCCACTAGGACGTCAGAGAAAATATAATCCTTTTACTGCAGCATCCTATGTCCTGCTGCCAGTCCTCTTGCCCCCTCCGGCACCAACAATCCCCACTCCCTAGCCACGGCGCAGGTGGAACAAAAGCTGCTGCAGCCACCGGCATAGATGTGTATGAAAGCTACGCAGCGGAAGGCTTTCATAGCCGTCCCTGCGCCGCATACTCAGCCTTGGAGAAGAAGTGACTCTCCGCCACAGCCGCGCCCAGATCCCCAGAGGCCCTGACTCCGCAACACAGCACCTGGGCTGCCGGCCTGGAAGCCCCGAGATGGCTAATGTAACGGATAGAGTAGGTGATATCGGGGAGGGTAATGTCTGGACGCTGAATCAATGTAGAAGGTGACAGTGCTGTGCAGTGCAGTGGGGTGTGCAGTCAGAGCTGGTGCTACAGTGTTCGGCGTCCCCCTGCAAACTATAAATTTGCACCCTCACACACTTTACAAAGGCACAGCGCATAGTGGGGGTCATTCCGAGTTGTTCGCTCGGTAAAAATCTTCGCATCGCAGCGATTTTCCGCTTAATGCGCATGCGCAATGTTCGCACTGCGACTGCGCCAAGTAAATTTGCTATGCAGTTAGGAATTTTACTCACGGCTTTTTCATCGTTCTGGCGATCGTAATGTGATTGACAGGAAATGGGTGTTACTGGGCGGAAACAGGCCGTTTTATGGGCGTGTGGGAAAAAACGCTACCGTTTCCGGAAAAAACGCAGGAGTGGCCGGAGAAACGGGGGAGTGTCTGGGCGAACGCTGGGTGTGTTTGTGACGTCAAACCAGGAACGACAAGCACTGAAATGATCGCAGAAGCCGAGTAAGTCTGGAGCTACTCAGAAACTGCTACGAGGTGTGTAATCGCAATATTGCGAATACATCGTTCGCAATTTTAAGATGCTAAGATTCACTCCCAGTGGGCGGCGGCTTAGCATGAGCAAATCTGCTAAAATCCGCTTGCGAGCGAACAACTCGGAATGACCCCCATAATACCCCCTGTAGTAGAGACACTTACACATGTAACGCCCCCTGTACCAAAGACGCTTACACATGTAACGCCCCCCCCCCCGTACCAGTTACGCTTACACACGTAACGCCCCCTGTACCAGTGACGCTTACACATGTAACTCCTCCTGTACCAGTAATGCTTACACACATAACGCCCCCTGTACCAGTGACGCTTACACACTTAATGCCCGCTGTACCAGTGACGCTTACACACGTAACGCCCCCTGTACCAGTGACGCTTACACACGTAACGCCCCCTGTACCAGTGACGCTTACACACGTAACGCCCCCTGTACCAGTAACGCTTACACACGTAACGCCCCCTGTACCAGTGACGCTTACACACATAACGCCCCCTGTACCAGTGACGCTTACACATGTAATGCCCCCTGTACCAGTGACGCTTACACACGTAACGCCCTCTGTACCAGTGACGCTTACACACGTAACGCCCCCTGTACCAGTGACGCTTACACACGTAACGCCCCCTGTACCAGTGACGCTTACACACGTAACGCCCCCTGTACCAGTAACGCTTACACACGTAACGCCCCCTGTACCAGTGACGCTTACACACGTAACGCCCCCTGTACCAGTGACGCTTACACATGTAATGCCCCCTGTACCAGTGACGCTTACACACGTAACGCCCTCTGTACCAGTGACGCTTACACACGTAACCCCCCCTGTACCAGTGACGCTTAGACGTGTAACGCCCCCTGTACCAGTGACGCTTACACACGTAATGCCCTCTGTACCAGTGACGCTTACACACGTAACGCCTCCAGTACCAGTGACGCTTACACACGTAACGCCCCCTGTACCAGTGACGCTTAGACGTGTAACGCCCCCTGTACCAGTGACGCTTACACATGTAATGCCCTCTGTACCAGTGACGCTTACACACGTAACGCCTCCTGTACCAGTGACGCTTACACATGTAATGCCCCCTGTACCACTGCCACTTACACACATAACACCCCCTGTACCAGTGCCGCTTAGGCACGTAACGCCCCCTGTACCAGTGACGCTTACACACGTAACGCCCCCTGTACCAGTGACGCTTACACACGTAACGCCCCCTGTACCAGTGACGCTTACACACGTAACGCCCCCTGTACCAGTGACGCTTACACATGTAATGCCCCCTGTACCAGTGACGCTTACACACGTAACGCCCTCTGTACCAGTGACGCTTACACACGTAACCCCCCCTGTACCAGTGACGCTTACACACGTAACGCCCCCTGTACCAGTAACGCTTACACACGTAACGCCCCCTGTACCAGTAACGCTAACACACGTAATGCCCTCTGTACCAGTGACGCTTACACACGTAACGCCTCCTGTACCAGTGACGCTTACACACGTAACGCCCCCTGTACCAGTGACGCTTACACACGTAACGCCGCCTGTACCAGTGCCGCTTACACACGTAATGCCCCCTGTACCAGTGACGCTTACACACGTAACACCTCCTGTACCAGTGACGCTTACACACGTAATGCCCTCTGTACCAGTGACGCTTACACACGTAATGCCCTCTGTACTAGTGACGCTTACACACGTAATGCCCTCTGTACCAGTGCCGCTTACACACGTAACGCCCTCTGTACCAGTGACGCTTAGACATGTAACGCCCCCTGTACCAGTGACGCTTACACACGTAACGCCCCCTGTAGCAGTGCCACTTACACACGTAACGCATCCTGTACCAGTGCCACTTACACACGTAACACCTCCTGTGCCAGTGCCGCTTACACACGTTACACCTCCTGTACCAGTGCCGCTTAGAGACGTAACGCCTTCTGTACCAGTGACGCTTACACACGTAACGCCCCCTGTACCAGTGCCGCTTACACACGTAACGCCTCCTGTGCCAGTGCCGCTTACACACATAACGCCTCCTGTACCAGTGCCGCTTAGAGACGTAACGCCTCCTGTACCAGTGCCGCTTACACACGTAACGCCCCCTGTACCAGTGCCGCTTACACACGTAACACCCCCTGTACCAGTGCCGCTTACACACGTAACGCCCCCTGTACCAGTGCCGCTTACACACGTAACGCCTCCTGTACCAGTGCCGCTTAGGCACGTAACCCCCCCCCCCATGTACCAGTGCCGCTTAGGCACGTAACGCCCCCTGTACCAGTGCCGCTTAGGCACGTAACCCCCCCCCTGTACCAGTGCCGCTTACACACGTAACGCCTCCTGTACCAGTGCTGCTTAGGCACGTAACCCCCCCCCCCCTGTACCAGTGCCACTTACACACGTAATGCCCCCTGTACCAGTGCCGCTTACACATGTAATGCCCCCTGTACCACTGCCACTTACACACATAACACCCCCTGTACCAGTGCCGCTTAGGCACGTAACGCCCCCTGTACCAGTGACGCTTACACACGTAACGCCCCCTGTACCAGTGACGCTTACACACGTAACGCCCCCTGTACCAGTGACGCTTACACACGTAACGCCCCCTGTACCAGTGACGCTTACACATGAAATGCCCCCTGTACCAGTGACGCTTACACACGTAATGCCCTCTGTACCAGTGACGCTTACACACGTAACCCCCCCTGTACCAGTGACGCTTACACACGTAACCCCCCCTGTACCAGTGACGCTTACACACGTAACGCCCCCTGTACCAGTGCCGCTTACACACGTAACGCCCCCTGTACCAGTGACGCTTACACACGTAACGCCTCCTGTACCAGTGACGCTTACACACGTAACGCCCTCTGTACCAGTAACACTTACACACATAACGCCTCCTGTACCAGTGACGCTTAGACGTGTAACGCCCCCTGTACCAGTGCCGCTTACACACGTAATGCCCTCTGTACCAGTGACGCTTACACACGTAATGCCCTCTGTACCAGTGACGCTTACACACGTAACGCCCTCTGTACCAGTGCCGCTTACACACGTAACGCCCCCTGTACCAGTGCCGCTTACACACGTAACGCCCTCTGTACCAGTGACGCTTAGACATGTAACGCTCCCTGTACTAGTGCCGCTTACACACGTAATGCCCCCTGTACTAGTGCCGCTTACACACGTAATGCCCCCTGTACTAGTGCCGCTTACACACGTAACGCCCCCTGTACTAGTGCCGCTTACACACGTAATGCCCCCTGTACTAGTGCCGCTTACACACGTAACGCCCCCTGTACTAGTGCCGCTTACACACGTAATGCCCCCTGTACTAGTGCTGCTTACACACGTAACGCCCCCTGTACCAGTGCCGCTTACACACGTAACGCCTCTTGTACCAGTGCCGCTTAGGCACGTAACCCACCCCCATGTACCAGTGCCGCTTAGGCACGTAACGCCCCCTGTACCAGTGCCGCTTACACACGTAACGCCCCCTGTACCAGTGCCGCTTACACACGTAAGGCCCCCTGTACCAGTGCTGCTTACACACGTAACGCCCCCTGTACCAGTGCCGCTTAGGCACGTAACGCCCCCTGTACCAGTGCCGCTTACACACGTAACGCCCCCTGTACCAGTGCCGCTTACACACGTAACGCCTCCTGTACCAGTGCCGCTTAGGCACGTAACCCCCCCACCCCCTGTACCAGTGCCGCTTAGGCACGTAACGCCCCCTGTACCAGTGCCGCTTAGGCACGTAACGCCCCCTGTACCAGTGCTGCTTACGCACGTAACGCCCCCTGTACCAGTGCTGCTTACGCACGTAACGCCCCCTGTACCAGTGCCGCTTACACACGTAACGCCCCCTGTACCAGTGCCGCTTACACACGTAACGCCCCCTGTACCAGTGCCGCTTACACACGTAACGCCCCCTGTACCAGTGCCGTTTAGGCACACAACAGACACTTACCTAATGAAGTCTGGCTGGCCGAAGCTGTAGCAGCTCATCCTCCTGCTGCAGCATGGTCCCATCTAGCTCCGCCCCTTATTCTCATTTAGCTTCGCCCCCTTTGGCTCCTGCCCGGCCACTGAATGACACACAGGGGAGGGGAGGGGGAGAGGAGGCTTTGTGCTGCCGGCGCCGCAGCATGTGTGACAGCAGCCGGCAGCAGCAGCAGGGATAGCAGCAGCTCAGCACAGGGATGCAGAGCAGGGAGAACGCCTCTCCTTCCTGGGTCCTCCCTGCACTGCATCCCTTTGCTGAGCGGCTAGCGCCGGCCCTGTGTGCAGTGTCACTGACACTGCACATCACTCTCACCTTTTACATTGATTCAGCCAGTCAGTCAGTTCTGCCAGACAGTCACTATTGTTAGCACCAGTGTCACAACGCGCCGCATTACAGGGAAGTAGACGCACTAAATAAACTACAGCTCCCAGCAGTCCTTAGCGCCAAAGCATTCCGGCTCTTAGGGCTGCTGGGAGCTGTACTTTGAGTGCATCTTCTTCCCTGTAATGCGGCGCGTTGGGACACCGGCGCTAACAATAGTGACTGCCTGCTGTGCGAGTCTCTAAGAGAGCCACTGCCAAAGGAAGGACAACAGTACCTCCGGGCCTCATCCGTGACACCCCCTCCAGCACCTGCGGTAGCTCCGGACCCCCTCCCCCACCTGCAGCAACCTCGCACCCGCCCCTCCCGCTGCATCCGCCCCTCCCCCACCCGGGGCACCACAGCAACTGCTCCTCCCCCACCCGCGGTGCCTCCGGACCCCCACCCACAGCACCCTCCCCCACCCATGGCACCACTGTACCAGCCCCTCCCCCACCTGCGGCACCACCGCAACCTTTCCTCCCCCTCCCATGGCAACCTCGGATCCCATCCGCGTCTTCCTCGCACCCGCCACTCCCCCAACCAAAGCACCTACTAGGTCATCGGGCCCTGCGTGCGCTGTTCACGCCATTGCAAGGGGCTTCCACCCCTTAACCATTGCACGCCCTTTGTCCGTGCAATATTTAAGCACTCACACAATTATGATTGGAGGTAATACTCCATACAATAAAAATATTGCACGCCACAAGGGTGTGCAAGGGTTAAGGGGGCGTAGCCCCTTACGACGGTGTGAAGAGCACCTGTAGGGCGCAATGAATCACCTAGTATATATATATGTATATAGAAATGTGAAAGCCCTCACCCACTCACTCACTGGGGTATATTTACTAAGGTCCCGATTTTGACCGAGATGCCGTTTTTTCTTCAAAGTGTCATCTCGGTAATTTACTAAGCAAAAATCACGGCAGTGATGAGGGCATTCGTAATATTTTGGAAGTCCTTGGAAAAAATCACGAATCAATACACCATCGGTCAAATACGCCTGCAATTTGGTAGAAATCGGGAATTTACTAAAAAGTGCAAATCACAAACACTGCCGACAATAGCCAAACACTGCCGTGATAAAATACAAAAAAATGCGTGGGGTCCCCCCTCCTAAACCAAACCAGCCTCGGACTCTTTGAGCCGGCCCTGGTTGCAAAAATCAGGATTTTGGTACTTACCGATAAATCCCTTTCTCCGATTCCACAGGGGCTACTGGAGTGTAGTTACAATGGGGAAATAGTAGGTAGTAATTGGGAGCTGGCACTTTAAAAATTCTCACACTGTGTCTAGCTCCTCCCCTACTATCTCCCCTCCAAGCCAGTCTACGTAAAACTGTGCCCGAGGAGAGCTGTAATAAACAAACCTTAAGGTAGAGGAGGTTAGCGACGCCCTGTAAACCAGGCGAACACAAACTAAACCTGGAACAGAACCTGACAAAAACCAGGCTAGCCTGAACTCAACAAGCAGTCATATGGTGATCTGCAAACCGTTAAGCAAAAAACCAGGAGGAACAGCGCTGGGCGGGCGTCCAGTGGCCCCTGTGGAATCGGAGAAAGGGATTTATCGGTAAGTACCAAAATCCTGATTTCTCCTTCATCCACTAGGGGCCACTGGAGTGTAGTTACAATGGGGACGTCCCAGAGCTCCCAAAAACGGGTGGGAAAGCGCTGAGAGTCCTGTAAAAACTGCTCGGCCAAACAGTGATGCAGAGGCCGTAAAAGTGTCAAACTTGTAGAATTTGACAAAACGAATGTCGGTTTGACCAAGTAGCCGCCCGACAAAATATTCATGGAGACCCCGCGGGCAGCTTCCCACGAAGGTCTTACAATGCGCATAAAGTGCGCTGAAATGGAAAACGGAGGCTCCCTAGTAACCGCCAAGAAGACTGTCTGATGGTCAAATGTATCCAACTGCCCAGCGTATGCTGGGACCCCGGCTATTTAGTACGGGAGCATCGTACAGAACAAAGAAGAAAAACACTTCACTGAATAGCCTGAGACCTCTGTAGAGAGAGTTGGCGAGCCCTGACAACATTCAGAGAGGACTGAAAAACACTAGTGTCAGGTTTATATGAAAAATGGACATCCCCTCTGGAAGAAACGACCGCTGAGGCCGAAGCACAGCCAGGGGAGTTGCCAATAGAGTACTCCCTGAAAAAGAGGCCAAACTTACGGCCGCTAGGCTAATCTCATTTGGAAGAAAACCGAAAAAGGCAGAGACCTAAAATTCCGGTCAGTGTGGTTTGAAGCGCAGCGGAGCAAAACCTCCCAGAGAAACCAAAGATGAATGGTAACTGGGAGAAGGGGGAAAAACCCCTTTTATCCTTATTATGTCCCATAAAGTTTTCCAAAAGTGGCAAAAGCGAGAAGAGGTAACAGACTTCTGAAATCGGGGCCCAGTAGGCCTAACCGAACTAGGGAACTCCTCCCTTCTGAGGTCTCGTGAACAGTCACACAGGTAAACGAAACCAGTGTAAGATTGAACAAGGAGAAAAAAGGAGCCTGTTGAAGTATACAGTCCAGTCGAGGTAGGAGCCAAGGCTCCTCTACTGACAACAGGCGTATCTGTATCTTCAAGTCATGCGTGGCCCAACCAGCGCCACCGAGAGGACTAGCACGCATAATCCCCTCCTGTGTTACTGAACATGAGGTAGAAATAGAAAAGGAGGCAGGATAGAATAACCAGAAAACTCCCCGGAGCCCTGAGGGCCTCCTCGCCTACTGCCGCCAGAGCTCACGTCCGAGAGTAATAAAGGGTTAAAGAGTCAGTCAGAACGCCCTGAGGTCGATCCGAAATTTCCGCCCACAGCGGACCAGCTGACAAAACTCCGGGGAATGTTCCCTCACCCAGGAGTCTGACCTGGTGGCTTGACCTGGAAAGAAGATTGTTGTCCCCCGCTCAGAGAGGAATGGAGGCGACCACTCATTGCGTCGCAACTTGTGTCGAATCAGAAGCTCCTGGATCCTCCGGATATTCAGAAGCCACCTAATGTACAGAGTGGGATAGTAGCAGTAAATTGTCCCATTAGGGAACCAACGTCACCCACTGCCCTTGAAAAAGAGTTATTCTGTGATCTTCCTGAACCCTGTGGGAGCGGAAGAGAGACCGAAAGGAAAGGACTGACAGTGAAAATGAGAATCCTGTAATGCGAATCTGAGAAAAAGCCTGTCCAACGGAAATCAGTAAACAGGCATCTCTGAAGACAAGGGACACGTAAAACTCCCTTTCTTGTTCAAACTAGCAATCACAGACTAAAAGGATTGTAAGGCTAGAATAGGCCTGTCCGAGCCACTTGGCTTCGGAACGTGAAAAGAAAACAAAGGCCTGAGAACTGTCCTAATTCAAATGATATGTGAAAAACAGGGATCAATACCCTTTGCGGTTAGAAACCTATGGAGCGCAGCCTGCAGTATGACTCTCTTGTCATCGTAAATCGGCCGACCCATGCCAAGGGACTCCTGAGACGGTTGTAACCGCCCAAGCCTTCTCCCATCGACCTGCGCCTACCCTGGGACCCTCCAGGTGGTAGGAAAGTCTGTGTAATGGGTGTATAGGATGACATAAAATCAGACTGGACCGAGGATGTTGAACCTCTGCTTCAGCCTTTTTACCCTGAAAACCCCTGGCGACGAAGATATCACCCGTGTGGAGTCGAAAGCCTGACAGGGCACGGAAAAATCTAAAGGAAAGACCAGTAAAGGTCTGTCTTGGAGCTGGAATAAAGAAAAAAGAAAAAATTCTTCAGCTAAACCCAAGTGAACCAGCTCACCTCGGGCACTAAACTAAGACTGGCTTGGAGGGGAGATAGTAGGGGAGGAGCTAGACACAGTGTGAGAATTTTTAAAGTGCCAGCTCCCAATTACTACCTATTATTTCCCCATTGTAACTACACTCCAGTGGCCCCTAGTGGATGAAGGAGAAATATGGGAAAAAAATTGACAGGGGTTCCCCCATATTTAAGCAACCAGCACCGGGCTCTGCGCCTGGTCCTGGTTCCAAAAATACGGGGGACAAAAAGCGTAGAGGTCCCCCGTATTTTTGAAACCAGCACCGGGCTCCACTAGCTGGACAGATAATGCCACAGCCGGGGGTCACTTTTATACAGTGCCTTGCGGTCGTGGCATCAAATATCCAACTAGTCACCCCTGGCCGGGGTACCCTGGGGGAGTGGGGACCCCTTCAATCAAGGGGTCCCCCCAGCCAGCCAAGGGCCAGGGGTGAAGCCCAAGGCTGTCCCCCCCATCCAATGGGCTGCGGATGGGGGGCTGATAGCCTTTGTGAAAAGTGATTGATATTGTTTTTAGTAGCAGTACTACAAGGCCCAGCAAGCCTCCCCCGCAAGCTGGTACTTGGAGAACCACAAGTACCAGCATGCGGCGGAAAAATGGGCCCGCTGGTACCTGTAGTACTACTACTAAAAAAATACCCCAATAAAGACATCACACACACACCTTGAAAGTATAACTTTAATACATCCATCCACACCTCCATATACACATACTATTGATTTATGGAATCATATTTATGATTAATATTCAATATAACATATATGGTTATTAATATATGGATATATTTAAATTAATATGCGTTATCATATATATCTGCAAATATATTATGTCAGGCTTACAAATTAATTGCCTGATAAATATATGCAGTCCTTATATATATATGACTTATGAAATTATGAAGTTAAGATTCCTTAAAGAGAGTTCAAGCTTGAATATTACCGCTCTTTTTATATGATTCTTTATTTACAGGCAGATCAAATCGTACAGAATAAGATATACACAGTAGTGATATATATACTAATTATAATTATATTAAGCTATGCTATGTTTCCTTCGTTACATAACATAAAACAACATGACATAAGTTTCACAAACAGTTTCAATTACTATCATATTTATACTTGCAAGTTAAAGATTGCCATCCCAAGAATCATTCCTTCTGCATGTTCTCCATGACTTCTCCTCCTGACTGACTTCCTTCCTTCTCCTTCTTCTTCTTCTCCCTCTCCCTCTTCCTTCTAACTCCTAACTACAAGTCTGGTCCTTTTATCTCATATTTTACCAATTCAAACTATCATATTCTCATAGTTTCCAATGGAATAGGTAATTATAGGTTTGTCAGATTCCAAGGTGTAATAAAACAAACATTGAACTGGGCTGTCGTGTCCTGTTCACGGAGGCATGGTGTCATAAAAGTGTGGTGTCCACACTGCCTTAAGCAAGTATAGTATTGTAAAATCTGGAATGTCTTTTCATCCAAAGTTCTGTTGTATTGACAAGTTTTCCTGGGGTCGGTTACACAATGTTTTATCAATGGATGTGATCTCTTTTCATAGTAGTTAATTTATACTCCCTAGCTTTTAACCTTCACTGGACAATAGACAAACCAGTAGATTCTGATCTACTGTAAGCACACCTGTGAATTCCAATGACCAACAGAGCTCTGTCACATACCTATTATCATTTATGGCCTAATACCTTTTCTCTACAATGACTCTTGATCTTACTGTAACCTCTCTGGCCTTATTTATGACTAGAGCAGAATAAACCTGTTCCCTACACTATTTTTTACCATCTTGCTGTAAAACACAAATATACAGTATATCTATATAAACACATACACAAACCTAATTTCTTAAATCAGCTAAACATTACCTCATACATTCAAACTTATTTCATATCTATTCCTTACTATATATATCCACTATACTGTCCACTATGGTAACATCGCCTATTTATAATGAATTATATTTTGATTCAGACAACATCTATTGCCCTAATATTAGACTAAGTGCAGACAATTACCTATAAGGCAACAGTCGCCCCCTTGTGGCCATGAGAAATTATTTTGATTGGCCACACATTAAACTAGCGTAATTGCTTCCAAATACATTTCAAAATATTTCTTCAAAACATAACTTTTGTTGTAACCCTAATATATACCATAAGTGTAATAATAATAACCATTATGATTTTAAAAATCTCTAAAAATTCTTAGCTTACCTAACCTTATTCTACTTTTAACTAAAGCAGACAAGACTGAGGTTTTTATTCAGTATTCATGAGGAAAACTAATTTCTACAGACATTTGGAATACCATAGCCCAATTGTAGACCTTTTTTCTGTATCTGGATCAGTACGTTTGGACATTTTTGCTGTTCTTGGCTGTAGCAATTTACTGGGAGAGTAATGTCATCTGCGTGGTTTGCTTGCCATTGGAGACGTATTACGTTTGCATCATGAAGGCAGTTGAAGTAGAATTCTTCATAGCAGCTGCTCCTTTGCTTGCCATTTCGCTGTTTGAGGCAGAGGGCTGTGTACGTCGAGTGCTGTGTCTTGAACATTCAGTACTTGTGACGACCCTCAGTAATGGTCTTTAGCCTTGTGCGTCCTTTAAATGTTTTTCCAATGCCGCAGTTGTGACAAGTGTCCATATTGCTTTTGCACAAACAGGTTGTGATTTTGAATAGAACAGGCATATATGAAACAGTCTTTTTTTTTTTTTCTCTTTCTTTCTTTCTTTCTTTCTTTCTTTCTTTCTTTCTTTCTTTCTTTCTTTCTTTGCTTGTTAATAGTAGGTCTTAATTGTCTTCGGGCAATAGTACCACAAATGGCTGTGAGTAGTACACCTACTCTGTTCTGTATTTCCTCACTGAATAAATTACCATGCAGTCTTAAGTCTCCTTATTCTACCTTGAACCTATTTATACATCTCAATCTTAAATAACCCTATACCAGTTTAACCCATATAAAGGCGTTTTCTATCCTATCTATATTTTGACTAATAATTATTTAAAATGCTTTTGATGTGTATATAGTAACATCCTATCAATACAATAAATGAATACAATTTTGCTTCAAACAGATATTAAATATCATTTAGGAATGGTTTTGACTAAATCTAATTCCATCCAGTATTAGATATTTAATTACTTTTGAAGCTTTTACGAAGGAAGCATAGATAGTATCTACTGTGTAATATAAAAAAAAACATAAAATATTTACAAGGTATATAATACCATGATATAATATATATATATATATATATATATATCAGACAAATGTTTACATATATATTTGATTAAGGTATATGAAGGGATGAGACAGTTCTGTATAATCACAGTGAAGAGATGTGCTGTACACTGTTGTGGGGGTGTACATGTAGTTTGAAAGACAAGTAATGATTACTTGTGATGAAAGGGTTAATGAAAACCTTCCCCTTTCTTGTGAAACTGGAAAACTCCTTGAGGATTTGTCCATATATCAGTCTTTAGGGATGCTATGTAGATTTTGCTGGATAGCAGCGATGAAAGGGTTAATGAAGACCTTTTCCCTTGTAAATTGGAGTCTTTTTTGGAGTCTTGCACCATTCTGTATACAGGTTGCCAGGATTACTATGAATCAAACAAAAAGACATACAATGAATATCACAGATATTTATACAGTGATTTAACATACCGTGCTATGCATTCTGTCCTATCTGCTGCATGTTATCAGGTACAGAATTTACAAATGTGTCTTTAAAGATTGAATAACAAACAAACAATTGTTTCTGGCCTGTGCCAATCTTTCCTGTCACATTGTGTGTCAATGACAGCACAATTGTCGCTGCAGATATGATGCAGGTTTAATTTGGAAACTGTGGCTGTTTGAACATCAAAGCAAACAATGGCTACATTGGATCTAACAAGTAAAGGAATGATACTACCGTATTCACTTGTGACCATACTCCCTTGTGATGCAGCCTGGTCCCAGACTGTCTCCAACCATAGCGTTTGCTGCTTGGCATGGCTTCTTGGTCTTGAAGCATCTTGTATTTCCTGAAAAATATTCTTGTGGGGAGAGAAACTTGTTAGACTTTGCCAAATATGTTTTGTAGGTTCCAGGGCCTTCTGTTTGTCCACACCTTTAATAAAATGGTTATGGCACCAGTGCATAAAAACATTTTCATCCTGGTGATCCTTTTTGTCATTGTTAATTGGTGTGTGGTTTGCAGAATGACATTCTGCATGTGGTCTCTCTGAGAGCCTGCAAACATTTGCACCATCACTAGATGTCTCTGAGTGTTGTGTGGGGGTTACAAAAGTTTGGGAACTTTGTTTGTAAACATGCATTCCTGAATTAATTTCATGGATTTTCCCTTTAAACATGTTCCCAGGTGAATACATTTCAAGGTTTGCAACTCTGGTTGCCATGGGAGTTTTCACCATGGGGAACTTCTCCACCCCTGTGTGCACTGTACTGCAGCTATCAGTGTTTAAGTCTGCTGACAATTCACCTTTGCCTAAGGGCATAACAAATTCTTCATTTACATTGGGAACTCTGAGAGTGTATTCAGCAGAATACTCATAATCTCGGTTACAATAATCTTCCCCTTTAGTAGAAACAGTATAGGGGACATCTCCTATTGCTGCTACCTCCTTTACATTAATGTGCTGTCTGATGATAGACACATCCGGCACATTGCTACTTTCTTCTTTTACCAAAGAGGCTGTTCTGCTGGTGGTCTGTGTGACCATAGCAGACTCTGTGTGCTGCACATGGACAATGCTGTCCTGAGTCTCACCTACATCTACAATGTTCTCCCTTGTACTTCCTTTTATCTCCTCCTGAGAGGTCATGACAGTTTGCTTACAATCTGCCAGGCTTTTTGCTTCTGCCCCAAACTTTTTCTGTTTATTTTTCTGTTTAAGGGACTTAAATAATGAATGCATTTTTGCATTAATGGTCAGGCACGCCTTACGAAGACGCGAACCTGATTCTTCTTTACATTTCTGTTTGGCTTCTAAAGCCACAGTTCTGCGCATTTTTCTTAATGCTACAGAAAACTTTTGCATTTTTAACATTGCAATCATTTACAATGCTAAATTTTTATATTCTTTGTTTTTAGTACTGAAGGTATCCTCTCCTTAAGATTGACCGGTGTCTTAAGGTTAAACTCTAATACCTGGTACATTTATTCATTTATTTGGAAATACTCATTTCCACTGTGCACATTTTCTATTCTAGGCCTTTAAATTCTTTATTCTCATTTGTAACCTATTCCACTGTGATCTTGTACTTTGCCAGCAGGCTTACAGCCATTGGTGCTGCTTCCTAATAGATATTATGTTAGTTAAAATAACGTATATTGCACTAACACATTTATCCTAGGTTATACAGAATACAAAATTGACATTACACAATGGTAATAAATTTTCATAGATACATCCCCACCGTGATTCTGTAGATTTGGTAGCCAGCTTATAGCATTTGCTACTCCTCATAAATATTATAAATCAGATAATCAGATTCAGTAATAACAAGTCCCTTCATGGTCGCCAATATTGATTTATGGAATCATATTTATGAATATTAATATTCAATATAACATATATGGTTATTAATATATGGATATATTTAAATTAATATGCGTTATCATATATATCTGCAAATATATTATGTCAGGCTTACAAATTAATTGGCTGATAAATATATGCAGTCCTTATATATATATGACTTATGAAATTATGAAGTTAAGATTCCTTAAAGAGAGTTCAAGCTTGAATATTACCGCTCTTTTTATATGATTCTTTATTTACAGGCAGATCAAATCGTACAGAATAAGATATACACAGTAGTGATATATATACTAATTATAATTATATTAAGCTATGCTATGTTTCCTTCGTTACATAACATAAAACAACATGACATAAGTTTCACAAACAGTTTCAATTACTATCATATTTATACTTGCAAGTTAAAGATTGCCATCCCAAGAATCATTCCTTCTGCATGTTCTCCATGACTTCTCCTCCTGACTGACTTCCTTCCTTCTCCTTCTTCTTCTTCTCCCTCTCCCTCTTCCTTCTAACTCCTAACTACAAGTCTGGTCCTTTTATCTCATATTTTACCAATTCAAACTATCATATTCTCATAGTTTCCAATGGAATAGGTAATTATAGGTTTGTCAGATTCCAAGGTGTAATAAAACAAACATTGAACTGGGCTGTCGTGTCCTGTTCACGGAGGCATGGTGTCATAAAAGTGTGGTGTCCACACTGCCTTAAGCAAGTATAGTATTGTAAAATCTGGAATGTCTTTTCATCCAAAGTTCTGTTGTATTGACAAGTTTTCCTGGGGTCGGTTACACAATGTTTTATCAATGGATGTGATCTCTTTTCATAGTAGTTAATTTATACTCCCTAGCTTTTAACCTTCACTGGACAATAGACAAACCAGTAGATTCTGATCTACTGTAAGCACACCTGTGAATTCCAATGACCAACAGAGCTCTGTCACATACCTATTATCATTTATGGCCTAATACCTTTTCTCTACAATGACTCTTGATCTTACTGTAACCTCTCTGGCCTTATTTATGACTAGAGCAGAATAAACCTGTTCCCTACACTATTTTTTACCATCTTGCTGTAAAACACAAATATACAGTATATCTATATAAACACATACACAAACCTAATTTCTTAAATCAGCTAAACATTACCTCATACATTCAAACTTATTTCATATCTATTCCTTACTATATATATCCACTATACTGTCCACTATGGTAACATCGCCTATTTATAATGAATTATATTTTGATTCAGACAACATCTATTGCCCTAATATTAGACTAAGTGCAGACAATTACCTATAAGGCAACAGTCGCCCCCTTGTGGCCATGAGAAATTATTTTGATTGGCCACACATTAAACTAGCGTAATTGCTTCCAAATACATTTCAAAATATTTCTTCAAAACATAACTTTTGTTGTAACCCTAATATATACCATAAGTGTAATAATAATAACCATTATGATTTTAAAAATCTCTAAAAATTCTTAGCTTACCTAACCTTATTCTACTTTTAACTAAAGCAGACAAGACTGAGGTTTTTATTCAGTATTCATGAGGAAAACTAATTTCTACAGACATTTGGAATACCATAGCCCAATTGTAGACCTTTTTTCTGTATCTGGATCAGTACGTTTGGACATTTTTGCTGTTCTTGGCTGTAGCAATTTACTGGGAGAGTAATGTCATCTGCGTGGTTTGCTTGCCATTGGAGACGTATTACGTTTGCATCATGAAGGCAGTTGAAGTAGAATTCTTCATAGCAGCTGCTCCTTTGCTTGCCATTTCGCTGTTTGAGGCAGAGGGCTGTGTACGTCGAGTGCTGTGTCTTGAACATTCAGTACTTGTGACGACCCTCAGTAATGGTCTTTAGCCTTGTGCGTCCTTTAAATGTTTTTCCAATGCCGCAGTTGTGACAAGTGTCCATATTGCTTTTGCACAAACAGGTTGTGATTTTGAATAGAACAGGCATATATGAAACAGTCTTTTTTTTTTTTTCTCTTTCTTTCTTTCTTTCTTTCTTTCTTTCTTTCTTTCTTTCTTTCTTTCTTTCTTTCTTTCCTTGTTAATAGTAGGTCTTAATTGTCTTCGGGCAATAGTACCACAAATGGCTGTGAGTAGTACACCTACTCTGTTCTGTATTTCCTCACTGAATAAATTACCATGCAGTCTTAAGTCTCCTTATTCTACCTTGAACCTATTTATACATCTCAATCTTAAATAACCCTATACCAGTTTAACCCATATAAAGGCGTTTTCTATCCTATCTATATTTTGACTAATAATTATTTAAAATGCTTTTGATGTGTATATAGTAACATCCTATCAATACAATAAATGAATACAATTTTGCTTCAAACAGATATTAAATATCATTTAGGAATGGTTTTGACTAAATCTAATTCCATCCAGTATTAGATATTTAATTACTTTTGAAGCTTTTACGAAGGAAGCATAGATAGTATCTACTGTGTAATATAAAAAAAAACATAAAATATTTACAAGGTATATAATACCATGATATAATATATATATATATATATATATATATCAGACAAATGTTTACATATATATTTGATTAAGGTATATGAAGGGATGAGACAGTTCTGTATAATCACAGTGAAGAGATGTGCTGTACACTGTTGTGGGGGTGTACATGTAGTTTGAAAGACAAGTAATGATTACTTGTGATGAAAGGGTTAATGAAAACCTTCCCCTTTCTTGTGAAACTGGAAAACTCCTTGAGGATTTGTCCATATATCAGTCTTTAGGGATGCTATGTAGATTTTGCTGGATAGCAGCGATGAAAGGGTTAATGAAGACCTTTTCCCTTGTAAATTGGAGTCTTTTTTGGAGTCTTGCACCATTCTGTATACAGGTTGCCAGGATTACTATGAATCAAACAAAAAGACATACAATGAATATCACAGATATTTATACAGTGATTTAACATACCGTGCTATGCATTCTGTCCTATCTGCTGCATGTTATCAGGTACAGAATTTACAAATGTGTCTTTAAAGATTGAATAACAAACAAACAATTGTTTCTGGCCTGTGCCAATCTTTCCTGTCACATTGTGTGTCAATGACAGCACAATTGTCGCTGCAGATATGATGCAGGTTTAATTTGGAAACTGTGGCTGTTTGAACATCAAAGCAAACAATGGCTACATTGGATCTAACAAGTAAAGGAATGATACTACCGTATTCACTTGTGACCATACTCCCTTGTGATGCAGCCTGGTCCCAGACTGTCTCCAACCATAGCGTTTGCTGCTTGGCATGGCTTCTTGGTCTTGAAGCATCTTGTATTTCCTGAAAAATATTCTTGTGGGGAGAGAAACTTGTTAGACTTTGCCAAATATGTTTTGTAGGTTCCAGGGCCTTCTGTTTGTCCACACCTTTAATAAAATGGTTATGGCACCAGTGCATAAAAACATTTTCATCCTGGTGATCCTTTTTGTCATTGTTAATTGGTGTGTGGTTTGCAGAATGACATTCTGCATGTGGTCTCTCTGAGAGCCTGCAAACATTTGCACCATCACTAGATGTCTCTGAGTGTTGTGTGGGGGTTACAAAAGTTTGGGAACTTTGTTTGTAAACATGCATTCCTGAATTAATTTCATGGATTTTCCCTTTAAACATGTTCCCAGGTGAATACATTTCAAGGTTTGCAACTCTGGTTGCCATGGGAGTTTTCACCATGGGGAACTTCTCCACCCCTGTGTGCACTGTACTGCAGCTATCAGTGTTTAAGTCTGCTGACAATTCACCTTTGCCTAAGGGCATAACAAATTCTTCATTTACATTGGGAACTCTGAGAGTGTATTCAGCAGAATACTCATAATCTCGGTTACAATAATCTTCCCCTTTAGTAGAAACAGTATAGGGGACATCTCCTATTGCTGCTACCTCCTTTACATTAATGTGCTGTCTGATGATAGACACATCCGGCACATTGCTACTTTCTTCTTTTACCAAAGAGGCTGTTCTGCTGGTGGTCTGTGTGACCATAGCAGACTCTGTGTGCTGCACATGGACAATGCTGTCCTGAGTCTCACCTACATCTACAATGTTCTCCCTTGTACTTCCTTTTATCTCCTCCTGAGAGGTCATGACAGTTTGCTTACAATCTGCCAGGCTTTTTGCTTCTGCCCCAAACTTTTTCTGTTTATTTTTCTGTTTAAGGGACTTAAATAATGAATGCATTTTTGCATTAATGGTCAGGCACGCCTTACGAAGACGCGAACCTGATTCTTCTTTACATTTCTGTTTGGCTTCTAAAGCCACAGTTCTGCGCATTTTTCTTAATGCTACAGAAAACTTTTGCATTTTTAACATTGCAATCATTTACAATGCTAAATTTTTATATTCTTTGTTTTTAGTACTGAAGGTATCCTCTCCTTAAGATTGACCGGTGTCTTAAGGTTAAACTCTAATACCTGGTACATTTATTCATTTATTTGGAAATACTCATTTCCACTGTGCACATTTTCTATTCTAGGCCTTTAAATTCTTTATTCTCATTTGTAACCTATTCCACTGTGATCTTGTACTTTGCCAGCAGGCTTACAGCCATTGGTGCTGCTTCCTAATAGATATTATGTTAGTTAAAATAACGTATATTGCACTAACACATTTATCCTAGGTTATACAGAATACAAAATTGACATTACACAATGGTAATAAATTTTCATAGATACATCCCCACCGTGATTCTGTAGATTTGGTAGCCAGCTTATAGCATTTGCTACTCCTCATAAATATTATAAATCAGATAATCAGATTCAGTAATAACAAGTCCCTTCATGGTCGCCAATATTGATTTATGGAATCATATTTATGAATATTAATATTCAATATAACATATATGGTTATTAATATATGGATATATTTAAATTAATATGCGTTATCATATATATCTGCAAATATATTATGTCAGGCTTACAAATTAATTGGCTGATAAATATATGCAGTCCTTATATATATATGACTTATGAAATTATGAAGTTAAGATTCCTTAAAGAGAGTTCAAGCTTGAATATTACCGCTCTTTTTATATGATTCTTTATTTACAGGCAGATCAAATCGTACAGAATAAGATATACACAGTAGTGATATATATACTAATTATAATTATATTAAGCTATGCTATGTTTCCTTCGTTACATAACATAAAACAACATGACATAAGTTTCACAAACAGTTTCAATTACTATCATATTTATACTTGCAAGTTAAAGATTGCCATCCCAAGAATCATTCCTTCTGCATGTTCTCCATGACTTCTCCTCCTGACTGACTTCCTTCCTTCTCCTTCTTCTTCTTCTCCCTCTCCCTCTTCCTTCTAACTCCTAACTACAAGTCTGGTCCTTTTATCTCATATTTTACCAATTCAAACTATCATATTCTCATAGTTTCCAATGGAATAGGTAATTATAGGTTTGTCAGATTCCAAGGTGTAATAAAACAAACATTGAACTGGGCTGTCGTGTCCTGTTCACGGAGGCATGGTGTCATAAAAGTGTGGTGTCCACACTGCCTTAAGCAAGTATAGTATTGTAAAATCTGGAATGTCTTTTCATCCAAAGTTCTGTTGTATTGACAAGTTTTCCTGGGGTCGGTTACACAATGTTTTATCAATGGATGTGATCTCTTTTCATAGTAGTTAATTTATACTCCCTAGCTTTTAACCTTCACTGGACAATAGACAAACCAGTAGATTCTGATCTACTGTAAGCACACCTGTGAATTCCAATGACCAACAGAGCTCTGTCACATACCTATTATCATTTATGGCCTAATACCTTTTCTCTACAATGACTCTTGATCTTACTGTAACCTCTCTGGCCTTATTTATGACTAGAGCAGAATAAACCTGTTCCCTACACTATTTTTTACCATCTTGCTGTAAAACACAAATATACAGTATATCTATATAAACACATACACAAACCTAATTTCTTAAATCAGCTAAACATTACCTCATACATTCAAACTTATTTCATATCTATTCCTTACTATATATATCCACTATACTGTCCACTATGGTAACATCGCCTATTTATAATGAATTATATTTTGATTCAGACAACATCTATTGCCCTAATATTAGACTAAGTGCAGACAATTACCTATAAGGCAACAATACTTACCTTATGTTCCCACGCAGGTCGGTCCTCTTCTCCAGTAGAATCCATGGTGTACCTGTAGAAAAAATTATACTCACATAATCCAGTGTTTACGTTGTAGCACCCTCCTGATCGGCTGTGTGCTCCTGTACTGTATGACAGGCGGCACACGGCAGTGTTACAATGTAGCGCCTATGCGCTCCATTGTAACCAATGGTGGGAACTTTCAGGTCAGCGGTTGACCGAAATTGACCTCACCGCTGACCTGAAAGTTCCCACCATTGGTTACAATGGAGCGCATAGGCGCTACATTGTAACACTGCCGTGTGCCGCCTGTCATACAGTACAGGAGCACACAGCCGATCAGGAGGGTGCTACAACGTAAACACTGGATTATGTGAGTATAATTTTTTTCTACAGGTACACCATGGATTCTACTGGAGAAGAGGACCGACCTGCGTGGGAACATAAGGTAAGTATGTGTATATGGAGGTGTGGATGGATGTATTAAAGTTATACTGTCAAGGTGTGTGTGTGATGTCTTTATTGGGGTATTTTTTTAGTAGTAGTACTACAGGTACCAGCGGGCCCATTTTTCCGCCGCATGCTGGTACTTGTGGTTCTCCAAGTACCAGCTTGCGGGGGAGGCTTGCTGGGCCTTGTAGTACTGCTACTAAAAACAATATCAATCACTTTGAACAAAGGCTATCAGCCCCCCATCCGCAGCCCATCGGGCTTCACCCCTGGCCCTTGGGTGGCTGGGGGGGGGACCCCTTGATTGAAGGGGTCCCCACTCCCCCAGGGTACCCCGGCCAGGGGTGACTAGTTGGATATTTGATGCCACGGCCGCAAGGCACTGTATAAAAGTGACCCCCGGCTGTGGCATTATCTGTCCAGCTAGTGGAGCCCGGTGCTGGTTTCAAAAATACGGGGGACCCCTACGCTTTTTGTCCCCCGTATTTTTGGAACCAGGACCAGGCGCAGAGCCCGGTGCTGGTTGCTTAAATATGGGGGAACCCCTGTCCATTTTTTCCCCATATTTTTGCAACCAGGATCGGCTCAAAGAGCCCGAGGCTGGTTATGCTTAGGAGGGGGGACCCCACGCAATTTTTTTTTAACATTTAAACTTTTTATTTATTTTTTAACAAAGTGCACAATGAAGCCCAGCACGGATCTCTCAGATCCGGCCGAGATTCATTGTATTAAAGTCGGCAGTGTTTTACAAGTCACTCACGTAAAACACTGCCAAAAAAAACGAATGACATCGACATCGGAAAACCCGAAAATGCAGAATACGGCAGCTTAGTAAATTAGTCGTAATCAATTCAAAAAGTTGCATATTTACACTTTCGATGTCATTCGTAATTGAACTTTGACCTCAAACGGGAAAATACAAATCTTAGTAAATTTACCCCACTGACTCATTTCCTTACTCACTCACTCTCTTAGTTCCCGATATGTTAGGAAGATGAAATGTAACACAGGTATTCTTCAGGTGGGAAATAGGAAAACTGCGTAATTAGAATATTAATAAACCTCCCCTGTGGGGATGAAAATAGGATTTTAATTACCGGTAAATCCTTTTCTCGTAGTCCGTAGAGGATGCTGGGGTCCACATTAGTACCATGGGGTATAGACGGGTCCCTTGGGAGTCATAGGCACTTTAAGAAAAAAGAGGGAAAACTATGCGCTCAGGTGAGTAGCACTGCACTATGATTGTCAGCAGCCTCTTGTAGAAGGGAATTGCCAGTCCCTTAAAACAAAACTATCAAACAAATAACAAGTGGCGCTTGACGATCAGAAAGTTGAAAACATTTATTTGTATAAAATGGATATAAGAATTACAACAACCTCCCGGGGGTAAAAAACAATATTAAAATATCACAATAATATAAATATGCACTGTATTGTAGCTCCGTATTCAAAAATTCTTTTTCCTGCACCACCCGTTCATTGCCATGAATTTGTGATATATGCAATCCTTTAAAAGCATACAGCCGTGAGTGATTCTTGCTTAGATTAAGCATCTAACAGTTTTATATTTTTGTGCACATATTGAACCCAGTACGCTTTATGACCTTCCAGGTGTTATTAATAATTAATCGCATGCAAATAAGATTATTCACTATTTATGTTTTTATTATAATTTGAATACGGAGCTACAATACAGTGCATATTTATATTATTGTGATATTTTAATATTGTTTTTTACCCCCGGGAGGTTGTTGTAATTCTTATATACATTTTATACAAATAAATGTTTTCAACTTTCTGATCGTCAAGCGCCACTTGTTATTTGTTTGATGGGCACTTTAAGAGCTTAATAGTGTGGGCTGGCTCCTCCCTCTATGCCCCTCCTACCAGACTCAGTCTAGAAACTGTGCCTGAGGAGACGGACATACTTCGAGAGAAGGAAATACACAGATAGCGGTGAGATTCACACCAACTCACACATAATAACAGAAATCCAAGCTAACCAGCTTGAAACAATTCAGCAATGGCTGAAAAAATAAGATTTTACTCACCGGTAAATCTATTTCTCGTAGTCCGTAGTGGATGCTGGGACTCCGTAAGGACCATGGGGAATAGCGGCTCCGCAGGAGACTGGGCACAACTAAAGAAAGCTTTAGGACTACCTGGTGTGCACTGGCTCCTCCCCCTATGACCCTCCTCCAGACCTCAGTTAGGATACTGTGCCCGGAAGAGCTGACACAATAAGGAAGGATTTTGAATCCCGGGTAAGACTCATACCAGCCACACCAATCACACCGTATAACTCGTGATACTATACCCAGTTAACAGTATGAAAAATAACTGAGCCTCTCAACAGATGGCTCAACAATAACCCTTTAGTTAAACAATAACTATATACAAGTATTGCAGACAATCCGCACTTGGGATGGGCGCCCAGCATCCACTACGGACTACGAGAAATAGATTTACCGGTGAGTAAAATCTTATTTTCTCTGACGTCCTAAGTGGATGTTGGGACTCCGTAAGGACCATGGGGATTATACCAAAGCTCCCAAACGGGCGGGAGAGTGCGGATGACTCTGCAGCACTGAATGAGCAAAGGCAAGGTCCTCCTCAGCCAGGGTGTCAAACTTGTAGAATTTAGCAAATGTGCTTGACCCCGACCAAGTAGCTGCTCGGCAAAGTTGTAGAGCCGAGACCCCTCGGGCAGCCGCCCAAGAAGAGCCCACCTTCCTCGTGGAATGGGCTTTCACTGATTTAGGATGCGACAGTCCAGCCGCAGAATGTGCAAGCTGAATCGTACTACAGATCCAGCGAGCAATAGTCTGCTTTGAAGCAGGAGCACCCAGCTTGTTGGGTGCATACAGGATAAACAACGAGTCAGTTTTCCTGACACTAGCTGTCCTGGAAACATAAATTCTCAGGGCCCTGACTACGTCCAACAACTTGGAAGCCTCCAAGTCTTTAGTAGCCGCAGGCATCACGATAGGTTGGTTCAAATGAAAAGCTGATACCACCTTAGGGAGAAACTGGGGACGAGTCCTCAATTCTGCCCTATCCATATGGAGAATCAGATAAGGGCTTTTACATGACAAAGCCGCCAATTCTGACACATGCCTGGCCGAAGCCAAGGCCAACAGCATGACCACTTTCCACGTGAGATATTTTAATTCCACGGTTTTAAGTGGCTCAAATCAATGTGACTTTAGGAAATCCAACACCACGTTGAGATCCCAAGGTGCCACTGGAGGCACAAAAGGAGGCTGAATATGCAGCACTCCCTTAACAAAAGTCTGAACTTCAGGTAGTGAAGCCAGTTCTCTCTGGAAGAAAATCGATAGAGCCGAAATCTGGACCTTAATGGAACCAAATTTTAGGCCCATAGTCACCCCTGACTGTAGGAAGTGCAGAAAACGGCCCAGCTGAAATTCCTCCGTTGGGGCCTTCCTGGCCTCACACCACGCAACATATTTTCGCCAAATGCGGTGATAATGGTTTGCGGTCACTTCTTTCCTAGCTTTAATCAGCGTAGGAATGACTTCCTCCGGAATGCCCTTTTCCTTCAGGATCCGGTGTTCAACCGCCATGCCGTCAACGCAGCCGCGGTAAGTCTTGGAACAGACAGGGCCCCTGCTGCAGCAGGTCCTGTCTGAGCGGCAGAGGCCATGGGTCCTCTGAGATCATTTCTTGAAGTTCCGGGTACCAAGCTCTTCTTGGCCAATCCGGAACAATGAGTATAGTTCTTACTCCTCTTTTTCTTATTATCCTCAGTACCTTGGGTATGAGAGGAAGAGGAGGGAACACATAAACCGACTGGTACACCCACGGTGTCACCAGAGCGTCCACAGCTATCGCCTGAGGGTCCCTTGACCTGGCGCAATATCTTTTTAGCTTTTTGTTGAGGCGGGACGCCATCATGTCCACCTGTGGCCTTTCCCAATGGTGTACAATCATTTGGAAGACTTCTGGATGAAATCCCCACTCTCCCGGGTGGAAGTCGTGCCAGCTAAGAAAGTCTGCTTCCCAGTTGTCCACTCCGGAAAGGAACACTGTTGACAGTGCTAACACATGATTTTCCGCCCATCGGAAAATCCTTGTGGCTTCTGCCATCGCCATCCTGCTTCTTGTGCCGCCCTGTTGGTATACATGGGCGACCGCCGTGATGTTGTCTGACTGGATCAGCACCGGCTGGTGTTGAAGCAGGGGTCTAGCCTAACTTAGGGCATTGTAAATGGCCCTTAGTTCCAGAATATTTATGTGTAGGGAAGTCTCCTGACTCGACCATAGTCCTTGAAAGTTTCTTCCCTGTGTGACTGCCCCCCAGCCTCGAAGGCTGTCATCCGTGGTCACCAGGACCCAGTCCTGTATGCCGAATCTGCGGCCCTCTAGAAGATGAGCACTCTGCAGCCACCACAACAGCGACACCCTGGCCCTTGGAGACAGGGTTATCAGCCGATGCATCTGAAAATGCGACCCGGACCACTTGTCCAACAGATCCCACTGGAAGATCCTTGCATGGAACCTGCCGAATGGAATTTCTTCGTAAGAAGCTACCATCTTACCCAGGACTCGCGTGCATTGATGCACCGACACCTGTATTTGTTTTAGGAGGTCTCTGACTAGAGATGACAACTCCTTGGCCTTCTCCTCCGGGAGAAACACTTTTTCCTGTTCTGTGTCCAGAACCATACCCAGGAACAGTAAACACGTCGTAGGAACCAGCTGCGACTTTGGACTATTCAGAATCCAGCTGTGCTGTTGTAGCACTTCCCGAGATAGTGCTACTCCGACCAAGAACTGCTCCCTGGACCTCGCCTTTATAAGGAGATCGTCCAAGTAGGGATAATTATAACTCCCTTTTTTTATTTTTGAAGGAGTATCATCATTTCGGCCATTACCTTGGTAAATACCCTCGGTGCCGGGGACAGACCAACGGCAACGTCTGGAATTGGTAATGACAGTCCTGTACCACAATCCTGAGGTACTCCTGGTGAGGAGGGTAAATGGGGACATGCAGGTAAGCATCCTTGATGTCCAGTGATACCATGTAATCCTCTTCTTCCAGGCTTGCAATAACCGCCCTGAGCGATTCCATTTTGAACTTGAACCTTCGTATATAAGTGTTCAAGGATTTCAATTTTAGAATGGGTCTCACCGAACCGACTGGTTTCGGTACCACAAACATTGTGGAATAGTAACCCCGGCCTTGTTGAAGGAGGGGTACCTTGATTATCCCCAGCTGGAAGTACAGCTTGTGAATTGCCGCCAGTACTACCTCCCCTTTCTCCGAGGGCAGCAGGCAAGGCTGATTTGAGGTAACGGCGAGGGGGAGTCGCCTCGAACTCCAGCTTGTATCCCTGTGATACTACTTGCAGAACCCAGGGATCCACCTGTGAGCGAGCCCACTGGTCGCTGAAGTTCCCGAAACGCGCCCCCACCGCACCTGGCTCCACCTGTGGAGCCCCAGCGTCATGCGGCGGACTCAGAGGAAGCGGGGGAAGATTTTTGATCCTGGGAACTGGCTGTCTGGTGCAGCTTTTTTCCCTCTTCCCTTGACTCTGTGCAGAAAGGAAGCGCCTTTGACCCGCTTGCTTTTCTGAAGCCGAAAGGGCTGTACCTGATAATACAGTGCTTTCTTAGGCTGTGAGGAAACCTGAGGTAAAAAAATTTTCTTCCCAGCTGTTGCTGTGGATTCGAGGTCCCAGAGACCATCCCCAACAATTCCTCACCCTTATGAGGCAGATGTGCCTTTTAAAGTCAGCATCACCTGTCCACTGCCGGGTCCCTAATACCCTCCTGGCAGAATGGACATTGCATTAATTCTGGATGCCAGCTGGCAAATATCCCTCTGTGCATCCCTCATATATAAGACTACGTCTTTAATATGCTCTATGGTTAGCCAAATAGTATCCCTGTCCTGACAGGGTAACAGACCCCGCTGCAGCAGCACTATCCATGCTGAGGCAATTGCAGGTCTCAGTATAGTACCTGAGTGTGTATATACAGACTTCAGGATAGCCTCCTGTTTTTTTATCAGCAGGCTCCTTCAAAGTGGCCGTATCCTAAGACGGCAGTGCCACCTTTTTTGACAAACGTGTGAGCGCCTTATCCACCCTAGGGGATATCTCCCAACGTGACCTATCCTCTGGCGGGAAAGGGTACGCCATCAGTAACTTTTAGAAATTACCAGTTTCTTATCGGGGGAACCCACGCCTCTTCACACACTTCATTCACTCATCTGATGGGGGAACAAAACACTGGCTGCTTTTTCTCCCCAAACATAAAACCCCTGTTTCGTGGTACTCGGGTTAATGTCAGAAATGTGTAATACATTTTTCATTGCCGAGCTCATGCAACGGATGTTCCTAGTGGATTGTGTATATGTCTCAACCTCGTCGACACTGGAGTCAGACTCCGTGTCGACATCTGTGTCTGCCATCTGAGGTAGCGGGCGTTTTTTGAGCCCCTGATGGCCTTTGAGACGCCTGGGCAGGCGCGGGCTGAGAAGCCGGCTGTCCCACAGCTGTTACGTCATCCAGCCTTTTATGTAAGAAGTTGACACTGTCGGTTAAGACCTTCCACCTATCCATCCACTCTGGTGTCGGCCCCACAGGGGGCGACATCACATTTATCGGCATCTGCTCCGCCTTCCACGTAACCTTCCTCATCAAACATGTCGACACAGCCGTACCGACACACTGCATACACACAGGGAATGCTCTGACTGAGGACAGGACCCCACAAAGTCCTTTGGGGAGACAGAGAGAGAGTATGCCAGCACACACCAAAGCGCTATATAATACAGGGATTCACACTTCCCACAGTGATTTTTCCCTTATAGCTGCTATAATACACAATTTTGCGCCTAAATTTAGTGCCCCCCCTCTCTTTTTAACCCTTTGAGCCTGAAAACTACAGGGGAGAGCCTGGGGAGCTGTCTTCCAGCTGCACTGTGAAGAGAAAATGGCGCCAGTGTGCTGAGGGAGATAGCCCCGCCCCTTTTTTGGCGGACTTTTCTCCCGCTTATTTATGGATCCTGGCAGGGGTATTTTTCACATATATAGCCTCTAGGACTATATATTGTGATTAATTTGCCAGCCAAGGTGTTAATATTGCTGCTCAGGGCGCCCTCCCCCCCCCCACCCCCCCAGCGCCCTGCACCCATCAGTGACCGGAGTGTGAGGTGTGCATGAGGAGCAATGGCGCACAGCTGCAGTGCTGTGCGCTACCTTGTTGAAGACCGAAGTCTTCTGCCGCCGATTTTCAGGACCATCTTCATGCTTCTGGCTCTGTAAGGGGGACGGCGGCGCGGCTCCGGGACCGGACGATCGAGGTCGGGTCCTGTGTTCGATCCCTCTGGAGCTAATGGTGTCTAGTAGCCTAAGAAGCCCAAACTAGCTGCAAGCAGGTAGGTTCGCTTCTTCTCCCCTTAGTCCCTCGTAGCAGTGAGTCTGTTGCCAGCAGATCTCACTGAAAATAAAAAACCTAAATATACTTTCTTTTCTAGGAGCTCAGGAGAGCCCCTAGTGTGCATCCAGCTCAGCCGGGCACAAGAATCTAACTGAGGTCTGGAGGAGGGTCATAGGGGGAGGAGCCAGTGCACACCAGGTAGTCCTAAAGCTTTCTTTAGTTGTGCCCAGTCTCCTGCGGAGCCGCTATTCCCCATGGTCCTTACGGAGTCCCAGCATCCACTTAGGACGTCAGAGAAACAGTACTTAACCAAATAACAATGCAGTACTTAACCAAGTAACCAATGCAGTAAAACAAAGCGCTGGTCGGGCGCCCAGCATCCTCTACGGACTACGAGAAAAGGATTTACCGGTAGGTAATTAAAATCCTATTTTCTCTTACATCCTAGAGGATGCTGGGGTCCACATTAGTACCATGGGGATGTACCAAAGCTCCCATTATGGGAGGGAGAGCGTGGAGGCTCCTGCTGCACCAATTGACCAAACTTAAGGTCCTCAGAGGCCAAAGTACTGAACTTGTAGAACTTAGCAAACGTGTTTGACCCTGACCAAGTAGCCGCTCGGCAAAGTTGTAAAGCCGAGACACCCCAGGCAGCCACCCAGGAAGAACCCACTTTACGAGTAGAGTGGGCCTTAACAGATTTTGGACACAGCAAACCTGCCATAGAAAAAACATGCTGGATCGTAAGCCTGATCCAGCGAGAAGCAGGACACGCAACCTTGTTGAGATCATAAAGGACAAACAGAGCGTCTGACTTTCTGTGACGAGAATTTCTCTTCATATAAATCTTCAAAGCCCTCACAACATACAAGGACTTTGAGGTAATCGAGGAGTCAGTAGCCATAGGCACCGCAATAGGTTGGTTGATATGAAAAGCCGACACAGCCTTCGGAAAAAATTGCTGACGCATCCTGAGCTCAGCTCTATCTTCATGGAAAATAAAGTAAGGGCTCTTGCAGGACAATGCCCCCAATTCTGACTCATGTCTAGCAGATGCTAATGCCAATAGTGTGACCGCCTTCCAAGTAAAGGCTCGAACCAATCCGACTGCAGGAACTGCAGAACAACATTAAGATCCCATGGTTCCGTAGGAGGTACAAAGGGAGGCTGGATGTGCAGAACCCCTTTCAAGAAAGTCTGAACCTCAGGGAGGGCAGCCAATTGTTTCTGGAAGAAAATGGACAAGGCCGAAATCTAGGCTTTTATGGAGCCCAAGCGAGGCCCACATCCACACCTGCTTGCAGAAAGAGGAGAAACCGCCCTAGTTGAAACTCCACCGTAGGAAACTTCTTGGATTCACACCAAGATACGTACTTTTTCCAAATCCGATGGTAATGTTTAGACGTTACTCCTTTCCTAGCCTGTATCAGGGTAGGAATAACTTTATTCGGAATGCCCTTCTGAACTAAGATCTGACATTCAACCTCCATGCCGTCAAACGTAGCCATGGTAAGTCTTGATAAGCGGACGGCCCCTGATGCAGAAGGTCCTCGCGAAGAGGAAGAGGCCTCTGATCTTCCAGCAGTAGATCGAGAAGATCTGCGTACCAAGCCCTTCTTGCCCAGTCTGGAGCAATGAGGATCGCCTGAACTCTTGTTCTTTTTATTAATTTGAGAATCCTTGGGATGAGTGGAAGTGGAGGAAACACATACACTGAATTGAACACCCTCGGAGTCACCAGGGTGTCCACCGCCACTGCCTGTGGGTCTCTCAACCTGGAACAGTACCCCCAAAGCTTCTTGTTGATGTGGGAGGCCATCATGTCTATTTGAGGTACGCCCCAAAGACCTGTCACCTCTGCGAACACCCCTGGGTGGAGGCCCCACTCTCCTGGATGGAGATCGTGTCTGCTGAGGAAGTCCGCTTCCCAGTTGTCCGCTCCCGTAATGAAGACTGATGATCGCGCCACCGCGTGCTTTTATGCCCAGAGGAGGATTCTCATTACCTCTGACATTGCAACTCTGCTCTTCATTCTACCGTCGGTTTATGTAGGCCACCGTTGTTAAGTTGTCCGACTGAACCTGAATGGCCTGATCTTTTAGAAAATGTGCCACTTGTAGAAGACTGTTGTATGTTTATTGGAAGGATGGATTCTAGAGTTGACCACCTTCTTTGGAAGTTTTCCTCCTGGGTGACTGCTCCCCAACCTCTGAGACTTGCATCCATTGGCGTGCGCACGGGGGGTGCCTGGTGCGCACAGGCACCCCCTAATGTCCGGCACCCCCCACATGCCATGTCTGCAGCACGCTGCTCATTCCTGTTCCTACCACAGCGCCGGCATTACAATGAGTCACATTGACTCATGTTATGCCGCTGCACCGCCCGCTACCTCTCCCCCAGAGTCTTCAGCAAGTACAGCAATGCGGCAACTGCAATGCTCGGGTTCCGGCCGGGAGGGGGAGGAGGAGCCGCACTCTCAGCCCCTCCCCCCAGAGTCAATAATGATGCCTGTGTGGGACTAGCTGACTGGAGGGGAGGGGAGTGACCGCTCTCTCAGCTCCTCCCCCATATTCCATAATGCTGCCTCTGTGGGACTCCCCAGCTGGAGGGGAGAGGAGGGGTTGATCTCTTAGCTCCTCCCCTTTCAAACTTCTCCACATGCCCTGATGTCCCCAGCCCCAAAACGTCCATTGGAGGGAAGCAAAGGTGCTGACCATCATGATGTGTAGCAGCACTTGATTGTCCAGGTAGGAGAAACACAATCCTAGATCTGTTCAAGTGCTGCTCAGCATCTCTTTGTCTCTCCATCGGCCCCCCCCTCTCTCTCTCTCTCTCTCTCTCTCTCTCTCTCTCTCTCTCTCTCTCTCTCTCTCCTTCAGTTCCCAGTCTCTCTTGCCCCATCCTCTCTCTCTCCCTCTGCCCTCTCTCTCTTGTGCATTATTTCTCCCTCGGCCCTCTCTATCTCTCTCTTCACCACCACCCTCTCTCTCTACCCCCCCCACTATTTCCCACTTCCCTGTCTCTTTCTCTGCCCCCCTCTCCCCCTCTGTATCTCTCTCTGTCTATACCCTCTCTCTCTCTCTCTGTCTCTCCCTCTACGCCCCTCTCTCTCCATCTCATGTCTCTCTCTGTTCCCCTGCACAACTCTTCCTTCCTTTTCACCCCTATCTCTCTCCCTCTCTCTCCCTCACTCTCTCCTATTCCCTAATATAATTTTTCTAATAATGCCTCTCTCTTTGTCTCCCCCTCTCTGTCTGTCTGTCTCTCTCTCCATCTCTGCTTCTTTCTCTCAGCCCCCGTTTCTCCTTCTCCACTGCTCTCCCTCTAAAATCTCCTGTGTGTGTGTGTCTCTCTCTGACTCCCTCCTCTGCCTCTCTCTCTGTCACGATCCGGGTATCTGGACGCCATTACTTACCCTTCAGATGCCTCCTAAGGCGGGCTCAGCGTTCCAGGACCGGATTCCGCTGTTCCTGAGTTTCCACATACAGAGTGGTCTTTTCATCAGCCGCGGCCTCCGCTGTGCCCGCGTGGTTAAATGTGCATCTATCAGCCTGGCGTCTCCTGTCTCCGGTGGCCGGCGCCGCCATTACTGTTTCCCAGACCACATGGATTACAAACCAAACTTCCCTCCAAGTGTCTGCATGGGCGCAGCCATCTTGGATTCTGTCATCTGATCATTTCCACCAATCTGCTGTCTGTGTTGTTGATTTGCATAATTGCCTAGCCAACCCCTTCCTTGCTGCAGGTATAAGTAAGCTGTACCTGAGCAAGGAAGACTTCAGTGCTTTGGTTGTCAAACCTAGTTCCTGTTTGTCTCTCTTCTATGATTGTCTTCCAGGTTCCAGCTCCTGTCTCAAGACTTCCACCATAGAGACCCGCACCAGCATTCCACCTGCGGTGTAGCCTGATTCTCCAATCCATTGTGGATTCATCTGTTTCCAGCTACAACACTACCTGCTTCCAGCCTCAGCTTCCAGCAGAGTACAGCTTCCCTTAAAGGGCCGGTGTCCTTTCTACACTTTACCACTCTCCACCGGAATTATTATTTCTCCGCTCTCAAGTTCTACATTTCAGTTCACATTTCATCGCTCCCAAAGTTCATTTATTATTTAACTGGTTCCAGCCAGTATCCACTCCGTGCTAACAACAGTCTGGTTCCAGCCAGTATCCACAGCAGCTGTTTTACCTTCAGCAACCCAGCTCTTCCTGGAACACCAGCTGGTATAATCCTGGGTTATCTCCATTGCTACAGCCGGGCCTGGTAAGGACTTTCCATCTAGAAGATCATAAGAACTATCTCACACTACCAGTGCCCTGTGGCTCCTGCCATGCTGTAGTACTCAGGAACTGTATTTATTCTTTGCTGACTTTTACGTTTTCTTTTATTGCTGCTGTGTTGCGGAGTTGTCATAAATAAACATCATTGACTTTTATTCCTGGTTGTCGTGGTCACGCCTTCGGGCAATTCTTCTACATGTCTAGGGGTCTGATACAACCTGCCAGGTTCCATTACACCTCAGTCCCTACAACTGAGGCTGCCTCCCGTCAGCTCAGGCCCTCAGTTGTGACAGTAAGCACTGACCTAATGAATCCAGCCGGAGATCAGGATCAAGCGGCCAGGCCGATGCAAGAACTGGCAGCCCGACTTGAACATCAGGAGGCTGCACAGGGCCACATCATCCGCTGTCTCCAGGATCTCTCTACTCGGCTGGATGGGATTCAGACAACCCTCCGTGGATCAGACGCGTCCGGTGCGTCAACCACAGTGACTCCAGCAATAACCCCACCCACCTTACCCATTTCTGCTCCACGTCTTCATCTTCCAACGCCAGCAAAATTTGACGGATCTCCAAGATTCTGCAGGGGATTTCTCAACCAGTGTGAGATTCAGTTTGAGCTACAACCTGGCAATTTTCCCAGTGACCGTACAAAAATTGCCTACATTATCTCTCTTCTCAGTGGCTCAGCCCTTGATTGGGCATCACCGTTATGGGAGAGGTCTGACACCCTGCTATCCTCCTACACTACATTCGTGTCAACATTCAGGCGTATCTTCGACGAGCCAGGCCGGGTAACTTCAGCTTCATCTGAGATTCTCCGTTTGCGCCAGGGGTCACGTACTGTAGGACAATATCTTATACAGTTCCAGATCCTGGCATCCGAACTGGCATGGAACGACGAGGCCCTGTATGCTGCATTCTGGCATGGCTTATCTGAGAGTATTAAAGATGAGTTAGCTACCAGAGACTTACCTTCCAAGTTAGATGAGCTAATCTCACTCTGCACGAAAGTTGATTTACGTTTCAGAGAGAGAGCAACTGAGCGTGTAAGATCATCTGCTCCAAAATCTTCTGCTCCTCCTCCTCGTCAACTGTCACCATCTAAAGATGAGTCCAGCCAAATTGGTCGTTCCCGTTTAACTCCTGCTGAGCGCCGAAGACGCCTCTCCAAGTCTCTCTGTCTTTATTGTGCAGCTCCATCTCACACCATTAATGCCTGTCCCAAACGTCCAGGACTCCAGACCCTAGCTCGCCAAGGAGAGGGCCGGCTAGGAGTAATGATCTCCTCTCCATCTCCTCAAGATTGTAATCTCCCAGTCTCGCTTCAAGTTGCTCAACGTTATCGGAACGTCATTGCCCTCCTTGATTCCGGAGCAGCTGGGAACTTTATTACCGAAGCCTATGTTAAACGGTGGTCCCTACCCACCGAGAGACTTCCTTCGTCCATTTCTTTAACTGCCGTGGATGGCAGCAAAATTTTTGATGCAGTTATTTCTTTAAGGACTCTACCAGTTCGTCTGAGAGTGGGAGTTCTTCATTCCGAACTTATTTCTTTTTTAGTGATTCCAAGAGCCACACATCCTGTGGTCCTGGGCCTTCCATGGCTCCGTCTTCACAATCCTACAATTGATTGGACGACTACGCAAATCCTGGCATGGGGTTCCTCCTGTGCTGAGACATGTTTGTTTAAAGTATTGCCTGTCTGTTCTTCCTCCCCCAGGTCGTCTGATGTTCCACCTCCTCCATATCAAGATTTCACGGATGTGTTCAGTAAAGCTTCTGCTGATATCCTTCCTCCTCATAGAGAATGGGACTGCCCGATTGATCTCGTTCCAGGGAAGGTTCCACCTCGAGGCCGAACTTATCCGTTGTCTCTGCCTGAGACGCATTCTATGGAGGAATACATTAAAGAGAACCTAGCAAAGGGGTTCATTCGACCTTCTTCTTCTCCAGCCGGCGCAGGCTTCTTTTTTGTAAAGAAGAAAGATGGTGGTCTGCGGCCGTGCATCGACTACAGAGGTTTGAACGACATTACCATCAAGAACCGTTATCCTTTACCCCTGATTACTGAGCTCTTTGACAGAGTTAGCGGAGCTACCATCTTTACAAAGCTGGACTTGAGAGGTGCATACAATCTCATCCGGATCCGTGAGGGTGACGAGTGGAAGACCGCCTTTAACACCCGTGACGGACATTATGAGTACCTCGTCATGCCCTTCGGATTGAGCAATGCTCCAGCTGTCTTCCAGCATTTTGTCAATGAGATCTTCAGAGACATTCTATACCGTCATGTCGTGGTCTATCTAGACGATATCCTCATTTTTGCCAACGATTTAGAGGAACATCGTTTCTGGGTTAAAGAGGTTCTGTCCCGTCTCCGTGTCAATCATCTCTACTGCAAATTAGAGAAATGCGTCTTTGAAGTCAAGTCCATTCCGTTTCTAGGGTACATTGTGTCCGGTTCCGGACTAGAGATGGATCCTGAGAAACTACAAGCAATCCAGAATTGGCCGGTACCCTTAACCCTCAAAGGGGTCCAGAGGTTCTTAGGGTTCGCCAATTATTACCGAAAGTTTATACGAGACTTTTCCACCATTGTGGCGCCTATTACTGCTTTCACCAAGAAGGGTGCTAACCCGTCCAAGTGGTCTGAAGAAGCCATGCAAGCTTTTCATCTTTTAAAACAGAGGTTCATCTCTGCACCTGTCCTGAAACAGCCTGACATCGACTCTCCTTTCATCTTAGAGGTGGATGCCTCCTCCGTTGGAGTAGGAGCGGTGTTATCTCAGAGGGCTAAAGATGGTCATTTACATCCTTGCAGTTTCTTCTCACGGAAGTTCTCCCCAGCGGAGCGCAACTATGCCATTGGCGACCAGGAGTTGCTAGCCATCAAGCTCGCTCTAGAGGAGTGGAGATATCTGTTGGAGGGAGCTTCTCATTCAATCACCATCCTTACAGACCACAAGAACCTTCTATATCTAAAAGGCGCACAATGTCTCAACCCTCGTCAGGCCAGATGGGCACTTTTCTTTTCCAGGTTCGACTTTAAACTCCAGTTCTGTCCGGGCTCTCAGAATCGCAAGGCCGATGCCCTTTCCCGCTCATGGGAGCAAGAAAATGAGTCAGAGTCTTCAGACAAGCATCCTATTATAAATCCGTTGGCATTCTCCACGGTAGGGATGGACTCTACGCCCCCATCAGGGAAAAGTTTTGTGAAGCCGACACTAAGGAAGAAGCTCATGCATTGGGCCCATGCTTCCCGTTTTGCCGGACATACAGGTATCCAAAAAACCCTGGAGTTTATCTCTAGGTCCTATTGGTGGCCAACTCTGAAAAAGGACGTTTTGGAGTTTATTGCATCTTGCCCAAAGTGTGCTCAACATAAAGTATCCCGCCAGTCGCCTGCGGGGCAACTGGTTCCACTATCTGTTCCCCGTCGACCATGGACCCATTTGTCGATGGATTTTATTACAGATTTGCCCATGTGCAACAAGTTCAATACCATCTGGGTGGTAGTTGACCGGTTCACCAAGATGGCACACTTCATTCCTCTCACCGGTCTTCCGTCAGCTTCCAAGTTGGCTCAAGTATTCATACAAGAGATCTTCCGACTCCACGGTCTTCCAGAAGAAATTATCTCAGATCGAGGAGTTCAATTCACAGCCAAATTCTGGCGAAGTTTATGTCAAGTCCTCCAAGTCAAGTTAAAGTTTTCCACGGCTTACCATCCTCAGACCAATGGTCAAACTGAGAGGGTGAATCAGGACTTGGAGGCCTTCCTCCGCATCTATGTGTCCTCCTCTCAAGATGACTGGGTTCAATTACTTCCCTGGGCCGAGTTCTGTCATAACAACCAGTATCATTCTTCATCTTCTTCAACACCATTCTTCACCAACTTTGGATTCCACCCTAAAGTCCCTGAGTTCCAACCGCTTCCAGCAACTTCTGTTCCCGCAGTGGATATCACCTTGCATCAGTTTGCCAATATCTGGAAGAGCGTACGATCAGCTCTGCTCAAGGCATCGTTCAGGTACAAGAAGTTTGCGGATAAGAAGCGTCGAGCAGTTCCTGCTCTCAAGGTGGGTGATCGGGTATGGTTATCCACGAAGAATTTGAGGTTAAGAGTTCCCAGTATGAAGTTTGCACCTCGCTACATCGGTCCTTTCAAAATTGATCAAGTCATCAATCCTGTTGCTTACAGACTCCAGTTACCTCCCTCCTTAAAAATACCCAGGACATTCCATGTTTCCCTGTTGAAACCGCTAATCTTGAATCGGTTTCATTCCTCACTTCCACCAACTCCGAAAGTCCAAACTCAACGAGGCGTTGAGTATGAAGTGGCCAAGATCCTGGACTCACGTCACCGTTACGGTCAACTTCAGTATCTCATTGACTGGAAGGGCTATGGTCCTGAAGAACGCTCTTGGACCAATGCCTCTGACGTCCATGCTCCTGCCTTGGTCCGAAATTTCCACGCAAAGTTTCCTTTAAAGCCTAAGAAGTGTCCTGGGGCCACTCCTAAAGGGGGGGGTGCTGTCACGATCCGGGTATCTGGACGCCATTACTTACCCTTCAGATGCCTCCTAAGGCGGGCTCAGCGTTCCAGGACCGGATTCCGCTGTTCCTGAGTTTCCACATACAGAGTGGTCTTTTCATCAGCCGCGGCCTCCGCTGTGCCCGCGTGGTTAAATGTGCATCTATCAGCCTGGCGTCTCCTGTCTCCGGTGGCCGGCGCCGCCATTACTGTTTCCCAGACCACATGGATTACAAACCAAACTTCCCTCCAAGTGTCTGCATGGGCGCAGCCATCTTGGATTCTGTCATCTGATCATTTCCACCAATCTGCTGTCTGTGTTGTTGATTTGCATAATTGCCTAGCCAACCCCTTCCTTGCTGCAGGTATAAGTAAGCTGTACCTGAGCAAGGAAGACTTCAGTGCTTTGGTTGTCAAACCTAGTTCCTGTTTGTCTCTCTTCTATGATTGTCTTCCAGGTTCCAGCTCCTGTCTCAAGACTTCCACCATAGAGACCCGCACCAGCATTCCACCTGCGGTGTAGCCTGATTCTCCAATCCATTGTGGATTCATCTGTTTCCAGCTACAACACTACCTGCTTCCAGCCTCAGCTTCCAGCAGAGTACAGCTTCCCTTAAAGGGCCGGTGTCCTTTCTACACTTTACCACTCTCCACCGGAATTATTATTTCTCCGCTCTCAAGTTCTACATTTCAGTTCACATTTCATCGCTCCCAAAGTTCATTTATTATTTAACTGGTTCCAGCCAGTATCCACTCCGTGCTAACAACAGTCTGGTTCCAGCCAGTATCCACAGCAGCTGTTTTACCTTCAGCAACCCAGCTCTTCCTGGAACACCAGCTGGTATAATCCTGGGTTATCTCCATTGCTACAGCCGGGCCTGGTAAGGACTTTCCATCTAGAAGATCATAAGAACTATCTCACACTACCAGTGCCCTGTGGCTCCTGCCATGCTGTAGTACTCAGGAACTGTATTTATTCTTTGCTGACTTTTACGTTTTCTTTTATTGCTGCTGTGTTGCGGAGTTGTCATAAATAAACATCATTGACTTTTATTCCTGGTTGTCGTGGTCACGCCTTCGGGCAATTCTTCTACATGTCTAGGGGTCTGATACAACCTGCCAGGTTCCATTACACCTCAGTCCCTACAACTGAGGCTGCCTCCCGTCAGCTCAGGCCCTCAGTTGTGACACTCTCCATCTCCACCCCTCTCTCTCTGTCTCCACCCCCTCTCTCTCTCCCTCTGTGTGTCTCTCTCTTCCCCTACACCTTTCTTCCTTCACCACTCTCTATCCTTCGCTCCGTCTCCCCCTCTCTCTCTCTCTCTGTCTGTCTACCCCTTCTCTCTCACTGTCTACCCCCACTCTCTCTGTCTACCACCTCTCCATCTTCCCCTCTCTGTCTCTCTCTCTCCGTCTCCGCTCCTCTCTCTCCCTCCATCTCCCAATAGGTGGTTCTAGACACGCCCCTCCAATCGTGCACCCCCTAATAAAATGTGCTGCGCACGCCTATGCTTGCATCCATGGTTAGAAGGATCCAAATCTGAATCCTGAACCTGCGGCCCTCTAGTAGGTGAGAATTTGCAGCCACCAGAGGATCGAAATTCTGGCTTTTTGGCAACAGACATATTCTCTGGTGCATGTGAAGATGATATCCCGACCATTTGTCCAGGAGATCCAGTTGGAAGGACCGTGCATGAAATCTTGCGTACAGCCTCGTAACAGGCAACCATCTTCCCAAGAAGGCGAATGCACTGATGAACCGGTACCCGGGCTGGCTTCAGGACATCCCAGACCATTGTTTGTATCACCAACGCTTTCTCTGCCGGCAGAAACACCCTCTGTACTTCCGTGTCGAGGATCATCCCCAGGAAGGGCAGTCTCCTTGTCGGCTCCAAATGCGACTTTGGAAGATTCAGGATCCATCCATGATCCTGGAGTAGTTGAGTTGAGAGAGCAATGCTCTGTAACAGCTTTTCCCTGGATGATGCTTTTATTAGCAGATTGTCCTGATAAGGAATTATGTTTACACCCTGCATGAGGAGGAGTAGCATCATCTCCGCCAAGACTTTGGTGAACACCCTCGGTGCTGTGGAGAGGCCAAACAGCAGTGCCTAGAACTGATAGTGACAGTCCAGCAGCGCAAATCTTAGATAAGCATGGTGAGGCGGCCAGATCGGAATGTGAGGGTACGTATCCTTGATATCTAGGGATACTAGAAATTCCCCCTCCTTCAGACCTGATATCACCGCTCTCAGAGACTCCATCTTGAATTTGAATTCCCTCAAATAAGGGTTAAAAGACTTTAGGTTTAATATTGGCCTGACCAAACCGTCCGGTTTCGGTACCACAAACAGGTTTGAGTAATAACCCTTGTTTGTTAGGTGAGGTGGAACTGGAACAATGACATTTGTCTTTAGCAATCTTTGAATAGCTTCCTGTAGGATAGCACTTTTTGTCAGCGAAGCTGGTAAACCTGATTTGAAGAATCTGTGAGGTAGGAGGTCTTGAAACTCCAGTCTGTACCCCGGGTAACAATACCGTATACCATGGGGTCCAGGCATGATGACGCCCAGATGTGACTGAAATTTCTAAGTCTTGCTCCCACCTGCCCGATCTCCAGGCTGAGAGGTCTACTGTCATGCCGAGAATTTTGAGGAAGCAGAACCTAGTTTCTGTTCCTGGGAACCTGTTGGTGCAGGTTTTCTGGATTTCCCCCGACCTCCTCTAAAGAAAGTGGAAGGGGGTTTGGACTTTTTACCTTTCGCGGTTCAAAAGGACTGCATTGTAGATGTAGGATAAGATTTCCTAGTCGGCGGTGTTGCTAAGGGAAGAAAGGTTGACTTACCCGCAGTTGCCGTGGAGATCCACGCATCTAATGCTTCCCCAAACAGAACCAGACCTGTGTAGGGTAGGTTCTCCATACTTTTCTTAGATTCCGCATCCGCAGACCATTGGCGCAGCCAGAGTCCCCTGCGTGTCGAGACAGCCATAGAAGAAGCCCTCGCATTAAGATGGCCAAGGTCCTTCATGGCTTCCACCATGAAACCTGCAGAATACTGTATGTGACGTAAAAACAATTCAATGTCACTTCTAGCCATAGAATCTAATTCCTCTAGTAATGTGCCTGACCATTTTACTATGGCTTTAGAAATCCACGCACAAGCAATAGTGGGTCTTAAAGCCACGCCTGTAGCAGTGTATAGTGATTTGAGCGTAGTCTCAATCTTGCGGTCAGCCGGCTCTGTTAAAGCGGTGGATCCAGGGACAGGTAAAACCACCTTTTTAGACAACCTAGATACAGAAGCATCTACCACAGGTGGGTTTTCTCACTTTTTCCTGTCCTCCTCAGGGAAAGGAAAAGCAATGAGAACCCTTTTTGGGATATGGAACTTTTTCTCCAGGATTTCCCAGGATTTTTCAAACAATGCGTTTAATTCCTTAGACGCAGGGAAGGTAAGGGAGGTTTTCTTATTGTCTGTAAAGTAAGCCTCCTCTACCTGCTCAGGTGCCTTATCAGTAATGTGTAAAATGTCCCTAATAGCCTCAATCATGAGTTGCACCCCCTTAGCCAGGGATGCATCTCCCCCCTGCATATCCCCATCACTATCCCCTGCATCAGAGTCGTTATCCGTGTCAGTTTGCATTATCTGGGCAAGAGCACGCTTCTTTGGGTATATAATTTGGGATTTTGATGAGGTAGTGGGAGCTAAATATGACAAAACCTCAACAGACTTTCTTAAAACCTGTTTCTCTAACGTCCTAGTGGATGCTGGGGACTCCGTAAGGACCATGGGGAATAGACGGGCTCCGCAGGAGACATGGGCACTTTAAGAAAGAATTTGGATTCTGGTGTGCTCTGGCTCCTCCCTCTATGTCCCTCCTCCAGACCTCAGTTTGAGACTGTGCCCGGACGAGCTGGGTGCTGTTTAGTGAGCTCTCCTGAGCTTGCTATAAGAAAGTATTTTGTTAGTTTTTTTATTTTCAGGGAGCTCTGCTGGCAACAGACTCCCTGCATCGTGGGACTGAGGGGAGAGAAGCAGTCCTACTCACTGAAGATAGGTCCTGCTTCTTAGGCTACTGGACACCATTAGCTCCAGAGGGATCGTACACAGGATCTCACCCTCGTCGTCCGATCCCGGAGCGGCGCCGCCGTCCCCCTCGCAGAGCCGGAAGATAGAAGCCGGGTGAAAGAAGCAAGAAGACTTCGAAATCGGCGGCAGAAGACTCCAGTCTTCACTGAGGTAGCGCACAGCACTGCAGCTGTGCGCCATTGCTCCCACACTACACCCACATACTCCGGTCACTGTAGGGTGTAGGGCGCAGGGGGGGAAGGTGGCGATCTGGGCAGCAATTAGGACCTCTTGGCAAAAGTTGGACATATATACAGTTGGGCACTGTATATATGTCTGAGCCCCCGCCATAATATTGTACATAAACGCGGGACAGAAGCCCGCCGCTTAGGGGGCGGGGCTTCTTCCTCAGCACTCACCAGCGCCATTTTTTCTCCACCGCTCCACTGAGAGGAAGCTCCACAGGCTCTCCCCTGCAGATTCACGGTAGAAGAGGTTAAAAAGAGAGGGGGGGCCACATAAATTAGGCGCAAAAACATAATATACAGCAGCTACTGGGTTAACACTAAGTTACTGTGTGATTCCTGGGACATATAGCGCTGGGGTGTGTGCTGGCATACTCTCTCTCTGTCTCTCCAAAGGGCCTTGTGGGGGAACTGTCTTCAAAAAGAGCATCCCCTGTGTGTGTGGTGTGTCGGTACGCTTGTGTCGACATGTTTGATGAGGAAGGCTATGTGGAAGCAGAGCGGGAGCAAATAAATGTGGTGTCTCCGCCGACGGCGCCGACACCTGATTGGATGGATATGTGGAAGGTTGAAATGATAATGTTAATTCCTTGCATAACAGGTTGGATAAAGCTGAAACCTTAGGACAGTCGGGGTCTCAGCCCATGCCTGATCCTATGTCGCAAAGGCCGTCAGGGTCTCAGAAGCACCCACTATCCCAAATTGTTGACACAGATACCGACATGGATTCTGACTCCAGTGTCGATTACGATGATGCAAAGTTACAGCCTAAATTGGCTAAATCCATCCGTTATATGATTATAGCAATTAAGGATGTGTTGCACATTACAGAGGAAACCCCAGTCCCTGACAAGAGGGTTCATATGTATGGGGAAAAAAGGCAGGTGGTGACCTTTCCCCCTTCACATGAGCTAAATGAGTAATGTGAAAAGGCTTGGGAATCTCCAGATAAAAAACTGCAGATTTCCAAACGGATGCTATCCTTTCCCGCCAACGGACAGGTTACGCTGGGAATCCTCCCCTAGGGTGGACAAAGCTTTAACACGCTTATCCAAGAGGTTAGCCCTGCCGTCACAGGATACGGCCACCCTAAAAGATGCTGCGGATAGAAAGCAAGAGGGTACCCTGAAGTCCATTTATACACATTCAGGTACCTTACTAAGGCCGGCAATTGGGTCGGCCTGGGTGTGTAGTGCTGTAGCAGCATGGACGGATACCTTATCTGAGGAACTTGATACCTTAGACAAGGATACTATATTAATGACCCTGGGGCATATAAAAGACGCTGTCCTATATATGAGAGATGCTCAAAGAGACATTAGCCTACTGGGCTCTAGAATAAATGCAATGTCGATTTCTGCCAGAAGGGTCCTGTGGACTCGGCAATGGACAGGTGATGCCGACTCAAAAAGGCACATGGAGGTTTTACCTTACAAGGGTGAGGAATTGTTTGGGAAGGGTCTCTCGGACCTGGTCACCACAGCTACAGCTGGAAAGTCAAATTTTTTGCCATATGTTCCCTCACAACCTAAGAAAGCACCGTATTACCAAATGCAGTCCTTTTGATCACAAAAAGGCAAGAAAGTCTGAGGTGCGTCCTTTCTTGCCAGAGGCAGGGGCAGAGGAAAGAAGCTGCACAACACAGCTAGTTCCCAGGAACAGAAGTCCTCCCCGGCTTCCACTAAATCCACCACATGACGCTGGGGCTCCACAGGCGGAGCTAGGCCCGGTGGGGGCGCGTCTCCGAAATTTCAGCCACAAGTGGGTTCACTCCCAGGTGGATCCCTGGGCGATAGAGATTGTGTCTCAGGGATACAAGCTGGAATTCGAAGAGATGCCCCCTCACCGATACCTCAGATCGGCCCTGCCAGCTTCCCCTTTAGAGAGGGAAATAGTGTTAGCTGCAATTCACAAATTGTATCTTCAGCAGGTGGTGGTCAAGGTTCCCCTCCTTCAACAAAGAAAGGGTTATTATTCGACCATGTTTGTGGTACCGAAGCCGGACGGTTCGGTCAGACCCATATTGAATTTAAAATCCCTGAACATATACCTGAAAAGGTTCAAGTTCAAGATGGAATCGCTCAGAGCGGTCATCGCAACCCTGGAAGGGGGGGATTTTATGGTGTCTCTGGACATAAAGGATGCATACCTTCATGTCCCCATTTATCCACCTCATCAGGCGTACCTCAGATTTGTGGTACAGGATTGTCATTACCAATTCCAGACGTTGCCGTTTGGTCTCTCCACGGCACCGAGAATATTTACCAAGGTAATGGCGGAAATGATGGTGCTCCTGCGAAAGCAAGGGGTCACAATTATCCCATACTTGGACGATCTCCTCATAAAGGCGAGGTCCAGAGAGCAGTTGCTGATCAGCGTAGCACGCCCTCGGGAAGTTTTACAACAGCACGGCTGGATTCTAAATATTCCAAAGTCGCAGTTGATTCCTACGACTCGTCTGCCTTTCCTGGGCATGATTCTGGACACGGACCAGAAGAGGGTTTATCTCCCGATGGAGAAGGCTCAGGAGCTCATGACACTGGTCAGAGACCTATTAAAACCAAGACAGGTGTCGGTGCATCATTGCACGCGAGTCCTGGGAAAGATGGTGGCATCATACGAGGCCATTCCCTTCGGCAGGTTCCATGCGAGGACCTTTCAATGGGATCTGTTGGACAAGTGGTCCAGATCACATCTTCAGATGCATCGGTTGATCACCCTATCCCCCAGGGCCAGGGTGTCTCTCCTGTGGTGGCTGCAGAGTGCTCACCTTCTCGAAGGTCGCAGATTCGGCATTCAGGACTGGGTCCTGGTGACCACGGATGCAAGCCTCCGAGGGTGGGGGGCAGTCACACAGGGAAGAAATTTCCAAGGGCTGTGGTCAAGTCAGGAGACTTGCCTTCACATCAACATCCTGGAACTAAGGGCCATATACAACGCCCTACGTCAAGCGGAGTCCCTGCTTCGCGACCAACCGGTTCTGATTCAGTCAGACAACATCACCGCAGTGGCTCATGTAAACCACCAAGGCGGCACACGGAGCAGGGTGGCGATGGTAGAAGCCACCAGAAGTCTTCGCTGGGCGGAGAATCACGTAAGCGCACTGTCAGCAGTGTTCATTCCGGGAGTGGACAACTGGGAAGCAGACTTCCTCAGCAGGCACGACCTCCACCCGGGAGAGTGGGGACTTCATCAGGAAGTCTTCACGCAGATTGTAAGTCGGTGGGAACTGCCACAGGTGGACATGATGGCATCCAGCCTCAACAAAAAGCTACAGAGATATTGCGCCAGGTCAAGGGACCCTCAGGCGATAGCTGTGGACGCACTGGTGACATCGTGGGTGTTCCAGTCAGTCTATGTATTTCCTCCTCTTCCTCTCATAACCAAGGTGCTTAGAATCATAAGAAGAAGAGGAGTGAGAACAATACTCATTGTTCCGGATTGGCCAAGAAGGACTTGGTATCCGGATCTGCAAGAAATGCTCACAGAGGACCCGTGGCCTCTGCCTCTAAGACAGGACTTGTTGCAACAAGGGCCCTGTCTGTTCCAAGACTTACCGCGGCTGCGTTTGACGGCATGGCGGTTGAACGCCGGATCCTAGCAGAAAAAGGCATTACGGATGAAGTTATTCCAACGCTGATAAAGGCTAGGAAGGATGTGACCGCTCAACATTATCACCGTATATGGCGAAAATATGTGGCTTGGTGTGAGGCCAGGAATGCCCCTACGGAGGAATTCCAGCTGGGCTGTTTCCTTCACTTCCTACAGGCGGGAGTGACTTTGGGCCTTAAATTGGGTTCCATTAAGGTTCAGATTTCAGCCTTTTCCATTTTCTTTCAAAAAGAACTGGCTTCTCTGCCTGAAGTTCAGACGTTTGTAAAGGGAGTGCTGCATATTCAGCCCCCTTTTGTGCCTCCAGTGGCACCTTGGGATCTTAACGTGGTGTTGAGTTTCCTGAAATCACACTGGTTTGAACCACTCAAAACGGTGGAATTGAAATATCTCACGTGGAAGGTGGTCATGCTGTTAGCCTTGGCTTCGGCTAGGCGTGTGTCAGAATTGGCGGCTTTGTCACATAAAAGCCCTTATCTGGTTTTCCATGCGGATAGAGCAGAATTGCGGACCCGCCCACAATTTCTGCCAAAAGTGGTTTCATCCAGGGGCGGAACTACTGGCTGGGCAGGCAGTGCATTGCACTGGGGCCCCGCCGCACTCAAGGGCCCACAGCCGCCGGCATTACAATGAGTCACAATGACTAATTGTATCATGCCGCAGCCGCACACCAGCGCTCCCGTCGGGTCTGCGTCCCGCGACTCCCGCCGCCCGCCCGTCGTAACGAACAGATCAGGCCAGGGCACTACGGGCAGCAGCCGCAGCACCAGACACGCTGCCGCCTCTGTAACACACGAAGAGGGAGGAGGGTCGCTTGGAGATGAGAGGAGCAGCGGCACGGGGGGGAGGAGGAGGAGGAGGAGGAGGGAGGTGGAGGAGGGAGCCGCAGCAGCGCTTTGTTACTGGTGGAGGCGCTGCTGCTGCTGCCCCTCTGCTTCACTAAAGGCTGTCTTCCGAGAACAGCCTATAGTGAAGCAGAGGGGCAGCAGCAGCAGCGCCTCCACCAATAACACAGCGCTGCTGCGGCTCCCTCCTTCACCTCCCTCCTCCACCTCCTCTACTGCCCGGGAATCGTCAAACTGCACGAGGAGCCTGAGCCAGCGGAGAGGGTAAGTATAATTCTTCTTTCTTTCTTTCTTTCTTTCTTTCTTTCTTTCTTTCTTTCTTTCTTCTCTTTCTTTCTTTGTTGGGACTGCCTGCCGCTATGTGTAAAAAGGGGGACTGCCTGCCGCTATGTGTAAAAAGGGGGACTGCCTGCCGCTATGTGTAAAAAGGGGGAATCTGCCTGCCGCTATGTGTAAAAAGGGGGAATCTGCCTGCAGCTATGTGTAAAAAGGGGGACTGCCTGCCGCAATGTGTAAAAAGGGGGAATCTGCCTGCCGCAATGTGTAAAAAGGGGGAATCTGCTTGCCGCAATGTGTAACAAGGGGGAATCTGCCTGCCGTAATGTGTAACAAGGGGGATGCTGTCTGCCGTAATGTGTAACAAGGGGGATGCTGTCTGCCGTAATGTGTAACAAGGGCACGCTGTCTGCCATAATGTGTAACAAGGGCACGCTGTCTGCTGTAATGTGTAAAAAGTGTACGCTGTCTGCCATTATGTGTAACAAGGGCAGGCTGACTGCTGTTATGTGAAAAAAGTGTACGCTGTCTGCCGCTATGTTTAACAAGGGCAGGCTGTCTGCCGTTATGTGAAAAAAGTGTACGCTGTCTGCCGCTATGTGTAACAAGGGCACGCTGTCTGCCGTTGTGTAAAAAAGGGGGATGCTGTCTGCCGTAATGTGTAAAAAGGGGACGCTGTCTGCTGTAATGTGTAAAAAGAGGAATCTGTCCGCCGTAAGGTGTAAAAGGGTCTCTACCTGGTGTAGTGGTGCTACTGTGCGGCGTAATTTGAATAATGGAGACTACTGTGCACCGTTTTATGAATTGGTATTATTTTGTGGCCACACCCCTTCCCCACGAAGCCACGCCACTATGTATTTTTGCGCGCGCCTACGGCGCGCACTGCCCCTGTTTTGCATGCAGGGGTGGGGCTCCAATGCCGTTTCTTGCACACAGTGCTAAAATGTCTAGTTACGGCACTGTTGCTAGGTATCCACTTCCCTGAGCAGGCCCCCCTCACCAGTTCCTCTCCAGGGGTGAGGGGGTGGACTTGGATGGGATGGGATGGGGGGGATGGGGGGGGGGGGGGGGCAGGCCATTTTGTCGCACATGGGCCCACTGCTTGCTAGTTCCGCCACTGGTTTCATCCTTTCATATAAACCAACCTATCGTGGTGCCTGTGGCTACTACTGACTTGGAGGACTCCGAGTCACTGGATGTGGTCAGGGCTTTGAAGGTTTATGTAGCCAGAACGGCTAAGGTCAGGAAAACAGAATCTTTGTTTATCCTGTATGCTTCCAACGAGCTTGGGGCGCCTGCTTCAAAGCAAACTATTGCTCGCTGGATCTGTAACATGATCCAGCAGGCTCATTCTGCGGCAGGGTTGCCGCTGCCTAAATCAGTTAAGGCCCATTCCACGAGGAAGGTGGGCTCTTCTTGGGCGGCTGCCCGAGGGGTCTCGGCATTACAGCTTTGCCGAGCGGCTACTTGGTCAGGTTCAAACACCTTTGCAAAGTTCTACAAGTTTGATACCCTGGCTGAGGAGGACCTTGTGTTTGCTCATTCGGTGCTGCAGAGTCATCCGCACTCTCCCGCCCGTTTGGGAGCTTTGGTATAATCCCCATGGTCCTTACGGAGTCCCCAGCATCCACTAGGAAGTTAGAGAAAATAAGATTTTACTTACCGGTAAATCTATTTCTCGTAGTCCGTAGTGGATGCTGGGCGCCCGCCCCAAGTGCGGACTTCTTCTGCAATGCTTGTATATAGTTATTACTTACATAAGGGTTATGTATAGTTGAATCAGGGTTGATCTGATGCTCGGTTGTTGTTCATACTGTTAACTGGGTTAAGTTATCACAAGTTATACGGTGTGATTGGTGTGACTGGTATGAGTCTTACCCTGGATTCCCAAAATCCTTTCCTTGTACTGTCAGCTCTTCCGGGCACAGTTTCTCTAACTGAGGTCTGGAGGAGGGACATAGAGGGAGGAGCCAGAGCACACCAGAATCCAAATTCTTTCTTAAAGTGCCCATGTCTCCTGCGGAGCCCGTCTATTCCCCATGGTCCTTACGGAGTCCCCAGCATCCACTACGGACTACGAGAAATAGATTTACCGGTAAGTAAAATCTTATTATTTCAGTCTCATTTTGAGCCATCCGAGATGAAATCTGGGATATCATTCCCCTAATAGAATCCACCCATGGGGGTTCTGACAATGCTAAATTCCTTTGTCGTATAAACAACCCTTTATGAAGCTAAGAACACTGTACGCTGTTTACTTAAGAAGTACCGTAATGGTACGCTATCTGCGTAGCGATCGCTCAGCCGTAGGCGAGACGCTCAAGCGTCACGTTCGCTCACGGCCCAGTGATCACAGGACACGTTATTGGTTATGTCTAGGGGAATGATTCGCTATGGCGTAGCTTACGCTCGAGACCACGAGGAGGTCACCAGCGATGCAGACGCTCACAACACTATACCTTTATGATAAAACCTTATACCAATGAAATACACTGAATACCTTAATGTGAGTACAGGGTGTAAGTGCAACCTTGTGTAACCTGACTAACTACAAAGCTGCTTGAGCGTCACCGACGCTCAAGTGAACACTTAACACTATAGGAAATACACAGATACTGGTTTAGGTTCCAAGGCCTATTAACTGTATTATATCTAATATACTTGTAAAAGGGGATAACAGTACAAATGATACACTACAATATAACAGAGACTTCCTAACCACAGAACTAAACAATAAATACAAAAGGACAATACTACTCTGACCTAAATGAAATACAATACAATACTATCTAATACAATACAATACTAGCCTAGTCTAGGGGAGATATGAGAGAACAGAACAGAGAGAGAGAGAGAGAGAGAGAGAGAGATGAGATGAGAGAAATTGGCTCACAGAAAGACAATGATTACGGAGAGAAACTTACGCACAAAGGGTATGATCGCCTGCGCCTCGATATCCAGCTCCCGGCTATCAGCAGATAACCGTTGATGAGAGAGTGAGAGCTGGATGTGGTCGGCCTGCCTATTTATGCCCCACACACAATGCAATCTCCTGGTCCTACAATCCCATTGTCCATTGGCCGAAGGAATTCGGCCCTGTATCATAACAAAAGGTCATAGGGTGATTCATACAGGTGGGCTGTGACGATTTCCAACAGCTCAGGTGGGTGGGAAACTGGGTTTCCCGCCGCATACCTGAGTATGTGTAAATAATAGAAATGGACATAAACTTCTTAGGTCCATAACTATTCGCACGAGCGATTAATACGCTCCAAACCAACACCGGAATATTGCTAATTAAATACTCTTCCGATGGGTACCAAACACTGCTGTATGATTCCTGTTAGACCCTTCGTACGATATAAAGAGGGATTCCTCAGCTCTGGGACATTGTATTTTAACCAAACTTTCAGAATCTATCAAAGGGACCGTGATCTATAAACTACATTAATTGTGAACATTTGTAACGAATGAGTCGCACGCTACGACTACATAAACTCTACCGTAAACACGCATACCGCGCCTGCGAGTGCACGTTATTGCGGGTATGCGAATCCACGGGAGAGCGCATGCACGCGCAGCGCGGACCAGTGTGCGGTGCAAATATGGCAACGTGCATTGAGACATTTTTCTGACTTTGACAGTCCACCCTTTGGCAGTCAATAATAACTGCCACAAAACATTTAAGGAGAAAAATGTAAGTCAGGGGTTAATTGATTTCCATGGTTGGGTAGGGGAGGAGAGAGGAGAAGGTGTGAAGAGGGTATGACCTAGTGAGATAGCAGAAGCATGTGTGTATGAATCCATGTTTGGGGGGGGTCATGTATCATCGTGCCGTACGTGTTGTAAATCAAGCTTCGAGGTATTGCGAAGTATACATTTGAATTCCTTCTTATCCTGTGGCACAGGTCTGTGGATGGGCTGTCAAACTTTACCGAGCTCATTTCGGATTTTGAACAAAATGGGGAGCACATTTTAGTTGATGATACATGAATGGGGGAGGTATGTGGTTGCTGATATCTGTGCCTGTATTCCCTATCGTCTATGTGTGTCGTTACCTGAGGGTTGTAGAGATGAAGATAAAGAACACTTACGAAAAATGCAATGATATTCTATGTCAGGGAAATGTACATCTGTCGTCGAAGTTGTTTTCGGTATCTGTTGAGAGTCGTCTTCTTTGCGCTGTATTGCTCCTTAGGCATGAGCAAATAGCTTTGTCTGAGCCATCAGATTTACAAAAATGTTGGGCTAGCGTGAGTTTAAAAATACTAGGGAAACTGGGGATCCATGGCAAAGTTCATCAAGTGTCCATATTTAAAGTTGTCAAATCTTCTTCTTCGGTGCTTGTCTGTTGTCTGTATACATCTCGTCTCGTCAGCTTCCTCGTCCAAGGGGGTCTTTGTATCTTGGAGAAAAGCAGAAAAACAGGTGAAAGAAACGGACCGTATAATCGCATTTTCATCACATTCTGGTTTCTATCATTGGGTCATAAATCAAATCCAGGTTAATTACAGTTTCCTCACTCCTCAAGCTCATCACTTTTGTACTTTGTTTGCACCTCATTAAAGCCTGCCCGCATCTAAATATCAATCCAATCGATATAACGACACCCAAGATACATAGTAGAAACTTTCCAACATCCATTATGACTCCTTGAGCCCAGTCTCCCAAACCGGAGAACCAATTTCGCGGGTTCAACCATGACACCCAACCAGTCAGCTCATTACCTACAGCAGCAAGGGTGAGATTGTGTTTTCGACGAAATTCCCACTTCAATTGGAGAATATCGTCCATATTTTGGTCTATGACCTCTACCGGATCCTCGGTGCTATTTGTGATATACGTGCAACACTTTATGCCGTACTGTGTTGCCAATGTAACACAATATCCGCCTGTTACTGCTGTAAGATAATTAAGAACCATCCTATGCTGAACTAGTTCTGTTTTGTAAGCTTGAAGTTCTCTTCCAGTGTATCTAAACGTGTCATCATACATTTCAGTGATATTATCTAACAAATTGGCGAGTGCGGAAATGTATTTATAATTCATCACACCTCGAGCGGTGCGAGTGAAATCTAACGCTACCAGAACCTGAATCCCGGTGGATTCATGGATAAGATCAGAGGCCGGATGCTCTAACCTTTCTGACAGTTGTCTTTTAACCCGGTGCTCGTAGTGAGTGTGAGTATAAGGAGCTTGGGCACCACGGTGTATGTCCTTCATTTTGTCATGTGTAACAGTCATCACTTCAGGCAATACTTTTCCAATATAACACAATCCTTCAGAGTTTGGGGCAAGCCACTTGTACGCCTTTCTCCCGCATATGAAATATGCATCATCGGGGAGAACATAAGGGACGGAGAAGGACATGACCATGTTACAAACCTTCCAGGTGAAATCTCCTGACCCTAATTCTTCCAACTGCTTAATGCACGTATCGGTTTGTACGATATGTGCACAGTATCCTGGTGATACCTCTCCAACTCTAGTAATCCTATTTCCTAAGGTATATCGATACCGGAAAGATTTTCCTCTACTGGCTATGTGGCGTACGAGCTCTGTATCTGTAGGCATTCTATCTGCTCTGTGTGAAAAGGTCATGGTAAGGTTGCTCCATGACACTTCCCAATTTCCCGGTTTTCTGGGATTGGAGATGTTAAAACATAAGAGGGACCTATCCACATGGTATTGGTGGAGCTCCAAACTAGGAGGGCTGGAGATATTAAACCTCCGGTCCACCGGTCTCCCACCACTTAGCTCAAGTACCTCCCCTAACGTTAAAGGAAATGGTACTAGCCCTGATTTACTGTGACCCTGAGGTACTTGAGAGCATACCCAACAATCTGTTTGGTTTAACACGTTACCCACTAAGGAGTGATAGTCACTCAATGGATGCCGGTCCATATGGATATTAAAACTGGATTGGCATTTCTTTGTTACAGAGCCTACAGATACAACTTTCTTTTTGAACTAACATTCCTTCACAGTTGTTTACAAATAACATGGTTGTTAGATCGTGCCCGGTACTCGCCTTTGCTTGGTGATTGGGTTGCTATTGGAAATTTACACCTCCGTCTCAGTCATCAGGACCTTTCTGGATCCTTTCTCGACCTCACTGGTACTCTCACCGAAACAGACTGCTCTGGTCAACATCATGGTTAACGGGAAAAATCCATATCACAGTCTCTTGGGGCAAGTCCATCTTACAGGAGGAGAAAAGAAGAAATTTGTAAATGGGGTATAAGAAAATCAGTTTGAGGGGGAGAGAACTCGTTACGATAATAAGTTCTCTCGTCTTGTTGTTCTTCTTGTTCTGCTGTCCTCTCAAAGGTGTTGTCTCTCAGTCTTCAAAAACGATCATTCTGGTGATGCAATATTCCTTCCTAACCGACGATCTTTCTGTAAGGAGCAAAAATCTGGCATTACCATTGGTCCAACTGAGGGGTGACATAGCATCTTTAAACCATGGAAACATGAGTGAGAAGAGAGAGAAAATAAAAAAACAAAAGAGATAGAGAACAATTCATGTGCATATATACATTACATAACTCGACAATAACCATCAATAAGAGAAGAGAAACAAAGCATTTTTAAATGTTGTCAACATTAAGAAAACATTGTCAGACTATTAGGCTGTCGTATCTACGTGTCTAATGGTTTCCTTGAGCAGTCCCTCCCCACCAGCACTTGCATTATTCCACTGTCTGTATCTGGCCAGAATACATTGTGGTGGATAGGTCATGCTGGGGTTTGGTAGACTTCTGCAAGGACCAAGCGAATATGCAATGTTCGAATTCTTACCAATAATCGTCAGAGATGGGGATAGAGAGAGAGAGAAAAAACATTTTTCACAAATACATTTACAACGTTTAACCTGGTCATTCCTGTGTCTTCAGTGAATGACCTCCCAATTTACTAACCATTACCTCAGGCTTACCATCCGTCGTATGATCACCTTTCTTGACTACCTATCATGGGTGTGGCTCAAAATTCCTCCTATCTGATCTCTGATTATAATGGTGTGTGCTGTAATTTTGCTCATTTCTTGGTCTAGGGGGTCTAACTTTATGTGGGTTATTACAGTTGTTGGCATAATGCCCTTCTCTTCTACAATTGTAACAAATCCTTGGCTTTCTCCATGTGCTAGGGGCCTGGGGTTCCGGTCGACTTGATGCATCCTCTAGTGCTTGGATGTTCAGTGTCATCAACCGCTCTCCCTGCGCTTCCCTGGTTCTTTGGATATTTCGGTCATGCTCGATAGCGGACTCTCTTAATGCCGCCACCGAGATACCTCTCCAATGAGGTATTGAAGTTTGTACCCTAATTTTTAGTGTGTCTTTCAAGTTGCTCGCTAATACGGACACAGCTACCTCTCTGTGGTGTACATTAGTTTCAATGTCATCTATACCAGTGTACCTAGCCATATCCTGCAGAGCCCGGTGAAAATACTCTTCTGCGGATTCACCTTCTTTTTGTCTTATTGTATAGATTTTATTCCACTTTGTTACTGTAGGAAAATATTCTTTCAACTGTAGGTTGATTCTTTTTACATTATCTTGGTTATACTCCTTTGTTAGTGGCACTTCCTCATCTAGCTTACAATCAGTGATAAATTTCAATGAATCAACATCGGGGGGTAAACATGCCCTCAAAACTGTCCTCCAATCTTTGTTACTTGGCTCTGCAGTATGTCCTAGCACTCTAATGTATCTTTGACAAGCAACTAAGTCTTTCCTGGGATCAGGAAATTCAGACAGAATTGCTCTTAATTCTGTTCGGGAAAAAGGGCAGTACATGGCGATGTTCCTGACAGGAGTGATTCCTGAAGAGTCAGTTTCCCCATTTGGTACTGCAATTATCCTAACAGGATTAAGTCCAGTAATGTCATTCTGAATTGATTCTAGGATATAAGGTACATTTGTTTGTGCGTGATGTATAATACCATACATACCTGTGGACACGACCTCACCTGACCCTCCATTAGGGGGTTTGATTACAGTTTTTACCGATTGGGTCGCGTCCACCTGGATGTCTTGTGTGATGGCTTCTGGAGGAGGTGCCGACATCGTTCTGGGTTCACTTTCTGGTTGGTGTTCCTGAGGAAAGTTTAACATGGGGTGCGACTTGCATGGGTTAATAGTTGTACATTCAACAGTATTACAATTATCTTTGTTACATTTATTACACTTATTCTTATCATCTATACTACAGTTGCTAAGAGCGTTTATATTGTTCACCCCTGTGCTTCTCTCCGCAATCATAATTCTCCCTGCTGCCACGTTTCTCCTCTCAAGATGAAAGTTAGGTATGTAAGTTACATTTCTCTGTATTTCACTTTCCTGTAGCCATAACTGCAAACAATCATCATGTTTGATTCGTCTCTTTGCTGATTTGATGAGACATATCCTTCGCCTTAAATTATGCAACACCTCTAAGTCAAAACTACCTATCCCGGGAAATGGTACCTTATCCCCCGCAGTCATTCGTGTCCATTCATCACAAAAGGTCTCAGAGTGGGGACCATATTTCCCCCACATTACTAACCGAGCAGACCCTCGGGGTCTGCAAGCCTCTGGAGTCTGAATCCTGACCTCCGACCGTCTCTGTATTGTGCACTTGGCTGCCATTGTGGACCTTTTTAACACAGAAAAAACTTCCTAAAATGCACCAAACACAGAAATCCTTAAAGCTAACTTCTTCTGCTCCGGGTATCTCCGTTCCGCCTTCTAGCAGACACGTGTAGCCGTTGCAGGCCCTATTTTTAGAGATTTTCCTGAGAAAATTCCCTTCCTTTTTCTTTACACAAATCACGCTTGCATGTGCTCCCTACAACACGTATGAGGGCAAGATTTACGCATGGATATACGACCTCATATCACGTTGCGTTATTGGTCACACATACAACCGTGCGGTCCAATCGTACCACTTATAGACACTTGTTGCCCATAAATGGTAGGATCATTGGAGTCTCCCTACTGTGCTCCAAACAGCCAGAGCGTAATACAACGAAAACTTTATCACACTCTGTTGCACGTTTTCACTCAGATCGTGCTCATCACGTTCCACATAGATCACAAAGTTCACAAAGCGGGATTATCACATAGATCACAAAGTCCACAAAGCGGGATTCAATACACTCATACCGTTTTCAACCCAATATCATTCTTATAGTTTTCTGATCAGAAAAAAAATCATTTCCCGTAGTCTGATAGCTCTCCCCAGAGGTATTACAGTAAAGTAAGGTATTTAAACTAAGTTTTGGAAAGCTGAAATCAATTTGTGCTATTTATCGCTTTGCGTTATTTACCGCGTTGCGCTACTTATTGCTTTGCGCTATTTATCGCCTTTTAATTATAACATTTGTGATTTGTTACATGAGCGTACACGGACGCTCCGTTGCGCTGCGTGCGTCGGCCTTTGGGTTGCGTACGCAAGTCTCAGTCTTTTGTTAGAGACACGTGTACGCACACCAAAGATCCACCGTAACCCGATTTATACGTTTATCAATGTAGATGATCCTTGATCATTTACCGCGCACCACACTGACCTTGTCTCTTGGCAAAGCTGTGTGTTTGTCTATATTTTAACTATGTTGCTTCTACTTAAATTATTGAAATAGCGACAAATCTCTCTCAGCACATTTATCAACTATAAAACTGGCAAACAGGATAGTGATATACGAAAAAAATGAAATACACGGATGGAAAAGAAATGCAGATATATATGTATACGTGCGTATATACGCAAGACAGAAGAAAAACACAGTTTTAAAAGACACAAGCGTTTTGTTCTTACCTCCTGGTCTCCGGATTCCTTCAGCACTCTTTATCTAAGCGAAGCAGACGCTTATCCCGCCAGCACTATGAGACAATCTCTCCCACCCTTTGCTGGGGAATAATGTCTGCTGATCTACCTAGTGCAGATGTGAGAAGTATAGGACGAGCCCGCAATTGACAATGCTAAATTCCTTTGTCGTATAAACAACCCTTTATGAAGCTAAGAACACTGTACGCTGTTTACTTAAGAAGTACCGTAATGGTACGCTATCTGCGTAGCGATCGCTCAGCCGTAGGCGAGACGCTCAAGCGTCACGTTCGCTCACGGCCCAGTGATCACAGGACACGTTATTGGTTATGTCTAGGGGAATGATTCGCTATGGCGTAGCTTACGCTCGAGACCACGAGGAGGTCACCAGCGATGCAGACGCTCACAACACTATACCTTTATGATAAAACCTTATACCAATGAAATACACTGAATACCTTAATGTGAGTACAGGGTGTAAGTGCAACCTTGTGTAACCTGACTAACTACAAAGCTGCTTGAGCGTCACCGACGCTCAAGTGAACACTTAACACTATAGGAAATACACAGATACTGGTTTAGGTTCCAAGGCCTATTAACTGTATTATATCTAATATACTTGTAAAAGGGGATAACAGTACAAATGATACACTACAATATAACAGAGACTTCCTAACCACAGAACTAAACAATAAATACAAAAGGACAATACTACTCTGACCTAAATCAAATACAATACAATACTATCTAATACAATACAATACTAGCCTAGTCTAGGGGAGATATGAGAGAACAGAACAGAGAGAGAGAGAGAGAGAGAGAGAGATGAGATGAGAGAAATTGGCTCACAGAAAGACAATGATTACGGAGAGAAACTTACGCACAAAGGGTATGATCGCCTGCGCCTCGATATCCAGCTCCCGGCTATCAGCAGATAACCGTTGATGAGAGAGTGAGAGCTGGATGTGGTCGGCCTGCCTATTTATGCCCCACACACAATGCAATCTCCTGGTCCTACAATCCCATTGTCCATTGGCCGAAGGAATTCGGCCCTGTATCATAACAAAAGGTCATAGGGTGATTCATACAGGTGGGCTGTGACGATTTCCAACAGCTCAGGTGGGTGGGAAACTGGGTTTCCCGCCGCATACCTGAGTATGTGTAAATAATAGAAATGGACATAAACTTCTTAGGTCCATAACTATTCGCACGAGCGATTAATACGCTCCAAACCAACACCGGAATATTGCTAATTAAATACTCTTCCGATGGGTACCAAACACTGCTGTATGATTCCTGTTAGACCCTTCGTACGATATAAAGAGGGATTCCTCAGCTCTGGGACATTGTATTTTAACCAAACTTTCAGAATCTATCAAAGGGACCGTGATCTATAAACTACATTAATTGTGAACATTTGTAACGAATGAGTCGCACGCTACGACTACATAAACTCTACCGTAAACACGCATACCGCGCCTGCGAGTGCACGTTATTGCGGGTATGCGAATCCACGGGAGAGCGCATGCACGCGCAGCGCGGACCAGTGTGCGGTGCAAATATGGCAACGTGCATTGAGACATTTTTCTGACTTTGACAGTTCGGATTCAGAAAGCTGAGAAAGGACCCGGCATTCCTGAGTACATGAAATAGACTCTTCAGGAGAAGATACACACTCTGCAGCACAAGATACAGAGTTCCTAGACATGCTTATGTGATATATATATAAACACACACACACACACACAAAAACACACACACACACACACACACACACACACACACACACACACACATGCAGACACAGTTTCCCCCAGAGTACCTTCAGAGAGTCAGACAAACAATGGTAGTTGCTCGGTCATTCCTGGAGATAATTATGTATCAGGTGCTGGAAAGGGGGAGGGGTCACAGACAAACAACAGACAGAGAGGGGGGGGGGGGGGGGAGAGGTTGCAAATTCCCACCCCTAAATTTCCCTTCAGCACACTAAAAATTACCTGCAACCATACCTGAACCTATCTGGTAATAGAAATTCAGAGAAGTTTGCAAACACATGTTTAGCTGCTGAGCCACTTCACGGCTTCTCCGATATCAGCAGTCCTAACAGTACATAATAGCAGTGCCCACATAGGGCCATGTAATTTGTCACAGTAGGCCTCATGATAAAGGCTATTACTAAAACACATCGAGACAGAGAGCTAACTTACCAAGGAGCCACCCCCAGGATCTCCCATTGGCACTACCAGGAACAGCATGCTTTCCAAATACTGCTTCCATTCAATGCCTCTCGCACACAATCAGACAAACAATGGTAGTTGCTCGTTCATTCCTGGAGATAATTATGTATCAGGTGCTGGAAAGGGGGAGGGCTCACACACAAACAACAGACAAAATGACCGAGCAACGACCATTGTTTATCTGATTGTGTGCGAGAGGCATTGAATGGGAGCAGTATTTGGAAGGCAAGCTGTTCCCTGTAGTGCCAATGGGAGATCCTGGGGGTGGCTGCCGGGTAAGTTAGCTCTCCGTCTGGATGTGTTTTAGCAATAACCTTTATCATGAGGCCTACTGTGAGAAATTACATGGCCCTATGTGGGCACTGCTATTATGTAGTGTTAGGACTGGTGATATCGGAGAAGCCGTGAAGTGGCTCAGCAGCTAAACATGTGTGACTAATTCTCTGAATTTCCATTACCAGATAGTTTCAGGTATTGTTACAGGCAATTTTAAGTGTGCTGAAGGGAAATTTAGGGATAGGGATTTACAACTCCACCCCCCCCCCCCCCCTCCCCTTGTCTGTTGCTTACCATCAGTGAGTCACAGAGTATATGGAGCCAGCCACACACAGTAGGCAGTTAACAGAATAAATGGCCAGTGCTGACTGAGTAACCTTAATAGGATTAAACAGTTAATATAACACTCTCCCCCGCTGTCTATAACACCCTGGTACCGCAGAGGTATGCTGGAGTTATGTGGAGGGCAGCGCTCCCTGTCAGCGTCTCTTTAGTGTGATCTGCAGGGAGAAAATGGCGCTGGTGAGCGCTGGATCCACTCTGAGGAGAAGCCCCGCCCCCTGTAATGGCACATCTTCCCGCACTTTATAGATTATACTGGCCTGAGGTTTTGTGCTGCTAACAGCGGGATTAGCCCCTGTTAGCATAGATGACCAGTGTAGGGTATGTGTGTTGGCCCAGGACGCCCCTCACAGCGCCGTACACAGTGTGCCGCTGAGCCTTCCGGAGCGCAGCCTTGTCATAGCTGCGCTTTCACCCTTGTACCACCATTCCCGCCGGTGACCCGCTTCCCGGGTCACCGGCGTCATACTCCCCACTCTTCTATCTTCTGGCTCTGTTAGGGAGTGGCAGCCGTGCTGCGGGAGTGAGCGGTCACCTCGTGGGCTTGCGATCAGCACCCTCAGGAGCTCAGTGTCCTGTCAGCGGAGATATAGAACCATTAACTTCTAGAGTTGGTTCCTATTCCCTCCCTAAGTCCTACGAAGCAGGGAGGCTGTTGCCAGAAGCCTTCCTGTACCTAACACTCTTAGAAAACAATAAAACTAGAAAAACTCCTAGGAGCCCCCCTAGCTGTGACCGGCTCCTCCGGACACATTTTCTAAACTGAGCATAGAGGGAGGAGCCAGCCCACACTATTAAACTCTTAAAGTGCCCATGGCTCCCAAGGGACCCGTCTATACCCCATGGTACTAATGTGGACCCCAGCATCCTCTAGGACGTAAGAGTAAGGGTGACATAATGACGTCATTACTGATGTGTGGCTTGCATTGCGTGAACGATAACACCCAAACGGACAATCGGATCAAAATTTGGATTGCACCAATTGTGGTGAATTTAATAAACTCCAAAAATGGTCCTGTCACTTTTTACCGTATCTGCTGCGGGTGCTCCTCGGGTAACGCCAAGAATCATTGATTCATATTTACTTACATTGACACGTCTCAAATTTACATCTCTATAGATTTACCAAATTACTAACACATTTATATTTACAACCGTGACAATCAGAAACTGCTGTGTGAAGAACGGGTACAACAGCTAGTGCTATTTAATAAGACGAAATAAGATGGTGGCACTCCAGGACTTAAAATGGTGCATAATCAAAAGATGTGTATTATCAAATTCACATATCCAACCAATGTTTCGGGGACCGTAGCCCATTTGTCAAGGTGTCAAGGCCCCGAAACGTTGGATACGTGAATTTGATAATACATCTATTGATAATCGCATCATTTTAAGTTCTGGAGTTTCGTCTTACTGTCTACACCATCGCGGAGGGAACCCAGGCATCTAACCTACAAGGACCGGGAGTGCCGGGCATCACACCTAGCTATATATATATATATATATATATATATATATATATAAAGCATGTCAGAACGGCACTCCCTGCATACTAGAATATCTGTCCTAGTTGCCCGCAATGCTGCTGAACCAAGACAGGTCCCTCAGGTTTGCATAAGAATGTGGATGGCGGCACTCAGGTAAAGAAACACAAACGACAGCCAGTTTGAACAGCCAACGTTTCAATGCGAGAGCATTTTCGCCAGGGCAAAAATGCTCTTGCATTAAAACATTGGCTGTTATATATTCTATTCTATTATATATATATATATATATATATATATATATATAGTAAATAAGTAACGAGACATATGCGATAGCATGTTCAATTATATTAAAAGGAGATTTATGGTAAGACTTACCATTGTTAAATCTCTTTGTGCGAGGTACACTGGATTCCACAGGGAATAACATTGGGGTGTAGAGTTGGATCTTGATCCGAGGCACCAACAGGCTAAAGCTTTGATTGTTCCCAGGATGCACTACACCGCCTCCTCTATATCCACGCATCCAGGCACTGGAGCTCAGTTTTGTTAACCAGTCCAATGTAGTAGCAGGTAAAAGAGACGATAGTAGTTAGCCACATAAAACCACATTCTCACGACAGGAGAACGTACCAGCGGCTAATGCCATACAAACCCAAAGAAGCTAAGTGCATCAGTGTGGGCGCCTTGTGGAATCCAGTTTACCTCGCAGAAAGAGATTTAACAATGGTAAGTCTTACCATAAATCTCCTTTTCTGCAGCGGGGTACACTGGTATTCCACAGGGAATAACATCGGGGATGTCCTAAAGCAGTTCCTTATGGGAGGGGATGCACAGCAGTGGGTACAAGAACCCGGCGTCTAAAGGAAATATTCTTCGAGGCAGAAGTATTAAAGGCATAGAACCTGATGAACGTGTTCACTGAGGACCACGTAGCCGCCTTGCACAATTGTTCTAGGGATGCACCATGGCAGGCCGCCCAAGAAGGTCCAACAGACTGAGTAGAATGGGCCTTGATAGCAGCAGGAGCTGGAAGTCCAGCCTGTGCCTAAGCTTGTGCAATCACCATTCTAATCCATCTGGCCAAAGTTTGCTTATTCGCAGGCCAGCCACGCTTGTGAAAACCAACAAGGACAAAGAGAGAATCAGTTCTCCTAAGAGAGGCGGTTCTCTTCACATAGATATGGAGAGCCCGTACCACATAAAAAGACTGCTCTTTGGAGGACAAACCAGAAGAGATAAAGGCCGGAACCACAATCTCTTGGTTAAGGTAGAAAGACGACACCACCTTAGGCACCCAAGTCTGAACCCCGTCAAGCAGAGGCAATAGACAGCAAAAATAAGACCTTAAGCGTAAGCCATTTAAGGTCCACAGACTCAAGAGGTTCAAATGGAGACTCTTGTAGGGCATTCAGAACAACGGACAAATCTCAAGGAGCCACAGGAGGGACATAGGGAGGCTGAATCCGTAAAACACCCTGAGCGGAAGTATGAACGTCAGGCAGAGACGTAATTTTTCTCTGAAAGCACACCGACAAGGATGAAATATGAGCCTTGAGGGAGGTCAGACGAAGGCCTAAGTCCAATCCCTGTATGCATCATAATTCTTAGCCGCACACCAGGTGAAGTAAGAATTCCAGACCCTATAATAAATCCGAGCCGAAGATGGTTTACGGGCTTTCAACATAGTTTGAATGACCGCCTCAGAAAATCCTTTGGTGGCGTTGTCCAACTGTACTTGAACAGGCCTGTTCTGTACCAGAGGCAGGGCAAGCTTCAGAGCATTGAACACTGCCCGCAACTCCAGAATATTTATGGGGAGGAGAGATTCCTCCCTGGTCCACCAACCTTGGAGAGAGTGTTGCTCCCACACCGCGCCCCAACCCCGCAGACTGGCATCTGTCGTTAGGAGGACCCAGTTGGAGATCCAGAAGGGACAAGCCCTGCTCAATTGTTGGTCCTGTAGCCACCAGCTCAGTGACAGACGAACCTCCAGAGTCAAGATCATGTGAGATCTGACCCGGTGAGGCAGGCCATCCCACTTGGAAAGGATTAACCTCTGCAGAGGGCAGGAGTGAAAATTGAGCGTACTCTACCATGTCGATAGCCGACACCATGAGGCCTAGTACTTGCATCGCTGAGTGTAACGACACTCTTGGGCGAGAGAGGAAGTATCTGATCCTGTCCTGGAGTTTCAGGACCTACTCTAGAGTCAAGAACAAATGTTGGTTGTGTGTGTCCAGGAATGCCCCTAGCGAGGATTTCTTACAATTGATGAGCCAGCCGTGGGCTTGTAGGAATTGGACCGTCAGTTCTAGATGATGGATGAGAACCTCTGGGGAGTTCACCAGGATCAGCAACTCGTCTAGATACGGCAGGATCCTGATGCCTTGAGACTGGCCATCATGACTACCATGACCTTGGTGAAGTTCCGAGGAGCTGTGGTCAGTCCAAAAGCCAAGGTTTGGAATTGATAATGTAGGTTGCCAATATCAAACCACAGATACCGCTGATGCGACATGGCAATAGGTATATGTAGGTAAGCATCCTGTATGTCCAGGAATACCATATGGTCCCCGGGATCCAAAGCAAGAACAATAGAGCGAAGAGTTTCCATACGGAATTTGGATACCTTCACAAATTTGTTCAAAGACTTGAGGTTGAGAATGGGCCGGGAGGTTCCATTCGGCTTCAGAAATAGGAACAGCGTTGAATAGTACCCCCTGCCCCTCTGAGACAGAGGCACCGGCACTATCACTCCTGTGTCCAGGAGGGTTTGTACCACCAAATGTAGAGTTTTTGCTTTTAATGGATCCGAAGGGATAATTGTCGAGCAAAACTGGTGAGGGGGACGTGTCTTGAAAAAGGTGGCATACCCGTGAGTGTCGACTTCCCTCACCCAGGCGTCTGAAGTGGTCTGTAACCACACCTGGGCGAACCGCAGAAGTCGGCCTCCCACCCTCAGGTCCCCCAGGGGGAGGCCTGCCCCGTCATACAGCAGGCTTGTCTGGTTTGGAAGCTGGCTGATGGGCAGCCCAAGAATGTTTAGGTTTGGGCTTAGAAGTTTTGGAAATGCGAGCCTGTTTTGTGTATGCCTGACCCTTTGCTTTACTTGGAGGTCGAAAGGAACGAAAGGAGGTACTTTTAACCTTCAGAGCCAAAGGATTAGTACATGGCACACATGCAGTCTTAGCAGACTCTAAGTCAGCAACAATCTTGTTCAAATCTTCCCCAAGTAGTATGTCTCCCTTAAAAGGGATCACCTACAAGGTCTTTTTAGAGTCCAGATCCACAGACCAGGACCGCAACCACAGAATCCAGCGAGCCAGAATGGACATAGTAGACACTTTGGCCGCCAGCACACCGGCATCAGAGGCCGCGTCCTGAATGTAATGAGAGGCTGTGGTAATATATGAAAGACACTGTCTGCCATTATCAGAAAAATTCAGAGGTAGCTCTGCCTCAACAGCTTGAACCCAGGCTTCAATACCTTTTGCAGCCCAAGAAGCTGCTATAGTGGGTCTATGTATGGCACCTGCAAGAGTGTAAATAGACTTCAAGCAACCCTCCACACGCTTATCCGTCGGTTCCTTCAAAGAGGTGATGGTAGTGACAGGCAGAGTAGAAGACACCACAAAACAAGCTACATGTGAGTCCACCGGTGGTGGTGTTTCCCAAATCTTACTTAACTCTGCACAGAGGGGATAACGAGCTAGCATCTTTTTAGACAGGGAGAATTTCTTTCCAGGAGACTGCCAGGATTCCTGACGTATGTCAACTAAATGGTCAGAATGTGGCGAAACTAATGTAGTAACCTTCTGACGTTTGAACTTATCAGGTTTCTTCGACATATCTGGAGGGTCAGTTTCATCATCAATCTGAATAATCAGTTTGATAGCCTCCAAGAGGTCAGGAACATCAACCTGTGTTGTAGATTCCTTATCAGAAGCATCTGCATCAGTGTCGACCAGTATATACCCCATCTTCATCGGATTAAGTATCTGAAACATGAGTGAATTGTGAGGCAGAAATGGCCCGCTTAGATGACCCTTTGGTCCTAGGAGGGCAAGGCTCTGGGTTAACTGCTGTAACATCATCGACAGAGCATCCGCCCATACCGGATTTACGACAGGGACAATAAGTGATTGTAATGGCACAGGAGGTCTCACAGGGGGCGTAAGTCTCGTTACTAGCGTAGTCAGTAAATTAGAAAAAGCAGCACAAGGTGGGTCTTGGTGTGTCACCGGTTCTGCAGGCTGACCAAGGGGTACAGAACCCCCGGTACCTGGACCCTCAGCTGGAATATTTTCCTCAGATAAATCCGTGGCGTCAGCACTGCATGACGCAGGATCAACCTTGGATCTCCCGCCCTGTGTAGCAGACATTATTTGGAAACATAGCCTTATGGCGTAACAGTACAATATAGTCAGACACAGTACCTGACAAAACCCCCCTGTGGAGTGTGACTGTAAATGCAGAGCACAAACAGAGGATTTAAGTGGTATATGGTGACTGAAATACATAGAGAAATATACAAAATAGTATATCCTGTGGAACACAATATATATAGGACCCTGATGCACTTCGCCCCCTTCAGGGTACAGAATATAGGAATAGCAATATGTGTGAGATACACAGAATAGGAACCACACAGCAGCTATTGGCACACACAGTCACATGTACAATGAAGAAATTATTACACACAAAAATAAAACTGCACTGGACTAGTAATACTACATATAGCTATATATGTATACAGACATAACGATGCACAGTAAACACTGGATGTATATCACAGAATACTTGTACTAAATATTCCTGCCTAAAAAACACCGGAGCGCCTCCGCTGTAAGTACCCGGCAACCAGGGCGTGGGAGTATACAGCGCCGCTGGGGGAGGTGAGGGAGCCGCAGCACGATATGTCAGTATGACATATAGCATCAGATGCCTGTGCTGCGGCCCTTGAAGTATTCTTTCTTCTCAGAAAAGCTCTTTTCAGGGCTGCCTGGCGCATTTCTCCCTGTTAGCTGCCTGCACTGCAGGCACCAACGTACAAACTGAGCTCCAGTGCCTGGAGGCGGGGCTATAGAGGAGGCGGTGCAGTGCACCCTGGGAACAGTCAAAGCTTTATCCTGTTTGTTCCTCGGATCAAGATCCAACTCTACTCCCCAATGTTATTCCCTGTGGAATACCAGTGTACCCCGCTGGAGAAATACATTGTAACTCCATTCCCTTTCTATGTACACCCCTTCTACCTCCAGACACTGCTGCATTCTTATTTTCCATAGGTCAGAGCCGTGCTGTAGATCACTATGTCTCACAGCTCCGTCATCTTCTTTACACAATGAAGGTCTGGCGACTTAGGCTATATATCAATACCATTTATCACCATATCTACCAGTAAGACAAAAGATGGAGCTCTCCCCCTACAACTACGCGCAGCTTCGTGCACCCCAGAAGTTATTATAGATTGTAAGCTCACAAGAGCAGGGCATTCTCACAACAGGGGTGAAGGGGGTGCGGCCGGCAGCCGGGTGTCCTCTTAGACGTCTCTTTTCTAGAGTATACATATTTAACCTAGTAAGCCTTTCCTCGTACTCCAGTATCTCTAACCCTTTAATCAGTTTAGTAGCTCGCCTTTGAACTCTTTCGAGTTCCCCAATATCCTTTTTATAATATGATGCCTAGAATTGAACACAATATTCCAGGTGCGGACGTACCAATGATTTGTACAGCGGAAGGATTACATCCTCGTCCCTGGTCTCAATACCCCGTTTTATGCAAGAAAGGACTTTACTTGCTTTCTTCGCTGCATTATGACACTGTTTACTGTTATTGAGCATATTATCTATGAGGACCCCCAAATCTTTTTCCACTACTGTTACCCCTATATTTTCCCCATTAAGTGAATAGAATGCAAATTTGTTTTTAATCCCAAAATGCATAACTTTGCATTTTTCAATATTGAACCTCATTCCCCATTTAGACGCCCAGGATTCAAGTTTAAATAAGTCATTCTGTAGAGACTCCATCATCTATTTCCGAATTACTTACCTTACACAGTTTAGTATCATCTGCAAAGATTGATACTGTGCTTCCCAGACCTATTCCTAGGTCATTAATAATTATATTGAACAGTAGCAGGCCAAGTACGGACCCTTGTGGTATACCGCTTACTACTGGTGCCCAGCTGGAGAACATCCCATTGACCATTACTCGTTGTACCCTGTTATCCAGCCAATTACCTATCCATGTACAAACAGTATATCCTAGGCCAAGTTCCCTTAATTTGATGATCAGTCTCCTGTGAGGCACTGTATCGAAGGCTTTTGCAAAATCTAAATAGACCACAGCTACTGCTTTTCCCTGGTCAAGATTATTGCTCACTTCCTCGTAGAAGCTAATTAAGTTAGTTTGTTATGATCTGTCCCTCACAAACCCATGCTGACTATTGCTAATAAATTTAGTATTCCACAGATAATCCTCTTTGCTATCCCTCAAAATTCCTTCCAATATTTTACCCACTATAGAGGTTAAACTAACTGGTCTATAGTTCCCAGGAAGATTTTTAGATCCCTTTTTAAATAATGGCACTACCCCAGCTATGCGCCAATCAATCAATTTAATGAAACTACAGAAAATCAATTATATGGGTCTTGCAACCTGTGCCTTAAGCTCCATAATAACCCTCAGATGAAAACCACCTGGTCCCGGTGATTTATTAATCTTTATGTTGCTTAGTCTCTCCAGTACTACTTCCTCACTTAAACAAGCATCAAGCCAAGAGTCATTGCCTTCACTGTTGTTATGCACTACTATCACCAAAGCTGTTCAGTATATCCGCTTTTATTTTGTCATCATTTACCAAGGCTCCCAGTTCATCTTTTAATGGGCCTACGTTCTCCTTTTTTAACCTTTTATAAAACTTTTTGGGATTGGCTTTACTCTCTATAGTAATTTGTTTTTCGTTTACAATTTTAGCTGCTCTTATTACTTTTTTGCATTTTTTATTGCATTCCTTGAAATGCTGGAATACAGTACCTCCTACCCTCCATTAGTTGTATATGCTTTAAAAGCACGCCTTTTTTTAGTCATTGCTTCTTTGACATCCTTATTAAGCCACATTGGTTTGAGTTTAGTACTCCTGCGTTTACTGCCCAAGGGTAGGAATTTGTGAATACTGCTATCAAGCAACCCTTTTTTCTCTTATGTCCTAGAGAATGCTGGGGTCCACATTAGTACCATGGAGTATAGACGGGTCCACTAGGAGCCATTGGCACTTTAAGAGTTTGAGAGTGTGGGCTGGCTCCTCCCTCTATGCCCCTCCTACCAGACTCAGTTTAGAAAATGTGCCCGGAGGAGCCGGTCACAGCTAGGGGAGCTCTCCAGAGCTTCTTTAGTAAAAGTTTATTTTAAAGTTTATTATTTTACAGGGAGGCTGCTGTTAACAGCCTCCCTGCTTCGAGGGACTTAAGGGGGAAAGTAGTGTCGCCCTGCGAGGTCTGAGCCACTATCTCCGCTGACAGGACACTGAGCTCCTGAGGGGATCAAACGTTCCCCGCCACAGGGGATCGCTCACCCCGGCAGCAATGCTGCCACGCCCTTACAGAGCCAGAAGATCAGAAGATGGCGAGATATGGTGGTACAAGGGTTGGAGCGCAGCTCTGAGAGGCTGCGCTTCGGGAAGGCTCAGCGGCACACAGTGTTGGCGCTATGGGGAGCGTCCTTAGCCAGCGACTTAATACCCTACACTGGTCACAGATGCTAACCGGAGACTGAATCCCCAGGCTAGCATCAGAATCCTCAGTACTCAGACGCTTACAGGGGATGGAATCCCCCGCTTTGCAACGGATTCCTTAGGCCAGTATAAAGAATTTGTGCAGGAAGACGCGCCATCTTCAAGGGTCGGAGCTTCTCCTCAGAGCGGACCCAGCAGCATGCAGTTACATTTTCCGCCTGCAGTTCCTGTACACAGACGCTGACAGAGCTGTCCCTCCAAGCAACTCCAGCTATCCTGTGCGGTACCAGGGGGTTGTAAAAGGGGGGGAGGCTGTGAATTAGTTCTGTGTAACTATTACAGTACACAGTGGGCATTGGTAAGGGGTGTCCTTTATCTAAGCAGCGCTGTGTGTGGGTTGGCTCCAATCTCTGTATCTCTCTTGCCATTCTCAGGGGGGAAACTCTGTCTGTCCTCCCCTGTGTGTGTGTGTGTGTGTGTGTGTGTGTGTGTGTGTGTGTGGAGTGTCTGGGGTCTCCATTAAGCTATGTCCAGGGACTCTGTGTCATATGCAGCTGAGGATATGTCCTCCCAGGATGATCTCATCCCATGTAATCAGGATTGCACTGTTGTAGCGCAGATAGCAGCAAGTGGTTATCCTCTATCAAAACTATGATTTCTCAGATTTCTACTAGGGTTGCTCAGAATGAATCTGCAACTCAGGTTTTACAGAATTCTATGGTCCGGTTCTGTTACCTCAGGACCTCCCTTTGCAGGTTCCCATAAACGTGCTCTTGCCCAGATTATGCAAGACGACACGGATACCGACTCTGACACGGCAGACGGTGATGTACTCAGGGAGGCCGCATCTCTTTCTAAAGGGGTGCAGTTGATGATAGAGGCTATAAGAGATGTGTTGAATATTGTTGACACAACTCCTGAACTGGTTGTGGAGGCTTACTTCACTGATAATAAGGAAGCCTCGCTAACCTTCCCTGCGTCCAAATAATTAAATGCTATTTTTGAAAAAGCATGGGAAAACCCAGAGAAAAAATTTCAGATTCCTAGAAAGGTTCTGGTTGCTTTCCCCTTCCCGGAGGATGCTAGAAAGAAATAGGAAAACCCACCCATAGTGGACACATCTGTATCCAGACTCTCGAAAAAGGTGGTTTTACCGGTTCCAGGATCTACCGCCTTAAAGGAACCGGCTGATCGCAAAATTGATACTACGCTCAAATCCATATACACGGCTTCAGGGGTGATACTACGGCCTATTATTGCCTGTGCATGGATTTCCAAAGCTATAGTAAAGTGGTCAGGCACATTACTTGAGGACTTGGATACAATGGATAAAAGTGACGTTGAATTGTTTTTACGTAACATTTAGGATTCTGCAGAAAAACCTGGGTTTGATGGCTGCAGGAATTTCTTCCATGTCTGTCTCAGCTCGTCGAGGACTGTGGAATCCAGAAGAGGAATCCAGAAGAGGTGTGGAGACCCTACCCTACACAGGTCAGGCTCTCTTTGGGGAAGCGTTGGATGCGTGGATCTCCATGGCTACAGCGGGTAAGTCCCCTTTTCTTCCCTCAGCAGCTTCTGCTATGAAGAAACCTTTTTCTTCACCTGCATCACAGTCCTTTTGGGTTACTAAACCGAGAAAGGCCAAACCGTCCAACACCTTCTTTAGAGGTGGCCGACCAAAATCCAAGAAACCTGCTGCGGCGGGATCCCAGGAACAGAAGCCTGCTTCAGGTACGCCAAAGTCCTCCGCATGACAGTGGACAGCGTGGCCTGGAGGTAGGGCCGGTGGGAGCGAGACTCAGACATTTCAGTCATATCTGGGTGTCATCCAGCCTGGATCCCTGGGTACTAGATATTGTGTCCTAGGGGTACCGGCTGGAATTTCAAGATCTCCCTCCTCATCGGTTCTTCAAATCGGGCTTGCCAGCTTTGCCGGCAGACAGGGCTACCCTACAGGGAGCCATCCAGAAGTTGGTGGAGGCACAGGTCATTGTACCAATCCCTCCACAAATGCAAAACACAGGTTACTATTCGAACCTTTTCGTGGTACCGAAACCGGATTGTTCGGTCAGGACCATTCTGAACTTAAAATCACTAAACCCCTTTCTGAGGTAGTTCAAGTTCAAAATGGAGTCTCTAAGGGCAGTGATATCAGTTCTGGAAGAGGGGGAATTCCTGGTATCCCTGGATATCAAGGATGCGTACCTCCACATTCTGATTTGGCTGCCGCATCAAGCTTATCTACGATTCGCACTGTAGGACAGTCATTTTCAGTTTCAGGCCCTGCCTTTCGGCCTCTTCACAGCACGGAGGGTTTTCACCAAGGTGATGGCAGAAATGATGGTTCTCCTCTGCAGACAGGGGGTGAACATAATTCCATATCTGGACGATCTGCTGATAAAGGCGTTGTCCAAGGAGAAGCTGTTACGGTCCATAGCTCTCACGACCCAGCTTCTCAGGGAACATGGTTGGATCCTGAATCTTCCAAAATCACATTTGGAACCAACGAGGAGGTTGTCCTTTCTGGGAATGATCCTCGACACGGCGGTGCAGAGGTGTTCCTTCCAGAGGACAAAGCTTTGGTGATTCAAGCAATGGTCCGGGATGTCTTGAAGCCAGCCCGGGTGTCGATTCATCAGTGCATTCGCCTTCTGGGGAAGATGGTGGCCTCTTATGAGGCGCTGCAGTATGGGAGGTTTCATGCTCGGTCCTTCCAACTGGATCTCCTGGACAAGTGGTCGGGGTCCCATCTTCACATGCACCAGAGAATACGTCTGTCGCCAAAGGCCAGGATTTCGCTCCTCTGGTGGCTGCAGTTACTTCACCTTCTGGAGGGCCGCAGGTTCGGGATTCAGGGCTGGATCCTTCTAACCACGGATGCAAGTCTCCAGGGCTGGGACGTGGTCGCTCAAGGGGAAATCTTCCAAGGAAGGTGGTCAAGTCTGGAAGCCGGCCTGCCGATAAACATTCTGGAACTAAGAGCCATCCACAACGGTCTTCTCCAAGCGGCCCATCTTCTAGGATATTGGGCCTTTCAAGTGCAATTGGACAATGTAACGACAGTGGCGTACATAAACCGACAGGGCGGAACAAAGAGCAGAGCTGCAATGTCAGAGGTAATAAAAATCATCATCTGGGCAGAAAAACATGCGTTGGCGCTGTCGGCAATCTTCATTCCAGGAGTAGACAACTGGGAAGCGGACTTCCTCAGCAGACACGACCTCCACCCAGGGGAGTGGGTCTCCATCCGGAGGTGTTCAAGGAGGTAACAGATCTTTGGGGCATACCCCAGATCGACATGATGGCCTCTCATCTCAAGAAGCTTCGGCGGTATTGTTCCAGGTCGAGGAACCCGCAAGCAGTGACGGTGGACGCCCTAGTGACTCTGTGGGCGTTCCAGTCAGTGTACATGTTTCCTTCACTTCCACTCATTCCAAGAGTTCTCAAACTCATAAAGAGGACAGGAGTTCTGGCAATCATCATTGCTCCGGACTGGCCAAGAAGAGCTTGGTACGCGGATCTTTTGGATCTACTGCTTGAAGAGCCGAGGCCCCTTCCTCTTCGGGAGGCCCTGCTGCAAAAGGGGCCGTTCGCCTGTCAAGACTTACCACGGCTACACTTGACGGCATGGAGGATGAACGCCAGATACTAGCTCGGAAGGGCATTCCGAATAAGGTTATTCCTGCCCTGATACAGGCTAGGAAAGGAGTAACGTCAAAACATTACCATCGTATTTGGAAAAGATATGTATCTTGGTGTGAGTCCAAGAAGTTTCCTGCGATGGAGTTTCAACTGGGACATTTTCTCCTCTTCCTGCAAGCAGGTGTGGATATGGGCCTGAGGTTAGGGTCCATAAAGGTCCAGATTTCGGCCCTATCCATTTTCTTTCAAAAACAGTTGGCTGCCCTCCCAGAGGTTCAGACTTTTTTGAAGGAAGTTCTGCACATCCAACCTCCCTTTGTGCTGCCTACAGCGTCCTGGGATCTCAATGTGGTGTTGCAGTTCCTCCAGTCGGACTCGTTTGAGCCTCTAAATGAGGCTGAGATCAAGTTTCTCATGGGCTGTCACTCTGTTGGCCTTAGCTTCTGCTAGATGTGTGTCGGAGTTGGGGGCTTTGTCCTGTAAAAGCCCCTACTTGATCTTCCACGAAGATAGAGCTGAGCTCCGGACATGTCAGCAGTTTCTTCCGAAGGTTGTGTCAGCAATTCATATCAACCAACCTATTGTGGTGCCAGTTGCCACTGACTCCTCATTTTCATCAAAGTCCTTGGATGTTGTAAGAGCTCTAAAGATCTATGTGAAGAGGGCTGCTCGTCACAGAAAATCGGACTCTCTATTTGTCCTGTATGATCCCAAGAAAATTGGGTATCCTGCTTCTAAGCAGACAATCTCCCGTTGGATCAGGTTCACTATCCAGCATGCGTATTTCACGGCAGGCTTGCCGTGTCCTACGTCTGTTAAGGCCCACTCTACTCGTAAGGTGGGTTCTTCCTGGGCTGCTGCCCTGGGTGTCTCAGCTTTACAACTCTGCCGAGCAGCTACTTGGTCGGGGTCGAACATGTTCGCAAAGTTCTACAGGTTCGATACTTTGGCCTCTGAGGACCTAAAGTTTGGTCAGTTGGTTCTGCAGGAGCCTCCTCGCTCTGCCTCCCGTTCTGGTAGCTTTGGTACATCCCCATGATATTAATGTGGACCCCAGCATCCTCTAGGACATAACAGAAAATAGGATTTTAATCTTCTACCAGCAAATCCTTTTCTCATAGTCTGTAGAGGATGCTGGGCGCCCGCCTAGCGCTTTGTGATCCTGCAGTGGTTATTTAGTTCAGTACTGCTTAGTTATTGGTGAGTACTGTTTTGTTACTTGGTAAGTAATCCTGTTCAGCTGTTGCCGATGTTTCAAGCTAGTTAGCTTGGGTTGCCTTGCGTCACAACTGAGGGCTGAGGCTGACCAGAGGAAGCCTCAGTTGTAGGGGCTGAAGTGTAGGAGAACTTGGAAGGCTGTATTGGGTTCTTAGACATGCAGACTACTTCTGGAGCAAATGCCCGAAGGCGTGACCAAGACAACTTTGTAAAAAGTTAAAGAGTTTTATTGATGCTCAGCAGTGTTAGGTAACGATACAACGTAAACTGTAGATACTGGTGCAATGCCAAACAGGGTGAATACTTGTAAATGGTTGAGTAATGATTTGACACCAGTGTAATGGAAAGTCTATTGCAGAAACACTGGTGAAGCTGGAGATGGCCAACAGAACAACAATGATGACTTGAGATTGGTATTAGGAAACCGATGGTGTATTGAGTTTTGATGAAAGGCACCGATAGTGACTTGAGATCGGTGATAAGACACCGATGGTGAATTGAGATTGATGATGAGGCACCGATGGTGACTTGAGGTCGATGAGAGACACCGATGGTGACTTGAAACTGATGAGAGGCACTGATGGTAACTTGAAATTGGTGATGGGACACCAATGGTGACTTGAGATCGGCGATAGGGCACCGATGGTGACTTGAGATCGATGTTAGGACATCGATGGTGACTGGCAATATGAAACACAGCTGGAAGCTGGTAGCTAGAAGCTGGTACTGGATCACTGCCAACTGCTGGACACACTGCTGGTACACTTGCAAAGTCAGGCTGCACCGCCAGATGGTAGCTGGTGCGGGTCTCTAGTGGAGCTGAACTCAGGAGCTGGAATACCTGGAACAATAGCTGAATAACCACAACAGAGGGTTTGACAACCAAAGCACTGACATCTTTCCAGCCCAGGAACAGGATATTTATATGTGCTGGGAAGCAGGGATTGGCTGGCTTAATTAAGCAGAGTCCAGAGCGCAGCGGATAGGATGAAATAACCACATGTGACTGGAAAAACATGGCTGCGTCCATGTTAGCCTTTGGAGGGAAAGTGTGTTTGGTAATTCCATGTGGGGACAACAGCAATGGCGGCGGAGGCCGAGGAGAGCAGGAGACACACATGACAATGGCGACAGAAGCCGCAGGGAGCTGAAAGCGCCATTCTAGAATGTTACACATATGAAGCAGTGGCAATAGCGGCGGAGGCAGCGGAGGACAGGAGGCGCCATGCTTAGTGTTAAACTTGTGAAGCTGTTGTAATAGCGCAGCGGGGTCACAGGGAGACGACATGAAGTGGAGAGATCAGCACACCACACGCCGGCAACGTAGACAGGATCCCACCCTGGAACGCAGGAGATACTTGAACGGTAAGTAATGATGACCAGTTACCCGGATCGTGACACCTTGTGTGTGAGCTGGTGTGAATCTCGCCACTATCTGTTAAATCCTTCTCTCGAAGATGTCCGTCTCCTCGGGCACAGTTTGTAGACTGAGTCTGCTAGGAGGGGCACAGAGGGAGGAGCCAGCCCACACTCTCAAACTCTTAATGTGCCAATGGATCCTAGTGGACCCGTCTATACCCAATGGTATTAATGTGGACCCCAGCATCCTCTACGGACTACGGGAAAATGATTTACCAGTATGTAATTAAAAATAAGAATTTACTTACCGATAATTCTATTTCTCGTAGTCCGTAGTGGATGCTGGGGACTCCGTCAGGACCATGGGGAATAGCGGGCTCCGCAGGAGACAGGGCACATCTAAAAAAGCTTTTAGGTCACATGGTGTGTACTGGCTCCTCCCCCTATGACCCCCCTCCAAGCCTCAGTTAGGTACTGTGCCCGGACGAGCGTACACAATAAGGAAGGATCTTGAATCCCGGGTAAGACTCATACCAGCCACACCAATCACACCGTACCACTTGTGATCTGAACCCAGTTAACAGTATGATAACAAAACGAAGTAGCCTCTGAAAAGATGGCTCACAACAAGAATAACCCGATTTTTGTAACAATAACTATGTACAAGCATTGCAGACAAACCGCACTTGGGATGGGCGCCCAGCATCCACTACGGACTACGAGAAATAGAATTATCGGTAAGTAAATTCTTATTTTCTCTAACGTCCTAGTGGATGCTGGGGACTCCGTCAGGACCATGGGGATTATACCAAAGCTCCCAAACGGGCGGGAGAGTGCGGATGACTCTGCAGCACCGAATGAGAGAACTCCAGGTCCTCCTTAGCCAGAGTATCAAATTTGTAAAATTTTACAAACGTGTTCTCCCCTGACCACGTAGCTGCTCGGCAAAGTTGTAATGCCGAGACCCCTTGGGCAGCCGCCCAAGATGCGCCCACTTTCCTAGTGGAGTGGGCCTTTACAGATTTAGGCTGTGGCACGCCTGCCACAGAATGTGCAAGTTGGATTGTGCTACAGATCCAACGTGCAATCGTCTGTTTAGACGCAGGAGCACCCATCTTGTTGGGTGCCATACAATATAAACAGCAAGTCAGACTTTCTGACTCCAGCCGTCCTAAACTATATATATATATATATATATATATATATATATATATATATATATATATTTTTAGGGTCCTGACAACGTCTAGTAACTTGGAGTCCTCCAAGTCCCTAGAAGCCGCAGGCACCATAATAGGTTGTTTCAGGTGAAAAACCTGACACCCCCTTAGGAAGAAAACTGGAGACGAGTCCCAGTTCTGCCCTGTCCGAATGGAAAATTAAATATGGGCTTTTGCAAGACAAAGCCGCCCATTCTGACAAACGCCTGGCCGAGGCCAGGACCAACAGCATGGTCACTGTCCATGTGAGATATTGGTCAACAGCATGTTCACTTTCCATGTGATATATTTCAAATCCACAGATTTGAGCGGTTCAAACCAATATGATTTTAAGGAATCCCAACACTATGTTGAGATCCCACGGTGCCACTAGAGGCACAAAAAGGGGTGTATATGCAATACTCCCTTGACAATCTGGACTTCAGGAACTGAAGTCAATTCTTTTCGGAAGAAATTCTACAGGGCCGAAACTTAAAACCTTAAAGAACACCAATTTTAGGCTCAAAACACTCCTGTTTTCAGGAAGTGTAGAAATCGACCTAGTTGAATTTTCTTCGTGGGGCCTTCCTGGCCTCACCCACGCAACATATTTTTACCACATGTGGTGATGACGTTGTGCGATCACCTCCTTCCTGGCTTTGACCAGGGTAGGTATGACCTCTTATGGAATGCCTTTTTCCTTCAGGATCCGGCATTCAACCGCCATGCCGTCAAACGCAGCCGCGGTAAGTCTTGGAATAGACATGGTACCTGCTGAAGCAAGTCCCTTCTTAGCTCCCCAGGCCCTTAGTCCTCTGTGAGCATCTCTTGAAGTTCCGGGTACCAAGTCCCTCTTGGCCAATCCGGAGTCACGAGTATAGTTCATACTCCTCTATGTCTTATAATTCTCAATACCTTGGTTATGAGAAGCAGAGGAGGGAACACATACACCGACTGTTACACCCACGGTGTTACCAGGACATCCACAGCTATCGCCTGAAGGTCTCATGACCTGGCGCAATACCTGTCCCGTTTTTTGTTCGGGCGGGACGCCATCATTTCCACCTTTGGTCTTTGCCAATGGCTCACAATCATGCGGAAAAACTTCCCTATGAAGTTCCCACTCTCCCAGGTGGAGGTCATGCCTGCTGAGGAAGTCTGCTTCCCAGTCGTCCACTCCCGGAGAGAACACTGCTGACAGTGCTATCACATGATTTTCCGCCTAGCGAAAAATCCTTGCAGTGTTTTCACTGCCCTCCAGCTTCTTGTGTCGCCCTTTCTGTTTACGTGGGCGACTGCCGTGATGTTATCCCACTGGATCAATACCGGCTGACCTTGAAGCAGAGGTCTTGCTAAGTTTAGAGCCTTATAATTTCGCTCTTAGCTCCATCTATGTGGAGAGAATTCTCCAGACTTGATCACACTTTCCTGGAAATTTTTTCCCTGTGTGACTGCTCCCCAGCCTCTCAGGCTGGCCTCCGTGGTTACCAGCATCCAATCCTGAATGCTGAATCTGTGGCCCTCTAGAAGATGAGCACTCTGTAATCACCACAGGAGAGACACCCTTGTCCTTGGATATAGGGTTATCCGCTGATGCATCTGAAGATGCGATCCGGACCATTTGTCCAGCAGATCCCACTGAAGAGTTCTTGCGTGAAATCTGCCGAATGGAATTGCTTCGTAATAAGCCACCATTTTTACCAGGACTCTTGTGCAATGATGCACTGACACTTTTCCTGGTTTTAGGAGGATCCCGATTAGCTCGGATAACTCCCTGGCTTTCTCCTCTGGGAGAAACACCTTTTTCTGGACTGTGTCCAGAATTATCCCTATTAACAGTAGACGTGTCCTCGGAAAAGCTACGATTTTGGAATATTTAGAATCCACTCGTGCTGTCGTAGAACTATTAAAGATAGTGCTACTCCGACCTCCAACTGTTCTCTGGACCTTGCCCTTATCAGGAAAGCGTCCAAGTTTCTTTTAAGAAGAATCATCATTTCGGCCATTACCTTGGTAAAGACCCGGGGCGCCGTGGACAATCCAAACGGCAGCGTCTGAACTGATAGTGACAGTTCTGTACCACGAACCTGAAGTACCCTTGGTGAGAAGGGCAAATTTGGACATGTAGGTAAATGTCCCTGATATCCAGTGACACCATCTCGTCCCCTTCTTCCTGGTTCGCTATCACTGCTCTGAGTGACTCCATCTTGATTTGAACGCTTGTATGTAAGTGTTCAAATATTCCAGATCTCACCGAGCCGTTTGGCTTCAGTACCACAATATAGTGTGGAATAATACCCCCTCCCTTGTTGTAGGAGGGGTACTTTGATTATCACCTGCTGGGAATACAGCCTGTGAATTGTTTCCAATACTGCCTCCCTGTCGGAGGTAGACGTTGGTAAAACAGACTTCCGGAACTTGTGAGGAGGAGACGTCTCGAATTTCCAATGTACACCTGGGATACTACATGTAGGATCCAGGAGTCCCCTTGCGAGTGAGCCCACTGCGTGCTGAAACTCTTGAGATGACCCCCTACCGCACCTGAGTCCACTTGTACTGCCCCAGCGTCATGCTGCGGACTTGGCAGAAGCTGTGAAGGGCTTCTGTTCCTGGGAATGGGCTGCTTGCTGCAGTCTTCTTCCCTTTCCTCTACCCCTGGGCAGATATGACTGGCCTTTGCCCGCCTGCCCGTATGGGGACGAAAGGACTGAGACTGAAAAGACTGTGTCCTTTTCTGCTGAGATGTGACTCGGGGAACAAAAGGTGGATTTTTCAGCTGTCGCCATGGCCACCAGGTCCGATGGACCGCCCCTTTATACGGCAATACTTCCATGTGCCGTCTGGAATCTGCCTCACCTGACCACTGTCGTGTCTTCGTCTGGCAGATATGGACATCACATTTACTCTTGATGCCAGAATGCAAATATCCCTCTGCGCATCACGCATATATAGAAATGCATCCTTAAAATGCTCTATAGACAATAAAATCTTGTCCCTGTCAAGGGTATCAAAATTTTCAGTCAGGAAATCCGACCAAGCCCCCTCAGCGCTGCACATCCAGTCTGAGGCGATTGCTGGTCGTAGTATAACACCAGTATGTGTGTATATACTTCTTAGGCTATTTTTCAGCTTCCTATCAGCTGGCTCCTTGAGGGCGGCCGTATCTGGAGACGGTAACGCCACTTGTTTTTATAAGCGTGTGAGCGCCTTATCCACCCTAAGGTGTGTTTCCCAACTCGCCCTTACTTCTGGCGGGAAAGGGTATACCGCCCATAACTTTCTATCGGAGGAACCCCACGTATCATCACACACTTCATTTAATTTATCTGATTCAGGCAAAACTACAAGTAGTTTATTCACACCCTACAAAATACCCTTATTTGTGGTACTTGTAGTATCAGAAATATGTAACACCTCCTTCATGCCCTTAACATGTAACGTGTGGCCCTAAAGGAAAATACGTTTGTTTCTTCACCGTCGACACTGGAGTCAGTGTCCCTGAGGTAAATGGGCGTTTTTACAAGCCCATGGCGGTGTCTGAGACGCCTGGACAGGTACTAATTTGTTTGCCGGTCGTCTCATGTCGTCAACCGGCTCGCAGCGTGTTGACATGATCACGTACTTCCACAAGTAAGCCATCCATTCCGGTGTCGACTCCCTAGAGAGTGACATCACCATTACAGGCAATTTGCTCCGCCTCCTCACCAACATTTTCCTCATACATGTCGACACACACGTACCGACATACAGCACACACACAGGGAATGCTCTGATAGAGGACAGGACCCACTAGCCCTTTGGGGAGACAGAGGGAGAGTTTGCCAGCACACACCAAAATGCTATAATTATACAGGGACAACCTTTATAAAAGTGTTCCTCCCTTATAGCATTTAATATATATTTATATCGCCAAATCAGTGCCCCCCCTCTCTGTTTTAACCCTGTTTCTGTAGTGCAGTGCAGGGGAGAGCATGGGAGCCTTCCCCTCAGCCTTTCTGTGAGGGAAAATGGCGCTGTGTGCTGAGGAGAATAAGCTCCGCCCCTTTTTCGGCGGGTTTTTTCTCCCGGTTTTTAAGAACTGGCCTGGGTTAAAATACATACATATAGCCTTAATGGCTATATGTGATGTATTTATTTTGCCAATAAGGTACTTATATTGCTGCCCAGGGCGCCCCCAGCAGCGCCCTGCACCCTCCGTGACTAGGTCAGTGAGCCGTGTGACAACAATGGCGCACAGCTGCAGTGCTGTGCGCTACCTTCATGAAGACTGTGAAGTCTTCTGCCGCCTGTTTCCGGACCTCCGTTCTGCCGTCTTCTTCAGCGTCTGTAAGGGGGATCGGCGGCGCGGCTCCGGGACGAACCCCAGGCTGACCTGTGTTCCGACTCCCTCTGGAGCTCAGTGTCCAGTAGCCTAAGATCCCAATCCATCCTGCACGCAGGTGAGTTGGAGATCTCTCCCCTAAGTCCCTCGTTGCAGTGATCCTGTTGCCAGCAGGAATCACTGAATGAAACCTAAACAAAAAAAACTTTTCTAAACAGCTCTTTAAGAGAGCCACCTAGATTGCACCCTTCTCGGACGGGCACAAAAACCTAACTGAGGCTTGGAGGGGGGTCATAGGGGGAGGAGCCAGTACACACCATGTGACCTAAAAGCTTTTTTAGATGTGCCCTGTCTCCTGCGGAGCCCGCTATTCCCCATGGTCCTGACGGAGTCCCCAGCATCCACTAGGACGTTAGAGAAAACCTATTTAAAGCATCCCAAATTTCCGATGTGTCTTTACCAAGAAACAAAACTTCCCAGTCTATGTCGTTCAGTGCCTGTCTCAGCATATTGAAGTTGGCTTTTCTAAAGTTTAATGTTTTGGTTGATCCCTTATAGCTATGTTTCTTGAAACTGATGCTGAATGTGATCATATAGTGATCACTGTTTCCCAAGGTCTCCCCAACTGTAACGTTTGATATAATGTCCACATTATTGGTAATAACTAGGTCCAGAATATTATTACCTCTGGTTGGGTCCTCGACTAATTGAGACAAGTATTGATCCTTTAATGTGTTTAGAAACCTGCAGCTCCTAATTTTTACATATGAATCGTTACTCCAATTTATATCCAGATAGTTAAAATCCTGTAACACTAGGATGTCCCCTATTCCCGCAGCTTTTTCAATTTGCTGTAAGAGTTGTTCCTCGTCGTGTATGCTAATATCTGGTTGCTTGTAGCACATGCAAATGACTAGTTTCTTTATTTCAGTGCCCCCACTAGTGATCTCAACCCATAGTCACCAGTCCCCTCGTAAATAACATCTATTAAGTTTGGTTTTAGAGATGGTTTTACATAGAGACATACCCCTCCTCCCCTTTTGGTAGCCCTGTCCCTCCTGAAAAGTGAATATCCCTCCAAATTAATAACCCAGTCGTGAGAGTGGTCTCACCATGTTTCCGCAATACCTATAATATCACACTGATTTTTTTATATGAGCCATTCCAACTCCCCCATTTTACCTTATAGGCTTCTTGCGTTCGCAAGCATACATTTTATGTTAATATTTCCTTTGCCTGTTTGCTTTAATGGTAACTTACCATTATTTACAAGTGCCTATCTAGAATTACTCTTACCGACTGTTATTCTCTCCCCCCCCCCCCCCCATCATACCTAATACAGTCTTTCTTACTACGATCCCTGATTGTCCTATTAGGCTTTTCTAGCCCCCCCCCCCCCCTCTGATGTTAGTATTTTCCCTTATACTATGGACATTATTTTCTATATACCGTACTGTTGAACCATAAATGTCATAAGTTAATAATTTGGTAATTCCATGGGCAATACCTACGTCAGTAATTCCTGTGTAAATGCCCCTGCAAATACCCTTGCTGGCTGAACTTTCCCTCCCTCCTTCACCGCCCTCATTTTGTTCACTACCCCCATCCTTACTGTACTCACTGTTTGACCCATAACTTCTAGCTAAACCCTCCCCCCAGGCTCCTAGTTTGAAAGCTCCTCCAACCTTCTAACCATCCTGCCCCCTCCTCAGTCAGGTGCAATCCATCGCGACAAAAAAGATAGCGCCTGACTGAGAAGTCCGCCCAGTGTTCCAGGAACACAAACCCCTCCCTCCTGCACCAATCCCTGAGCCACACATTTACCTCCCTCATCTCCCTCTGGGGTAGATGTATTAACCTGGAGAAGGCATAAGGAAGTGATAAACCAGTGATATGTGCAAGGTGATAAAGGCACCAGCCAATCAGCTCCCATATGTAAATGAACAGTTAGGATCTGATTGGCTGGTGTGTTTATCACCTTGCACATATCACTGGTTTATCACTTCCTTATGCCTTCTCCAGGTTAATACATCTGACACCCTTAGTCTCCCTGGGCTAGCGCGTGGCATCGGTAATATGTTGGAGAATATTAGCCTAGATGTCCTTGCCATAAGTTTATTGCCCAATTCCCTATAGTCTTTCTTAAGTACATCCCACCTTCCACTATAATAATAGTGATACTTGCGTGTCCGGGGGATGCCAGGACCTCCTGCAGCAGCAACTAGACCCCAAGCACTCACTCCTGGAGCCGCAGCAGCAACTAGACCCCAAGCACTCACTCCTGGAGCCGCAGCAGCAACTAGACCCCAAGCACTCACTCCTGGAGCCGCAGCAGCAACTAGACCCCAAGCACTCACTCCTGGAGCCGCAGCAGCAACTAGACCCCAAGCACTCACTCCTGGAGCCGCAGCAGCAGCAGCGGTGCTATTACCTGATGCTCAGTAACCCCCCTCTCCCCACACACCTACAATCAATGCGGAATCAACCCCACAGCGTTCACGCCTGCTGCCTGCTCCCGCAGCTCAGCGCTCCCCTCTCACACACGATCACAACACTGATGATTGGCAGCCGCAGCGATTCCCCCTGCTGCTCGCTCCCACTCGCGCTCAGCACACGCCGGTCCCGGCAGGGACGGATCTAGACATTTCTTTTAGGGGGGGCGGTTTAAGAATCAATGCGGACTCCTCCCCTCTCTACTCATTACTCCTCCCACTTCTAGTCCAGCCCCTCCCAAACACAAAATATGAAACTTTCAAAGCAATGGGGAATTTAGCTGTTTTTGTGTGTGAGATAAGAGTAGTATTTTATTTTTTATTAAATTGTATTGTGATGCTAACTAATAAATGAGCAGCAGTGGGGGTCAGGGTGAAAGTCTGTGGCTGCACCTAAGAAAGGTGTACAGAACTGCCCATAGTCTGTCTGAGAGGAGACATGTCTCATGTTACAAGCAGGCTGCACAGACCTCTCTCTTCACCCAGTGCTGCTGCTATCACACAGAATGCATGTCTCTCTTCACTGATTGCTGAAGTCTGACCTGTAAGCAGACATCAGCTAAGTTGCCCAGTGCACACATACGGGACACTGACCTCCGTTACAAGCTGCAGACAAGGAGATTGGAATTTCTGGGGGGAGAAGGAAGGTGAGGAGGGGGGCTCCTCTTGCAGCTCAGTCAGGAGACATGATGCAGGGCAGACACTGGTGAGACGCGAGAGACTCCCAATCCCAGTAATGCTTTGCAACAGGCTGACCAGGCTCACACACAGGGAGACCAGAGGAGAGAGGAGGAGCAGGGGAGGAAGGCCAGCTCTGATTGGCTGGGACTCGGGAGAGCTCTCTCCTCCCTCTGCACAAGTGCTCAGCTCAATCCCGTCTATCTGTCTCACCCAGCTGTGACTCGCTCTGCTGTGGGAGGGGTTAATGCAGATCTCCGGTACACTGTGTACACAGCAGCACATGGAATGGAGCTGTGTGTTAGGGGGGGCGGTCGCCCCGTTCGCCCCCCCCTAAATCCGGCCCTGGGTCCCGGGGACTTCCGGTAATGGCGTACAGCTTCCGGTCTCTCAACACCTCCTCCGCCTCTGCCAGTACCTCCTCTCTTTGATGGCCCCACACCCTGGTTCTCTGTCTATACCTTGTACTTGTCCTATATTGCCTCACATTTTGTTTTCTTGTTTTGCGCATTTGTGTACTCTGTAATTGGGAGCTGCGGATCCCTTGTGTTGCCATATAAATAAAAGATGATGATGATGATAATAATAATAATGTTGTTTGGGGCAAATAGTTATTGGCATTTATAAATACAGTCCATTCTCCTGCCATGGTAAGTGTTTGTAGTTATACCTGTCCATATTTTACCTCCAGTCCTTATAGCACGTGGTGATGGCGCGAATGCCAAGTCCATATTAATCCCTGCAATATGCTCAGCAGCCAGTAGAGGTCGCCAGAACCTCTGTATTCCAGCCTGCGGCGCTGCGGCTGCTCCCGTGACACAGGCGGCTCAGCCTCCCACTCAGCGACCTCCTTCTGCGGCTGTGACAGTAGCTCGGCGGCGGCTGCAGGACGTGGTGAGTGTTCCCGGCTCCTTGTGGAATAATATAGATCATACATTGTCTTTCCTGCGGTATATGTGTGCGGTATATGCGTGTTCTGTGTGTAAATGTATCCTGTGTTGTACTGTGTAGATTACACCTGTGTCTTATGTATGTATGTATGTATGTATGTATGTATGTATGTATGTATGTATGATGTATGTAGTATGTATGTATGATGTATGTATTATGTATGTATGTATGATGTATGATGTATGTATTATGTATGTATGTATGTATGATGTATGTATTATGTATGTATGTATATATGTATGTATTATGTATGTATGTATTTATTGCAGTGTAGGTGTATATTACATGCACACACTCTATGTATATATGCATATGATAAGCAGGAATATGAATGATTATGTAATCTCTGTGTGTACATACATTGTAGAAAAGATATGAATGTATGTTGAATGAATGAATATATATATATTACACCCCCCCCCCCCCCCCCCCCTGTGTATGGGCATTTGAGGTATTTTTGGTACTGGTCAGTCACTGCGATCTGCGCTGTACGTGTAGAACATTAGGGTGACCTTCGTTATGTATTTTATATGGGATTGTGATAAGAATGCTGCCAGAGGGCAGTGCTATAGTTTCCTATGCCACAAGGGCGGTGCTGTACTAGCGAATCACAGCGCACATCTCCGGGATAAAGGCGCAGAAGTGCCAGGTTATCAATAAACCACCACACTTCAATATCAGCCACGTATGTTACCTTCTCAGACATTGGGCCCGATTCAGACCTGTTCGCTGCTGTGCGTTTTTGCAGCGGTCTGCGATCAGACAGCCTCCGCCCATATAAAGTGAAAACCCGTCCCGTGCATGTGTACGCCGCGCAAAAACTTCACCAGACAACGGACAGCTGCAAATCCGTTCTCACCATCGAATGATATTTCCATTATGCGCAGCCCAGGACTTACTCCTACAGGGCGATAGAATCCGGCTGATCGGGGCCAGAGCAGACATCACACACCCTCCCAGAAACCGCTTGGGCACGCCCACGTTCTCCCTGACACTCCCAGGAAACAGCCAGTTACCACCCCCAAATGTCTGCTTCCTGTCAATCACCTTGCGATCACAATCCTGTTGCTGTTTGACGTCACGCGGTGCATGCGCAGTCATTCGTTAATCGTCCGCTGTGCGAGTTCGCACAACATTGATCAGGTCTGAATCGGGCCCATGGTTCTATACTGTGTGTAGCCTCCGTGTTTGCTTCATGCACATGCTGATCTACAACTCCTACATATTACACAGCAGAGCGAATACACCAATCATCTCTCTTGTCAAACATGACTGTGTGTGGGGGGGGGGGGCTGGGGGTGTACAGGGCCCTGGTCCATGGAAGCCAAATTGCGTGTGTGTGGGGCAGAAAGTGACGTGCGTTTAACAGTAGCTCCCGCATTGATCCATGCGGCCACTTTTCTTTGCCAAGGCTGTGTCCAAGGTTATTTCAGCTATGGGGTATATGCAATTAGCGGCGAATCGCGGCAAATTATCGCCGTTTTTAAATTCGACACAATTCGACCGTCCAATTTCGGCAAGTGGTTGCCGAAATTCACCATATTCAATGGAAAACGGATTCGACAGTCCCGCGGGCGAAAAACGTCCGATTTGACGGATTTTGCCGCGATTTAAAAAAAACGGGAAAAACCCGAAAAAAAATGGCGTGGGGTCCCCCCTCCAAAGCATAACCAGCCTCGGGCTCTTCGAGCTGGTCCTGGTTCTAAAAATCCGGGGGAAAAATGGACAGGGGATCCCCCGTATTTTTAAAACCAGCACCGGGCTCTGCGCCTGGTGCTGGTGCAAAAAATACGGGGGACAAAAAGAGTAGGGGTCCCCCGTATTTTTTACACCAGCATCGGGCTCCACTAGCTGGACAGATAATGCCACAGCCGGGGGTCACTTTTATACAGTGCCCTGCGGCCGTGACATTAAATATCCAACTAGTCACCCCTGGCCGGGGTACCCTGGGGGAGTGGGGACCCCTTCAATCAAGGGGTCCCCCCCCCAGCCACCCAAGGGCCAGGGGTGAAGCCCAAGGCTGTCCCCCCCCATCCAAGGGCTGTGGATGGGAGGCTGATAGCCTTGAGGAAAATGACATGAATATTGTTTTTCCCAGTAGTACTACAAGTCCCAGCAAGCCTCCCCCGCAAGCTGGTACTTGGAGAACCACAAGTACCAGCATGCGGGAGAAAAACGGGCCCGCTGGTACCTGTAGTACTACTGGAAAAAAAATACCCAAATAAAAACAGGAGACACACATCGTGACAAGTACAACTTTATTACACACTGCCGACACACACATACTTACCTATGTTGACACGCCGACTGCCACAGTCTCCGACGATCCGAGGGTACCTGTGAAAAAAATTATACTCACCTGCCAGTGTCCAGAGATAAATCCACGTCCAGAGATAAAATCCTCGTACTTGGCAAAAAAAAAACACGAACACCCGACCACCGGACTGAAAGGGGTCCCATGTTGACACATGAGACCCCTTTCCCCGAATGCCGGGACCCCACGTGACTGCTGTCACTGAGGTCCCTTCAGCCAATCAGGAAGTGCCACGTCGTAGCTCTCACCTGATTGGCTGTGTGCGTCTGAGCTCAGACAGCGCATCGCACAGCTCCCTCCATTACTTTTAATGGTGGGAACTTTGCCGTCAGCGGCGGGGTTACCCGCGGTCAGCCACTGACCGCGGGTGACTCCACCACTAACTGCAAAGTTCCCACCATTGAATATAATGGAGAGGCTTTGTGATGCGCTGTCTGGCAGCTCAGACGTGCACAGAGCCAATCAGCAGAGTGCAAGGACGTTGTCTGCATTCGTGGAAAGGGGTCTCATGTGTCAACATGGGACCCCTTTCAGTCCGCTGGTCGGGTGTTCGTTTTGTTGTTTTGACAAGTACGAGGATTTATCTCTGGACCCTGGATCAGGTGAGTATAATTATCTTTTATTTTCAGGTACCCGTGGATTCTACTTGGAGAAGAGGACCGACTGCTTCGTGTCAACATAGGTAAGTATGTGTGTGTCGGCAGTGTGTAATAAAGTTGTACTTGTCACGGTGTGTGTCTCCTGTTTTCATTTGGGTATTTTTTTCCAGTAGTACTACAGGTACCAGCGGGCACGTTTTTCTCCCGCATGCTGGTACTTGTGGTTCTCCAAGTACCAGCTTGCGGGGGAGGCTTGCTGGGACTTGTAGTACTACTGGGAAAAACAATATTCATGTCATTTTCCTCAAGGCTATCAGCCTCCCATCCGCAGCCCTTGGATGGGGGGGGACAGCCTCGGGCTTCACCCCTGGCCCTTGGGTGGCTGGGGGGGGACCCCTTGATTGAAGGGGTCCACACACCCCCAGGGTACCCCGGCCAGGGGTGACTAGTTGGATATTTAATGCCACGGCCGCAGGGCACTGTATAAAAGTGACCCCCGGCTGTGGCATTATCTGTCCAGCTAGTGGAGCCCGATGCTGGTGTAAAAAATACGGGGGACCCCTACTCTTTTTGTCCCCCGTGTTTTTTGCACGAGCACCAGGCGCAGAGCCTGGTGCTGGTTTTAAAAATACGGGGGATCCCCTGTCCATTTCCCCCCCAGATTTTTAGAACCAGGTCCGGCTCGAAGAGCCCGAGGCTGGTTATGCTTTGGAGGGGGGACCCCACGCCATTTTTTTTCTGGGATTTTACCATTCCATCTAAAAAAATAAAAATATTATTTTTAAAAATATATAAATAATACTTGTGCCTCCAAAAAAGACAAACCAAGTACCTAATCCCTTCTAATATAAATAGATATGCTATTACCAAGAAAAAAAACCACAAAAAAAACATGTTTTAAATTTTTTTTTATTAGTTTCACCCACCAAAGTGTGGCGGATTGAAAATGACGAATTTACTGTCTAAAAGCACTGTTGTCGAATTTCCAAACTTCAATTGAATATACTTTGGTCGAATTGCAGCACTTGTATCATTGCAGAAAAGCCGAATTTCAAAAAGTCGAATTTTGATAGTCCGTTTTTTTGATGGAAAGTACTGAATTGCATTGTCGATTTTTTTTTTTTTTGGCGAAAAAGTCCCGGAATTCGACAATTTCGGGAATTCGACCGCAATTGCATATACCCCTATGTGTATATAAGGGAAACTAGGAATAACGCTACGACCCCTCTTCACCCTAATCCAAACCCTAACCCCTAATACGTACCCTTAACCCTACAACACTATGTGTGACGGGCTGGATTGCCCGGGTAAACCCTGTTGACAGCGCATGTGTGTAAGGGTTACTTAGCATTTGTGCTGTCCGCTATGTGTGGGAAAATGGCACAAGGCTCAGTGTTAAACAAGTGTACAGGATGTGCAAGGTAGCCATACGCTGCCAGCCGTAGACCTAAAGGTGGGTACACTCTAGGCGATGTGCTCCGTGAGTTACATCACCTGGTGTGTCCTCCCGGCCCGCCCGATGGCGGGCATACACACTGTGCGCTATCGCTAGCGATATCGCACAGTGACGTCATGTCGTGGCCATGCTGTACATGCCTCTGGATGATGAGTTTAAATTGAGCTACATGTACGGCCGAACGACCCGCAGGGTGAGCATTGGCCGTCGTCAGTTGCATACACACTGGGCAATCTAATAAACAATATCGCTCAGAAGGGGGAAAATTAGCGATATCGTATCGCCCAGTGTGTATGCACTTTTAGTCTCACAAATTGGCTGCTATGTCTATTATTATGGCAGGTTGGGTATGAAATCCCAGTAGTCCGTATCCCCACCGATCCTGGTAGGTATGTAAACCCTACCCCCAACCTACCACTCCCGCAACCTAACCGTCCCCTCCTGATGCCTTACCTGCAGCCTACCTCTAAGCCTCCCCACGCAGCCTAACTCTAACCATCCCCTCCCGAAGCCTTACCTGCAGCCTAACCATAACCTTCCCCACGCAGCCTAACCCTAACCGTCCACTCCCGAAGTCTTACCCGTAGCCTAACCCTAACCGTCCCCTCCCGAAGCCTTACCCGTAGCCTAACCCTAACCTTCCCCATGCAGCTTAAAACTAACCGTCCCCTCCCGAAGCCTTACCCGTAGCCTAACCCTCACCTTCCCCATGCAGCCTAAAACTAACCGTCCCCTCCCGAAGCCTTACCCGTAGCCTAACCCTAACCTTCCCCATGCAGCCTAACCCTAACCGTCCACTCCCGAAGTCTTACCCGTAGCCTAACCCTAACCGTCCCCTCCCGAAGCCTTACCCGTAGCCTAACCCTAACCTTCCCCATGCAGCTTAAAACTAACCGTCCCCTCCCGAAGCCTTACCCGTAGCCTAACCCTCACCTTCCCCATGCAGCCTAAAACTAACCGTCCCCTCCCGAAGCCTTACCCGTAGCCTAACCCTAACCTTCCCCACGCAGCCTATAACTAACCGTCCCCTCCCGAAGCCTTACCCGTAGCCTAACCCTAACCTTCCCCATGCAGCCTAACCCTAACCTTCCCCACGCAGCCTATCCATAACCGTCCCCTCCCGAAGCCTTACCCGTAGCCTAACCCTAATCTTCCCCACGCAGCCTAACCCTAACAGTCCCCTCCCGAAGCCTTACCTGCAGCCTAACCATAACCTTCCCCACGCAGCCTAACCCTAACCGTCCACTCCCGAAGTCTTACCCGTAGCCTAACCCTAACCGTCCCCTCCCGAAGCCTTACCCGTAGCCTAACCCTAACCTTCCCCATGCAGCTTAAAACTAACCGTCCCCTCCCGAAGCCTTACCCGTAGCCTAACCCTCACCTTCCCCATGCAGCCTAAAACTAACCGTCCCCTCCCGAAGCCTTACCCGTAGCCTAACCCTAACCTTCCCCATGCAGCCTAACCCTAACCGTCCACTCCCGAAGTCTTACATACAGCCTAACTCTAACCTTCCCCACGCAGCCTATCCCTATCCGTCCCCTCCCGAAGCCTTACCCGTAGCCTAACCCTAACCTTCCCCATGCAGCCTATCCCTAACCGTCCCCTCCCGAAGCCTTACCTACAGCCTAACCCTAACCTTCCCCACGCAGCCTATCCCTAACCGTCCCCTCCCGAAGCCTTACCTGCAGCCTACCTCTAACCCTCCCCACGCAGCCTAACTCTAACCATCCCCTCCCGAAGCCTTACCTGCAGCCTAACCATAACCTTCCCCATGCAGCCTAACCCTAACCGTCCACTCCCGAAGTCTTACCCGTAGCCTAACCCTAACCGTCCCCTCCCGAAGCCTTACCCGTAGCCTAAGCCTAACCTTCCCCACGCAGCCTATCCCTAACCGTCCCCTCCCGAAGCCTTACCTGCAGCCTAACCCTAACCTTCCCCATGCAGCCTAAAACTAACCGTCCCCTCCCGAAGCCTTACCCGTAGCCTAACCCTAACCTTCCCCACGCAGCCTATAACTAACCGTCCCCTCCCGAAGCCTTACCCGTAGCCTAACCCTAACCTTCCCCATGCAGCCTAACCCTAACCTTCCCCACGCAGCCTATCCCTAACCGTCCCCTCCCGAAGCCTTACCTACAGCCTAACTCTAACCTTCCCCACGCAGCCTATCCCTAACCGTCCCCTCCCAAAGCCTTACCCGTAGCCTAACCTCCCCCACGCAGCCTATCCCTAACCGTCCCCTCCCAAAGCCTTACCCGTAGCCTAACCCTAACCTTCCCCACGCAACCTATCCCTAACCGTCCCCTCCCGAAGCCTTACCTACAGCCTAACCCTAACCTTCCCCACGCAGCATTTCCCTTACCGTCCCCTCCCGAATCCTTACCCGTAGCCTAAGCCTAACCTTCCCCACGCAGCCTATCCCTAACCGTCCCCTCCCGAAGCCTTACCCGTAGCCTAACCCTAACCTTCCCCACGCAGCCTAACCCTAACAGTCCCCTCCGGAATCCTTACCTGCATCCTAACCCTAACCTTCCCCACGCAGCCTATCCCTAACCGTCCCCTCCCAAAGCCTTACCCGTAGCCTAACCCTAACCTTCCCCACGCAGCCTAACCCTAACAGTCCCCTCCCGAAGCCTTACATACAGCCTAACTCTAACCTTCCCCGCGCAGCCTATCCCGATCCGTCCCCTCCCGAAGCCTTACCCGTAGCCTAACCCTAACCTTCCCCATGCAGCCTATCCCTAACCGTCCCCTCCCGAAGCCTTACCTACAGCCTAACCCTAACCTTCCTCACGCAGCCTATCCCTAACCGTCCCCTCCCGAAGCCTTACCTGCAGCCTAACCCTAACCTTCCCCATGCAGCCTAAAACTAACCGTCCCCTCCCGAAGCCTTACCCGTAGCCTAACCCTAACCTTCCCCATGCAGCCTAAACCTAACCTTCCCCACGCAGCCTATCCCTAACCATCCCCTCCCGAAGCCTTACCCGTAGCCTAACCCTAACCCGTAGCCTAACCCTAACCTTCCCCACGCAGCCTATCACTAACCGTCCCCTCCCGAAGCCTTACCCGTAGCTTAACTCTAACCTCCCCCACGCAGCCTTTCCCTAACCGTCCCCTCCCGAAGCCTTACCCGTAGCCTAACCCTAACCTTCCCCACGCAGCCTATCCCTAACCGTCCCCTCCCGAAGCCTTACCCGTAGCCTAAGCCTAACCTTCCCCACGCAGCCTATCCCTAACCGTCCCCTCCCGAAGCCTTACCCGTAGCCTAAGCCTAACCTTCCCCACGCAGCCTATCCCTAACCGTCCCCTCCCGAAGCCTTACCCGTAGCCTAACCCTAACCTTCCCCATGCAGCCTAAACCTAACCTTCCCCACGCAGCCTATCCCTAACCGTCCCCTCCCAAAGCATTACCCGTAGCCTAACTCTAACCTCCCCCACGCAGCCTTTCCCTAACCGTCCCCTCCCGAAGCCTTACCCGTAGCCTAACCCTAACCTTCCCGACGCAGCCTATCCCTAACCGTCCCCTCCCGAAGCCTTACCCGTAGCCTAACCCTAACCTTCCCGACGCAGCCTATCCCTAACCGTCCCCTCCCGAATCCTTACCCGTAGCCTAAGCCTAACCTTCCCCACGCAGCCTATCCCTAACCGTCCCCTCCCGAAGCCTTACCCATAGCCTAACCCTAACCTTCCCCATGCAGCCTAACTCTAACCTCCCCCACGCAGCCTATCCCTAACCTTCCCCTCCCGAAGCCTTACCCGTAGCCTAACTCTAACCTCCCCCACGCAGCCTATCCCTAACCGTCCCCTCCCGAAGCCTTACCCGTAGCCTAACCCTAACCTTCCCCATGCAGCCTATCCCTAACCGTCCCCTCCCGAAGCCTTACCCGTAGCCTTAACCCTAACCTCCCCCACGCAGCCTATCCCTAACCGTCCCCTCCCGAAGCCTTACCCGTAGCCTAACCCTAACCTTCCCCACGCAGCCTATCCCTAACCGTCCCCTCCCGAAGCCTTACCTGCAGCCTAACCCTAACCTTCCCCATGCAGCGTAAAACTAACCGTCCCCTCCCGAAGCCTTACCTGTAGCCTAACCCTAACCTTCCCCATGCAGCCTAAACCTAACCTTCCCCACGCAGCCTATCCCTAACCGTCCCCTCCCGAAGCCTTACCCGTAGCCTAACCCTAACCTTCCCCACGCAGCCTAACCCTAACCGTCCCCTCCCGAAGCCTTACCTACATCCTAACCCTAACCTTCCCCATGCAGCCTATCCATAACCGTCCCCTCCCGAAGCCTTACCCGTAGCCTAACCCTAACCTTCCCCACGCAGCCTATCCCTAACCGTCCCCTCCCGAAGCCTTACCCGTAGCCTAACCCCAACCTCACCCACGCAGCCTATCCCTAACCGTCCCCTCCCGAAGCCTTACCTGTAGCCTTAACCCTAACCTTCCCCACGCAGCCTATCCCTAACAGTCCCCTCCCGAATCCTTACCCGTAGCCTAAGCCTAACCTTCCCCACGCAGCCTATCCCTAACCGTCCCCTCCCGAAGCCTTACATGCAGCCTAACCCTAACCTTCCCCATGCAGCCTAAAACTAACCGTCCCCTCCCGAAGCCTTACCCGTAGCCTAACCCTAACCTTCCCCATGCAGCCTAAACCTAACCTTCCCTACGCAGCCTATCCCTAACCTTCCCCTCCCGAAGCCTTACCCATAGCCTAACCCTAACCTTCCCCATGCAGCCTAAACCTAACCTTCCCTACGCAGCCTATCCCTAACCGTCCCCTCCCGAAGCCTTACATGCAGCCTAACCCTAACCTTCCCCATGCAGCCTAAACCTAACCTTCCCCTCCCGAAGCCTTACCCGTAGCCTAACCCTAACCTTCCCCACGCAGCCTATCCCTAACAGTCCCCTCCCGAATCCTTACCCGTAGCCTAAGCCTAACCTTCCCCACGCAGCCTATCCCTAACCGTCCCCTCCCGAAGCCTTACATGCAGCCTAGCCCTAACCTTCCCCATGCAGCCTAAAACTAACCGTCCCCTCCCGAAGCCTTACCCGTAGCCTAACCCTAACCTCCCCCACGCAGCCTAACCCTAACCGTCCCCTCCCGAAGCCTTACCTACATCCTAACCCTAACCTTCCCCACGCAGCCTATCCCTAACCGTCCCCTCCCAAAGCCTTACCCGTAGCCTAACCCTAACCTTCCCCACGCAGCCTAACCCTAACAGTCCCCTCCCGAAGCCTTACATACAGCCTAACTCTAACCTTCCCCACGCAGCCTATCCCTATCCGTCCCCTCCCGAAGCCCTACCCGTAGCCTAACCCTAACCTTCCCCACGCAGCCTATCCCTATCCGTCCCCTCCCGAAGCCTTACCCGTAGCCTAACCCTAACCTTCCCCATGCAGCCTATCCCTAACCGTCCCCTCCCGAAGCCTTACCTACAGCCTAACCCTCACCTTCCCCACGCAGCCTATCCCTAACTGTCCCCTCCCGAAGCCTTACCCGTAGCCTAACCCTAACCTTCCCCATGAAGCCTAAACCGAACCTTCCCCACGCAGCCTATCCCTAACCATCCCCTCCCGAAGCCTTACCCGTAGCCTAACCCCAACCTCACCCACGCAGCCTATCCCTAACCGTCCCCTCCCGAAGCCTTACCTGTAGCCTAACCCTAACCTTCCCCACGCAGCCTATCCCTAACAGTCCCCTCCCGAATCCTTACCCGTAGCCTAAGCCTAACCTTCCCCACGCAGCCTATCCCTAACCGTCCCCTCCCGAAGCCTTACATGCAGCCTAGCCCTAACCTTCCCCATGCAGCCTAAAACTAACCGTCCCCTCCCGAAGCCTTACCCGTAGCCTAACCCTAACCTTCCCCATGCAGCCTAAACCTAACCTTCCCTACGCAGCCTATCCCTAACCTTCCCCTCCCGAAGCCTTACCCATAGCCTAACCCTAACCTTCCCCATGCAGCCTAAACCTAACCTTCCCCTCCCGAAGCCTTACCCGTAGCCTAACCCTAACCTTCCCCACGCAGCCTATCCCTAACAGTCCCCTCCCGAATCCTTACCCGTAGCCTAAGCCTAACCTTCCCCACGCAGCCTATCCCTAACAGTCCCCTCCCGAAGCCTTACATGCAGCCTAGCCCTAACCTTCCCCATGCAGCCTAAAACTAACCGTCCCCTCCCGAAGCCTTACCCGTAGCCTAACCCTAACCTCCCCCACGCAGCCTAACCCTAACCGTCCCCTCCCGAAGCCTTACCTACATCCTAACCCTAACCTTCCCCACGCAGCCTATCCCTAACCGTCCACTCCCAAAGCCTTACCCGTAGCCTAACCCTAACCTTCACCACGCAGCCTAACCCTAACAGTCCCCTCCCGAAGCCTTACATACAGCCTAACTCTAACCTTCCCCACGCAGCCTATCCCTATCCGTCCCCTCCCGAAGCCTTACCCGTAGCCTAACCCTAACCTTCCCCACGCAGCCTATCCCTATCCGTCCCCTCCCGAAGCCTTACCCGTAGCCTAACCCTAACCTTCCCCATGCAGCCTATCCCTAACCGTCCCCTCCCGAAGCCTTACCTACAGCCTAACCCTAACCTTCCCCACGCAGCCTATCCCTAACCGTCCCCTCCCGAAGCCTTACCTGCAGCCTACCTCTAACCCTCCCCACGCAGCCTAACTCTAACCATCCCCTCCCGAAGCCTTACCTGCAGCCTAAGCCTAACCTTCCCCACGCAGCCAATCCCTAACCGTCCCCTCCCGAAGCCTTACCCGTAGCCTAACCCTAACCTTCCCCACGCAGCCTAACCCTAACCTTCCCCATGCAGCCTATAACTAACCGTCCCCTCCCGAAGCCTTACCCGTAGCCTAACCCTAACCTTCCCCATGCAGCCTAACCCTAACCTTCCCCACGCAGCCTATCCCTAACCGTCCCCTCCCGAAGCCTTACCTACAGCCTAACTCTAACCTTCCCCACGCAGCCTATCCCTAACCGTCCCCTCCCAAAGCCTTACCCGTAGCCTAACCTCCCCCACGCAGCCTATCCCTAACCGTCCCCTCCCAAAGCCTTACCCGTAGCCTAACCCTAACCTTCCCCACGCAACCTATCCCTAACCGTCCCCTCCCGAAGCCTTACCTACAGCCTAACCCTAACCTTCCCCACGCAGCATTTCCCTTACCGTCCCCTCCCGAATCCTTACCCGTAGCCTAAGCCTAACCTTCCCCACGCAGCCTATCCCTAACCGTCCCCTCCCGAAGCCTTACCCGTAGCCTAACCCTAACCTTCCCCACGCAGCCTAACCCTAACAGTCCCCTCCGGAATCCTTACCTGCATCCTAACCCTAACCTTCCCCACGCAGCCTATCCCTAACCGTCCCCTCCCAAAGCCTTACCCGTAGCCTAACCCTAACCTTCCCCACGCAGCCTAACCCTAACCGTCCCCTCCCGAAGCCTTACCCGTAGCCTAACCCTAACCTTCCCCATGCAGCCTAAACCTAACCTTCCCCACGCAGCCTATCCCTAACCATCCCCTCCCGAAGCCTAACCCGTAGCCTAACCCTAACCCGTAGCCTAACCCTAACCTTCCCCACGCAGCCTATCACTAACCGTCCCCTCCCGAAGCCTTACCCGTAGCCTAACTCTAACCTCCCCCACGCAGCCTATCCCTAACCGTCCCCTCCCGAAGCCTTACCCGTAGCCTAACCCTAACCTTCCCCACGCAGCCTATCCCTAACCGTCCCCTCCCGAAGCCTTACCCGTAGCCTAAGCCTAACCTTCCCCACGCAGCCTATCCCTAACCGTCCCCTCCCGAAGCCTTACCCGTAGCCTAACCCTAACCTTCCCCATGCAGCCTAAACCTAACCTTCCCCACGCAGCCTATCCCTAACCGTCCCCTCCCGAAGCCTTACCCGTAGCCTAACCCTTACCCGTAGCCTAACCCTAACCTTCCCCACGCAGCCTATCCCTAACCGTCCCCTCCCGAAGCCTTACCCGTAGCCTAACTCTAACCTCCCCCACGCAGCCTTTCCCTAACCGTCCCCTCCCGAAGCCTTACCCGTAGCCTAACCCTAACCTTCCCGACGCAGCCTATCCCTAACCGTCCCCTCCCGAAGCCTTACCCGTAGCCTAACCCTAACCTTCCCGACGCAGCCTATCCCTAACCGTCCCCTCCCGAATCCTTACCCGTAGCCTAAGCCTAACCTTCCCCACGCAGCCTATCCCTAACCGTCCCCTCCCGAAGCCTTACCCATAGCCTAACCCTAACCTTCCCCATGCAGCCTAACTCTAACCTCCCCCACGCAGCCTATCCCTAACCTTCCCCTCCCGAAGCCTTACCCGTAGCCTAACTCTAACCTCCCCCATGCAGCCTATCCCTAACCGTCCCCCCCCGAAGCCTTACCCGTAGCCTAACCCTAACCTTCCCCATGCAGCCTATCCCTAACCGTCCCCTCCCGAAGCCTTACCCGTAGCCTTAACCCTAACCTCCCCCACGCAGCCTATCCCTAACCGTCCCCTCCCGAAGCCTTACCCGTAGCCTAACCCTAACCTTCCCCACGCAGCCTATCCCTAACCGTCCCCTCCCGAAGCCTTACCTACATCCTAACCTTCCCCATGCAGCCTATCCCTAACCGTCCCCTCCCGAATCCTTACCCGTAGCCTAACCCTAACCTTCCCCACGCAGCCTATCCCTAACCGTCCCCTCCCGAAGCCTTACCCGTAGCCTAACCCCAACCTCACCCACGCAGCCTATCCCTAACCGTCCCCTCCCGAAGCCTTACCTGTAGCCTAACCCTAACCTTCCCCACGCAGCCTATCCCTAACAGTCCCCTCCCGAAGCCTTACCTGTAGCCTAAGCCTAACCTTCCCCACGCAGCCTATCCCTAACCGTCCCCTCCCGAAGCCTTACATGCAGCCTAGCCCTAACCTTCCCCATGCAGCCTAAAACTAACTGTCCCCTCCCGAAGCCTTACCCGTAGCCTAACCCTAACCTTCCCCATGCAGCCTAAACCTAACCTTCCCTACGCAGCCTATCCCTAACCTTCCCCTCCCGAAGCCTTACCCATAGCCTAACCCTAACCTTCCCCATGCAGCCTAAACCTAACCTTCCCCTCCCGAAGCCTTACCCGTAGCCTAACCCTAACCTTCCCCACGCAGCCTATCCCTAACAGTCCCCTCCCGAATCCTTACCCGTAGCCTAAGCCTAACCTTCCCCACGCAGCCTATCCCTAACCATCCCCTCCCGAAGCCTTACATGCAGCCTAGCCCTAACTTTCCCCATGCAGCCTAAAACTAACCGTCCCCTCCCGAAGCCTTACCCGTAGCCTAACCCTAACCTCCCCCACGCAGCCTAACCCTAACCGTCCCCTCCCGAAGCCTTACCTACATCCTAACCCTAACCTTCCCCACGCAGCCTATCCCTAACCGTCCCCTCCCAAAGCCTTACCCGTAGCCTAACCCTAACCTTCCCCACGCAGCCTAACCCTAACAGTCCCCTCCCGAAGCCTTACATACAGCCTAACTCTAACCTTCCCCACGCAGCCTATCCCTATCCGTCCCCTCCCGAAGCCTTACCCGTAGCCTAACCCTAACCTTCCCCACGCAGCCTATCCCTATCCGTCCCCTCCCGAAGCCTTACCCGTAGCCTAACCCTAACCTTCCCCATGCAGCCTATCCCTAACCGTCCCCTCCCGAAGCCTTACCTACAGCCTAACCCTAACCTTCCCCACGCAGCCTATCCCTAACCGTCCCCTCCCGAAGCCTTACCTGCAGCCTAACCCTAACCTTCCCCATGCAGCCTAAAACTAACCGTCCCCTCCCGAAGCCTTACCCGTAGCCTAACCCTAACCTTCCCCATGCAGCCTAAACCTAACCTTCCCCACGCAGCCTATCCCTAACCGTCCCCTCCCGAAGCCTTACCCGTAGCCTAACCCTAACCCTTACCCGTAGCCTAACCCTAACCTTCCCCACGCAGCCTATCCCTAACCGTCCCCTCCCGAAGCCTTACCCGTAGCCTAACCCTAACCCTTACCCGTAGCCTAACTCTAACCTCCCCCACGCAGCCTATCCCTAACCGTCCCCTCCCGAAGCCTTACCCGTAGCCTAACCCTAACCTTCCCCATGCAGCCTATCCCTAACCGTCCCCTCCCGAAGCCTTACCCGTAGCCTAACCCTAACCTCCTCCACGCAGCCTATCCCTAACCGTCCCCTCCCGAAGCTTTACCTACAGCCTAACCCTAACCTTCCCCACCCAGCCTATCCCTAACAGTCCCCTCCCGAATCCTTACCCGTAGACTAAGCCTAACGTTCCCCACGCAGCCTATCCCTAACCGTCCCCTCCCGAAGCCTTACCTGCAGCCTAACCCTAACCTTCCCCATGCAGCGTAAAACTAACCGTCCCCTCCCGAAGCCTTACCTGTAGGCTAACCCTAACCTTCCCCACGCAGCCTAAACCTAACCTTCCCCACGCAGCCTATCCCTAACCGTCCCCTCCCGAAGCCTTACCCGTAGCCTAACCCTAACCTTCCCCACGCAGCCTAACCCTAACCGTCCCCTCCCGAAGCCTTACCTACATCCTAACCCTAACCTTCCCCACGCAGCCTATCCCTAACCGTCCCCTCCCGAAGCCTTACCCGTAGCCTAACCCTAACCTTCCCCACGCAACCTATCCCTAACCGACCCCTCCCGAAGCCTTACCCGTAGCCTAACCCTAACCTTCCCCACGCAGCCTATCCCTAACAGTCCCCTCCCGAATCCTTACCCGTAGCCTAACCCTAACCTTCCCCACGCAGCCTATCCCTAACCGTCCCCTCCCGATGCCTTACATGCAGCCTAGCCCTAACCTTCCCCATGCAGCCTAAAACTAACCGTCCCCTCCCGAAGCCTTACCCGTAGCCTAACCCTAACCTTCCCCATGCAGCCTAAACCTAACCTTCCCCACGCAGCCTATCCCTAACCGTCCCCTCCCGAAGCCTTACCCGTAGCCTAACCCTTACCCGTAGCCTAACCCTAACCTTCCCCACGCAGCCTATCCTTAACCGTCCCCTCCCGAAGCCTTACCCGTAGCCTAACTCTAACCTTCCCTACGCAGCCTATCCCTAACCGTCCCCTCCCGAAGCCTTACCCGTAGCCTAACCCTAACCTTCCCTACGCAGCCTATCCCTAACCGTCCCCTCCCGAAGCCTTACCTACAGCCTAACCCTAACCTTCCCCACGCAGCCTATCCCTAACCGTCCCCTCCCGAAGCCTTACCTACAGCCTAACCCTAACCTTCCCCACGCAGCCTAACCCTAACCGTCCCCTCCCGAAGCCTTACCTACAGCCTAACCCTAACCTTTCCCACGCAGCCTAACCCTAACCGTCCCCTCCCGAAGTCTTACCCGTAGCCTAACCCTAACCGTCCCCTCCCGAAGCCTTACCTACAGCCTAACCCTAACCTACTCCTTACACTTCCCCCCCCCTTACTTACCAGCGGGATTCTGACCGTGGGGATCCTGGGCCTAAATAATTGATATAGCAATATTACAATAGTGAAGTTTGTGAGTTTGTTCACTTTTAGGAACGTCGTCGCTATTGGGTACGTTATGATTGGACTGCAGTATAATTCTCCATTGTGTGGGTGTGGTAAACTAGATCTACATAAAATAGACAGTAGGTCGAAACCATGTGGTCGACATGGAAAAAGTTGACAGGGTCAAAAGGGCGACAGGTACAAAAAGTTAACGTGGTTAAACGGTCAACTTGAAAATGGTTGACACAAAAAAAGGTCAACACATGATTTTTTTTATATTTTTGTCCAAATTTTGTCCATTTCGCAGTGTGTGACCATGATTAATGTAGACCCGTGCGGGGTCGCTTCATGCAGCGTGATCGCTGCGCTCGGCACAGGTTATTGTTCCCAGGCGTAGTCCACGTGGGTGTAGTATGGTATACTGTGCGCCTGGATCCCGACATTCGGCATACAGAAGACCACCCGTCCACGTGGGTGGTAAATGAAGCAAAAGCTGTAAAATTTGTAAAAACCTTGAATAAAACGTGTCGACTATTGTCATGTCGACCTTTTGAACATGTTGACTTTAGACACAGTCGACCTTTTGACCTATCAACCATATGGGGTCGACATACTGACTGTACAACCAGACGGTGTCTATTGCCTGGAACCCGCTGCACTGCAGGGGGGAGATTTCCTAACTCAAATCTAAATTGCGTTTAAAAATAAAGCCGGTCATTATTTGTTGGCTACATGCAAAAGCAGCCAGTATTTACCCTGCATGCAAAATAATAAATGGTTTGCCCAGGTGCAAATTTACTTGCTTATTTCTCTAACGTCCTAGTGGATGCTGGGGACTCCGAAAGGACCATGGGGAATAGCGGCTCCGCAGGAGACTGGGCACAAAGTAAAAGCTTTAGGACTAGCTGGTGTGCACTGGCTCCTCCCCCTATGACCCTCCTCCAAGCCTCAGTTAAGATTTTGTGCCCGAACGAGAAGGGTGCAATCTAGGTGGCTCTCCTGAGCTGCTTAGAGTAAAAGTTTAAATAGGTTTTTTTATTTTCAGTGAGACCTGCTGGCAACAGGCTCACTGCATCGAGGGACTAAGGGGAGAAGAAGCGAACTCACCTGCGTGCAGAGTGGATTGGGCTTCTTAGGCTACTGGACATTAGCTACAGAGGGACGATCACAGGCCCAGCCATGGATGGGTCCCGGAGCCGCGCCGCCGGCCCCCTTACAGAGCCAGAAGAGTGAAGAGGTCCGGAAAATCGGCGGCAGAAGACGTCCTGTCTTCAATAAGGTAGCGCACAGCACCGCAGCTGTGCGCCATTGCTCTCAGCACACTTCACACTCCGGTCACTGAGGGTGCAGGGCGCTGGGGGGGGGGGCGCCCTGGGACGCAATGAAAATACCTTAAATGGCTAAAAATACATCACATATAGCTCCTGGGCTATATGGATGTATTTAACCCCTGCCAGTTTTCCACAAAAAAGCGGGAGAAAGTCAGCCGAAAAAGGGGCGGAGCCTATCTCCTCAGCACACAAGCGCCATTTTTTCCTCACAGCTCCGTTGGAGGAAGGCTCCCTGACTCTCCCCTGCAGTCCTGCACTACAGAAACAGGGTAAAACAAGAGAGGGGGGGCTCTAAATTGGCATATAAATATATACAGCAGCTATATTAGGGAAAAACACTTATATAAGGTTATCCCTGTATATATATAGCGCTCTGGTGTGTGCTGGCAAACTCTCCCTCTGTCTCCCCAAAGGGCTAGTGGGGTCCTGTCCTCTATCAGAGCATTCCCTGTGTGTGTGCTGTGTGTCGGTACGCTGTGTCGACATGTATGAGGAGGAAAATGGTGTGGAGGCGGAGCAATTGCCTGTGTTAGTGATGTCACCCCCTAGGGAGTCGACACCTGACTGGATGGTCTTATGGAAAGAATTACGTGATAGTGTCGGCACTTTACAAAAGACTGTTGACGACATGAGACAGCCGGCAAATCAGTTAATACCTGTACAGGCGTCTTAAACACCGTCAGGGGCTATAAAACGCCCGTTACCTCAGGTCGATACAGACACTGACTCCAGTGTCGACGGTGAGGAAACAAACGTATTTTCCAGTAGGGCCACACGTTACATGATCACGGCAATGAAGGAGGTTTTGAACATTTCTGATACTACAAGTACCACAAAAAAGGGTATTATGTGGGGTGTGAAAAAACTACCCGTAGTTTTTCCTGAATCAGATGAATTAAATGAGGTGTGTGATGAAGCATGGGTTTCCCCCGATAAAAAACTGCTAATTTCTAAAAAATTATTGGCATTATACCCTTTCCCGCCAGAGGTTAGGGCGCGTTGGGAAACACCCCCTAGCGTAGATAAGGCGCTCACACGCTTATCAAAACAAGTGGCGTTACCGTCTCCTGATACGGCCGCCCTCAAGGAACCAGCTGATAGGAAGCTGGAAAATATCCTTAAAAGTATATACACACATACTGGTATTATACTGCGACCAGCAATCGCCTCAGCCTGGATGTGCAGTGCTGGGGTGGCTTGGTCGGATTCCCTGACTGAAAATATTGATACCCTGGACAGGGACAATATATTATTGACTATAGAGCATTTAAAGGATGCATTTCTATATATGCGAGATGCACAGAGGGATATTTGCACTCTGGCATCAAGAGTAAGTGCGATGTCCATTTCTGCCAGAAGAGGATTATGGACGCGACAGTGGTCAGGGGATGCGGATTCCAAACGGCATATGGAAGTATTGCCGTATAAAGGGGAGGAGTTATTTGGGGTCGGTCTATCGGACCTGGTGGCCACGGCAACGGCTGGAAAATCCACCTTTTTACCCCAAGTCACCTTGCAGCAGAAAAAGATACCGTCTTTTCAGGCTCAGTCCTTTCGTCCCCATAAGGGCAAGCGGGCAAAAGGCCACTCATATCTGCCCCGGGGCAGAGGAAGGGGAAAAAGACTGCAGCAAACAGCCTCTTCCCAGGAACAGAAGCCCTCCCCCGCTTCTGCCAAGTCCTCAGCATGACGCTGGGGCCTTACAAGCGGACTCAGGCACGGTGGGGGCCCGTCTCAAGAATTTCAGCGCGCAGTGGGCTCACTCGCAAGTGGACCCCTGGATCCTGCAGGTAGTATCTCAGGGGTACAAATTGGAATTCGAGACGTCTCCCCCTCGCCGGTTCCTGAAGTCTGCTTTACCAACGTCTCCCCCCGACAGGGAGGCGGTATTGGAAGCCATTCACAAGCTGTATTCCCAGCAGGTGATAATCAAGGTACCCCTCCTACAACAGGGAAAGGGGTATTATTCCACGCTGTTTGTGGTACCGAAGCCGGACGGCTCGGTTAGACCCATTTTAAATCTGAAATCCTTGAACACTTACATAAAAAGGTTCAAGTTCAAGATGGAGTCACTCAGAGCAGTGATAGCGAACCTGGAAGAAGGGGACTATATGGTGTCTCTGGACATCAAGGATGCTTACCTCCATGTCCCAATTTGCCCTTCTCACCAAGGGTACCTCAGGTTTGTGGTACAGAACTGTCACTATCAGTTTCAGACGCTGCCGTTTGGATTGTCCACGGCACCCCGGGTCTTTACCAAGGTAATGGCCGAAATGATGATTCTTCTTCGAAGAAAAGGCGTCTAAATTATCCCTTACTTGGACGATCTCCTGATAAGGGCAAGGTCCAGGGAACAGTTAGAGGTCGGAGTAGCACTATCTCAAGTAGTACTACGACAGCACGGGTGGACTCTAAATATTCCAAAATCGCAGCTGATTCCGACGACTCGTCTGCTGTTTCTAGGGATGATGCTGGACACAGTCCAGAAAAAGGTGTTTCTCCCGGAGGAGAAAGCCAAGGAGTTATCCGACCTAGTCAGGAACCTCCTAAGACCAGGCCAAGTGTCAGTACATCAATGCACAAGGGTCCTGGGAAAAATGGTGGCTTCTTACGAAGCGATTCCATTCGGCAGATTCCACGCAAGAACTTTTCAGTGGGATCTGCTGGACAAATGGTCCGGATCGCATCTTCAAATGCATCAGCGGATGACCCTGTCTCCAAGGACAAGGGTGTCTCTCCTGTGGTGGTTACAGAGTGCTCATCTCCTAGAGGGCCGCAGATTCGGCATTCAGGATTGGGTCCTGGTGACCACGGATGCCAGCCTGAGAGGCTGGGGAGCAGTCACACAGGGAAGAAATTTCCAGGGCTTGTGGTCAAGCATGGAAACATCACTTCACATAAATATCCTGGAACTAAGGGCCATTTACAATGCCCTAAGTCAGGCAAGACCTCTGCTTCAGGGTCAGCCGGTGTTGATCCAGTCGGACAACATCACGGCAGTCGCCCACGTAAACAGACAGGGCGGCACAAGAAGCAGGAGGGCAATGACGGAAGTGGCAAGGATTCTTCGCTGGGCGGAAAATCATGTGATAGCACTGTCAGCAGTGTTCATTCCGGGAGTGGACAACTGGGAAGCAGACTTCCTCAGCAGACACGAGCTTCACCCGGGGGAGTGGGGACTTCACCCAGAAGTCTTCCACATGATTGTGAACCGTTGGGAAAAACCAAAGGTGGACATGATGGCGTCCCGCCTCAACAAAAAACTGGACAGATATTGCGCCAGGTCAAGGGACCCTCAGGCAATAGCTGTGGACGCTCTGGTAACACCGTGGGTGTACCAGTCAGTGTATGTGTTCCCTCCTCTTCCTCTCATACCAAAAGTACTGAGAATCATAAGAAGGAGAGGAGTAAAGACTATACTCGTGGCTCCGGATTGGCCAAGAAGGACTTGGTACCCGGAAATTCAAGAGATGCTCACGGAAGACCCGTGGCCTCTACCTCTAAGAAAGGACCTGCTCCAGCAGGGACCATGTCTGTTCCAAGACTTACCGCGGCTGCGTTTGACGGCATGGCGGTTGAACGCCGGATCCTGAAGGAAAAAGGCATTCCGGATGAAGTCATCCCTACCCTGATCAAAGCCAGGAAGGATGTGACCATACAACATTATCACCGTATTTGGCGAAAATATGTTGCGTGGTGCGAGGCCAGGAAGGCCCCTACAGAGGAATTTCAACTTAGTCGATTCCTGCATTTCCTGCAAACAGGACTGTCTATGGGCCTCAAATTAGGGTCCATTAAGGTTCAAATTTCGGCCCTGTCAATATTCTTCCAAAAAGAACTAGCTTCTGTTTCTGAAGTTCAGACGTTTGTCAAGGGAGTACTGCATATACAGCTTCCTTTTGTGCCTCCAGTGGCACCTTGGGATCTCAATGTAGTTTTTTTTGGTTCCTAAAATCACATTGGTTTGAACCACTCACCACTGTGGACTTAAAATATCTCACATGGAAAGTGGTAATGCTGTTAGCCCTGGCTTCAGCCAGGCGTGTTTCAGAATTGGCGGCTTTATCCTATAAAAGCCCTTACCTAATTTTTCATACGGACAGGGCAGAATTGAGGACTCGTCCTCTATTTCTCCCTAAGGTGGTTTCAGCATTTCACTTAAACCAGCCTATTGTGGTGCCTGCGGCTACTAGGGACTTGGAGGATTCCAAGTTACTGGACGTAGTCAGGGCCCTGAAAATATGTTTCCAGGACGGCTGGAGTCAGAAAATCTGACTCGCTGTTTATCCTGTATGCACCCAACAAGCTGGGTGCTCCTGCTTCTAAGCAGACTATTGCTCGTTGGATTTGTAGTACAATTCAGCTTGCACATTCTGTGGCAGGCCTGCCACAGCCAAAATTTGTAAAAGCCCATTCCACAAGGAAAGTGGGCTCATCTTGGGCGGCTGCCCGAGGGGTCTCGGCTTTACAACTTTGCCGAGCAGCTACTTGGTCACGGGCAAACACGTTTGCTAAATTCTACAAATTTGATACCCTGGCTGAGGAGGACCTGGAGTTCTCTCATTCGGTGCTGCAGAGTCATCCGCACTCTCCCGCCCGTTTAGGAGCTTTGGTATAATCCCCATGGTCCTTTCGGAGTCCCCAGCATCCACTAGGACGTTAGAGAAAATAAGAATTTACTTACCGATCATTCTATTTCTCATAGTCCGTAGTGGATGCTGGGCGCCCATCCCAAGTGCAGATTGTCTGCATTACTTGTACATAGTTATTGTTACAAAAATCGGGTTATTGTTGTTGTGAGCCATCTTTTCAGAGGCTCCTTCTGTTATCATGCTGTTAACTGGGTTCAGATCACAAGTTGTACGGTGTGATTGGTGTGGCTGGTATGAGTCTTACCCGGGATTCAAAATCCTTCCTTATTGTGTACGCTCGTCCGGGCACAGTATCCTAACTGAGGCTTGGAGGAGGGTCATAGGGGGAGGAGCCAGTGCACACCAGGTAGTCCTAAAGCTTTTTACTTTTGTGCCCAGTCTCCTGCGGAGCCGCTATTCCCCATGGTCCTTTCGGAGTCCCCAGCATCCACTACGGACTATGAGAAATAGAATTATCGGTAAGTAAATTCTTATTATTTATCTTATAACATTCACAAATGGGTAAGAGACGCAGTACGCAATTGGCGTATGAGTTACCGTAAGGGTACGCACTTAGCGTAGCATACGCTCGCCCGTGGTCGAGACGCACATGCGACACGCTCGTTCACAGCTTAATGCGTGGTGTCGGGCACGCTATAGGCGGTTGACTACCGTAATGCTACGCTACCAGCGTAGCGGACGCTCGAGACCACGAGCGGCGCAGACGCTCACAGGATGACAATCGGTAAACCTTGAATGTAACACACAGAAAGGATACTCTTATACTGTAAACCTTGTACTGAAATACTGTAGCGATATAACGCTGCTTAACCTTGTTAATGCTAAAGCTACTTGAGCGTTTGAGACGCTCCTATTACCTTCTGCAATATAATAAACACACGATACCTTGCTAAGGTTACAACACCTTTACTAACAAGCTTTTAGTTATATTGAAAAGGGGAAACAGTTACAAGTCATACACTACAAGCTAACATATCATTCTAACAGATTATCTAGACAGAAATATACAATAACGTTACAATCTTATACTATAACAGAGAGAGAGGGAATGGCCAATACAAACAGAGAACAAGTTGGTTACAGAGAATTACTTACACACACTGGGAACGATCGCTGCGCAGCTTTCTGGTACCAGCTCCAAGTTAGTCAAGATGAAAACCGTTTGAGGAGTGAGAGCTGCCCAGGCTGGCTGATCTTATATACACTGAGTACAGTATACTACAAAGGGACCTATAATCTCATTGTTCATTGGACACAGGAATGTCTCCCTGCATCATAACAAAAGGTCATAGGTTAGTTTGAACAGGTGGGCTGTGACTATATCAAACTGCTCAAGTGGGAGGGAATCTGAAGATTCCCGCCGCATGGGTAATGAATCGCAAATATATGAAATGTCCAGAAAATACTAATGGCCATAACTATGCGCAGGAGCGATTAATCTTTACCTAACCAGCACCGGATTGTTTCTAATAAAATGTTCTTTAGTTAGGTACCAGACACAGCTGTTCAAACCCTGTCTGACCCTTCGTACCATACAAAGAGGAATTCCTCTGTCCAGCGACCATTTACATTAAACAAACTTACAGTCATTATTAAGGGGAACATTATCTATAAAACATACTATTTGGTTTTATTATTTAACGATTGAGTCGCCCGCTAGACGCACACAAACTACCGTAAATGCACATACCACGCGCTCGAGCGCATGGCCGAGGCGCCATCACGCGGCTGCGAGTATCCGCACGCACGGGAGAGAATGTGCACGTGCAGCAGGCACGCGCATAGAGTGGATATATGGCAACGTGTAGCATGATATTTTTCCGACTTTGACAGTGTGTATATCTGTATTATATGTGTATATCTGGCTTATATATGCATATCTGGTTTATATGTGTATATCTGTATTATATGTGTATATCTGTAATAATCTAATAATAGTATATCTGTAATGTTCTGCATACACTGTATTATGTGTATATCTGGCTTATATGTGTATGTCTGGCTTATGTGTATATTTGTATTATATGTGTATATCTGTATTATATGTGTATATCTGTAATCTAATAATAGTATATCTGTAATGTTCTGCATACACTGTATTATATGTGTATATCTGGCTTATATGTGTATGTCTGGCTTATATGTGTATATTTGTATTATATGTGTATGTCTGGCTTATATGTGTATATCTGTATTATATGTGTATATCTGTAATAATCTAATAATAGTATATCTAATGTTCTGCATACACTGTATTATATGTGTATATCTGTATTATATGTGTGTAACCCTACTTCAATAGTGGCGTGCCTCCACCCAAGCAGATATACCCTGGCTTGCTTGGGAAAGCTGTACCTTAGTATAATAAGGTGTTAGATGGTGATAATAACTTGTGTCACAATCTCCCTATTGAATACAATTCTAAATAGTGACTTTAAATTCCTCACCTTTTTTTTCTTTAACAGATTTACTAATTGATGGTCCTCTTCTCTTCTTTTACAGTGTTCCCAAATACTCCCAACCAGCTAAAACAGGTAAGTAATTTTATTGATACTAAAATTATCAAACAATCTTGGTTAAAAGTTTTGGGTTATATGATATATATATATATATATATATATATATATATATATATATATATATATATATTATAGTTTTCAAGTAATACATTCACTTAAACCTATTTCACACCAAATACGCATGCAACACAATTTTTCTCTGACGTCCTAGTGGATGCTGGGAACTCCGAAAGGACCATGGGGAATAGCGGGCTCCGAAGGAGGCTGGGCACTCTAGAAAGATTTATGACTACCTGGTGTGCACTGGCTCCTCCCACTATGACCCTCCTCCAAGCCTCAGTTAGATCTTGTGCCCGGCCGAGGTTGGATGCACACTAGGGGCTCTCCTGAGCCCTTAGAAAGAAAGTATAGATTTAGGTTTTTTATTTTCAGTGAGACCTGCTGGCAACAGGCTCACTGCAGCGAGGGACTAAGGGGAGAAGAAGCGAACTCGCCTGCTTGCAGCCGTATTGGGCTTCTTAGGCTACTGGACACCATTAGCTCCAGAGGGATCGACCGCAGGCCCAGTCCTTGGTGTTCGGTCCCGGAGCCGCGCCGCCGTCCCCCTTACAGAGCCAGAAGCAAGAAGAGGTCCGGAAAAACGGCGGCAGAAGACATCAGTCTTCACCAAGGTAGCGCACAGCACTGCAGCTGTGCGCCATTGTTACTCAGGCACACTTCACACTCCGGTCACTGAGGGTGCAGGGCGCTTGGGGGGGGCGCCCTGAGCAGCAATAAAAACACCTTGGCTGGCAAAAATACCACAATATATAGCCCCAGAGGCTATATATGTGGTAAATACCCCTGCCAGAATCCAGAAAAAAGCGGGAGAATAGGCCGCGGAAAAGGGGCGGAGCTATCTCCCTCAGACACACTGGCGCCATTTTCTCTTCACAGTGCAGCTGGAAGAAAGCTCCCCAGGCTCTCCCCTGTAGTTTTCAGGCTCAAAGGGTTAAAAAGAGAGGGGGGGCACTAAATTTAGGCGCAATATTGTATATACAAGCAGCTATAGGGGAAAATTCACTCAGTTATAGTGTTAATCCCCACATTATATAGCGCTCTGGTGTGTGCTGGCATACTCTCTCTCTGTCTCCCCAAAGGGCTTTGTGGGTCCTGTCCTCAGTCAGAGCATTCCCTGTGTGTGTGCGGTGTGTCGGTACAGCTGTGTCGACATGTTTGAGGAGGAGGCTTATATAGTGACGGAGCAGATGCCGATAAATGTGATGTCGCCCCCTGTGGGGCCGACACCAGAGTGGATGGTTAGGTAAAAGGTATTAACCGACAGTGTCAACTCCTTACATAAAAGGGTGGATGACGTAACAGCTGTGGGACAGCCGGCTTCTCAGCCCGTGCCTGCCCAGGCGTCTCAAAGGCCATCAGGGGCTCAAAAACGCCCGCTCATTCAGATGGCAGACACAGATGTCGACACGGAGTCTGACTCCAGTGTCGACAAGGTTGAGACATATACACAATCCACTAGGAACATCCGTGACTTGATCCCGGCAATAAAAAATGTGTTACACATTTCTGGCATTAACCTCTAAAAATGGGTTTTTATGGTTGGGGAGAAAAAGCAGGCAATGTTTTGTTCCCCCATCAGATGAATGAATGAAGTGTGTGAAAAGCGTGGGTTCCCCCTGATAAGAAACTGGTAATTTCTAAAAAGTTACTGATGGCGTACCTTTTCCCGCCAGAGGATAAGTTACGCTGGGAGATATCCCCTAGGGTGGATAAGGCGCTCACACGGTTGTCAAAATAGGTGGCACTACCGTTTTAGGAACGGCCACTTTGAAGGTACCTGTTGATAAAAAGCAGGAGGCTATCCTGAAGTCTGTATTTACACACTCAGGTACTAGACTGAAACCTGCAGAGCGTGCTGCTGCAGCGTGGTCGGTGACCCTGTCAAACATACTAGTTTGCTAACATGAGAACATATTAAAGACGTCGTCTTATATATGGGGGATGCACAGAGGGATATTTTGCCGGCTGGCATCCAAAATGAATGTAATGTCCATTCTGTCAGGAGGGTATTAGAGACCTGTCACTGGACAGGTGATGCTGACCTTAAAAGGCGCATAGAGATTCTGCCTTATAAGGGTGAGGAATTATTTGGGGATGGTCTCTGGGACCTCGTATCCGCAGCAACAGCTGGGAAGAAATATTTTTACCTCAGTTTTCCTCACAGACTAAGAAAGCACTGTATTATCAGGTACAATCCTTTCGGCTTCAGAAAAGCAAGCGGGTCAAAGGCGCTTCCTTTCTGTACAGAGACAAGGGAAGAGGGAAAAAGCTGCACCAGTCAGCCTGTTCCCTGAATCATAATTCTTCTCTCGCTTCCTCTGAGTCCACAGCATGACGCGGGGGCTCCACAGGTGTAGCCAGGTACGGTGGGGGGCCGTCTCAAAAATTTCAGCGATCAGTGGGCTCGCTCACAGGTGGATCCCTGTTTCATTCAAGTAGTATTCAGGGGTACAAGCTGGAATTCGAGATGTCTTCCCCCCGCCGTTTCCTCAAATATGCCTTGCCGACAACTCCCTCAGGCAGGGAGGCTGTGCTAGAGGCAATTAATAAGCTGTATTCCCAGCAGGTAATACTTAAGGTGCCCCTACTTCAACAAGGACGGGGTTACTATTCCACACGGTTTGGGGTACCGAAACCGCATGGTTCGGTGTGACCCTTTTTTATATTTAAAATCCTTGAACACATACATAAAAAAATTCAAGTTCAAGATGGAATCGCTCAGGGCGGTTATTGCAATCCTGGACGAGGGGAATTACATGGTATCCCGGGACATCAAGGATGCTTACCTGCATGTCCCTATTTACTATCCTCGCCAGGAGTACCTTAGATTTGTGGTACAGGATTACCATTACCAAGTCCAGACTCTGCCGTTTGGACTGTACATGGCACCGAGGGTGTTACCAAGGTAATGGCCGGAATGATGATACTCCTTCGAAAAAGGGGAGTTTTAATTATCCCGTACTTGGACAATCTCCTTATAAGGGCGAGGTCCAAGGAGCAGTTGCTAGTCGGGGTAGCACTATTTTGGAAAGTGCTACAACAGCACGGTTGGATTCTAAACAGTCCAGAGTCACAGCTGGTTCCTACGACACGTCTACTGTTCCTGGGGATGGTTCTGGACACAGACCCGAAATAAGTGTTTCTCCCGGAGGAGAAAGCCAAGGAGCTGTCATCTCTAGTCAGAGACCTCCTGAAGCCAAAACAGGTATCGGTGCATCATTGCACGCGAGTCCTGGGAAAAATGGTAGCTTCCTACGAAGCAATCCCATTCGGCAGGTTCCATGCAAGAATTTTTCAGGGGGACCTGTTAGACAAGTGGTCCGGGTCGCATCTTCAGATGCATTAGGCTGATAACCCTGTCTCCAAGGACCAGGGTATCTCTACTGTAGTAGCTGCAGAGTGCCCATCTTCAAGAGGGCCGCAGGTTCGACATACAGGACTAGGTCCTAGTGACCATGGTTGCCAGCCTTTGAGGCTGGGGGGCAGTCACACAGGGAAGAAACTTCCAGGGACTTTGGTCAAGTCAGGTGACTTCCCTACATAAATATTCTGGAACAGAGGGCCATTTACAATGCCCTGAGTCAGGCAAGGCCTCTGCTTCAAAACCAGCCGGTCCTGATCCAATCAGGCAACATCTCGGCAGTCGCCCATGTAAACCAACAGGGCGGCACAAGAAGCAGGATGGCGATGGCAGAAGCCACAAGGATTCTCCGATGGGCGGAAAATCATGTGTTAGCACTGTCAGCAGTGTTCATTCCCGGAGTGGACAACTGGGAAGCAGATCTTCTCAGCAGACACGACTTCCACCCGAGAGTGTGGGGACTTCATCCAGAAGTCTTCCAAAGGATTGTACACCATTGGGAAAGGCCACAGGTGGACATGACGGCGTCCCGCCTCAACAAAAAGCTATAAAAGATATTGCGCCAGGTCAAGGGACCTTCAGGCGATAGCTGTGGACGCTCTGGTAACACCGTGGGTGTACCAGTCGGTTTATGTTTTCCCCCCTCTGCCTCTCATACCAAAGGTACTGAGAATAATAAGAAGGCGAGGAGTAAGAACGATACTCGTGGTTCCGGATTGGCCAAGAAGAGCCTGGTACCCAGAACTTCAAGAAAATATATCAGAGGACCCATGGCCTCTGCCGCTCAGACAGGACCTGCTGCAGCAGGGGCCCTGTCTGGTCCAAGACTTACCGCGGCTACGTTTTGATGGCATGGCGGTTGAACGCCGGATCCTAAAGGAAAAAGGCATTCCGGAGGAAGTCTTTCCTACGCTGATTCAAGCCAGGAAAGATGTAACTGCAAAACATTATCACCGCATATGGCGGAAATATGTTGCTTGGTGTGAGGCCAAAAAAGGCCCCAACAGAGGAATTTCAACTAGGTCGATTTCTGCATTTCCTACAAGCAGGAGTGTCTATGGGCCTAAAATTAGGCTCCATTAAGATACAGATCTCGGCTCTGTCGATTTTCTTCCAGAAAGAATTAGCTTCAGTACCTGAAGTTCAGACATTGTAAAAGGAGTGCTGCATATTCAGCCCCCGGTGGTGCCTCCAGTGGCACCTTGGGATCTCAACGTGGTGTTGAGTTTCTTAAAAAAATCACATTGGTTTGAACCACTAAAAACCGTGGATCTAAAATATCTCACGTTGAAAGTGGTCATGTTATTGGCCTTGGTTTCGGCCAGGCGTGTATCAGAATTGGCAGCTTTGTCATATAAAAGTCCTTATCTGATTTTCCATATGGATAGGGCAGAATTGAGGACTCGTCCCCAGTTTCTCCCTAAGGTGGTATCAGCTTTTCACTTGAACCAACCTATTGTGGTGCCTGCGGCTGCTAGGGACTTGGAGGATTCCAAGTTACTGGACGTAGTCAGGGCCTTGAAAAATTATGTTTCCAGGACGGCTAGAGTCCGGAAAATTGACTCGCTATTTGTCCTGTATGCACCCAACAAGTTGGGTGCTCCTGCTTCTAAGCAGACTATCGCTCGCTGGATCTGTGACACGATTCAGCAGGCGCATTCTGCGGCTGGACTGCCGCATCCTAAATCAGTGAAAGCCCATTCCACAGGGAAGGTGGGCTCATCTTGGGCGGCTGCCCGAGGGGTCTCGGCTTTACAACTTTGCCGAGCTGTTACTTGGTCAGGGGCAAACACGTTTGTAGAATTTTGCAAATTTGATACCCTTGCTGAGGAGGACCTTGAGTTCTCTCATTCGGTGCTGCAGAGTCATCCGCACTCTCCTGCCCGTTTGGGAGCTTTGGTATAATCCCCATGGTCCTTTCGGAGTTCCCAGCATCCACTAGGACGTCAGAGAAAATAAGATTTTACTCACCGGTAAATCTATTTCTCGTATTCCGTAGTGGATGCTGGGCGCCCATCCCAAGTGCGGATTGTCTGCAATACTTGTAAATAGTTATTGCTAACTAAAGGGTTATTGTTGAGCCATCTGTTGAGAGGCTCAGTTGTTTTCATACGGTCACACTGGATATAGTATCACGAGTTGTACGGTGTGATTGGTGTGGCTGGTATGAGTCTTACCTGGGTTTCAAAATCCTTCCTTATTATGTCAGCTCGTCCGGGCACAGTGTCCTAACTGAGGCTTGGAGGAGGGTCATAGTGGGAGGAGCCAGTGCACACCAGGTAGTCATAAATCTTTCTAGAGTGCCCAGCCTCCTTCGGAGCCCGCTATTCCCCATGGTCCTTTCGGAGTTCCCAGCATCTACTACGGACTACGAGAAATAGATTTACCGGTGAGTAAAATCTTATTTTTTTTTTTATATCCCACAGCAGGTAAGTCTGTGGACCCGGGTTTTCTAAAATTTTACCTCTTACAATCTGCGCAGATTACACCTATGTAATATAATATACTTAGTGACTATGCTTAATCACTCTAGGTGGTGTCAATATCTGATTGAGAGTGGCCCACCAAAGGGGTTGAGTGGTTTCCTTATTGTTAGTTACTCTCCAATAATATTAATAAACTCTCCAATAATATATATTTACTCCAGTTACAAAGGGGATGTACGATGTGCAATCTTCTTCCCTCTCTGTTTATAAATGCTTGTAAAGTGGTCGATAATGGCCCATGACCATGGTAATTCCACAGCTAGGGATTTCCGGCATCGAATAGGAATACAAATCTCAGTTAAAAGCTCCCTAGATATTCTATGAAGGTACACTGTGGGTTATCCTATCCACAGCAGTTAGTGGAGTCTTCCTAATTAAATACAGAGTGAAGGTAGCAATTGCCTGGACTCTCCCTGGAATCATGGACGACTAGAGTCTGATTAGACTAGGTAAGTACTTTACCCAAAGGACTAGGATTTAATTTTCATTAAATTTATATTTCAATTTCCATGTCACTATAGTGTAAGCTTCGCTCAGAATATCTCCAGTCTCTGCACCACCTTCACCGTCTATTGCCACAAAGTCATGGGAGTTTCCAGGTGTCACACTACTAGAGCTCCGATCTGGGATAGTCCTCCTACAGTAGGTAATTATAATATCCCTGAGTATAGCCGGGAAGAGTAAAGTCTCCTGCAGGATAATTAAGTATGCGGAATATCATATATCCTTCCTTCTCCCAGTACTTATCCAACTTACTTGAGTACACTTTATTTTATTTGTTGCTACAAGTCTCGTATCCCAGTACCTGAAATATAATCCTCTTCTTATTACTCAGCTCTGGTCGGACATTCATCTAGTACCTGCTGCACAAATGCTCTGAAAAGAAGTCTCATTACATATCATTAAGATATCTATATATATATATATTTCTCTAACGTCCTAAGTGGATGCTGGGGACTCCGTAAGGACCATGGGGAATAGCGGCTCCGCAGGAGACTGGGCACATCTAAAGAAAGCTTTAGGACTATCTGGTGTGCACTGGCTCCTCCCCCTATGACCCTCCTCCAAGCCTCAGTTAGATCTCTGTGCCCGAACGAGAAGGGTGCACGCTAGGGGCTCTCCTGAGCTTCTTAGTGAAAGTTTTAGATTAGGTTTTTTATTTTCAGTGAGACCTGCTGGCAACAGGCTCACTGCATCGAGGGACTAAGGGGAGAAGAAGCGAACTCACCTGCGTGCAGAGTGGATTGGGCTTCTTAGGCTACTGGACATTAGCTCCAGAGGGACGATCACAGGCCCAGCTTGGATGGGTCCCAGAGCCGCGCCGCCGGCCCCCTTACAGAGCCAGAAGGCAGAAGAGGTCCGGAAAATCGGCGGCAGAAGACGTCCTGTCTTCAACAAGGTAGCGCACAGCACTGCAGCTGTGCGCCATTGCTCTCAGCACACTTCACACTTCGGTCACTGAGGGTGCAGGGCGCTGGGGGGGGCGCCCTGAGACGCAATAAAAACACCTTGGATGGCAAAAAAAATGCATCACATATAGCTCCTCGGCTATATGGATGCATTTACCCCCTGCCAGAATCCATAAAAAAGCAGGAGAAAAGTCCGCGAAAAAGGGGCGGAGCCTATCTCCTCAGCACACTGGCGCCATTTTCCCTCACAGCTCCGTTGGAGGGAAGCTCCCTGTCTCTCCCCTGCAGTCACTACACTACAGAAAGGGTTAAAAAAAGAGAGGGGGGCACTAATTAGGCGCAGTATTAACTATACAGCAGCTATAAGGGGAAAAACACTTATATAAGGTTATCCCTGTATATATATATAGCGCTCTGGTGTGTGCTGGCAAACTCTCCCTCTGTCTCCCCAAAGGGCTAGTGGGGTCCTGTCCTCTATCAAAGCATTCCCTGTGTGTGAGCTGTATGTCGGTACTTTTGTGTCGACATGTATGAGGAGAAAAATGATGTGGAGACGGAGCAGATTGCCTGTAATAGTGATGTCACCCCCTAGGGGGTCGACACCTGAGTGGATGAACTGTTGGAAGGAATTACGTGACAGTGTCAGCTCTGTATAAAAGACAGTGGTTGACATGAGACAGCCGGCTACTCAGCTTGTGCCTGTCCAGACGTCTCATAGGCCGTCAGGGGCTCTAAAGCGCCCGTTACCTCAGATGGCAGATATAGACGCCGACACGGATACTGACTCCAGTGTCGACGGTGAAGAGACGAATGTGACTTCCAGTAGGGCCACACGTTACATGATTGAGGCAATGAAAAATGTTTTACACATTTCTGATAATACGAGTACCACCAAAAAAGGGGTATTATGTTCGGTGAGGAAAAACTACCTGTAGTTTTCCTGAATCTGAGAAATTAAATGAGGTGTGTGATGATGCGTGGGTTTCCCCCAATAACAACGGATAATTTCTAAAATGTTATTGGCATTATATCCTTTCCCGCCAGAGGTTAGGGTGCGTTGGGAAACACCCCCTAGGGTGGATAAAGCGCTCACACGCTTGTAAGGGCTCTACCCTCTCCTGAGATGGCCGCCCTTAAGGATCCTGCTGATAGAAAGCAGGAGGGTATCCTAAAAGGTATTTACACACATACTGGTGTTATACTGCGACCAGCAATCGCCTCAGCCTGGATGTGCAGTGCTGGGTTGGCGTGGTCGGATTCCCTGACTGAAAATATTGATACCCTAGATAGGGACAGTATATTATTGCCTATAGAGCATTTAAAAGATGCATTTTTATATATGCGTGATGCACAGCGGAATATTTGCCGACTGGCATCAAGTCTAAGCGCGTTGTCCATTTCTACCAGTAGAGGGTTATGGACACGTCAGTGGTCAGGTGATGCGTATTCCAAACGGCATTTGGAAGTATTGCTTTATTAAGGGAGGAGTTATTTGGGGTCGGTCTTTCAGACCTGGTGGCCACGGCAACAGCTGGGAATTCCACGTTTGTACCCCAGGTCGCCTCTCAACATGAGAAGACGCCGTATTATCAGGCGCAGTCTTTTCGTGGACAAGCGGGCAAAAGGTTCCTCATTTCTGCCCCGTGACAGAGGGAGAGGAAAAAGGCTGCAGAAATCAGCCAGTTCCCAGGAACAGAAACCCTCTCCCGCCTCTGCCAAGCCCTCAGTATACGCTGGGGCTTTACAAGCAGAATCAGGCACGATGGGGGGCCCGTCTCAATGAATTTCAGCGCGCAGTGGGCTCACTCGCAAGTAGACCCCTGGATCCTTCAGGTGATATCTCAGGGGTACAAATTAGAATTCGAGACGTCTCCCCCTCGCCGTTTCCTAAAGTCGGCTTTACCGATGTCTCCTTCTGACAGGGAGACAGTTTTGGAAGCCATTCACAAGCTGTATTCCCAGCAGGTGATAATCAAGATACCCCTCCTGCAACAGGGAACGGGGTATTATTCCACACTGTTGTGGTACCGAAGCCGGACGGCTCGGTGAGACCGATTCTAAATCTAAAATCTTTGAACACTTACGTACAGAGGTTCAAATTCAAGATTGAGTCACTCAGAGCAGTGATTGCGAACCTGGAAGAAGGGGACTACATGATGTCTCGGGACATCAAGGATGCTTACCTTCATGTCAAAATTTACCCTTCTCACCAAGGGTACCTCAGGTTTATGGTACAGAACTGTCACTATCAGTTCAGACGCTGCCGTATGGATGGTACACGGCACCCCGGGTCTTTACCAAGGTAATGGCCGAAATGATGATATTCCTTCGAAGGAAGTGAATTTTAGTTAACCCTTCCTTGGACAATTCCCTGATAAGGGTAAGATCCAGGGAACAGTTGGAGGTCGGTGTAGCACTATCTCAGGTAGTGTTGCGGCAGCACGATTGGATTCTCAAGATTCCAAAATCGCACCTGGTTCCGACGACGTGTCTTCTGTTCCTAGGGATGATCCTGGACACAGTCCAGAAAAAGGTGTTTCTCCCGGAGGAGAAAGCCAGGGAGTTATCCGAGCTAGTCAGGAACCTCCTAAAACCGAGCCAAGTCTCAGTGCATCAATGCACAAGGGTTCTGGGTAAAATGGTGGCTTCCTACGAAGCAATCCCATTCGGCAGATTCCACGCAAGAACTTTCCAGTGGGACCTGCTGGACAAATGATCTTCAGATGCCTCAGCGGATAACCCTGTCACCAAGGACAAGGGTGTCCCTCCTGTGGTGGTTGCAGAGTGCTCATCTTCTAGAGGGCCGCAGATTAGGCATTCAGGACTGGGTCCTGGTGACCACGGATGCCAGCCTGCGAGGCTGGGGAGCAGTCACACAGGGAAGGAATATCCAGGGCTTATGGTCAAGCCTGGAGACATCACTTCACATAAATATCCTGAAGCTAAGGGACATTTACAATGCTCTAAGCTTAGCAAGACCTCTGCTTCAAGGTCAGCCGATGTTGATCCAGTCGGACAACATCACGGCAGTCACCCACGTAAACAGACAGGGTGGCACAAGAAGCAGGAGGGCAATGGCAGAAGCTGCAAGGATTCTTCGCTGGGCGGAAAATCATGTGATAGCACTGTCAGCAGTATTCATTCCGGGAGTGGACAACTGGGAAGCAGACTTCCTCAGCACGACCTCCACCCGGGAGAGTGGGGACTTCACCCAGAAGTCTTCCACATGATTAAAAACTCGACAGGTATTGCGCCAGGTCCAGGGACCCTCAGGCAATAAGCTGTAGACGCTCTGGTAACACCGTGGGTGTACCAGTCAGGGTATGTGTTCCCTCCTCTGCCTCTCATACCCAAGGTACTGAGATTGATAAGATGGAGAGGAGTAAGCACTATATTCGTGGTTCCGGATTGGCCAAGAAGGACTTGGTAACCGGAACTTCAAGAGATGCTCACGGAGGATCCGTGGCCTCTACCTCTAAGAAGGGACCTGCTCCAGCAAGGACCCTGTCTGTTCCAAGACTTACCGCGGCTGCGTTTGACGGCATGGCGGTTGAACGCCGGATCCTGAAGGAAAAAAGGCATTCCGGATGAAGTCATCCCTATCCTGATCAAAGCCAGGAAGGATGTAACCGCAAAAACATTATCACCGCAATTGGCGAAAATATGTTGCGTGGTGCGAGGCCAGTAAGGCCCCGACGGAGGAAATTCAACTGGGTCGATTCCTACATTTCCTGCAAACAGGAGTGTCTATGGGCCTGAAATTGGGGTCCATTAAGGTTCAAATTTCGGCCCTGTCAATTTTCTTCCAAAAAGAACTAGCTTCAGTCCCTGAAGTTCAGACGTTTGTAAAAGGGGTACTGCATATACAGCCTCCTTTTGTGCCTCCAGTGGCACTTTGGGATCTCAATGTAGTTTTGGGTTCCAAAAGTCACATTGGTTTGAACCACTTAAATCTGTGGAGTTAAAATATCTCACATGGAAAGTGGTCATGCTGTTGGCCCTGGCCTGGGCCAGGCGCGTGTCAGAATTGGCGGCTTTATCCTGAAAAAGCCCTTATCTGATTTTCCATTCGGACAGGGCGGAATTGAGGACTCGTCCTCAGTTTCTCCCCAAGGTGGTTTCAGCGTCTCACCTGAACCAACCTATTGGTGGTGCCTGCGGCTACTAGGGACTTGGAGGCCTCCAAGTTGCTAGACGTTGTCAGTGCCCTGAAAATATATGTTTCCAGGACGGCTGGAGTCAGGAAATCTGACTCGCTGTTTATCCTGTATGCACCCAACAAGCTGGGTGCTCCTGCTTCTAAGCAGACTATTGCTCGTTGGATTTGTAGTACAATTCAGCTTGCACATTCTGTGGCAGGCCTGCCACAGCCAAAAATCTGTAAATGCCCACTCCACAAGGAAGGTGGGCTCATCTTGGGCGTCTGCCCGAGGGGTCTCGGCTTTACAACTTTGCCGAGCAGCTACTTGGTCAGGAGCAAATACGTTTGTAAAATTCTACAAAATTGATATCCTGGCTGAGGAGGACCTGGAGTTCTCTCATTTGGTGCTGCAGAGTCATCCGTACTCTCCCGCCCGTTTGGGAGCTTTGGTATAATCCCCATGGTCCTTACGGAGTCCCCAGCATCCACTTAGGACGTTAGAGAAAATAAGAATTTACTTACCGATAATTCTATTTCTCATAGTCCGTAGTGGATGCTGGGCGCCCATCCCAAGTGCGGATTGTCTGCAATACTTGTACATAGTTATTGTTACAAAAATCGGGTTATTATTGTTGTGAGCCATCTTTCAGAGGCTCCTCTGTTATCATGCTGTTAACTGGGTTCAGATCACAGGTTATACGGTGTGATTGGTGTGGCTGGTATGAGTCTTACCCGGGATTCAAAATCCTTCCTTATTGTGTACGCTCGTCCGGGCACAGTATCCTAACTGAGGCTTGGAGGAGGGTCATAGGGGGAGGAGCCAGTGCACACCAGATAGTCCTAAAGCTTTTTTTAGATGTGCCCAGTCTCCTGCGGAGCCGCTATTCCCCATGGTCCTTACGGAGTCCCCAGCATCCACTACGGACTATGAGAAATAGAATTATCGGTAAGTAAATTCTTATTATATCGCTGTTTTGAAAGTAATGAGGGAATGCCAGAATTTTTTTATTTCTCTGACGTCCTAGTGGATGCTGGGAACTCCGTAAGGACCATGGGGAATAGCGGCTCCGCAGGAGACTGGGCACAAAAGTAAAGCTTTAGGACTACCTGGTGTGCACTGGCTCCTCCCCCTATGACCCTCCTCCAAGCCTCAGTTAGATTTTTGTGCCCGGCCGAGAAGGGTGCACACTATGGGCTCTCCTGAGCTTCTTAGTGAAAGTTTAGTTTTAGGTTTTTTATTTTCAGTGAGTCCTGCTGGCAACAGGCTCACTGCATCGAGGGACTAAGGGGAGAAGAAGCGAACCTGCCTGCTTGCAGCCAGCTTGGGCTTCTTAGGCTACTGGACACCATTAGCTCCAGAGGGACCGAACACAGGCCCAGCCTCGGAGCTCGGTCCCAGAGCCGCGCCGCCGGCCCCCTTACAGAGCCAGAAGCAAGAAGAGGTCCGGAAAAATCGGCGGCAGAAGACATCAGTCTTCAACAAGGTAGCGCACAGCACTGCAGCTGTGCGCCATTGTTACTCAGGCACACTTCACACTTCGGTCACTGAGGGTGCAGGGCGCTAGGGGGGGGCGCCCTGAGCAGCAATGTAAACACCTTGGCTGGCATAAATACACCACATATAACCCCCAGGGCTATATGGATGTATTTTAACCCCTGCCAGAACTCACCAAAATGCGGGAGAAAAGGCCGCCGAGAAGGGGGCGGAGCCTGTCTCCTCAGCACACAGGCGCCATTTTCCATCACAGCTCCGCTGGAAGGACGTCTCCCTGACTCTCCCCTGCAGTCCTGCACTACAGAAAAGGGTAAAAAAGAGAGGGGGGCACTAATTTGGCGCAGTTTTAATACTAACAGCAGCTATAAAGGGAAAAGCACATTTTATAGTGGTATTCCTGTCTATATATAGCGCTCTGGTGTGTGCTGGCATACTCTCCCTCTGTCTCCCCAAAGGGCTAGTGGGGTCCTGTCGTCTATCAGTGCATTCCCTGTGTGTGTGTGCGGTGTGTCGGTATGATTGTGTCGACATGTTTGAGGAGGAAAATGAGATGGAGGCGGAGCAATTGCCTATTATAGAGTTGTCACCCCCTAGGGAGTCGACACCTGAGTGGATGAGCTTATGGAAGGAATTGCGTGACAGTGTCAGCTCTTTACGACAGACAGTTGACGACATGAGACAGCCGGCTACTCAGCTTGTGCCTGTCCAGGGGTCTCAAACGCCATCAGGGGCTTTAAAACGCCCGTTACCTCAAATGGCAGACACAGACACGGATACTGACTCCAGTGTCGATGATGAGGAGACAAACGTGACTTCCACTAGGGCCACACGTTACATGATTGAAGCAATGAAAAATGTATTGCATATCTCTGATAATACAAGTACCACTAAAAAGGGTATTATGTTTGGTGAGAAAAAACTGCCTGTAGTTTTTCCTGTATCCGAGGAATTAAATGAAGTGTGTGATGAGGCGTGGGTTTCCCCCGATAAAAAACTGATAATTCCTAAAAGGTTATTGGCATCGTACCCTTTCCCGCCAGAGGATAGGGCACGTTGGGAAACACCCCCTAGGGTGGATAAAGCGCTCACACGCTTGTCTAAACAGGTAGCACTACCCTCTCCTGATACGGCCGCCCTAAAGGAACCTGCCGATAGAAAGCAGGAGAATATCCTAAAATGTATATACACTCACACGGGTGTTATACTGCGACCAGCAATCGCCTCAGCCTGGATGTGCAGTGCGGGCGTGGCGTGGTCGGATTCCCTGACTGAAAATATTGATACCCTAGATAGGGACAGTATATTACTGACTATAGAGCATTTGAAAGATGCATTTTTATATATGCGTGATGCACAGAGGGATATTTGCCGACTGGCATCAAGAGTTAGCGCGCTGTCCATTTCTGCAAGAAGAGGTTTATGGACGCGGCAGTGGTCAGGTGATGCGGATTCTAAAAGGCACATGGAAGTATTGCCTTATAAGGGGGAGGAGTTATTTGGGGTAGGTCTATCAGACCTGGTAGCCACGGCAACTGCTGGAAAATCCACATTTTTACCCCAGGTAGCTTCTCAACCTAAGAAGACGCCGTATTATCAGGCGCAGTCCTTTCGGCCCCATAAGGGCAAGCGGGCAAAAGGCGCCTCATTTCTGCCCCGTGGCAGAGGGAGAGGAAAAAGGCTGCAGCAAACAGCCAGTTCCCAGGAACAAAAGCCCTCTCCCGCCTCCGCAAAGTCCTCAGCATGACGCTGGGGCTTTACAAGCGGACTCAGGCACGGTGGGGGCCCGTCTCAAGAAATTCGAGACGTCTCCCCCTCGCCGTTTCATAAAGTCTGCTTTACCGACGTCTCCCTCAGACAGGGAGGCAGTATTGTAAGCCATTCACAGGCTGTATTCCCAGCAGGTGATAATCAAGGTACCCCTCCTGCAACAGGGAAAGGGGTACTATTCCACACTATTTGTGGTACCGAAGCCGGACGGCTCGGTGAGACCAATTTTAAATCTAAAATCCTTGAACACTTACATACAAAGGTTCAAATTCAAGATGGAGTCACTCAGAGCAGTGGTTGCAAGCCTGGAAGAAGGGGACTATATGGTCTCTCTGGACATCAAAGATGCTTACCTACATGTCCCAATTTACCCTTCTCCAAGGGTACCTCAGGTTTGTGGTACAGAACTGTCACTATCAGTTTCAGACGCTGCCGTTTGGATTGTCCACGGCACCCCGGGTCTTTACCAAGGTAATGGCCGAAATGATGATACTCCCTCGAAAGAAGGGAGTTTTAGTTATCCCTTACTTGGACGATCTCCTGATAAGGGCAAGATCCAGGGAACAGTTGGAAGTCGGGGTAGCACTATCTCAGATAGTGCTGCGGCAGCACGGTTGGATTCTCAATATTCCAAAATCGCAGCTGATCCCGACGACACGCCTTCTATTCCTAGGGATGATCCTGGACACAGTCCAGAAAAAGGTGTTTTCTCCCGGAGGAGAAAGCCAGGGAGTTATCCGAACTAGTCAGAAACCTCCTAAAACCAGGCCAAGTGTCAGTGCATCAGTGCACAAGGGTCCTGGGAAAAATGGTGGCTTCCTTCGAAGCAATTCCATTCGGCAGATTCCACGCAAGAACTTTCCAGTGGGACCTGCTGGACAAATGGTCCGGATCGCATCTTCAGATGCATCAGCGGATAACCCTGTCACCAAAGACAAGGATGTCTCTCCTGTGGTGGTTGCAGAGTGCTCATCTTCTAGAGGGCCGCAGATTCGGCATTCAGGACTGGGTCCTGGTGACCACGGATGCCAGCCTGCGAGGCTGGGGAGCAGTCACACAGGGAAGAAATTTCCAGGGCTTGTGGTCAAGCCTGGAGACATCACTTCACATAAATATTTTGGAGCTAAGGGCCATTTACAATGCCTTAAGCCAAGCAAGACCTCTGCTTCAAGGTCAGCCGGTGCTGATCCAGTCGGACAACATCACGGCAGTCGCCCACGTAAACAGACAGGGCGGCACAAGAAGCAGGAGGGCAATGGCAGAAGCTGCAAGGATTTTTCGCTGGGCGGAAAATCATGTGATAGCATTGTCAGCAGTGTTCATTCCGGGAGTGGACAACTGGGAAGCAGACTTCCTCAGCAGGCACGACCTCCACCCGGGAGAGTGGGGACTTCACCCAGAAGTCTTCCACATGATTGTAAACCATTGAGAAAAACCAAAGGTGGACATGATGGCGTCCCGCCTAAACAAAAAATTGGACAGGTATTGCGCCAGGTCAAGGGACCCTCAGGCAATAGCTGTGGACGCTCTGGTAACACCGTGGGTGTACCAGTCAGTGTATGTGTTCCCTCCTCTTCCTCTCATACCAAAAGTACTGAGAATTATAAGACGGAGGGGAGTAAGAACTATACTCGTGGCTCCGGATTGGCCAAGAAGGACTTGGTACCCGGAACTTCAAGAGATGCTCACGGAGGACCCGTGGCCTCTACCTCTAAGAAGGGACCTGCTCCAGCAAGGACCCTGTCTATTCCAAGACTTACCGCGGCTGCGTTTGACGGCAGGGCGGTTGAACGCCGGATCCTGAAGGAAAAAGGCATTCCGGATGAAGTCATCCCTACCCTGATCAAGCCAGGAAGGATGTAACCGCAAAGCATTATCACCGCATTTGGCGAAAATATGTTGCGTGGTGCGAGGCCAGTAAGGCCCCGATGGAGGAATTTCAACTAGGTCGATTCCTGCATTTCCTGTAAACTGGTGTCTATGGGCCTAAAATTGGGGTCCATTAAGGTTCAAATTTCGGCCCTGTCAATTTTCTTCCAGAAAGAACTAGCTTCACTACCTGAAGTTCAGACGTTTGTAAAAGGGGTACTGCATATACAGCCTCCTTTTGTGCCTCCAGTGGCACCTTGGGATCTCAATGTAGTTTTGGGGTTCCTAAAGTCACATTGGTTTGAACCACTTGAATCTGTGGAGTTAAAATATCTCACATGGAAAGTGGTCATGTTGTTGGCCCTGGCCTCGGCCAGGCGCGTGTCAGAATTGGCGGGCTTTATCCTGTAAAAGCCCTTATCTGATCTTCCATTCAGACAGGGCGGAATTGAGGACTCGTCCTCATTTTCTCCCTAAGGTGGTTTCAGTGTTTCATCTGAACCAACCTATTGTGGTACCTGCGGCTACTAGTGACTTGGAGGACTCCAAGTTGTTGGACGTAGTCAGGGCCTTGAAAATATATGTTTCCAGGACGGCTGGAGTCAGGAAATCTGACTCGCTGTTTATCCTGTATGCACCCAACAAGCTGGGTGCTCCTGCTTCTAAGCAGACTATTGCTCGTTGGATTTGTAGTACAATTCAGCTTGCACATTCTGTGGCAGGCCTGCCACAGCCAAAATCTGTAAAAGCCCATTCCACAAGGAAGGTGGGCTCATCTTGGGCGGCTGCCCGAGGGGTCTCGGCGTTACAACTTTGCCGAGCAGCTACTTGGTCAGGGGCAAACACGTTTGCTAAATTCTACAAATTTGATACCCTGGCTGAGGAGGACCTGGAGTTCTCTCATTCGGTGCTGCAGAGTCATCCGCACTCTCCCGCCCGTTTGGGAGCTTTGGTATAATCCCCATGGTCCTTACGGAGTTCCCAGCATCCACTAGGACGTCAGAGAAAATAAGAATTTACTTACCGATAATTCTATTTCTCGTAGTCCGTAGTGGATGCTGGGCGCCCATCCCAAGTGCGGATTGTCTGCAATACTTGTACATAGTTATTGTTACAAAAATCGGGTTATTATTGTTGTGAGCCATCTTTTCAGAGGCTCCTCTGTTATCATGCTGTTAACTGGGTTCAGATCACAGGTTATACGGTGTGATTGGTGTGGCTGGTATGAGTCTTACCCGGGATTCAAAATCCTTCCTTATTGTGTACGCTCGTCCGGGCACAGTATCCTAACTGAGGCTTGGAGGAGGGTCATAGGGGGAGGAGCCAGTGCACACCAGGTAGTCCTAAAGCTTTACTTTTGTGCCCAGTCTCCTGCGGAGCCGCTATTCCCCATGGTCCTTACGGAGTTCCCAGCATCCACTACGGACTACGAGAAATAGAATTATCGGTAAGTAAATTCTTATTTCTCTAACGTCCTAAGTGGATGCTGGGGACTCCGTAAGGACCATGGGGAATAGCGGCTCCGCAGGAGACTGGGCACAAAGTAAAAGCTTTAGGACTAGCTGGTGTGCACTGGCTCCTCCCCCTATGACCCTCCTCCAAACCTCAGTTAAGATTTTGTGCCCGAACGAGAAGGGTGCAATCTAGGTGGCTCTACTGAGCTGCTTAGAGTAAAAGTTTAAATAGGTTTTTTATTTTTATTTTCAGTGAGACCTGCTGGCAACAGGCTCACTGCATCGAGGGACTAAGGGGAGAAGAAGCAAACTCACCTGCGTGCAGAGTGGATTGGGCTTCTTAGGCTACTGGACATTAGCTCCAGAGGGACGATCACAGGCCCAGCCATGGATGGGTCCCGGAGCCGCGCCTCCGTCCCCCTTACAGAGCCAGAAGACTGAAGAGGTCCGGAAAATCGGCGGCAGAAGACGTCCTGTCTTCACTAAGGTAGCGCACAGCACCGCAGCTGTGCGCCATTGCTCTCAGCACACTTCGGTCACTGAGGGTGCAGGGCGCTGGGGGGGGGCGCCCTGGGACGCAATGAAAATACTTTAAATGGCTAAAAATACATCACATATAGCTCCTGGGCTATATGGATGTATTTAACCCCTACCAGTTTTCCACAAAAAAGCGGGAGAAAGGCCGCCGAGAAGGGGGCGGAGCCTATCTCCTCAACACACAAGCGCCATTTTTTCCTCACAGCTCCGTTGGAGGAAGGCTCCCTGACTCTCCCCTGCAGTCCTGCACTACAGAAACAGGGTAAAACAAGAGAGGGGGGGCACTAAATTGGCATATAAATATATACAGCAGCTATATTAGGGGAAAAACACTTATATAAGGTTATCCGTGTATATATATATATATATATATATATATATATATATATATATATATATATATATATATATATATATATATATATATATATATATATATATATATATATATAGCACTCTGGTGTGTGCTGGCAAACTCTCCCTCTGTCTCCCCAAAGGGCTAGTGGGGTCCTGTCCTCTATCGGAGCATTCCCTGTGTGTGTGCTGTGTGTCGGTACGTTGTGTCGACATGTATGAGGAGGAAAATGGTGTGGAGGCTGAGCAATTACCTGTGTTAGTGATGTCACCCCCTAGGGAGTCGACACCTGACTGGATGGTCTTATGGAAAGAATTACGTGATAGTGTCAGCACTTTACAAAAGACTGTTGACGACAAAAGACTGTTGACGACATGAGACAGCCGGCAAATCAGTTAATACCTGTACAGGCGTCTCAAACACCGTCGGGGGCTCTAAAGCGCCCGTTACCTCAGGTGGTCGACACAGACCCAGACACGGACACTGACTCCAGTGTCGACGGTGAGGAAACAAACGTATTTTCCAGTAGGGCCACACGTTACATGATCACGGCAATGAAGGAGGTTTTGAACATTTCTGATACTACAAGTACCACAAAAAAGGGTATTATGTGGGGTGTGAAAAAACTACCCGTAGTTTTTCCAGAATCAGATGAATTAAATTAATTATACCCTTTCCCGCCAGAGGTTAGGGCGCGTTGAGAAACACCCCCTAGGGTAGATAAGGCGCTCACACGCTTATCAAAACAAGTGGCGTTACCGTCTCCTGATACGGCCGCCCTCAAGGAGCCAGCTGATAGAAAGCTGGAAAACATCCTAAAAAGTATATACACACATACTGGTATTATACTGCGACCAGCAATCGCCTCAGCCTGGATGTGCAGTGCTGGGGTGGCTTGGTCGGATTCCCTGACTGAAAATATTGATACCCTGGACAGGGACCGTATTTTATTGACTATAGAGCATTTAAAGGATGCATTTCTATATATGCGAGATGCACAGAGGGATATTTGCACCCTGGCATCAAAAGTAAGTGCGCTGTCCATTTCTGCCAGAAGAGGGTTATGGACGCGACAGTGGTCAGGTGACGCGGATTCCAAACGGCATATGGAAGTATTGCCGTATAAAGGGGAGGAGTTATTTGGGGTCGGTCTATCGGACCTGGTGGCCACGGCAACTGCTGGGAAATCCACCTTTTTACCCCAGGTCACCTCTCAGCAGAAAAAGACTCCGTCTTTTCAGCCTCAGTCCTTTCGTCCCCATAAGGGCAAGCGGGCAAAAGGCCACTCATATCTGCCCCGGGGCAGAGGAAAGGGAAAAAGACTGCAGCAGGCAGCCTCTTCCCAGGAACAGAAGCCCTCCCCCGCTTCTGCCAAGTCCTCAGCATGACGCTGGGGCCTTACAAGCGGACTCGGGTATGGTGGGGGGTCGTCTCAAGAAATTCAGGGCGCAGTGGGCTCACTCGCAAGTGGACCCCTGGATCCTACAAGTAGTATCTCAGGGGTACAAATTGGAATTCGAGACGTCTCCCCCTCGCCGGTTCCTGAAGTCTGCTTTACCAACGTCTCCCTCCGACAGGGAGGCGGTATTGGAAGCCATTCACAAGCTGTATTCCCAGCAGGTGATAATCAAGGTACCCCTCCTACAACAGGGAAAGGGGTACTATTCCACGCTGTTTGTGGTACCGAAGCCGGACGGCTCGGTGAGACCTATTCTAAATCTGAAATCTTTGAACACTTACATAAAAAGGTTCAAATTCAAGATGGAGTCACTCAGAGCAGTGATAGCGAGCCTGGAAGAAGGGGACTATATGGTGTCTCTGGACATCAAGGATGCTTACCTCCATGTCCCAATTTACCCTTCTCACCAAGGGTACCTCAGGTTTGTGGTACAAAACTGTCATTATCAGTTTCAGACGCTGCCGTTTGGATTGTCCACGGCGCCCCGGGTCTTTACCAAGGTAATGGCCGAAATGATGATTCTTCTTCGAAGAAAAGGCGTCTAAATTATCCCTTACTTGGACGATCTCCTGATAAGGGCAAGGTCCAGGGAACAGTTAGAGGTCGGAGTAGCACTATCTCAAGTAGTACTACGACAGCACGGGTGGACTCTAAATATTCCAAAATCGCAGCTGATTCCGACGACTCGTCTGCTGTTTCTAGGGATGATGCTGGACACAGTCCAGAAAAAGGTGTTTCTCCCGGAGGAGAAAGCCAGGGAGTTATCCGACCTAGTCAGGAACCTCCTAAGACCAGGCCAAGTGTCAGTGCATCAATGCACAAGGGTCCTGGGAAAAATGGTGGCTTCTTACGAAGCAATCCCATTCGGCAGATTCCACGCAAGAACTTTTCAATGGGATCTGCTGGACAAATGGTCCGGATCGCATCTTCAGATGCATCAGCGGATAACCGTGTCTCCAAGGACAAGGGTGTCTCTCCTGTGGTGGTTGCAGAGTGCTCATCTTCTAGAGGGCCGCAGATTCGGCATTCAGGACTGGGTCCTGGTGACCACGGATGCCAGCCTGAGAGGCTGGGGAGCAGTCACACAGGGAAAAAATTTCCAGGGCTTGTGGTCAAGCATGGAAACGTCATTTCACATAAATATCCTGGAACTAAGGGCCATTTACAATGCCCTAAGTCAAGCAAGGCCTCTGCTTCAAGGTCAGCCGGTGTTGATTCAATCGGACAACATCACGGCTGTCGCCCACATAAACAGACAGGGCGGCACAAGAAGCAGGAGGGCAATGGCAGAAACTGCAAGGATTCTTCGCTGGGCGGAAAATCATGTGATAGCACTGTCAGCAGTGTTCATTCCGGGAGTGGACAACTGGGAAGCAGACTTCCTCAGCAGACACGACCTCCACCCGGGGGAGTGGGGACTTCACCCAGAAGTCTTCCACATGATTGTGAACCGTTGGGAAAAACCAAAGGTGGACATGATGGCGTCCCGCCTCAACAAAAAACTAGACAGATATTGCGCCAGGTCAAGGGACCCTCAGGCAATAGCGGTGGACGCTCTGGTAACACCGTGGGTGTACCAGTCAGTGTATGTGTTCCCTCCTCTGCCTCTCATACCCAAGGTACTGAGAATCATAAGAAGGAGAGGAGTAAGAACTATACTCGTGGCTCCGGATTGGCCAAGGAGGACTTGGTACCCGGAACTTCAAGAGATGCTCACGGAGGACCCGTGGCCTCTACCTCTAAGAAGGGACCTGCTCCAGCAGGGACCCTGTCTGTTCCAAGACTTACCGCGGCTGCGTTTGACGGCATGGCGGTTGAACGCCGGATCCTGAAGGAAAAAGGCATTCCGGATGAAGTCATCCCTACCCTGATCAAAGCCAGGAAGGATGTAACCGTGCAACATTATCACCGTATCTGGCGTAAATATGTTGCGTGGTGTGAGGCCAGTAAGGCCCCTACAGAGGAATTTCAACTGGGTCGTTTCCTGCATTTCCTGCAAACAGGACTGTCTATGGGCCTAAAATTAGGGTCCATTAAGGTTCAAATTTCGGCCCTGTCGATTTTCTTCCAAAAAGAACTAGCTTCAGTTCCTGAAGTTCAGACGTTTTTCAAAGGGGTACTGCATATACAGCCTCCTTTTGTGCCTCCAGTGGCACCTTGGGATCTCAATGTGGTGTTGGGATTCCTAAAATCACATTGGTTTGAACCACTCACCACTGTGGACTTAAAATACCTCACATGGAAAGTGGTAATGCTGTTAGCCCTGGCTTCAGCCAGGCGTGTTTCAGAATTGGCGGCTTTATCTTATAAAAGCCCTTACCTAATTTTCCATACGGACAGGGCAGAATTGAGGACTCGTCCTCAATTTCTCCCTAAGGTGGTTTCAGCATTTCACTTGAACCAGCCTATTGTGGTGCCTGCGGCTACTAGGGACTTGGAAGACTCCAAGTTGCTGGACGTAGTCAGGGCCCTGAAAATATATGTTTCCAGGACGGCTGGAGTCAGAAAATCTGACTCGCTGTTTATCCTGTATGCACCCAACAAGCTGGGTGCTCCTGCTTCTAAGCAGACTATTGCTCGTTGGATTTGTAGTACAATTCAGCTTGCACATTCTGTGGCAGGCCTGCCACAGCCAAACTCTATAAAAGCCCATTCCACAAGGAAAGTGGGCTAATCTTGGGCGGCTGCCCGAGGGGTCTCGGCTTTACAACTTTGCCGAGCAGCTACTTGGTCAGGGGCAAACACGTTTGCTAAATTCTACAAATTTGATACCCTGGCTGAGGAGGACCTGGAGTTCTCTCATTCGGTGCTGCAGAGTCATCCGCACTCTCCCGCCCGTTTGGGAGCTTTGGTATAATCCCCATGGTCCTTACGGAGTCCCCAGCATCCACTTAGGACGTTAGAGAAAATAAGAATTTACTTACCGATAATTCTATTTCTCATAGTCCGTAGTGGATGCTGGGCGCCCATCCCAAGTGCGGATTGTCTGCAATACTTGTACATAGTTATTGTTACAAAATCGGGTTATTATTGTTGTGAGCCATCTTGTCAGAGGCTCCTTTGTTATCATGCTGTTAACTGGGTTCAGATCACAGGTTGTACGGTGTGATTGGTGTGGCTGGTATGAGTCTTACCCGGGATTCAAAATCCTTCCTTATTGTGTACGCTCGTCCGGGCACAGTATCCTAACTGAGGCTTGGAGGAGGGTTATAGGGGGAGGAGCCAGTGCACACCAGCTAGTCCTAAAGCTTTTACTTTGTGCCCAGTCTCCTGCGGAGCCGCTATTCCCCATGGTCCTTACGGAGTCCCCAGCATCCACTACGGACTATGAGAAATAGAATTATCGGTAAGTAAATTCTTTTTTTTTTTTTTTCTGTTCAGTATATATATAATATAATTAAGGGTATCAATTTAAATAATACATATCTTGGAGGGTAATTCCCTTTTATGCGGATCCTCCTAATGGCAGTTATACCCCAGAGCAAGCACACGTATGTATATATATGTATGTGTATATATATGTATGTGTATATATATGTATGTGTATATATATGTATGTGTGTATATATATATATATATATATATATATATATATATATATATATATATATATATATATATATATAATATATATGGCTCGGTGCTGCTAGTGGGTGTACAGTTCAAAGTACATCTCTCATAAGGATAAGTAGGACATTCCCTTGTCAAGTGCGTCACGTTAGGGTTAATCTGGGTAATAATGATACCCTAGTACACAGTGCCTCCCAGTTTAGTTTTTAGTGCACTCCCCGGACTCCTCCTCTCCTATTCATAAGGGTAAGTCGATATTGAGGGGCAGGCTAGCGGCCAATGGTATTCCGGTGCAGCCTTCAAGGAGGGCGGACCTCGTATCTGCGGACTTCCCCTCACTACCCTCAGCCTCTCCGGCCCAGCGGTCTCTCAGTTACTGGGAATGGTCTCACCGGGACCCCTGGCGGCGCATCCCCTTCGTCCAGCTGCCCGGCTTCCTCTGCGCCACCGGCGTATTGAAGTTACCCCGATGCAGGTGGGTACAGTTTCGTGGTAATTCCGCTCCCCCGGCTCTCCGTCTCCTTAGTGTCCGTCACGGCCTCTCAGATGCCTGCCATCACCATCCACCTCCTCCGTTCGCGTACCGCTCTCTCCTCTCGTCTCCCCTCCGCTCTTGCGCTCCCCTCCAACGGCTCCTTCTTTCTCGTGCGGCTCCAGAACCTTCTCCCCGCTAGCGCGAGTCATCAATCCCCCATGTCCTTTCCTTATTCATCATCAGCCATACACAATTTACAATTATTATATCATATGTATTTAAATAAAGAAACATAACCTATTTTTATAAAAAGGCTTTACACATTAATATTATTATTATTAGCCCGGTTGCCTCTATAGGGCTACATGTGTATATCTGTATTATGTGTATATCTGTATTATGTGTATATCTGTAATAATCTACTAATAGTATATCTGTAATGTTCTGCATACACTGTATTATATGTGTATATCTGTACTATATGTGTATATCTGTATTATATGTGTATATCTGGCTTATATGTGTATATATGTATTATATATGTATATCTGGCTTATATGTGTATATGTGTACATCTGTATTATATGTGTATATCTGTAATAATCTACTAATAGTATATCTGTAATGGTCTGCATACACTGTATTATATGTGTATATCTGTATTATATGTGTATATCTGTAATAATCTAATAGTATATCTGTAATGTTCTGCATACACTGTATTATATGTGTATATCTGGCTTATATGTGTATATCTGTCTTATGTGTATATCTGTATTATATGTGTATATCTGTAATAATCTACTAATAGTATATCTGTAATGTTCTGCATACACTGTATTATATGTGTATATCTGTATTATATGTGTATATCTGTATTATATGTGTATATCTGTAATAATCTACTAATAGTATATCTGTAATGTTCTGCATACACTGTATTATATGTGTATATCTGGCTTATATGTGTATATCTGGCTTATATGTGTATATTTGTATTATATGTGTATATCTGTATTATATGTGTATATCTGTAATAATCTAATAATAGTACCGTATATACTCGAGTATAAGTCGACCCGAATATAAGCCGAGGCACCTAATTCTACCACAAAAACCTGGGAAAACTTATTGACTCGAGTATAAGCCTAGGGTGGGAAATGCAGCTCTAGCCGTACACAGCCCTCAGTGCCAGATATGCCCTCATAGTGCCAGATATGCCCCCACAGTGCTGCCAGATATGCCCCCACAGTGCTGCCAGTTATGCCCCCACAGTGCTGCCAGATATGCCCCCACAGTGCTGCCAGATATGCCCCCACAGTGCTGCCAGATATGCCCCCACAGTGCTGCCAGTTATGCCCCCACAGTGCTGCCAGATATGCCCCCACAGTGCTGCCAGATATGCCCCCACAGTGCTGCCAGATATGCCCCCACAGTGCTGCCAGATATGCCCCCACAGTGCTGCCAGATATGCCCCCACAGTGCTGCCAGATATGCCCCCACAGTGCTGCCAGATATGCCCCCACAGTGCTGCCAGATATGCCCCCACAGTGCTGCCAGATATGCCCCCACAGTGCTGCCAGATATGCCCCCACAGTGCTGCCAGATATGCCCCCACAGTGCTGCCAGATATGCCCCCACAGTGCTGCCAGATATGCCCCCACAGTGCTGCCAGATATGCCCCCACAGTGCTGCCAGATATGCCCCCACAGTGCTGCCAGATATGCCCCCACAGTGCTGCCAGATATGCCCCCACAGTGCTGCCAGATATGCCCCCACAGTGCTGCCAGATATGCCCCCACAGTGCTGCCAGATATGCCCCCACAGTGCTGCCAGTTATGCCCCCACAGTGCTGCCAGATATGCCCCCACAGTGCTGCCAGATATGCCCCCACAGTGCTGCCAGATATGCCCCCACAGTGCTGCCAGATATGCCCCCACAGTGCTGCCAGATATGCCCCCACAGTGCTGCCAGATATGCCCCCACAGTGCTGCCAGTTATGCCCCCACAGTGCTGCCAGTTATGCCCCCACAGTGCTGCCAGATATGCCCCCACAGTGCTGCCAGATATGCCCCCACAGTGCTGCCAGATATGCCCCCACAGTGCTGCCAGATATGCCCCCACAGTGCTGCCAGATATGCCCCCACAGTGCTGCCAGATATGCCCCCACAGTGCTGCCAGATATGCCCCCACAGTGCTGCCAGATATGCCCCCACAGTGCTGCCAGATATGCCCCCACAGTGCTGCCAGATATGCCCCCACAGTGCTGCCAGATATGCCCCCACAGTGCTGCCAGATATGCCCCCACAGTGCTGCCAGATATGCCCCCACAGTGCTGCCAGATATGCCCCCACAGTGCTGCCAGATATGCCCCCACAGTGCTGCCAGATATGCCCCCACAGTGCTGCCAGATATGCCCCCACAGTGCTGCCAGATACGTTCCCTCCCCAAGTGCCAGGTATGCCCCACAGTGCTGTTACTTACCCCTCCGTCGATCCCGCGCTGTCTTCTGGAGGGACACGAAGCACACAGCGTGCGCGGCTCTCCTGTGTCCCTCCTGCATCTTCGGCGGCCGCGGCGGGTCTATTATAGGAAGTGCCGGTTCGTGATCAGAGGTCACGAACGGGTATTTCCTGTAATAGAACCGCCGCTGCTGCCGCCGGAGATGCAGGAGGGACACAGGAGCGCCGCGCGCTGTGCGCTCCATGTCCCTCCTTCACACTGCTCTGCCTCTGCCTGCACTGACTCGAGTATAAGCCGAGGTGGCTTTTTCAGCACAAAAAAAAGTGCTGAAAAAGTCGGCTTATACTCGAGTATATACGGTATATTATTAAAGTGACATATTGGCAGTTCTGTAGTAAACTGAGAAATATCATAAGATCTGATATTCCTAGGTCAAATTCTGTCTGTCTGTCTAAATTCCAGTAGCCTAGGCAGCACTCAAAGGTAAATCCACTGCTCACCACTGCAGGGTTAAATCAACACTTCAGATTTTTATCTTTTGTAAGGATGTGATAGACAGATATAGGTATAGGGGTATGTATGTATGTGTATGTGAAAATACATATATATATATATATATATGTATGTGTATATATATATATATATATATATATATATATATATATATATATATATATATATATATATATATATATATATATATATATTACAGGCAGTAGCTTACAGTCACTCTCAGCATGGCAGACTCTTGATAGGCTCCAGAGGTCCCTAGTCTAACCCACACAAACCGGCCTGTCACTTGGGTAGCGATTCCACCGTCAAGAGCAAGGTGACTCTGTCCTGGAAACCCTTATATCGGGAAATCCCAGGTGCTGCTGATCACACACCTAGGATTCTGCTACTGCTTCCAAAACCTGGTCTGGATCCTCCACATTACTTTCACATGGAAAAATGCTGTCTCTGCCACATTCCTCCCCCCTTAGCTTCAACCACCTTGGTGAAGCTACAGTATTTTCAGGCGAGCTCTCTGCCTCGCCCACCCCTACCTGTGTCATCCGCCCAGGAACACAGCCTTCCACTATCTTCCTTAGGTCAACCACCTCGCCTTCTTCTTGGAGGACCAGGACCTACAAACCTCCTGGAAAGGGCATAGGCATTGAGGTGCTGTTTCCCCAGACGATGCCTCACCTCAAACTTAAATGGATTACAAAGCCAAAAACCAACGGGTCACACGAGCATTCACCTCTTTGTTTGTATGCATCAACTATAAGGGTACATGGTCTGTGACCAACAAAAACCTCTCGTCCCAATAAATAATACCTTAATGACTCAACTGCCCTGGCCAAGCACTCCTGCTCTACAGTTAAGTACATGCCTTCCCTGGGCAATAATTTACGGCTAAGATAGAGGATGGGCTTCTCCTCTCCATCTACCTCTTGGGATAGGACTGCTCCTAATCCTGTCCCAGAGGCATCCGTTTGTAACACAAATTGCTTTTAAAGTCAGGAGCTTGTAAGACAGGCTCAGTACACAAAGCTCGTCTTAAATCTTGCCAAGCAGTTTCCACTGGTCCAGACCACGTTAACTTGTCTGGGAATTGTTTTTTAAGACATTCGGTTAGTGGAGCCACTCTAGCGGCGCGATCTCGAATGAACCTGCGATAATATCCGACCAAACCGAGAAATGTCCTAAGTTGTGATTTACATTTAGGTCTAGACCAGGTGAGGACTGCTTCTACCTTACTAGGCTGAGGTTTAACCTGTCCTCTGCCCACAATGTACCCCAAATACCTGGCCTCAATCATACCAATGGCACATTTCTCAGGGTTAGCGGTAAACCGTTGTCCCCCGTAGAGACTGTTAAACGGCTTCTACCTTTTGGTAGGTGTGACTCCCAGTCAGAGCTGAAAATAACAATGTCCTCTAAATATGCAGCCGCATATTCCTTGTGGGGCCGCAGCAACTTATTTATAGCTCTCTGGAAGGTTGCTGGGGCACCATGTGAACCAAATGGGAGCATGTTATATTGGAATAAGCCTTCTGGGGTAGAGAAGGCTGTTTTTGCCTTAGCAGCCTCTGTTAACGGAATCTGCCAATGACCTTTTGTCAAATAAAGTGTAGTGAGATATTGACTATTGGCTAAATTTTCTACCAACTCATCAACCCGGGGCATAGGGTTAGAATCAAACCGGGACACCTTATTTAATTTACGGAAGTCATTGCAGAACCGTAAGGCACCTGAAGGCTTCGGTACTAGGACAATTGGATTATCCCACTCACTGGTGGATTCCTCTATAACCCCTAGGCGTATCATATCTTCCACCTCCTGCTTTACCGTTGCGCGCTTCGCTTCTGGTATGCGATATGGCCTCTGTTTAATGACCACCCCGGGTGGAGTCACATCATCATGTTGGATGATCTGTGTCTTTCCCGGAATGGCAGAAAACGCATCTTGGTAGCGTTTCACCAAGTTCACCACCTCCCGTTTCTGTTCAGGAGTTAGCGTGGCTTCAGTGGGTACCTGGCATTCTGAAATCTTTTCAGCTACCAAAGTGGGCCGATTGGCAATTTCCTTCCAGGGTTTTAACAAGTTTACATGGTAGACTTATTCCTCCCTCCTTCTACCCTCCTTTCGGACCCTGTAATTGACCGGTCCCCCTGCCTCGATGATCTCATAAGGGCCCCGCCATTGTGCATACATCTTGCTTTCTGTGGTGGGCACCAGCACTAACACTTTGTCTCCCGGATTAAAGGACTGGTTGACTGAGGTGGCTATACCTCTGTTTCTGACGTTGTTGGGCCCTTTCCATGTGTTCGTTCAGTAGTGGCGCAATCTGCCTTAGACGGTCGTATAACTGGGCCACAAACTGAACGACATTAGGGTCCTGGCATGGTTGTTCTTCCCACCCTTCTTTTAAGAGATCTAGAATTCCTCTGGGCTGTCTCCCATAGAGGAGCTCAAAGGGGCTAAACCCTGTAGAGGATTGGGGTACCTCTCTGACCACAAACATCAAGTAAGGTAGGAGCAGATCCCAATCTGGTTTTTCTTGTGACACTGCTATCTTTATCATTTGCTTAAGGGTTTTATTAAATCTTTCTACCAGGCCATCTGCCTGTGGGTGGTACACCGAGGTGGTAATCCTGTTTACGTTTAGCAACCAACATAAAGCTTTCATAAGTTTAGACACGAAAGGTGTACCTTGGTCCGTTAAGACCTCTTTTGGTATTCCTAAGTGGGTATACATGGTTAGTAGTTCGCTGACATTAGCGCCAGATTTCATATTGCGCAGGGGAATAGCCTCTGGGTACCTGGAGGCATAATCAACTACCACCAATATGTATTGGTGCCCTCAAGCAGATTTTTCCACTGGCCCTATCAGATCCATACCAATCCGCTCAAAAGGTATGGAAATGATAGGGAGGGATACCAGTAGACCTCTAAACTCTGACCGTGGGGCTGTCCTCTGGCAGACTGGGCAATCCTGACAATACCTCTTAATGGAAGCATAGATGCCGGGCCGAAAGAACCTTAACTGGATGATTTGGAGTGTTTTCTCCTCCCCTAGATGGCCACCCCACAAATGCGTATGAGCAGCTTCTAACACCAACCACTCCAGTTTTCGGGTTACCAAGAGCTGATCTACCTTTTTCCCTTGTAAAGTAGCGACACGATATAGCAAATCATTTAAAAAACAAAAAAGATGGTTCACCCTCAGATGGTAAACCATCAACTACCCTGCCGTTAACTACTTTAACAGTCTCAAAGGCGTGTACCAAATTGCTGTCATCGCGTTGATCTCTCCCAAAGTCCTGCAGTGATTTCTTCTCACCAACTGGGTTCCAATGGGCCTTGGACTCAGTCTCTTGGGGTGGTCTGGGACCGGCAGCCTCTCTCCCGGATGTTAAGCTTTGGTAGTCTCTGGCTTCTGAGTTGTGTCGGTGGTTGACGGTTTGTTGGTAGCATGCCAGGTAACCAGCTCCTGCATCAGTGGAAAGTCCCGGCCCAGGATCAGCCGGATACAGGGGTCTGGAGGTCACCGCCGCTACCACCTTTAACAACCAACCTTGAACGGTCAGGGATAAGTAGACGTGGGCACGCCTCCACATCGCCATGGACGCACAACACCCTGACAGGAGGCTGTGCCTTGCCAGCTCCCGGAGGAACCACGTTGGCTGCAACAATGGTGAGCTCACTGCCGTTATGCACCAGGGCCCAAATCTCCCGGTTTTCCACCTGTACTTGCACTCGGAACAGGGAGGACTCTGCTTGGGATACCCCCGCCGCTGCCATGCTAACCAACGGCCGAGCCGTTTTAGCCGCACTGCAATCCATCGACTCACCCTGTTTCGGGCAGTCCCGCCACACATGACCAGGCTCGCTGCACTCAAAGCACACCAAGGGAGGTGGAGCCTTTGGTTTTTACTACTGTGACCTGAGTTCTGGGTTTAGGTGGTGGCCCGTATCCTGACCTTGCTTTATTCAGCTTTCCCAGCATCAGGTGCCGCTCAATCACCACTGCCAACTCCTCAAATGTCTGGGAGTCAGCCTGAAGGGCCCACTGCTGCACCGAGCGGTCTAACACCCACATAGCCTGGTCCAGTGCGACTACTTCCACAATCTGTACTGCAGAGTTTTTATCAGGCTGCAACCAGGCCATTGCCAGTCGGGCTAGTTTGGCCAGCTTAATCCTGGGAGGCTCAGAGCTCTCCAGCCGCCAATCATGGAATTCTTGGGCTTTGCTGGGCCCCGTCACTCCAATCCTATCCAGTATAGCCTCTTTCAGGCCAGGATAGGAGCGTGCCTCAGCCACAGTCATATCCACATACACCCGCTGTGCCTCCCCTGCCAGACCATTCCTCCACAGGCCATCCCAACCGCGTGGCCGTGCGCTCAAACGTGCAAAGGAATGCCTCTATATCATCTGCTGGGGTGAGCTTTGGTAGCCTTTCCCGCTCTGGCTCAGATTTTTTTTTAAGCGCTTTTAACTCATCGCACAACATTTGAATTAGAATTTGTTGGCCCTCATGTAACATTTGAATCTGGGTTTGTTGCCCAGCTTCAAGTTCAGCAAATTGTTTTAGTGAAACCTCCATATTGCCCTGCGTGGCCCCTTTAAGGACAAATCTAGGAGGTTTAATATAATGTGCCAGGCTTATCAAACAGTCCAAGGCAACACTCGCCTGTTTTGCTGGTTATTTAACACATAGCAGCAAACAGTCTGCCTATAAGGGTGGTCTTCAGTATGCCGACTGTCGGGATCCCGACGCACAGTATACCGGCACCGGAATCCCGACAGCCGGCATACCGACACTTTTTCTCCCTCGTGGGGGTCCACTCTGGAGGGAGAATAAAATAGCGTGGCGAGCGCAGCAAGCCCGCAAGGGGCTCATTTGCATTCGCCACGCTGTCGGTATGCCGGCGGTCGGGCTCCCGGCGCCAGTATGCTGGTCGCCGGGAGCCCGGCCACCGGCATACCATACTACACCCGCCTGTAATGCTATGGCCCTTTAAGGCTGCCACTTGCACTGCATAACCAGAGAGGAAGAGAAGAAAAGGGATAACTTGCAGTTTAAACACCGGTATGCTTACCACCAGTGTCTGCTGTACACCGTGTCCTTGCTCACATTCTCCACCACTTGTGACAAGGATCACACACACGGGGACTCACATTAACACTTTCGGTGTTTATTTTGTGCAGCAGGTCACCACATAGCAAGTTAAATCCATATGCAGTCGGGATTACAGGCAGTAGCATACAGGCACTCTCAGCATAGCAGACTCTTGATAGGCTCCAGTGGTCCCTAGTCTAACCCACACAACCCGGCCTATCACTCGGGCAGCTATTCCACCGTCAAGAGCAAGGTGTCTGTCCTGGAAACCCTTATATCAGGAATCCCAGGTGCTGCTGATCACACACCTGGGATTCTGCTACTGCTTCCAAAACCTGGTCTGGATCCTCCACATTACTTCCACATGGAAAAATTATCTATCTATCTATCTATCTATCTATCTATCTATCTATCTATCTATCTATCTATCTATCTTTGTATGTATGTACATAATGTATTGTTTTTAAGCAGATATAATGAACTGGTATTTCTAGGTCAAATTATATATAATACAGTGCCTTGCTAAAGTATTCACCCCCCTTTGCATTTTTCATGTTTTGTTACCTCACAACCTGGAATTAAAATGGATTGTTTGAAGGTTTGCATCATTTCATTCACAGAACATGGCTACAACTTTGAAGATTTTTTATTTCTCTATCGTCCTAGTGGATGCTGGGGTTCCTGAAAGGACCATGGGGAATAGCGGCTCCGCAGGAGACAGGGCACAAAAAGTAAAGCTTTTCCAGATCAGGTGGTGTGCACTGGCTCCTCCCCCTATGACCCTCCTCCAGACTCCAGTTAGATTTTTGTGCCCGGCCGAGAAGGGTGCAATCTAGGTGGCTCTCCTAAAGAGCTGCTTAGAAAAAGTTTAGCTTAGGTTTTTTATTTTACAGTGAGTCCTGCTGGCAACAGGATCACTGCAACGAGGGACTGAGGGGAGAAGAAGTGAACTCACCTGCGTGCAGGATGGATTGGCTTCTTGGCTACTGGACATCAGCTCCAGAGGGACGATCACAGGTACAGCCTGGATGGTCACCGGAGCCGCGCCGTCGGCCCCCTTGCAGATGCTGAAGTCAGAAGAGGTCCAGAATCGGCGGCAGAAGACTCCTCAGTCTTCTAAAGGTAGCGCACAGCACTGCAGCTGTGCGCCATTTTCCTCTCGGCACACTTCACACGCAGTCACTGAGGGTGCAGGGCGCTGGGGGGGGGGCGCCCTGGGAGGCAAATGTAACCTATATAAAGGCTAAAAATACCTCACATATAGCCCCCAGAGGCTATATGGAGATATTTAACCCCTGCCTGGATTCACTAAATAGCGGGAGACGAGCCGCCAAAAAAGGGGCGGGGCCTATCTCCTCAGCACACGGCGCCATTTCCTCTCACAGCTCCGCTGGTCAGGACGGCTCCCAGGTCTCTCCCCTGCACTGCACTACAGAAACAGGGTAAAACAGAGAGGGGGGGCAAATTTATGGCAATATTTTTATATATATAAAGCAGCTATAAGGGAGCACTTATTATAAGGCTATCCCTGTTATATATAGCGCTTTTGGTGTGTGCTGGCAAACTCTCCCTCTGTCTCCCCAAAGGGCTAGTGGGTCCTGTCTTCGTTAGGAGCATTCCCTGTGTGTCTGCTGTGTGTCGGTACGTGTGTGTCGACATGTATGAGGACGATATTGGTGTGGAGGCGGAGCAATTGCCAAATATGAGGATGTCACCCCCTAGGGAGTCGACACCAGAATGGATGCCTTTATTTATGGAACTACGGGATAGTGTCAACACGCTAAAGCAGTCGTTTGACGACATGAGACGGCCGGACAATCAATTAGTGCCTGTCCAGGCGACTCAAACACCGTCAGGGGCTGTAAAACGCCCTTTGCCTCAGTCGGTCGACACAGACCCAGACACAGGCACGGACTCCAGTGGTGACGGTGACGAATCAACCGTATTTTCCAGTAGGGCCACACGTTATATGATTTTGGCAATGAAGGAGGCGTTACATTTAGCTGATACTACAGGTACCACTAAACAGGGTATTATGTGGGGTGTGAAAAAACTACCTATAGTTTTTCCTGAATCAGAAGAATTAAATGACGTGTGTAATGGGGTGGTCTTCTGTTTGCCGGCGGTCGGGCTCCCGGCGCTCAGTATACCGGCGCCGGGAGCCCGACAGCCGGCATACCGACAATTATTTTCCCTCGTGGGGGTCCACGACCCCCATAGAGGGAGAATAAAATAGTGTGGCGCGCGTAGCGCGCCACCGTGCCCGTAGCGTGGCGAGCGCAGCGAGCCCGCAAGGGGCTCATTTGCGCTCGCCAAGCTGTCGGTAAGCCGGCGGTCGGGCTCCCGGCGCCGGGATGCTGGTCGCCGGGAGCCCGACCGCCGGCCAGCCGTAGTGAACCCGTGTAATGAAGCGTGGGTTGCTCCTGATAAAAAGCTGATAATTTCAAAGAAATTATTGGCATTATACCCTTTCCCGCCAGAGGTTAGGGAGCGCTGGGAAACATCTCCTAGGGTGGACAAGGCGCTAACACGCTTATCTAAACAAGTGGCGTTACCCTCTCCTGAGACGGCCGCACTTAAAGATCCATCAGATAGGAGGATGGAAAATATCCAAAAAAGTATATACACACATGCAGGTGTTTTACTACGACCAGCTATAGCGACTGCCTGGATGTGCAGTGCTGGGGTAGTTTGGTCAGAGTCCCTGATTGAAAATATTGATACCCTGGACAGGGACAATATTTTACTGTCGTTAGAACAAATAAAGGATGCATTTCTTTATATGCGTGATGCACAGAGGGATATCTGCACACTGGCATCACGGGTAAGTGCTATGTCCATTTCGGCCAGAAGAGCTTTATGGACGCGACAGTGGACAGGCGATGCGGATTCAAAACGGCATATGGAAGTTTTGCCGTATAAAGGGGAGGAGTTATTTGGAGTCGGTCTATCAGATTTGGTGGCCACGGCTACAGCCGGGAAATCCACCTTTCTACCTCAAGTCACTCCCCAACAGAAAAAGGCACCGACTTTTCAACCGCAGCCCTTTCGTTCCTTTAAAAATAAGAGAGCAAAGGGCTATTCATATCTGCCACGAGGCAGAGGTCGAGGGAAGAGACAGCAACAGGCAGCTCCTTCCCAGGAACAGAAGCCCTCCCCGGCTTCTACAAAAGCCTCAGCATGACGCTGGGGCTTCTCAAGCGGACTCGGGGACGGTGGGCGGTCGTCTCAAAAATTACAGCGCGCAGTGGGCTCACTCGCAAGTAGATCCCTGGATCCTGCAGATAATATCTCAGGGGTACAGGTTGGAATTAGAGACAGATCCACCTCGCCGTTTCCTGAAGTCTGCTTTACCAACGTCCCCCTCCGAAAGGGAGACGGTTTTGGAAGCCATTCACAAGCTGTACTCTCAGCAGGTGATAGTCAAGGTACCTCTTCTACAACAAGGGAAGGGGTATTATTCCACTCTTTTTGTGGTACCGAAGCCGGATGGCTCGGTAAGGCCTATTCTAAATCTGAAGTCCTTGAACCTGTACATAAAGAAGTTCAAGTTCAAAATGGAGTCACTCAGAGCAGTGATAGCGAACCTGGAAGAGGGGGATTTTATGGTATCCTTGGACATCAAGGATGCGTATCTCCACGTTCCAATTTACCCCTCACACCAGGGGTACCTCAGGTTCGTTGTACAAAACTGTCACTATCAGTTTCAGACGCTGCCGTTCGGATTGTCCACGGCACCTCGGGTCTTTACAAAGGTAATGGCCGAGATGATGATTCTTCTTCGAAGAAAAGGCATATTAATTATCCCATACTTGGACGATCTCCTAATAAGAGCAAGGTCCAGAGAACAGCTAGAGATGGGATTAGCACTGTCTCAAGAAGTGCTAAAACAGCACGGGTGGATTCTGAATATTCCAAAATCCCAGTTAATGCCGACAACTCGTCTGCTGTTCCTAGGGATGATTCTGGACACGGTTCAGAAAAAGGTTTTTCTCCCGGAGGAAAAAGCCAAGGAGTTATCCGAGCTTGTCAGGAACCTCCTAAAACCAGGAAAGGTGTCTGTACATCAATGCACAAGAGTCCTGGGAAAAATGGTGGCTTCTTACGAAGCAATTCCATTCGGCAGATTCCACGCAAGAATTTTCCAAAGGGATCTGTTGGACAAATGGTCAGGGTCGCATCTTCAGATGCACCTGCGGATAACCCTGTCTCCAAGGACAAGGGTGTCTCTTCTGTGGTGGTTGCAGAGTGCTCATCTATTGGAGGGCCGCAGATTCGGCATACAGGATTGGATCCTGGTGACCACGGACGCCAGCCTGAGAGGCTGGGGAGCAGTCACACAAGGAAGAAACTTCCAGGGAGTATGGACGAGCCTGGAAACGTCTCTTCACATAAACATTCTGGAACTAAGAGCAATCTACAATGCTCTAAGCCAGGCAGAACCTCTGCTTCAGGGAAAACCGGTGTTGATCCAGTCGGACAACATCACGGCAGTCGCCCATGTGAACAGACTGGGCGGCACAAGAAGCAGGAGTGCAATGGCAGAAGCTGCAAGGATTCTTCGCTGGGCAGAGAATCATGTGATAGCACTGTCAGCAGTGTTCATCCCGGGAGTGGACAACTGGGAAGCAGACTTCCTCAGCAGACACGATCTTCACCCGGGAGAGTGGGGACTTCATCCAGAAGTCTTCCACATGCTGGTAACCCGTTGGGAAAGACCAATGGTGGACATGATGGCGTCTCGCCTCAACAAAAAACTGGACAGGTATTGCGCCAGGTCAAGAGATCCGCAGGCAATAGCTGTGGACGCGCTGGTAACGCCTTGGGTGTACCAGTCGGTGTATGTGTTTCCTCCTCTGCCTCTCATACCAAAAGTATTGAGAATTATACGGCAAAGAGGCGTAAGAACGATACTAGTGGTTCCGGATTGGCCAAGAAGGACTTGGTACCCGGAACTTCAAGAGATGATCACGGAAGATCCGTGGCCTCTACCTCTAAGGAGGGACTTGCTTCAGCAGGGTCCCTGTCTGTTTCAAGACTTACCGCGGCTGCGTTTGACGGCATGGCGGTTGAACGCCGGATCCTAAAGGAAAAAGGCATGCCGGAAGAAGTCATTCCTACTTTGATTAAAGCAAGGAAGGAAGTAACCGTGCAACATTATCACCGAATTTGGCGAAAATATGTTGCGTGGTGCGAAGATCGGAGTGCTCCGACGGAGGAATTTCAACTGGGTCGATTCCTACATTTCCTGCAATCAGGATTGTCTATGGGTCTCAAATTGGGATCTATTAAGGTTCAAATTTCGGCCCTGTCGATTTTCTTTCAAAAAGAATTGGCTTCAGTCCCTGAAGTCCAGACCTTTGTTAAGGGAGTGCTGCATATACAGCCTCCTGTGGTGCCTCCAGTGGCACCGTGGGATCTCAATGTGGTTTTGGACTTTCTAAAATCTCATTGGTTTGAACCACTAAAAAAGGTGGATTTGAAATATCTCACATGGAAAGTGACCATGCTTCTAGCCCTGGCTTCGGCCAGGAGAGTGTCAGAACTGGCAGCTTTATCTTACAAAAGCCCATATCTGATTTTCCATTCGGACAGGGCAGAACTGCGGACTCGTCCGCATTTTCTCCCTAAGGTGGTGTCAGCATTTCATCTGAACCAGCCTATTGTAGTGCCTGCGGCTACAAGTGACTTGGAGGACTCCAAGTTACTGGACGTTGTCAGAGCATTAAAAATATATATTGCAAGGACAGCTGGAGTCAGAAAATCTGACTCGTTGTTTATATTGTATGCACCCAACAAGATGGGTGCTCCTGCGTCTAAGCAGACGATTGCTCGTTGGATCTGTAGCACAATCCAACTTGCACATTCTGTGGCAGGCCTGCCACAGCCTAAATCTGTAAAGGCCCACTCCACAAGGAAGGTGGGCTCATCTTGGGCGGCTGCCCGAGGGGTCTCGGCATTACAACTTTGCCGAGCAGCTACGTGGTCAGGGGAGAACACGTTTGTAAAATTTTACAAATTTGATACTCTGGCTAAGGAGGACCTGGAGTTCTCTCATTCGGTGCTGCAGAGTCATCCGCACTCTCCCGCCCGTTTGGGAGCTTTGGTATAATCCCCATGGTCCTTTCAGGAACCCCAGCATCCACTAGGACGATAGAGAAAATAAGAATTTACTTACCGATAATTCTATTTCTCGGAGTCCGTAGTGGATGCTGGGCGCCCATCCCAAGTGCGGATTATCTGCAATAATTGTACATAGTTATTGTTAACAAATTCGGGTTATTGTTGAAGGAAGCCATCTTTCAGAGGCTCCGCTGTTATCATACTGTTAACTGGGTTTAGATCACAAGTTGTACGGTGTGATTGGTGTGGCTGGTATGAGTCTTACCCGGAATTCAAAATCCTCCCTTATTGTGTACGCTCGTCCGGGCACAGTACCTAACTGGAGTCTGGAGGAGGGTCATAGGGGGAGGAGCCAGTGCACACCACCTGATCTGGAAAAGCTTTACTTTTTGTGCCCTGTCTCCTGCGGAGCCGCTATTCCCCATGGTCCTTTCAGGAACCCCAGCATCCACTACGGACTCCGAGAAATAGATTTATCGGTAAGTAAAATCTTATTTTCTCTATCGTCCTAGTGGATGCTGGGGTTCCTGAAAGGACCATGGGGAATAGCGGCTCCGCAGGAGACAGGGCACAAAAAGTAAAGCTTTACGATCAGGTGGTGTGTACTGGCTCCTCCCCCTATGACCCTCCTCCAAGCCCCAGTTAGATTTTTGTGCCCGGCCGAGAAGGGTGCAATCTAGGTGGCTCTCCTAAAGAGCTGCTTAGAAAAGTTTAGCTTAGGTTTTTTATTTTACAGTGAGTCCTGCTGGCAACAGGATCACTGCAACGAGGGACTTAGGGGAGAAGAAGTGAACTCACCTGCGTGCAGGATGGATTGGCTTCTTTGGCTACTGGACATTAGCTCCAGAGGGACGATCACAGGTACAGCCTGGATGGTCACCGGAGCCTCGCCGCCGGCCCCCTTGCAGATGCTGAAACGAGAAGAAGGTCCAGAATCGGCGGCAGAAGACTCCTCAGTCTTCTTAAGGTAGCGCACAGCACTGCAGCTGTGCGCCATTTCCTCTCAGCACACTTCACACGGCAGTCACTGAGGGTGCAGGGCGCTGGGAGGGGGGCGCCCTGGGAGGCAAATGTAAACCTATTTTTTGGCAAAAAATACCTCACATATAGCCTCCGGGGGCTATATGGAGATATTTAACCCCTGCCAGAATCCGTTAAAGAGCGGGAGACGAGCCCGCCGAAAAAGGGGCGGGGCCTATCTCCTCAGCACACAGCGCCATTTTCCTCACACAGCTCCGCTGGTCAGGAAGGCTCCCAGGCTCTCCCCTGCACTGCACTACAGAAACAGGGTAAAACAAGAGAGGGGGGGCAAAATTGTGGCAAAAATATATATATTAAAGCAGCTATACAGGGAGCACTTATTATAAGGCTATCCCTGTCATATATAGCGCTTTTGGTGTGTGCTGGCAAACTCTCCCTCTGTCTCCCCAAAGGGCTAGTGGGGTCCTGTCTTCTTTAAGAGCATTCCCTGTGTGTCTGCTGTGTGTCGGTACGTGTGTGTCGACATGTATGAGGACGATATTGGTGTGGAGGCGGAGCAATTGCCAAATATGGGGATGTCACCCCCTAGGGAGTCGACACCAGAATGGATGGCTTTATTTATGGAATTACGGGATAGTGTCAACACGCTAAAGCAGTCGTTTGACGACATGAGACGGCCGGACAATCAATTAGCACCTGTCCAGGCGCCTCAAACACCGTCAGGGGCTGTAAAACGCCCGTTACCTCAGTCGGTCGACACGGACCCAGACACAGGCACTGATTCCAGTGGCGACGGTGACGAATCAACCGTATTTTCCAGTAGGGCCACACGTTATATGATTTTGGCAATGAAGGAGGCGTTACATATTGCTGATACTACAGGTACCACAAAACAGGGTATTATGTGGGGTGTGAAAAAACTACCTATAGTTTTTCCTGAATCAGATGAATTAAATGAGGTGTGTGATGAAGCGTGGGTTGCCCCCAATAAAAAACTGCTAATTTCAAAGAAGTTATTGGCTTTATACCCTTTCCCGCCAGAGGTTAGGGCGCGCTGGGAAACACCTCCTAGGGTGGACAAGGCGCTCACACGCTTATCAAAACAAGTGGCGTTACCCTCTCCTGAGACGGCCGCACTTAAAGATCCAGCAGATAGGAGGATGGAAAATATCCAAAAAAGTATATACACACATACAGGTGTTATACTACGACCAGCTATAGCGACAGCCTGGATGTGCAGTGCTGGGGTAGCTTGGTCAGAGTCCCTGATTGAAAATATTGATACCCTGGATAGGGACAATGTTTTACTGTCTTTAGAGCAAATAAAGGATGCATTTCTTTATATGCGTGATGCACAGAGGGATATTTGCACACTGGCATCACGGGTAAGTGCTATGTCCATTTCGGCCAGAAGAAGTTTATGGACGCGACAGTGGTCAGGTGATGCGGACTCAAAACGGCATATGGAAGTTTTGCCGTATAAAGGGGAGGAGTTATTTGGTGTTGGTCTATCGGATTTGGTGGCCACGGCTACAGCCGGGAAATCCACCTTTTTACCTCAAGTCACTCCCCAACAGAAAAAGACACCGACTTTTCAACCGCAGCCCTTTCGTTCCTTTAAAAACAAGAGAGCAAAGGGATATTCATATCTGCCACGAGGCAGAGGAAGGGGGAAGAGACTGCAACAGGCAGCTCCTTCCCAGGAACAGAAGCCCTCCCCCGCTTCTTCAAAAGCCTCAGCATGACGCTGGGGCTTCTCAAGCGGACTCGGGGGCGGTGGGCGGTCGTCTCAAGAATTTCAGCACGCAGTGGGCTCACTCGCAGGTAGATCCCTGGATCCTGCAGATAATATCTCAGGGGTACAGGTTGGAACTAGAGACGGATCCACCTCGCCGTTTCCTGAAGTCTGCTTTACCAACGTCCCCCTCCGACAGGGTGACGGTCTTGGAAGCCATTCACAAGCTGTACTCTCAGCAGGTGATTGTCAAGGTACCTCTTTTACAACAAGGAAAGGGGTATTATTCCACTCTATTTGTGGTACCGAAGCCGGATGGCTCGGTAAGACCTATTCTAAATCTGAAATCCTTGAACCTGTACATAAAAAAGTTCAAGTTCAAGATGGAGTCACTCAGAGCAGTGATAGCGAACCTGGAAGAAGGGGACTTTATGGTATCCTTGGACATCAAGGATGCGTATCTCCACGTTCCAATTTACCCCTCACACCAGGGGTACCTCAGGTTCGTCGTACAGAACTGTCACTATCAGTTTCAGACGCTGCCGTTTGGATTGTCCACGGCACCTCGGGTCTTTACCAAGGTAATGGCCGAGATGATGATTCTTCTTCGAAGAAAAGGCGTATTAATTATCCCATACTTGGACGATCTCCTAATAAGGGCAAGGTCCAGAGAACAGCTAGAGATGGGATTAGCACTGTCTCAAGAAGTGCTAAAGCAGCACGGGTGGATTCTGAATATTCCAAAATCCCAGTTAATTCCGACAACACGTCTGCTGTTCCTAGGGATGATTCTGGACACGGTTCAGAAAAAGGTTTTTCTCCCGGAGGAAAAAGCCAAGGAGTTATCCGAACTTGTCAGGAACCTCCTAAAACCAGGAAAGGTGTCTGTACATCAATGCACAAGAGTCCTGGGAAAAATGGTGGCTTCTTACGAAGCAATTCCATTCGGCAGATTCCACGCAAGAATTTTCCAGAGGGATCTGCTGGACAAATGGTCAGGGTCGCATCTTCAGATGCACCAGCGGATAACCCTGTCTCCAAGGACAAGGGTATCTCTTCTGTGGTGGTTGCAGAGTGCTCATCTATTGGAGGGCCGCAGATTCGGCATACAGGATTGGATCCTGGTGACCATGGACGCCAGCCTGAGAGGCTGGGGAGCAGTCACACAAGGAAGAAACTTCCAGGGCGTGTGGTCGAGCCTGGAAACGTCTCTTCACATAAACATTCTGGAACTAAGAGCAATCTACAATGCTCTAAGCCAGGCAGAACCTCTGCTTCAAGGAAAACCGGTGTTGATCCAGTCGGACAACATCACAGCAGTCGCCCATGTAAACAGACAGGGCGGCACAAGAAGCAGGAGTGCAATGGCAGAAGCTGCAAGGATTCTTCGCTGGGCAGAGAATCATGTGATAGCACTGTCAGCAGTGTTCATCCCGGGAGTGGACAACTGGGAAGCAGACTTCCTCAGCAGACACGATCTTCACCCGGGAGAGTGGGGACTTCATCCAGAAGTTTTCCACATGCTTGTAACCCGTTGGGAAAGACCAATGGTGGACATGATGGCGTCTCGCCTCAACAAAAAACTGGACAGGTATTGCGCCAGGTCAAGAGACCCGCAGGCAATAGCTGTGGACGCGCTGGTAACGCCTTGGGTGTACCAGTCGGTGTATGTGTTTCCTCCTCTGCCTCTCATACCAAAAGTATTGAGAATTATACGGCAAAGAGGCGTAAGAACGATACTAGTGGTTCCGGATTGGCCAAGAAGGACTTGGTACCCGGAACTTCAAGAGATGATCACGGAGGATCCGTGGCCTCTACCTCTGAGAAGGGACTTGCTTCAGCAGGGTCCCTGTCTGTTTCAAGACTTACCGCGGCTGCGTTTGACGGCATGGCGGTTGAACGCCGGATCCTAAAGGAAAAAGGCATGCCGGAAGAAGTAATTCCTACCTTGATTAAAGCAAGGAAGGAAGTAACCGCGCAACATTATCACCGCATTTGGCGAAAATATGTTGCGTGGTGCGAGGATCGGAGTGCTCCGACGGAGGAATTTCAACTGGGTCGATTCCTACATTTCCTGCAATCAGGATTGTCTATGGGTCTCAAATTGGGATCTATTAAGGTTCAAATTTCGGCCCTGTCGATTTTCTTCCAGAAAGAATTGGCTTCAGTTCCTGAAGTCCAGACCTTTGTTAAGGGAGTACTGCATATACAGCCCCCTGTGGTGCCTCCAGTGGCACCGTGGGATCTCAATGTTGTTTTGGACTTTCTCAAATCTCATTGGTTTGAACCACTAAAAAATGTGGATTTGAAATATCTCACATGGAAAGTGACCATGCTACTAGCCCTGGCTTCGGCCAGGAGAGTGTCAGAACTGGCAGCTTTATCTTACAAAAGCCCATATCTGATTTTCCATTCGGACAGGGCAGAACTGCGGACTCGTCCACATTTTCTCCCTAAGGTGGTGTCAGCATTTCATCTGAACCAGCCTATTGTAGTGCCTGCGGCTACAAGCGACTTGGAGGACTCCAAGTTGTTGGACGTTGTCAGAGCTTTAAAAATATACATTTCAAGGACAGCTGGAGTCAGGAAATCTGACTCGCTGTTTATACTATATGCTCCCAACAAGTTGGGCGCTCCTGCGTCTAAGCAGACTATTGCTCGCTGGATTTGTAGTACGATTCAGCTTGCACATTCTGTGGCAGGCCTGCCACAGCCAAAATCTGTAAAAGCCCACTCCACAAGGAAGGTGGGTTCTTCTTGGGCGGCTGCCCGAGGGGTCTCGGCATTACAACTCTGCCGAGCGGCTACGTGGTCGGGGGAGAACACGTTTGTAAAATTCTACAAATTTGATACCCTGGCTAAGGAGGACCTGGAGTTCTCTCATTCGGTGCTGCAGAGTCATCCGCACTCTCCCGCCCGTTTGGGAGCTTTGGTATAATCCCCATGGTCCTTTCAGGAACCCCAGCATCCACTAGGACGATAGAGAAAATAAGAATTTACTTACCGATAATTCTATTTCTCGGAGTCCGTAGTGGATGCTGGGCGCCCATCCCAAGTGCGGATTATCTGCAATAATTGTACATAGTTATTGTTACCTAAATCGGGTTATTGTTGTAGGGAGCCATCTTTCAGAGGCTCCTCTGTTATCATACTGTTAACTGGGTTTAGATCACAGGTTGTACGGTGTGATTGGTGTGGCTGGTATGAGTCTTACCCGGGATTCATAAATCCTTCCTTATTGTGTACGCTCGTCCGGGCACAGTATCCTAACTGAGGCTTGGAGGAGGGTCATAGGGGGAGGAGCCAGTACACACCACCTGATCGTAAAGCTTTACTTTTTGTGCCCTGTCTCCTGCGGAGCCGCTATTCCCCATGGTCCTTTCAGGAACCCCAGCATCCACTACGGACTCCGAGAAATAGAATTATCGGTAAGTAAATTCTTATTTTTTTTTAATTGTAAAGCAAACAACAAATAGGACAAAATAACAGAAAACGTCAGCGTGCATAACTATTCACCCCCCCTCTAAAGTCAGTACTCTGTACAGCCACCTTTTGCGGCAATTACAGCTGCAAGTCGCTTTGGATAAGTCTCTATGAGCTTGCCACATCTTGCCACTGGGATTTTTGCCCATTCCTCAAGGCAAAACTGCTCCAGATCCTTCATGTTGGATAGTTTCCGCTTGTGAGCAGCAATCTTCAAGTCTGACCACAGATTCTCAATTCGATTGAGATCTGGGCTTTGACTATTCCATTCCAACACATTTAAATGGTTCCCCTTAAACCACTCGAGTGTTGCTCTAGCAGTATGCTTGGGGTTGTTGTCCTGCTGGAAGGTGAGCCTCCGTCCCAGTCTCAAATCACAGGCAGACTGAAACAGGTTTTGCTCAAGAATATCCCTGTATTTAGCACCATCCATCTTTCCCTCAACTCGAAACAGTTTCCCAGGCCCTGCTGCTGAAAACATCCCCACAGCATAATGCTGCCACCACCATGTTTCACTGTGGTGATGGCGTTCTTGGGGTGATGGGATGTGTTGGGTTTGCGCCAGACATAGTGTTTTCCTTGGTGGCCTGGAGAATCGTCCATATGCCTTTTGGCAAACTCAAAACGTGCCTTCTTATTTTTAACACTAAGTAATGGCTTTTTCTCTTACGTCCTAGAGGATGCTGGGGACTCCGTAAGGACCATGGGGTATAGACGGGCTCTGCAGGAGACATGGGCACTATAAAGAATTTTTAGTATGGGTGTGCACTGGCTCCTCCCTCTATGCCCCTTCTCCAGACCTCCGTTAGATCCTGTGCCCAGAGGAGACTGGTTGCACTACAGGGGAGCTCTCCTGAGTTTCTCTGAAAGAATTTTGTTAGGTTTTTTATTTTCAGGGACCACTGCTGGCAACAGGCTCCCTGCATCGTGGGACTGAGGAGAGAGAAGCAGACCTACTAAAAGTGATAGGCTCTGCTTCTTAGGCTACTGGACACCATTCGCTCCAGAGGGAGTCGGAACGCAGGTCTCCCCCCGCCGTTCGTCCCAGAGCCGCCGCGCCGTCCTCCTCACAGAGCCGGAAGATAGAAGCCGGGTGAGTATAAGAAGAAAAGAAGACTTCAAGGCGGCAGAAGACTTCAGATCTTCCCTGAGGTAAGCGCACAGCGGTAACGCTGCGCGCCATTGCTCCCACACACTACACACACTGGCAGGCACTGTTGGGTGCAGGGCGCAGGGGGGCGTCCTGGGCAGCAATATAAACCTCTAGGCTGGCATTTATATTGATATAGGCTGCGGAGGCAGTTAGTGGATAAATCCCCCGCCAGTTTTTATAAAATTGAGCGGGACCGAAGCCCGCCGCTGGAGGGGGCGGAGCTTGGTCCCTCAGCACTAACCAGCGCCATTTTCTCCACAGAGCACTGCAGAGACGCTGGCTTCCCGGACTCTCCCCTGCTGAACACGGTGACAGAGGGCAGAAAAAGAGGGGGGGGGGGGCACTTGTATGGCGCAGTGAGTGTATTACACGGTTATTATATATAAAAGCGCTATATCTGGGAATTTGTTTCCAGTGTCAGTTGGCGCTGGGTGTGTGCTGGCATACTCTTTCTGTCTCTCCAAAGGGCCTTGTTGGGGAACTGTCCCCTTATAGATATATCCCTGTGTGTGTGGGGGTGTCGGTACGCGTGTGTCGACATGTCTGAAGCGGAAGGCTCATGTAAGGAGGAGGTGGAGCAGATGATTGTGGTGTCTCCGTCGGCAACGCCGACTCATGATTGGATGGACATGTGGAATGTTTTAAATGCAAATGTGACCTTATTACATAAGAGATTGGACAAAGCAGAGTCCAGGGAAAAAGCAGGGAGTCAATCCACGGCTTCGACTGGGTCACCGGGCCCTTCTGGGTCTCAAAAACGTCCCATATCCCAAATAGCAGACACTGATACCGACACAGATTCTGACTCCAGTGTCGACTATGATGAGGCGTGGTTACACCCAAGGGTGGCCAAAAGTATTCATTATATGATTATTGCAATAAAAGATGTTTTGCATATCACTGAGGACCCCTCTGTCCCTGACACAAGGGTGCGCATGTATAAGGAAAAGAGACCTGAGGTTACCTTTCCCCTATCTCATAAGCTGAATGCGTTATTTGAAAAAGCTTGGGAAACTCCAGACAAAAAACTGCAGATTCCCAAGAGGATTCTTATGGCGTACCCTTTCCCTGCACAGGACAGGGTACGGTGGGAATCTTCGGCCAGGGTGGACAAGGCTTTAACGCGCCTGTCCAAGAAGGTGGCGCTGCCGTCTCAAGACACGGCAGCCCTCAAGGATCCTGCTGATCGCAGACAGGAGACTACCTTAAAATCTATCTATACGCATACGGGTGCTTTACTCAGACCGGCAATTGCATCGGCATGGGGGGATCAGTACATAATCCCGCTGGACGGGATCCCGGCGGTCGAAATACCGACGCCGGAATCTCGACCACACAATCCCGACAGGGGTGGCGAGCGGAATGCAGCCCCTTGCGGGCTCGCTTCGCTCGCCACGCTGCGGGCACGGTGCCTCGCTACGCTCGGCACACTATTATATTCTCCCTCTATGGGTGTCGTGGACACCCACGGAGGGAGAATATGTCGGGATTGTGGCGGTCGGGATTCCGGCGTCGGTATTTCGACCGCCGGGATCCCGTCCAGTGGGATGTTGACCGCATCCCGGCATGGGTATGTAGCGCAGTAGCAGCTTGGACAGATACCTTGTCAGCTGACCTGGATACCCTAGACAGGGATACCATTTTATTGATCTTAGGTCACATTAAAGATGCAGTCTTATATATGAGAGACGCTCAGAGAGACGTTGGGCTGCTAGGTTCAAGAGCCAACGCGATGGAGATTTCTGCTAGACGAACCCTGTGGACCCGACAATGGACGGATGATGCCGACTCAAAGAAGCATATGGAGGTTTTACCTTACAAAGGTGAAGTTTTATTTGGGGATGGTCTCGCGGACCTGGTTTCCACAGCTACCGCGGGTAAATCTACTTTTTTGCCTTTTGTTCCCCACAGCAAAAGAAAACTCCACAATATCAGATGCAGTCCTTTCGGTCGCATAAGTCCAGAAGAGGTCGTGGCTCCTCCTTCCTCGCCAGAGGTAAGGGTAGAGGAAAGAGAACGCCTGCTTCGGCTAGTTCCCAGGAGCAGAAGTCCTCCCCGGCTTCTGCTACATCCACCACATGACGCTGGGGCTCCACTGAGGGAGTCCGCACCGGTGGGGGCATGTCTTCGACTCTTCAGCCAGGTCTGGGTTCTTTAAGACGTGGATCCTTGGGCGATGGAAATTGTATCCCAAGGCTACAAACTGGAATTCGAAGAGGTGCCCCCTCGCCAATTTTTCAAGTCGGCCTTGCCAGCTTCTCCCCCGGCGAGGGAAGTAGTATTGGCTGCAATTCAAAAGCTGTGTCAACAGCAAGTGATTGTCAAGGTTCCCCTGGTCTAACAGGGGAAAAGGTACTATTCAACCTTGTTCGTGGTGCTGAAGCCGGATGGTTCGGTCAGACCCATTTTGAATCTAAAATCCCTAAACCTGTACTTGAAAAAGTTCAAATTCAAGATGGAATCGCTCCAGGCAGTGATCTCCAGCCTGGAAGGGGGGGATTTTATGGTATCACTGGACGTGAAGGATGCCTGCCTTCATGTCCCCATATATCCTCCTCATCAGGAGTACCTGAGATTCGCTGTACAGGACTGTCATTACCAGTTTCAGATGTTGCCGTTTGGGCTTTCCACGGCACTGAGGATTTTCACCAAGGTGATGGCGGAGATGATGGTGCTCCTGCGCAGGCGAGGAGTCACAATTATCCCATACTTGGACGATCTCCTGATAAAAGCGAGATCGAGAGATCAATTGCTAAGGAGCGTGTCGCTCTCCCTGAGAGTGCTACAACAGCACGGTTGGATTCTCAATCTGCCAAAGTCTCAATTGGTTCCAACGACTCGACTATCATTCCTAGGCATGATTCTGGACACGGAACAGAAGAGGGTTTTTCTCCCAATGGAAAAAGCCCAGGACCTCCAGAACATGGTCAGAGACCTGCTAAAACCAAAAAGAGTGTCTGTTCATCAATGCACTCGAGTTCTGGGGAAAATGGTAGCAGCCTACGAGGCCATCCCCTTCGGCAGGTTCCATGCGAGGACATTTCAGTGGGACCTTCTGGACAAGTGGTCAGGGTCTCATCTACAACTACATCAGAAGATAAGCCTGTCCCCCAGGGCCAGGGTGTCTCTCCTGTGGTGGCTGCAGAGTGCTCACCTTCTAGAGGGTCGCAGGTTCGGCATTCAGGACTGGGTTCTGTTAACCACGGACGCGAGCCTCAGGGGCTGGGGAGCAGTCACACAAGGAAGAAATTTTCAGGGACTATGGTCAAGCCAGGAGGCTTGTCTACACATCAACGTGCTGGAATTGAGGGCCATGTACAACGGCCTACGACAAGCGGAGAATCTTCTTTGCGACCTACCGGTGCTGATTCAATCAGACAACGTCACAGCCGTGGCTCATATAAACCGCCAAGGCGGGACAAGGAGCAGAGTGGCAATGGCAGAAGCCACCAGGATTCTTCGCTGGGCGGAAAATCACGTAAGCGTTCTGTCAGTGGTCTTCATACCGGGAGTGGACAACTGGGAAGCAGACTTCCTCAGCAGACACGATCTCCATCCAGGAGAGTGGGGTCTTCATCAAGAAGTCTTTGCAGAGATAACAAGTCGTTGGGGACTTCCTCAAATAGACATGATGGCGTCACGCCTCAACAAAAAGCTTCGGAGGTATTGTGCCAGGTCAAGGGACCCTCAGGCAGTAGCGGTAGACGCCCTAGTGACACCATGGGTGTTTCAGTCAGTCTATGTGTTCCCTCCTTTGCCTCTCATCTCAAAAATATTGAGAATCATAAGACGAAAAAGAGTACAGACAATACTCGTTGTCCCAGATTGGCCTCGAAGGGCCTGGTATTCGGATCTTCAGGAAATGATCACAGAAGATCCGTGGCCTCTTCCTCTCAGGGAGGACCTGTTGCAGCAGGAGCCCTGCGTATTCCAAGACTTACCGCGGCTAAGTTTGACGGCATGGCGGTTGAACACCGGATCCTAGCTGGGAGAGGTATTCCGGAGGAAGTCATCCCTACTCTGATAAAGACTAGGAAGGAGGTGACGGCGAAACATTATCACCGTATTTGGAGGAAGTATGTATCTTGGTGTGAAGCCAAGAATGCTTCTACGGAAGATTTCCATCTGGGCCGTTTTCTCCACTTTCTGCAGACAGGAGTGGATATGGGCCTGAAGTTAGGCTCCATTAAGGTACAGATTTCGGCCCTATCTATATTCTTTCAGAAGGAATTGGCTTCTCTCCCAGAAGTCCAGACTTTTGTGAAGGGAGTGCTGCACATCCAGCCTCCTTTTGTGCCCCCGGTGGCACCTTGGGACCTTAACGTGGTGTTAAGGTTCCTAAAATCTCACTGGTTTGAACCTCTTCAAACGGTGGAATTAAAATTTCTCACTTGGAAGGTGGTCATGTTATTGGCCCTGGCATCTGCAAGGCGGGTGTCTGAATTGGCGGCCTTGTCTCACAAGAGTCCCTATTTGATTTTCCATGTGGATAGAGCTGAGTTGAGGACTCGTCCTCAATTTTTGCCTAAGGAGGTTTCTTCATTTCATATGAACCGACCTATTGTGGTGCCTGTGGCTACGGGTGACTTGGAGGACTCCAAGTCCCTGGATGTAGTCAGGGCCTTAAAAATTTATGTAGCCAGGACGGCTAGGGTTAGGAAAACAGAAGCACTGTTTGTCCTATATGCAGCCAACAAGGTTGGCGCTCCTGCGTCTAAGCAGACTATTGCTTGCTGGATCTGTAACACGATTCAGCAGGCTCATTCTACGGCTGGATTGCCGTTACCAAATTCGGTAAAGGCCCATTCCACTAGGAAGGTGGGCTCTTCTTGGGCAGCTGCCCGAGGCGTCTCGGCGTTACAGCTTTGCCGAGCAGCTGCTTGGTCGGGTTCAAACACTTTTGCAAAATTCTACTAACTGAGGTCTGGAGGAGGGGCATAGAGGGAGGAGCCAGTGCACACCCATACTAAAAGTTCTTTATAGTGCCCATGTCTCCTGCGGAGCCCGTCTATACCCCATGGTCCTTACGGAGTCCGCAGCATCCTCTACGGACTAGGAGAAAAAGATTTACCGTTAGGTTTAAAATCTTATTTTCTGCAGCGGGGTACACTGGGTTCCACAGGGAATAACATCGGGGTGTAGAGTAGGATCTTTATCCGAGGCACCAACAGGCTAAAAGCTTTGACTGTTCCCAGGATGCATAGCGCCACCTCCTCTATAACCCCGCCTCCTTGCACTGGAGCTCAGTCTTGTAGTTGGTGCCTGCAGTGTAGGCATACAACAGGCAGGGCTGCTCCAAGTAGCCCTCTGAAGAGCTTTTTTAAGTGAAAATTGAAGACTTCAAGGGATGCAGCAGAGACACTGTGAGTGTTAGATGTCAGTCAGACATCTCCTGCTGCAGCTCCATCACCTCCTCCAGCGGTGCTGTATACTGCCGCGCCCTGGTTGCCGGGTACTTACAGCGAAGGCTCCGGTTTCAATATACAGGCGCACACACACCACCGCAGTCTCCAGGATCGCGTGGCCGCACTCGGGGAGGAGGTAAGAGGGTCCCCAAGACGGGACCCGCTGGAAATCGCGATCCGGCGCGGCCTGTGGGAGGCGGGCCGCACGCGCTGGCGTGGACACTGTGGCAGTACATGGACCCCTCTAGACCACCAGGGCAAGGGCACAGGTCGGTTTTGGCAAAAACCGTTTGTTATATGACCCACAGTACCCGGTGGTGAAGTCCAGCAAGGGGATAAGGCTTTGACCTGTAGCCCCTCCCCCAGCCCTAAGGCACCATTTAGAGTAAATGTTCCCACCCTGGAGCTGCATATCTCTCTCCCTCTCACTCATGCTGAGCTGATACTGGGACTGCTTGGGCAAATCCTCCAATGTAAAGCCGCCTGCATGTCAGCGCTGTGCATTTTACAGTACACTTAAGTATTCTACATGTCTGCTGACAGTGTTAGTTAAGAAAGAGTGCATTTATTCAGGGTAATATAGTACAAGTTCCCTGTGATATACATCCAGTGTTTTACTGTGCTTTGATATATCTGTTAATCTGTATAGCTTTAATTAGTATTGCTAGTCCAGTGCAGTTTTATTGCCTATCATAATTTCTGCATTGTACATGTGACTATGTGTGTGTGCATATAGCTGCTGTGTGACTTCCATTCAGTGTATCTCACTCAGATTGCTATCCCTATATTCTGTACCCTGCAGGGGGCTAAGTTCGTCAGGGTTACTAGTTAATATAGGTGTCTCACAGGATATACTCTTTGCATATTTTTCTCTGTGATTTTCAGTCACCATATACCTCTTGAATCCTCTCTGCTTTCACTGGACAGGGGATTCTTGGTCAGGTATTATTCTGCTGATATTGGTGGTCATTCCGAGTTGTTCGCTCACTGCCGATTTTCGTAGTGCAGCGATTAAGTGAAAAAATGGCAAAAATGTGCATGCGCATGTTACGCAGCACGCATCTTCTAAGTACTTTCACACAAAACTTTGTAGATTTACACAAGGTCAAGCGACGTTGTTTCATTGCTCTAGTGATCGTAGTGTAATTGACAGGAAGTGGGCGTTTCTGGGCGGAAACTGGCCGTTTTCAGGGATTGTGCTAAAAAAACGCAGGCGTGCCAGGTAAAAACGCAGGAGTGGCTGGAGAAATGGGGGAGTGGCTGGCCAAACGCAGGGCGTGTTTGTGACGTCAAACCAGGAACTAAACGGACTGAGGTGATCGCAGTCTAGGAGTAGGTCTGGAGCTACTCAGAAACTGCAGCAACTTATTTATTAGCAGTTCTGCTAATCTTTCGTTCGCTATTCTGCTAACCTAAGATACACTCCCAGAGGGCGGCGGTCTAGCGTGTGCAATGCTGCTAAAAGCAGCTAGCGAGCGAACAACTCGGAATGAGGGCCATTGTACTGTGTTGCCTGTGGTTCACTCTGTCACATTATGTCAGCTTCTCAGGGCGATGGGTCTGCGGCTGATCCCACAACACATGGTGGAACCGCTACAGACACATTTGAGGAAACCTAGCAGCGGATGGTTCAGGTTCTGGGGGTCCTTTGCCCCCCAGTAGGGCCGTAGCAACGGCCGTCCACAATGATCCACCTTGGGCTACTTTCTCTACTTTACTGAATACGCTGGTAACTAGACGTACGCCCCCTTTGGGACCTCACCTGTCTGTACAGTCACACATTGTCCCTGCGGTTAATCCGCCGTGGGCAGATCTCTTTCTAAACAGAAATCTATCCCTCTCCCGCCTAAGACCTTGGGGTCCTCTAAGCGGGCCATTACTTCCTTACAATCCACTCACGTCCCAGACACTTCGTCTGATGAGGATGGCGTGTATACTGACCCCACAGACTCTGATCCAGATACTTCCGATGGGGAATCTGCCTTGCAGGTGGATGTTCCTGACTTATTGGAGGCTATCAGGCTGATTCTTCAAATTACTGATGACCCAGAGCCTGATACCACCTCTAAGAAACCGGACACATTTAAACGTCAGAAGATAGTTAAACAAGTTTTACCTCACTCTGACCATTAGTTGACATACATCAGGAATCCTGGGAAAATCCAGGAAAGAAATTCACACCTCACAAGAAAATGCTGGCTCGCTATCCCCTCGCTGCGGAGGTAAGTAAAAATTGGGAACCACCCCCACCAGTGGATTCGCAAGTGGCGTGGCTGGTGGTATCCTCAGCTCTGTCTGTAACTACTGTCACTTCTCTGAAAGAACTGACGGATAAGCGTGTGGAGGGTTGCTTAAAGGCGATTTTACACCCTAACTGGAGCAGTGCATCGGCCTACTATTGCAGCTACTTGGGCTGCAGAAGCTATTAAAGCGTGGGCTCAGGAGGTGGAAGCGGAGCTGCCTTCCAACTTTTCTGATAATGCTGGACAATGTCTCTCGTATATTGTCACAGCCTCTCATTACATTAAGGCGGCGGCTTCTGATGCTGGTATTCTGGCGGCCAAGGCTTCTATTACGTCCATTTTGGCACGCCAGATTCTGTGGTTATGGTCCTGGTTTGTGGATCTGGATTCTAAAAAAAGCCCTGGAGGTGCTCCCTTTTAAGGGAGACATTCTTTTTGGAGAGGACCTCAACAAGATAGTGGCTGACTTAGCTTCTGCTAAAACAGCGTGTCTGCCTAGTACTGCTCCTTTGGTGCCGAAGGTTAAGCGTACTTCCTTTCGCTCCTTTCGTCCTTCAGGTATAGCAAAAGGTCAGGAGTATCCGAAACAGGCTTGCACTTCCAAAACCACTAAGCCCAAACCTGAACGTGCCTGGGCTGCCCGTCAGCCAGCTTCCAAAACTGAAGCTTGCTGCATGACGGGCGGGCCTCTCTCTGGGGGATCCCAGGGTGGAAGGCCGACTTTTAGGGTTTACCCAGGAATGGTTAAAGATCACTTCCGACGCCTGGGTACGGGAAGTCGTCACTCGCGGTTACGCAATATCCTTCAAGAATCGTCCCCCCTCATCGATTTTGCCTGACAGACGTCCGTTCGGATCAGCTGAAGGCAAAAACTCTTCATTCGGTGGTACAGTCCCTCCTGAACACAGGATTGGTAGTACAAGTGCCTTTGGCTCAGAGAGGCAAGGGGGGGTACTATTCACCGCTGTTCCTAGTCCCAAAACCGAATGGGTCCTCTCGGCCCATTCTCAACCTCAAGTCCTTGAACAAGTCTGTGAGAATCTCCAAGTTTCGTATGGAAACTGTTCGCTCTATTGTTCTGGCCTTGGAGCCCGGGGATTATAAGGTCTCCCTGGACATACAGGATGCTTACCTGCATATTCCCATTGCAGTGTCGCATCAGCAGTACCTGAGGTTTGTTGTGGGATACCTCCATTATCAATTTCGGGCTTTACCTTTTGGTTTGACCACGGCCCCGCAAGTCTTCACGAAGGTCATGGCGGTAATAACAGCTGTACTCCGCCGTCAAGGGGTCAGGATCCTCCCGTATCTGGACGACTTGTTGATCCTGGCAAATTCCCCAGAAATTCTCCTAAGTCATCTGGATCTGACGCTCCAGTTTCTGCAAGCCCATGGGTGGCTCCTCAACTGGAAGAAGTCTTCCCTGGTCCCTGCTCAGAGCATGGTGCACCTGGGGGCGCTGTTGGACACTCACAATCAGCGGTTATTCTTGTCTCAGGAGAAGGTCCTGAAGTTTCAGGACAGGATTCGATGCTTCCTATCTCATCCGCAAGTGTCGATACACTCGGCGATGCAAGTGCTAGGTCTCGTGGTGTCGGCTTTCGACATAGTGGAGTACGCTCAATTCCATTCCCGCCCTCTGCAGAAACTGATTCTTGCCACGTGGGACGGCCTGCCTCACCGAATCAGGTCTCTCATGATCTCCTTGTCTCCGGAGGTCCGTCTGTCACTAAGTTGGTGGCTGCAGGACCAACGATTGAGCAGGGGTCGTCCATTCTGGATCTCCAACTGGGTCCTTCTGACGACGGATGCCAGTCTGAGAGGTTGGGGCGCGGTGTTGGAGCAACACTCCCTTCAGGGTCGGTGGATTGAGGAGGAGTCTCTCCTCCCGATAAACATTCTGGAACTGCGGGCAGTGTTCAATGCACTGAACTTGGCCCAGCATTTAATACAGAACAGACCTGTTCAGGTACAATCGGACAACGTCCCCACAGGGGCGTACATAAATCATCAAGGCGGCACTCGAAGCATCAAGGATTCTTCAGTGGGCGGAACGCCTTCTGCCGGCCATATTGGCAGTGTTCATTCCGGGGGCCCTAAACTGGGAAGCGGATTTCCTCAGTCATCCGGACGTACACGCCGGAGAGTGGAGCCTCCACCCAGAAGTATTTCAACTCCTAGTGGACAAGTGGGGCCTCCCAGATGTGGACCTGATGGCGTGTTGACACAATCACAAGGTTCCGGTCTTCGGAGCAAGAGCAAGGGAGCCTCAAGCAGCATTCGTGGACGCACTGGCAATTCCATGGAACTTTCGGCTGCCCTATGTGTTCCCTCTGGTGTCACTTCTGCCCAGGGTAATAAGGAAGTTCAAGCAAGAAGGAGGACTCCTGCTTCTGATTGCCCCAGCGTGGCCCAGACGGCATTGGTTCTCAGACCTTCAGGGTCTCTAAATAGAGCGTCTCCTTCTACTTCCGCACCGCCCAGATCTCCTTGTTCAGGGCTCTTGTGTATATCAGGATTTGGCCCAGTTGGCTTTGACAGTGTGGCTCTTGAAGCTTCGGTCCTGAGGGCCAAAGGTTTTTCTGAGGCGGTCAGTCAAACCATGTTGAAGGCCCAGAAACCGGCTTCTACCCGGATTTATCATAGGGTCTGGAATTCTTACTGTGCTTGGTGCACAACTAACAATCATGACACCTACAAGTTTAGCACGGCCAAACTTATGGCCTTTCTGCAACAGGGCCTGGACTTGGGCCTTCGTCTGGCCTCCATCAAGGTTCATATTTCTGCCTTGTCGGGTTGGTTTCAGAGAAAAATTGCAACTCTACCTGATGTTCATACTTTCACTCAGGGTTTGTTACAGATTCAACCTCCTTGGGATTTGTGGGTGGTTCTGGAGGAATTACAAGGGTCTCCGTTTGAGCCTCTTGAATCAGCAGACCTTAAGTGGCTTTCTCTTAAGGTATTGTTTCTACTGGCGGTTCCCTCTGCTAGACGGGTGTCGGATTTGGGTGCCTTGTCTTGTAGGTCCCCCTATCTGATTTTTCACCGTGACCGGGCGGTTCTTAGAACACGTCCCGGGTACCTACCTAAGGTGGTGTCGTCTTTCCACCTCAATCAGGAGATTGTGGTTCCGGCCTTTGTCTCTCCTGAATTGTCTTCCAGAGAGCAGTTTTTGGATGTGGTACGGGCTCTCTGTATATATGTGAAGAGGACAGCTCCCATTAAGAAGTCTGATTCTCTCTTTGTACTGTTTGGTTTTCACAAACGTGGCTGGTCTGCTCACGAGCAGACCCTGGCCAGATGGATTAGAATGGTGATTGTACATGCTTATGTACAGGCTGGTCGTCCAGCTCCTGCTACTATCAAGGCCCATTCTACTCTGTCTGTTGGACCTTCCTGGGCGGCCCGACGTGGTGCGACCCTTGAACAATTGTGCAAGGCGGCTATGTGGTCCTCAGTGAACACGTTCATAAGGTTCTGTGGGGGTCATTCCGAGTTGATCGCTAGCTGCCGTTGTTCGTAGCACAGCGATCAGGCTAAAAATCGGCATTTCTGCACATGCGTATGGGCCGCAGTGCGCACGCGCGACGTACTTTCACAAAAAACTATGTAGTTTTACACAAGGCCTAGCGACGCTTTTCAGTCGCACTGCTGATCATTGAGTGATTGACAGGAAGTGGGTGTTTCTGGGTGGTAACTGACCGTTTTCGGGGAGTGTGTGTAAAAACGCAGGCGTGCCAGATAAAAACACAGGAGTGGCTGGGGAAACAGGGGAGTGGCTGGCCGAACGCAGGGCGTGTTTGTGACGTCAAAACAGGAACTAAGTCTGAAGTGATCGCAAGGTAGGAGTAAGTCTGCAGCTACTCTGAAACTACTTGAAAATATTTTGCCGCCGTTCTGCGATCCTTTCGGTTGCACTTCTGCTAAGATACACTCCCAGAGGGCGGCGGCTTAGCGTTTGCACGGCTGCTAAAAACAGCTAGCGAGCGATCAACTCGGAATGAGGGCCCATGCCTTTGATACTTCCGCCTCCCAGGATGCTTCCTTTGGACGCCGGGTTCTTGTTCCCGCTACAGTGCGTCCCCTCCTATGAGGAACTGCTTCAGGACATCCCCGATGTTATTCCCTGTGGAATACCAGTGTACCCCGCTGCAGAAAAGGACATTTATGGTAAGAACTTACCATTGTTAAATCTCTTTTTGCGAGGTACACTGGATTGCACAGGGCGCCCACCCTGACGCACTTGGCTTCTTTGGGTTTGTATGGCATTAACCGCTGGTACCTTCTCCTGTCGTGAGAATGTGGTTCTCTGTGGCTGCTGACTACTGTCGTCTTTTACCTGCTACTGCATTGCACTGGTTAACAAAACTGAGCTCCAGTGCCTGGATGCGGGGATATAGAGGAGGCGGTGCTATGCATCCTGGGAACAGTCAAACGTTTAGCCTGTTGGTGCCTCGGATCAAGATCCTACTCTACATCCCGATGTTATTCCCTGTGGAACCCAGTGTACCTCGCAGAAAGAGATTAAACAAGGGTAAGGGTGCACAGGAGCTCAGTTTTGTTAACCAGTCCAATGCAGTAGCAGGTAAAAGACGACAACTGTTAGTAGCCACATACACTACATTCTCACGACAGGAAAAGGTATCGGTGACTAATGCCATACAAACCCAAAGAAGCCAAGTGCGTCAGGGTGGGCGCTCTGTGGAACCCAGTGTACCTCGCAGAAAGAGATTAAACAAGGGTAAGTTCTTACCATAAATCTCCTTTTTCTGGCCACTCTTCCATAAAGCCCAGCTCTATGGAGTGTACGGCTTATTGTGGTCACATGCGCAGATACACCAGTCTCTGCTGTGGAACTCTGCAGCTCCTTCAGTATTACCTTTGTTCTCTGTGCTGCCTCTCTGATTAATGCCCTCATTGGTGGTCATTCCGAGTTGTTCGCTCGGTAATTTTCTTCGCATCGCAGCGATTTTCCGCTAATTGCGCATGCGCAGTGTTCGCACTGCGACTGCGCCAAGTAAATTTGCTATGCAGTTAGGTATTTTACTCACGGCATTACGAGGTTTTTTCTTCGTTCTGGTGATCGTAATGTGATTGACAGGAAGTGGGTGTTTCTGGGCGGAAACTGGCCGTTTTATGGGTGTGTGTGAAAAAACGCTGCCGTTTCTGGGAAAAACGCGGGAGTGTCTGAAGAAACGGGGGAGTGTCTGGGCGAACGCTGGGAGTGTTTGTGACGTCAACCCAGGAACGAAACTGACTGAACTGATCGCAGTTGCCGGGTAAGTCTGGAGCTACTCAGAAACTGCCAAGAAGTGTCTATTCGCAATTCTGCTAATCTTTCGTTCGCAATTTTACTATGCTAAGATTCACTCCCAGTAGGTGGCGGCTTAGCGTGTGCAATGCTGCTAAAAGCAGCCTGCGAGCGAACAACTCTGAATGAGGACCAATGCCCGGTCTGTGAGTTTTGGTGGCCAGTCCTCTCTTGGCAGATTTGTTGTGTTACCATGGTCTTTCCATTTGAATATGATGGATTTGAGGGGGGATCATCAAAGATTTGGATATTTTTTTTTTTTATAACCCAACCCTGACTTGTCTTCTCAACAACTTTGTCCCTGACTTGTTTGGAGAGCCCCTTGGTCTTCATGTTGTGAGGCCTCTTGCTTACTGGTGTTGTAGCCTCTGGTGCCTTTCAGAATAGGTGTGTTTATACTGACAGATCATGTCACACTTATACCCCTTTTCCACTAGCTCAAAAAACACGGGTAAATGCACGGGGGCGCGCATTTACCCGTGTTTTTTGCAAGTGGAAAAGGGTAAACCCGGATCAAGTGACCCGTGAATCCTACCCGGCTATTTACCTGGGTAGGACACGGGAATGATCCGGGTAGGGTTGTAGTGTAAACGGGAGCCGTGTCGATGCGACACGGCTCCCGTTTACACTGTATGGAAGGGCGGCGCTGGGAGATCATGTGATCTCCCTGCGCCGCCCCTGCCGCGTCACTAGAAGCGTCACCAACCCGGCATATGCCGGGTTGTGACTGCTGATGGGAAAGGTGCCGAGCACGGATCGCAGCAGGGGGCAGCTCCCGTGTCAGGCTCCCGGCTGCGACCCGTGCTCGTAAGTAGAAAAGGGGTATTAGATTGCATACAGGTGAACTTCATTTCACTAATTATGTGAAGGTAATTGGTTGCGCCAGAACTTTTGAGGGGCTTCATAGCAAAGAGGGTGAATACATATGCACATGCCAATTTTCAGATTTTTATTTATAAAATAATTTTTTGTATACATTTTTATTTTCTCTTGTGTCCTAGAGGATGCTGGGTTCCATTTAGTACCATGAGGTATAGACTGGTCCTTTGGGAGCCACTGGCACGTTAAGCGTTTAATAGTGTGGGCTGGCTCCTCCCTCTATGCCCCTCCTACCAGACTTGGCTTAGAAAATGTGCCCGGAGGATTCGGTCACAGCTAGGGGAGCTCTTAGGAGTTTCTCTGACGTCCTAAGTGGATGCTGGGACTCCGTAAGGACCATGGGGATTAGCGGCTCCGCAGGAGACTGGGCACAACTAAAGAAAGCTTTAGGACTACCTGGTGTGCACTGGCTCCTCCCACTAAGACCCTCCTCCAGACCTCAGTTAGATTCTTGTGCCCGGCTGAGCTGGATGCACACTAGGGGCTCTCCTGAGCTCCTAGAAAGAAAGTATATTTAGGTTTTTTATTTTACAGTGAGATCTGCTGGCAACAGACTCACTGCAGCGAGGGACTAAGGGGAGAAGAAGCGAACCTACCTAACAGGTGGTCGTTTGGGCTTCTTAGGCTACTGGACACCATTAGCTCCAGAGGGATCGACCGCAGGACCCGACCTTGGTGTTCGTTCCCGGAGCCGCGCCGCCGTCCCCCTTACAGAGCCAGAAGCATGAAGAGTCCGGAAAATCGTCGGCAGAAGACTTCGGTCTTCACCAAGGTAGCGCACAGCACTGCAGCTGTGCGCCATTGCTCCTCATGTACACCTCACACTCCGGTCACTGATGGGTGCAGGGCGCTGGGGGGGGGCGCGCCCTGAGGGCAATATAAGACACCTTGGCTGGCAAATCATCACAATATATAGTCCCAGGGCTATATATGTGATAAATTACCCCTGCCAGAATCCATAAAAAAGCGGGAGAAAAGTCAGCCGAAAAAGGGGCGGGGCTTCTCCCTCAGCACACTGGCGCCATTTTTTCTTCACAGTGCAGCTGGAAGACAGCTCCCCAGGCTCTCCCCTGTAGTTTTCAGGCTCAAAGGGTTAAAAAGAGAGGGGGGGCACTAAATTTAAGCGCAATATATGTATACATGCAGCTATTGGGGGAAAAATCACTCAGTTATAGTGTTAATCCCTGCATTATATAGCGCTCTGGTGTGTGCTGGCATACTCTCTCTCTGTCTCCCCAAAGGACTTTGTGGGGTCCTGTCCTCAGTCAGAGCATTCCCTGTGTGTGTGCGGTGTGTCGGTACGGCTGTGTCGACATGTTGGATGAGGAAGGTTACGTGGAGGCGGAGCAGAGGCCGATAAATGGGATGTCGCCCCCTGTGGGGCCGACACCAGAGTGGATGGATAAGTGGAAGGTATTAACCGACAATGTCAACTCCTTACATAAAAGGCTGGATGACGTAACAGCTGTGGGATAGCCGGCTTCTCAGCCCGCGCCTGCCCAGGTGTCTCAAAGGCCATCAGGGGCTCAAAAAAAAAACGCCCGTTACCTCAGATGGCAGACACAGATGTCGACACGGAGTCTGACTCCAGTGTCGACGAGGTTGAGACATATACACAATCCACTAGGAACATCCGTTACATGATCTCGGCAATGAAAAATGTGTTACGCATTTCTGACATGATCCCAAGTACCACATAAAAGGGGTTTTATTTTTGGGGAGAAAAAGCAGCCAGTGTTTTGTTCCCCCATCAGATGAATGAATGAAGTGTGTAAAGAAGCGTGGGTTCCCCCGATAAGAAACTGGTAATTTCTAAAGAGTTACTGATGGCGTACCCTTTCCCGCCAGAGGATAGGTCACGTTGGGAGATATCCCTTAGGGTGGATAAGGCGCTCACACGTTTGTCAAAAAAGGTGGCACTGCCGTCTAAGGATATGGCCACCTTGAAGGAGCCTGCTGATAAAAAGCAGGAGGCTATCCTGAAGTCTGTATATACACACTCAGGTTATATACTGAGACCTGCAATTGCCTCAGCATAAATAGTGCTGCTGCAGCGTGGTCTGAGACCCTGTCAGATAATATTAATACCCTAGACAGGGATATTATTTTGCTAACATAGAGCATATTAAAGACATCGTCTTATATATAAAGGATGCACAGAGGGATATTTGCCGGCTGGCATCCAGAATTAATGCAATGTCCATTCTGCCAGGAGGGTATTAGAAACCCGGCAGTGGACAGGTGATGCTGCCTGTAAAAGGCACATGGAGATTCTGCCTTTATAAGGGCGAGGAATTGTTTGGGGATGGTCTCTGGGACCTCATATCCACAGCAACAGCTAGGAAGAAAATTTTTTACCTCCGGTTTCCTCACAGCCTAAGAAAGCACTGTATTTTCAGGTACAGTCCTTTCGGCTTCAGAAAAGCAAGCGGGTCAAAGGCGCTTCCTTTCTGCACAGAGACAAGGGAAGAAGGAAAAAGCTGCACCAGCAGCCAGTTCCCAGGATCAAAAATCTTCCCCCGCTTCCTCTGAGTCCACCGCATGACGCTGGGGCTCCACAGGTGGAGACAGGTGCGGTAGGGGCGCGTCTCGGGAACTTCAGGGACCAGTGGGCTTGCCCACAGGTGGATCCCTAGGTTCTGCAAATAGTATCACAGGGATACAGGCTGGAGTTCGAGGCGACTCCCCCTCGCCGTTACCTCACATCAGCCTTGCCTGCTGCCCTCGGAGAAAGGTAGTACTGGCGGCAATTCACAAGCTGTACTTCCAGCAGGTGAAATCAAGGTACCCCTCCTTCAACAAGGCCGGGGTTACTATTCCAAAATGTTGTGGTACCGAAACCAGACGGTTCGGTGAGACCCATTCTAAAATTGAAAGCCTTGAACACTTATATACGAAGGTTCAAGTTCAAAATGGAATCGCTCAGGGCGATTATTGCAAGCCTGGAGAATTTCATGGTATCACTGGACATCAAGGATGCTTACCTTTATGTCCCTATTTACCCTCTTCACCAGGAGTACCTCAAAATGGTGGTACAGGATTGTCATTACCAATTCCAGACGTTGCCGTTGGTCTGTCCCCGGCACCGAGGTATTTACTAAGGTAATGGCCGAAATAATTATCCCGTACTTGGACGATCTCCTTATAAAGGCGAGGTCCAGGGAGCAGTTGTTCGTCGGAGTAGCACTATCTCGGGAAGTGCTACAACAGCACGGCTGGATTCTGAATATTCCAAAGTCGCAGCTGGTTCCTACGACGCATCTACTGTTCCTGGGTATGGTTCTGGACACAGAACAGGATAAAAAGGGTTTCTCCCGGAGGAGAAGTCCAAGGAGTTGTTGTCTCTAGACAGAGACCTCCTAATACGTATACAGGTGTCGGTGCATCAATGCACGCGAGCCCTGGGAAAGATGGTAGCTTCTTACGAAGAAATTCCATTCGTCAAGTCCCATGCAAGGATTTTCCAGTGGGATCTGTTGGACAAGTGGTCCGGGTCGCATCTTCAGATGCATCGGCGGATAACCCTGTCTCCAAGGGCCAGGGTGTCGCTGTTGTGGTGGCTGCAGAGTGCTCATCTTCTAGGGGGCCGCAGATTCGGCATACAGGACTGGGTCCTGGTGACCACGGATGCCAGCCTTCGAGGCTGGGGGGCAGTCACACAGGGAAGAAACTTTCAAGGCTATGGAAAAGTCAGGAGACTTCCCTACACATAAATATTCTGGAACTATGGGCCATTTACAATGCCCTAAGTCAGGCTAGACCCCTGCTTCAACACCGGCCGGTGCTGATCCAGTCAGACAACATCACGGCGGTCGCTCATGTAAACGACAGGGCGGCACAAGAAGCAGGATGGCGATGGCAGAAGCCACAAGGATTCTCCGATGGGCAGAAAATCATGTGTTAGCACTGTCAGCAGTGTTCATTCCCGGAGTAGACAACTGAGAAGCAGACTTTCTCAGAAGACACGACCTCCACCCGGGAGAGTGGGGACTTCATCCAGAAGTCTTCCAAATGATTATACACCGTTGGGAAAGGCCACAGGTGGACATGATGGCGTCCCGCCTCAACTAAAGGTTACAAAGATATTGCGCCAGGTCAAGGACCCTCAGGCGATAGCTGTGGACGCTCTGGTAACACCGTGGGTGTACCAGTCGGTATATATGTTCCCTTCTCTGCCTCTCTTACCCAGGGTAATGAGAATAATAAGAAGGAGAGGAGTAAGAACTATACTCATTGTTCCGGGTTGGCCAAGAAGAGCTTGGTAACCAGAACTCCAAGAAATGATCTCAGAGGACCCATGGCCTCTGCCGCTCAGACAGGACCTGCTGCAGCAGGGGGCCTGTCTGTTCCAAGATGTACCGCGGCTGCGTTGACGGCATGGCGGTTGAACGCCGGATCCTGATGGAAAAGGGAATTCCGGAGGAAGTTATCCCTACGCTATTTAAAGCTAGGAAAGAAGTGAACGCAAACCATTATCACCACATATGGCGGAAATATGTTGCATACTGTGAGGCCAGGAAGGCCCCAAAGGAGAAATTTCAGCTAGGTCGATTTCTGCACTTCCTACAGTCAGAGGTGACTATGGGCCTAAAATTTGGTTCCATTAAGGTCCAGATTTCGGCTCTATCGATTTTCTTCCAGAGAGAACTGGCTTCACTACCTGAAGTTCAGACTTTTGTTAAGGGAGTGCTGCATATTCAGCCTCCTTTTGTGCCTCCAGTGGCACCGTGGGATCTCAACGTGGTGTTGGATTTCCTGAAGTCGCATTGGGTTGAGCCACTTAAACCCGTGGAGCTATAATACCTCACGTGGAAAGTGGTCATTCTGTGGGCCTTGGCGTCGGCCAGGCGTGTATCAGAATTGGCGGCTTTGTCATACAAAAGCCTTATCTGTATTTTATATGGATAAGGCGGAATTGAGAACTCGTTCCCAATTCCTTCCTAAGGTGGTATCAGTTTTTCATGTGAACCAACCTATTGTGGTGCCTGCGGCTACTTGGGACTTGGAGGATTCCAAGTTACTGGACGTAGTCAGGGCCCTGAAAAGTATATGTTTCCAGGACAGCTGGAGTCAGGAAAACTGACTCGCTATTTATCCTGTATGCACCCAACAAGCTGGGTGCTCCTGCTTCTAAGCAGACGATTGCTCGCTGGATCTGTAGCACGATTCAACTTGCACATTCTGCGGCTGGACTGCCGCACCCTAAATCTGTAAAAGCCCATTCCACAAGGAAAGTGGGCTCTTCTTGGGCGGCTGCCCGAGGGGTCTCGGCTTTACAACTTTGCCGAGCTGTTACTTGGTCGGGTTAAAACATTTTTGTAAGAGTCTACAAGTTTGATACCCTTGCTGAGGAGGACCTAGAGTTTGCTCATTCGGTGCTGCAGAGTCATCCGCACTCTCCCGCCCGTTTGGGAGCTTTGGTATAATCCCCATGGTCCTTACGGAGTCCCAGCATCCACTTAGGACGTCAGAGAAAATAAGATTTTACTCACCGGTAAATCTATTTCTCGTAGTCCGTAGTGGATGCTGGGCGCCCATCCCAAGTGCGGATTGTCTGCAATACTTATTTATAGTTATTGCCTAACTAAAGGGTTATTGTTGAGCCATCTGTTGAGAGGCTCAGTTATATTTCATTCTGTTAACTGGGTATAGTATCACGAGTTATACGGTGTGATTGGTGTGGCTGGTATGAGTCTTACCCGGGATTCAAAATCCTTTCCTTATTGTGTCAGCTCTTCCGGGCACAGTATCCTAACTGAGGTCCGGAGGAGGGTCTTAGTGGGAGGAGCCAGTGCACACCAGGTAGTCCTAAGCTTTCTTTAGTTGTGCCCAGTCTCCTGCGGAGCCGCTAATCCCCGCGGTCCTTACGGAGTCCCAGCATCCACTACGGACTACGAGAAATAGATTTACCGGTGAGTAAAATCTTATTTTTTCTAGTTTTATTATTTTTCTAAGAGTGTTAGGTTACAGGCAGGCTGCTGGAAACAGCCTCTCTGCTTCGTGGGACTTCTCTGCTTCGTGGGACTTGGGGGTGGTGGGGGGGTGGAAGTAGAAACCAGCTCTAGAAGTTAATGGTTCTCTATCTCCGCTGACAGGACACTGAGCTCCTGAGGGTGCTGATCGCAAGCCCACGAGGTGACCGCAGCACAGCCGCCACCCCCTATCAGAGCCAGAAGAAAGAAGAGTGGTGAGTACAGCGGCGGTGGCCCGGAAAGTGGGTCGCTGGCGGGAATGGCGGCACAAGGGTGGGAGCGCAGCGGCTGTGCTCCATAAAGGCTTAGAAACGTGTATGTAGACGCTGCTGAGGGGCGTCCTGGGCCTGCAAGACACTGGTGTATATAGCGAACAGGGGCTAATCCTGCTGTTAGCACCATGAGACCTCAGAGCAGTATAATCATTGTGCGGGACGCCGCACGCCATTACAGGGGGCGGGGCTTCTCCTCAGAGCGGATCCAGCACTCACCAGCGCCATTTTCTCCCTGCAGAATGCTGAACAGGACGCTGACAGGGAGCGCTGAACCCCACATAACTCCAGTTACTGCGGTACCAGGGTGATATAGACAGGGGGGGAGAGTGTAGTTAGTACTATTCAGCCTATTTAGGTTGATTATTCAGCGCCAGGCTTTTATCATAACTGCCCACAGAGGCGCTGTGTGGCTGGCTCCTTATACTCTGTGACTCTCTGAAGGTACTCTGGGGGTAATTCCAAGTTGATCGCAGCAGGATTTTTGTTAGCAGTTGGGCAAAACCATGTGCACTGCAGGGAGGCAGATATAACATGTGCAGAGAGAGTTAGATTTGGGTGGGTTATTTTGTTTCTGTGCAGAGTAAATACTGCCTTCTTTATTTTTACACTGCAATTTAGATTTCAGTTTGAACACACCCCACCCAAATTTAACTCTCTCTGCACATGTTATATCTGCCCCCCCTGCAGTGCACATGGTTTTGCCCAACTGCTAAAAAATTTCCTGCTGCGATCAACTTGGAATTACCCCCTCTGGGGGAAACTGTGTCTGACATTTTCCTGTGTGTGTGTGTGTGTGTGTGTAAGTGTATATATCCACATTACCATGTCTAAGGGTTCTGTATCATGTGCTGCAGAGTGTGTGTCTTCTCCAGAGGAGTCTATTCCATGTACTCAGGACTGCAATGTGCTTTCCCAGCCTTCTGAATCTGAACCCCCATGGGTGGATTCTTTAAGGGGAATGATATTCCAGATTTCTCTTACGTCCTAGAGGATGCTGGGGTCCACATTAGTACCATGGGGTATAGACTGGTCCACCAGGAGCCATTGGCACTTTAAGAGTTTGAGAGTGTGGGCTGGCTCCTCCCTCTATGCTCCTCCTACCAGACTCAGTTTAGAAAATGTGCCCGGAGGAGCCGGTCACAGCTAGGGGAGCTCTACAGAGCTTTTCTAGTTAAAGTTATTTTTAGAGTTGTTTTTTTTTCAGGAGGCTGTGGGCAACAGCCTGCCTGCAACGAGGGACTAAGGGGGGGAGCAGTGTCCGAGGGGTCTGAGCCACTGTCTCCGCTGACTGGACACACTGAGCCCTAGAGAGGTCGGATCATTCTCCGCCACGGGGGGCCGCTCGCCCTAGCAGCATGCCGCCAACCCCTTACAGTGCTGAAGAGTGGTGAGTGAGACACCGACCCCCCCCCCCCCCCCCCCCTTCCTCAAGCAAGCGGGAGGCCGGTGCGAAGATGGCAGGAGCGCAGTATTAACCGCTCCTATGAAGGTTCAGAGGCCCATGGTGCGGCGCTGTGAGGGGCGTCCTGTGCCAGCGCTTACCACACTGGTCATCAAGTCTGTCGGGGTCCGCGTGTCTCAGCCAGCAAGATTTACCTCAGGCCAGTATAAATCCTGAAGAGCTTGAAGACCGCGCCATTAAGGGGGCGGAGCTTTTCCTCAGAGCGGACCTAGCAGCGTTCCCGCGCCATTTTCCTTCCTGCACAGCGCTGGATGGAAGAACAGGTCCCTCCACAGCAACTCCAGCTATCAGTACACGGTACCAGGGGGTTGTAGAAGGAGGGGGGGAGGCTGTAATATGACTGTGTATCCTATTAAGGGACACAGTCTGCGCTGACAAGGGGTCTTCCTTTGCTGAAAGCGCTGCGTGTGGGTTGGCTCCGATCTTTGTGCCTCTCTTGCGTTTCTTGGGGGGAAACTCTGTCTGCCCCCACGTGTGTGTGTGTGTGTGTGTGTGGGTGTGGGGAGTGTTTTGTGGTCTCCTTTAGCTATGTCCAGGGACACTGTCATATGCTGCAGAGGATTTATCCTCCCAGGATTCCATGTAATCAGGATAGCACTGGTTTAGCACGGATACCAGCAAGGGAACCGGAGTGGTTTTCCTCTATCAAATCTTGGATTTCTCAGATTTCTGACAGGGTTGCTAGTAATGAATCTATAACCCAGGTATTACAGACCTCTATGGCTGTGTGGCCCATGTCTGGTACCTCAGGACACCCTGCTATATACCCCCACAAACGTGCGCTTGTGCAGGTCAAACAAGACGACACAGATACCGATTCTGACACTACAGATGGTGACGGGGATGTGTTGCGGGGGTCCGCATCTCTTGCAAGGGGGGTGCAATTGTTGATAGAGGCTATCAGGGATTGTTAAATGTAAATAATACCACACCTGAGCAGGTTGAGGAGGCTTACTTCACTGGAAATATAAAAAAGCCTCGCTAACCTTCCCTGCGTCAAAGGAATTGAATGCTATATTGGAAAAGGCTGGGTAAACCCTGAAAAGAAGTTTCAGGTCCCTAAGAGGATTCTGGTGGCTTTTCCTTTCCCTGAGGAGGATAGGAAAAGGTGGGAAAACCCGCCTATTGTTGACTCATCTGTGTCCAGACTCTCAAAAAGGGTGGTTTTACCTGTACCGGGATCTACCGCCTTAAAGGAGCCGGCAGATAGGAAAATTGACAACACGCTTAAATCAATGTATACTGCTTCAGGGGCAATATTACGTCCCAATATTGCTAGTGCATGGATCGCTAAGGCATTAGTGAAGTGGTCGGCTGCCTTAATGGAGGATTGGGATATGATGGATAGGGATGACGTTGCACTGTATTTGCGCAACATTCATGATTCTGCAGGTTTTACGGTGGAATCCATGAAAGACCTGGGTTCCATGGCTGCGGGAACTTCTTCCATGTCTGTTTCAGCTTGTCGGGGACTGTGGCTCCACCAGTGGTCGGCCGACGCAGAATCCAGAAGAAGAGTGGAGTCGCTACCCTATACAGGTCAGGCTCTCTTTGGGGAAGCTCTAGACGCGTGGATATCCACCGCTACCGCGGGTAAGTCTCCTTATCTTCCCTCAGCAGCTCCTGCTCCGAAGAGATTGTTCTCCTCAGCTACACAGCAGTCCTTTCGGCCTAACAAGCCTAGAAAGGCCAGATCATCCAATACCTTCTTTAGGGGAGGTAAGGTTAAGTCCAAGAAACCTGCTGCTGCAGTTTCCCAGGAACAAAAGCCTGCTTCGGGTACACCAAAGTCTTCCGCATGACGGTGGATGGGACGGCCCGGAGGGGGGGCCTGTGGGAGCAAGACTCAGACACTTCAGTCATGATTGGGTATCGTCCGGCTTGGATCCCTGGGTGATGGATATTGTTTCAGGGATACAGCCTGGAATTTCAAAGTCTCCCTCCTCATCGCTTTTTCAAGTCGGGCTTACCAACTCTGTTGGAGGACAGCACCGTTCTACAAGTCGCTTTACAAAAGCTGGTGGAGGCACAGGTCGTTGTGCCAGTGCCACCTCACATGCTGACCAAAGGTTACTATTCGAACCTTTTCGTGGTACCGAAACCGGATTGTTCGGTCAGGCTTATCCTGAACCTAAAATCATTGAACCATTTTCTAAAGGAGTTCAAGTTCGAGATGGAGTCTCTCAGGGCGGTGATATCAGGTCTGGAAGAGGAGGAATTCCTGGTATCACTAGATATCAAGGATTTGTACCTCCACATTCTGATCTGGCTGCCGCATCAGGCTTATCTTTCCAGTTCCAGGCCCTTCCATTCGGCCTCTCCACAGCACCGTGGGTGTTTACCAAGGTGATGGCGGAAATGATGATTCTCCTCCGCAAGCAAGGTGGACGATCTGCTGATAAAGGCATCGTCCAAGGAGAAGTTACTGCAGTCCATTGTTCTCACAATACGACTGCTCCAGAGTCACGGTTGGATTCTGAACCTTCCAAAGTCACATTTGGAACCCAGTGATCGCAAAAATGCGCTATGGCGCGTATTTTACCCAATAATTGATTGTGGGGACTCAAAAATAAAAATACCCAGGGTCCCTCAGGACGCGCTCTGACCAGCAGCGCTGTCCTGCGCTGTCAGTCAGATTCCGTCTCCACGGCAGCAGAGGGAGGAACTTGGAAGGGGAGGAGACCCTGTGAGAGTGTGTGTGTGTGTGTGTTCTCCCGCCCCGCCTCCCCTCACCGTCTGCTCCGCGCGCGCCGCACATGACAGGAATCATCCTGCTGTGTGTGTGAGCCGTAGCTAGGGCTGTGACCTCCGCGGGCGGGCTGAGGAAATCCACGGTGCCCCTCCAGCGAGCTACAGGAGTCAGACGGCGGAGGAAGCAGGAAGATGCCAGCGGTAAGTGGCGGGACAAGAGGCGGCTGCGGGTGCTACAGCATGAGGGTCATATGGGCTGGAGAGGAGTAGGGGGAAGCTCCTGCAGGACCAGACCCGCCCCATTCATTCCCTCTAACCTGCCGCTCTGTATTGTAATCTAAACCCTGTCACCCGCTCCCCTCTTCCACGATACTCTGTTGAAGCTCCACAGGGCACATGAGCATGGTAATACTGGAGGGATATAAGAACTGCCTCCCTCCCCTTTTCCCCAGTGTGTATAATAACTGCCCCCTCCTCCCTTCCCCTGTGTGTATAACTGCCTCCCCCCCACCCCCCTTCCCCCTTCCCCTGTGTGTGTAATAACTTCCCCCCTTCCCCTGTGTGAGTATAACTGCCTCCCCCCCACCCCCCTTCCCCTGTGTGTGTAATAACTTCCCCCCTTCCCCTGTGTGTGTAATAACTTCCCCCCTTCCCCTGTGTGTGTAATAACTTCCCCCCTTCCCCTGTGTGAGTATAACTGCCTCCCCCCCACCCCCCTTCCCCTGTGTGTGTAATAACTTCCCCCCTTCCCCTGTATGTGTAATAACTTCCCCCCTTCCCCTGTGTGAGTATAACTGCCTCCCCCCCACCCCCCCTCCCCCTTCCCCTGTGTGTGTAATAACTTCCCCCCTTCCCCTGTGTGAGTATAACTGCCTCCCCCCCACCCCCCTTCCCCTGTGTGTGTAATAACTTCCCCCCTTCCCCTGTGTGTGTAATAACTTCCCCCTTCCCCTGTGTGTGTAATAACTTCCCCCCTTCCCCTGTGTGAGTATAACTGCCCCCCCCACCCCCCTTCCCCCTTCCCCTGTGTGTGTAATAACTTCCCCCCTTCCCCTGTGTGAGTATAACTGCCCCCCCCCACCCCCCTTCCCCTGTGTGTGTAATAACTTCCCCCCCTTCCCCTGTGTGAGTATAACTGCCCCCCCCCCCCACCCCCCTTCCCCCTTCCCCTGTGTGTGTAATAACTTCCCCCCTTCCCCTGTGTGAGTATAACTGCCTCCCCCCCACCCCCCTTCCCCTGTGTGTGTAATAACTTCCCCCCTTCCCCTGTGTGTGTAATAACTTCCCCCCTTCCCCTGTGTGTGTAATAACTTCCCCCCTTCCCCTGTGTGAGTATAACTGCCTCCCCCCCACCCCCCTTCCCCTGTGTGTGTAATAACTTCCCCCTTTCCCCTGTGTGTATAACTGCCTCCCACCCACCCCCCTTCCCCTGTGTGTGTAATAACTTTCCCCCCTTCCCCTGTGTGAGTAATAACTCCCCCCCTTCCCCTGTGTGTATAACTGCCTCCCCCCCACCCCCCTTCCCCTGTGTGTGTAATAACTTCCCCCCTTCCCCTGTGCTCTGCCTGGTGGAATGTGTATAATGCAGTGATTGCAAAATACGTGCTATGGCGCGTTTTTACGTGCTACAAGCAGAGGGGGACTGTTTTTTTTTAAATGAGCGGGTCCTGTAGGACGCGCTGTCTCTAACTGACCAGTGCGTCTCTGCCAATACCGTTCTTCAGTGCCTCTCTCGCCATTAAATCGCCGCCGGCAGTTTCTCCCTGTCCAGTCGCGCTGTCCGCAGCTTCTCCCTGTCCAATCGCGCTGCCCGCAGCTTCTCCCCATCCAATCGCGCTGCCGGCAATGTCTCCCCATTCAAGTGCGGCTGAGACGTGACGTCCCTCCTCCCTGTCCGCCAGCGTACTCGCCGTTCTGCTCCAAACTACAGTAAGAAGCAGCTGCGAGCAGGCGCCGGGGCGGGCTGTGTTATGACACACAGTGGCTGCTCACTAGCCAGCGCAGCGCAATCATTGAGGAAGCCTGTGTCTCTCTGGCTGCATACGGCTGCACTCCCTGGGGGATTAAGTAAGTTATACTTATAATCAACTAACATAGGGAGCGTATGTGTGTGGGAGGGAAGAGAGTGTCGGCAGCTAATGATGCAGATATGGAGGATGGGGCAGTGCCCATCATACACTCTGCCCATACCTCCTCAGTGTCCATTATAAACACACCAAATTCTTCCACTGTGGGCAACATACACCCCCCACACATACCCACAGAGTGACCATCACATGCACACCCACAGTGGCCATTATATATTGCTCTACCTGGCGCAATGTGTATAACGTGCTCTACCTGGCGTAATGTATATAACGTTCTCTACCTGTCGCAATGTGTGTAACGTTCTCTACCTGTCGCAATGTGTATAACATGCTCTGCCTGGCGCAAAGTGTATAATGTACTCTGCCTAGCGCAATGTGTATAACATGCTCTGCCTGGCGCAATGTGTATAACGTGCTCTGCCTGGCGCAATGTGTATAACGTGCTCTGCCTGGCGCAATGTGTATAACGTGCTCTGCCTGGCGCAATGTGTATAACGTGTTCTGCCTGGCGCAATGTATATAGGTGGTTCTACCTGATGCAATGAGTATAATGTGCTCTACCTGGCTCAGTGTGTGTATATAGGTGCTTCTACCTGGTGCAATGTGTATATATAATGTGCTCTGCCTGGCGCAAAGTGTATAATGTACTCTACCTGGTGCAATGTGTATAATGTGCTCTGCCTGGCTCAGTGTGTATAGGCGGTTCTACCTGGTGCAATGTGTATAATGTGCTCTAACTGGTGCAATGTGTATTAATGTGCTCTACCTGGCGCAGTGTGTATAGGTGGTTCTACATGGTGTAATGTGTATAAGCGGCGCTACTCTGTGGTGTAATGTGAATTGGTACTATTATGTGGCCAAGCCCCTTCCCCACAAATCCAGACCCTTACATTTTTTATGCGCGCCTTCGGCGCGCACTGTCCATACTTTCCAATATGGGAGGGGGACCACCAATTCACTTTCTGCCAAAGGGCACCAAAATGTCTAGGTACAGCTCTGGAGCAGTGTTCTGTATACTACACAGCCCAGCAGCACTGTCGCACCCTTCTTCCCCTTGCAACACTTTTGTAGTGTCCAAATCAAGTTGTGGGGTTTCATATTTGAATCATTAATAAGATTAATAATAACCTTCATTCCGATGGGACCCAGAATAGGACAGGTAGGACCCCAATTTTTAAAAGTGAGGGGTCCCTGGGACCCACTTTTTTTTTAGGCTCAGCGCGATCACTAACCAACCCAGAGGTTGTCCTTTCTGGGAATGATCCTGGATACGGAAGTGCAGAGGGTGTTTCTTCCACAGGGAAAGGCGTTGGTGATACAAGCTATGGTCCGGGATGTCCTGAAGCCACCCCGGGTGTCTGTTCATCAATGCATTCGCCTACTGGGAAAGATGGTGGCCTCTTACGAGGCTCTCCAGTACGGGAGGTTCCACACTCGGACCTTCCAACTGGATCTCCTGGACAAGTGGTTGGGATCTCACCTCCACATGCACCAGACAATTTGTCTGTCGCCAAAGGCAAGGATTTCACTCCTCTGGTGGCTCCACTCTGGTGCCTCACCTTCTGGAAGGCCGAAGGTTCAGGATTCAGGACTAGGTCCTTCTAACCACGGATGCGAGACTCCGGGGCTGGGGAGCAGTCACTCAAGGAGTAACCTTCCAATCCAAACCTGTCCATCAACATCCTGGAACTAAGAGCCGTCTACAACGGTCTTCTTCAGGCGGCCCCTCTTCTGAGAAATTGGGCCATTCAAGTGCAGTCGGGCAACGTAACAGTGGCTTACATAAACTGACAAGGCGGAACGAAGAGCAGAGCGGCAATGTCAGAGGTGACAAGAATACTCCTCTGGACAGAAAAACACGCGTTGGCGCTGTCAGCCATCTTTATTCCGGGAGTAGACAACTGGGAAGCAGACTTCCTCAGCAGACACGACCTCCATCCAGGAGAGTGGGGCCTCCATCTGGAGGTGTTCAAGGAAATAACAGATCTTTGGGGACTACCCCAAATAGACATGGTGGCCTCTCGTCTCAACAAGAAGCTTTGGTGTATTGTTCCAGGTCGAGGAACCCACAGGCAGTGGCAGTGGACGCTCTGGTGTCTCCGTGGGTGTTCCAGTCAGTGTATGTGTTTCCACCACTCCCACTCATCCCAAGAATCCTAAAACACATAAGGAGAACAAGGGTTCAAGTGATCCTCATTGCCCCAGACTGGCCAAGAAGGGCTTGGTGTGCGGACCTTCTGAATCTACTGCAAGTAGAGCCGAGGCCTCGTCCTCTTCTGGAGGACCTGCTGCAGCAGTGGCCGTTCACCGATTAAGACTTACCGCGGCTACGTTTGACGGCATGGAAGTTGAGCGTCTGATACTTTCTCGGAAGGGTATTCCGAAGAAGGTTATTCCTACCCTCATACAGGCTAGGAAAGGGGTAACGTCTAAACATTACCATCTTATTTTGGAAGAAATATGTCTCTTGGTGTGAATCCAAGAAGTTTCCTACGGTGGAGTTTCAACTGGGAGGTTTCCTCCTTTTCCTGCAAGCAGGAGTGGATATGGGCCTGAGGTTGGGTTCTGTAAAGGTCCAAATTTCGGCCCTATCCATTTTCTTTCAGAAGCAATAGGCTGCCCTCCCTGAGGTTCAGACCTTTTTGAAGGGAGTTCTGCATATCCAACCTCCCTTTGTACTGCCTACATTGCCCTGGGACCTTAACGTGGTGTTGTAGTTCCTCCAGTCGGATTGGTTTGAGCCTCTACAGGAGGTTGAGGTCAAGTTTCTTACATGGAAGGCTGTCACATTGTTGGCCTTGGCTTCTGCTAGACGTGTGTCGGAGTTGGGGGCTTTTGTCCTGTAAAAGCCTATACTTGATCTACCACGAAGATAGAGCTGAGCTCCGGACACATCAGCAGTTTCTTCCGAAGGTTGTGTCTGCATTTCATATCAACCAGCCTATTGTGGTGCCAGTGGCTACTGACTCCTCAATTTCATCAAAGTCCTTGGATGTTGTAAGGGCTCTGAAAATCAATGTGAAGAGGACTGCCCGTCACAGAAAATCGGACTCTGTTTGTCCTGTTTGATCCCAAGAAACTTGGGTGTCCTGCTTCTAAGCAGACGATCTCTCGCTGGATCAGGTTCACTATCCAGCATGCGTATTCTACGGCAGGATTGCCGTGTCCTACGTCTGTCAAGGCCCACTCTACTCGTAAGGTGGGGTCTTCCTGGGCGGCTGCCCGGGGTGTCTTGGCTTTACATCTTTGCCGAGCTGCAAATTGATCTGGGTCGAACACGTTTGCAAAGTTCTACAAGTTCGATACTTTGGCCGCTGTGGACCTGAAGTTTGGTCAATCAGTTCTGCAGGAGCCTCCGCGCTCTCCCTCCCGTTCTGGGAGCTTTGGTACATCCCCATGGTACTAATGTGGACCCCAGCATCCTCTAGGACGTAAGAAAAAATAGGATTTTAATTACCTACCGGTAAATCCTTTTATCGTAGTCTGTAGAGGATGCTGGGCGCCCGCCCAGCGCTTCGTGATCCTGCAGTGGTTCTTTAGTTCAGTACTGCTTAGTTCTTGGTTAAGTACTGTTTTGCTACTTTGTTAAGTAATCTTGTTCGGCCGTTGCTGATGTTTCAAGCTTGTTAGGTTGGTTTGCCTTGTGTGTGAGCTGGTGTGAATCTCGCCACTATCTGTGTAAAATTTTTCTCTCGAAGTTGTCCGTCTCCTCGGGCACAGTTTCTAGACTGAGTCTGGTAGGAGGGGCATAGAGGGAGGAGCCAGCCCACACTCTCAAACTCTTAAAGTGCCAATGGCTCCTGGTGGACCCGTCTATACCCCCTGGTACTAATGTGGACCCCAGCATCCTCTACGGACCACAAGAAAAGGATTTACCGGTAGGTAACCAAAATCCTATTTTTTGCAACAAAACCTGGATTTAGGACTTCGCCTGGCCTCCCTCAAGGTTCACTTTTCTGGCTTGTTGGTGTGGTTTCAGCTAAAAATTGTATATATTGCAGATGTTCATACATTCACTCAGGGCGTACTATGGATTCAGCCTCCCTATGTCCCCCCTGTGGCTCCGTGGGATCTGTCTGTTCTTCAAGAGTCTCCGTTTGAACCTCTTAAGTCAGTGTACCTTAAATGCCTTACGCTTAAGGTCATTTTTCTGTTGGCTATTGCCTCTGCTAGGAGGGTGTTAGACTTAGGCGCTTTGCCCTGTCGTCCACCCTTTCTGATTTTTCACCGTGATCGGGCAGTTCTTAGAACTCGCCCTGGTTATCTACCTAAGGTGGTGTCATTTTTCCGCCTTAACCAAGAGATTGTGGTTCCGGCCTTTGTCTCTCCTGGTTTGTCCTCCATAGAGCGGTCTTTAGATGTGGTATGGGCTCTCCGTATATATGTAGAAAGGACTGCCTCTATTAGGAGGTCAGATTTTCTTTTTGTACTTTTTGGTTTTCACAAATGTGGCTGTCCTGCGAATAAGCAGACCTTGGCCAAATGGATTAGAATGGTGATTGCACAAGCTTATGCGCAGGCTGGATTCCTAGCTCCTGCTGCTATCAAGGCCGATTCTAATCGGTCTGTTGGACCTTCTTGAGTGGCCCTCCGTGGTGCGTCCACTGAACAATTGTGCAAGGCGGCTACTTGGTCCTCAGTGAACACGTTCATCAGGTTCTATGCCTTTGATACTTCTGCCTCCCAGGATGTTTCCTTTGGACGCCGGGTTCTTGTTCCCGCTACAGTGCTTCTGCTTCCATGAGGAACTGCTTTAGGACATCCCCGATGTTATTCCTTGTGGAATACCAATGTACCCCGCTGCAGAATAGGAGATTTATAGTAAGACTTACCATTGTTAAATATCTTTCTGCGAAGTACACTGGATTCCACAGGGCGACCACCCTGACGCACTTAGCTTCTTTAGGTTTGTATGGCATTAGCCGCTCGCCCCTTCTCCTGTCTTGAGAATGTGGGTCTATGTGACTAACATCTACCGTCTTTCTTACCTGCTACTGCATTGGACTGGTTAACGAAACTGAGCTCCAGTGCCTGGAGGCGGGGATATAGAGGAGGCAGTGCAGTGCATCCTGGGAACAGTGAAAGCTTTAACCTGTTGGTGCCTCGGATCAAGATCCAACTCTACACCCCAATGTTATTCCCTGTGGAATCCAGTGTACCTCGCAGAAAGACTTAACAATGGGGGTCATTCCGAGTTGTTCGCTCTGTAAATTTCTTCGCATCGCAGCGATTTTCCGCTTAGTGCGCATGCGCAATGTTCGCACTGCGACTGCGCCAAGTAAATTTGCTATGCAGTTAGGATTTTTACTCACTACTTTTTCATCGTTCTGTTGATCGTAGTGTGATTGACAGGAAGTGGGTGTTTCTGGGCGGAAACTTGCCGTTTTATGGGTGTGTGTGAAAAAACGCTACCGTTTCTGGGAAAAACGCGGGAGTGGCTGGAGAAACGGGGGAGTGTCTGGGCGAACGCTGGGTGTGTTCGTGACGTCAAACCAGGAACGACAAGCACTGAACTGATCGCAGATGCCGAGTAAGTCTGGAGCTACTCAGAAACTGCTAAGAGAGGTGTAATCGCAATATTGCGAATACGTCGTTCGCAATTTTAAGAAGCTAAGATTCACTCCCAGTAGGCGGCGGCTTAGCATGAGCAAATCTGCTAAAAGCCGCTTGCGAGCGAACAACTCGGAATGAGGGCCCATGGTAAGTCTTACCATAAATCTCCTTTTTCTCGGCACACCTAGAATAAAACTTTTTTTATTGATAAAGTTAGAAAAAATATTAAATTAAGTAAATTGAGGCAGATGTATTACGCCTGGAGACGGATTAACCACGTAACGGACGTCCCCCCCCAAAAAAAAAATGCTCAGAAATTGTTTTGTTTTTCTTGTATGTGAATTAGTTGAACATGAATTTAACCCTATCCAAAATGATTTTAGTTGAAAAAAAGAAAATAGTTTTTTCTAAAATTGATTCCCCCCTCCCCAAACAACGGAACATCAATCGGGTACATCGCGACCATCACAGCATTGGTAACATCGCGACTATCGCGACTTTAGTTTTTAGAACCCGGACAGCTGCCAGGTACACAGGGGGGTCCATCTGTGCACATCCTGTGCGACCAGGTCAGATAAAGCACTTGCAGGCATGGTCTCCTCTGATTCCCCATGCCAGGCAAGTGGTTAAAGAAGTGATAAAGCAGTGATAAGTGCAAGGTGATAACGCAGCAGCCAATCAGCTCCTAACGAGGCTTCTGGGGGTATAAGTAGAGCCACCCAGAGAGCTGAGAGAGATTCTGTGCTCCTAGGCCAAGAAGTGATATCCTATCAGGAGTTTGTGGTGGGAATTATTGTGTGGAATTGGATTACAGAAGGGTGCTGATCTATTTTATTCTCCATTCTGTTCAATAAACCACTGTTGGTTTTCATCTACCACTGTTCCTGAGTGATTTGGAACCCGGTATCTTCACAATACTGTTTTTTCATATTTTTCAAGAGGGTCCACGGTCACGCCCCCTCAATACTGGCCATGATCCCTCAGTACCAGGGCCCTTGGCCGCTCTCTACAGCCCTGCAGACATAAGGGGGCTTAGGAATCAAGTGTTATACTAGTCCGTGCTTCTTCTTTATATCACAGACTTCCCACACTACAGTGTGGAGAGCATTGACTAGGGGGAATGTAATGCGACATTGGGCAACTGTGTACAGGACATGCGAAGAGCGTCCACCTGCAATGAGTGAGAAGTGACACTGGATTTGTCTTACGTGAAGCCGAGCAGTTATTGCGGTACAAAGCCATAGGTTTTACAACTGAAACATTTCTCTGTTACTTGCATTAATATTTGTAATATCTATTTAATCTATTTATTTAAAAGAAAATAATTGTTTGACCGTTTTATTTTAATGTATTTTGTGTCTTTGCTGTGTTTAGATTTGGACCAGTAGGAAGCTGACAATGACATAGTGACTCTGGAATTGTGTATTGGACTGTTTGGTACAAGAAAATAAAAGACTGTCCTTAGAAGATGGCAAAAATTGCAGAAGTGAAAATCGCTGTGTTTGGCCGAGCTGGTGTCGGTAAATCTGGTAAGTACTTTTGTGTTATGATTATGATGATACTATTCTGTAAATACTTATATAAATTTATATAAACATTTATCTTACACGAGGAAAATTTATATTCTGGGCAGTGTTGGACATTTGATGTCACTGGGTTTAGAGACATGTGTTGCAAACCGCATAACATCACGTAACCCAGATGGAGCTAAAGGAACTATAAATGGGCTCAATACTACCTATTGTGTCTCTGCTATAATACAGTATATACAGCGTACGATCACTTGTCTTAAGATCAGTGCGTTACCTGTCCTAATGTTTCTCCTCTTAGTTGGCCTCTGTCCATGGTCAGGCTAGTTCTCCTGGTTCTCCTCTTAGATGGCCTCTGTCCATGGCCAGGCTAGTTCTCATGGTTTTCCTCTTAGATGGCCTCTGTCCATGGTCAGGCAGTTTTCCTGGTTCTCCTCTTAGTTGGCCTCTGTCCATGGTCAGGCTAGTTTTCCATGTTTTCCTCTTAGATGGCCTCTGTCCATGGTCAGGCTAGTTTTCCTGGTTTTCCTCTTAGATGGCCTCTGTCCATGGTCAGGCTAGTTCTCCTGGTTCTCCTCTTAGATGGCCTCTGTCCATGGTCAGGCTAGTTCTCCTTGTTCTCCTCTTAGATGGCCTCTGTCCATGGTCATGCTAGTTTCTCTGACGTCCTAGTGGATGCTGGGGACTCTGTAAGGACCATGGGGAATAGACGGCACCGCAGGAGACTGGGCACATCTAAAGAAAGCTTTAGGACTATCTGGTGTGCACTGGCTCCTCCCCCTATGACCCTCCTCCAAGCCTCAGTTAGATTTCTGTGCCCGGCTGAGCTGGATGCACACTAGGGGCTCTCCTGAGCTCCTAGGAAGAAAGTATATGTTAGGTTTTTTATTTTCAGTGAGACCTGCTGGTAACAGGCTCACTGCACCGAGGGACTAAGGGGAGAAGAAGCGAACCTACCTAAGTGGTGGTAGCTTGGGCTTCTTAGGCTACTGGACACCATTAGCTCCAGAGGGATCGAACACAGGACCCGACCTCGTCGTCCGTTCCCGGAGCCGCGCCGCCGTCCCCCTTACAGAGCCAGAAGCAAGAAGGTGGTCCGGAAAATCGGCGGCTGAAGACTTCTGTCTTCTCCAAGGTAGCGCACAGCACTGCAGCTGTGCGCCATTGCTCCTCATGCACACCACACACTGCGGTCACTGATGGGTGCAGGGCGCTGGGGGGGGGGCGCCCTGAGCAGCAATATTAACACCTTGGCTGGCGAACTGACACCATATATAGCCCCAGGGGCTATATAGGTGTTTATTAACCCCTGCCAGAACTTTTAAAATAGCGGGAGAAAGCCCGCCGAAAAAGGGGCGGAGCCATCTCCCTCAGCACACTGGCGCCATTTTCCCTCATAGCTCTGCTGGAGGGATCGCTCCCTGACTCTCCCCTGCAGTCCTGCACTACAGAAAAGGGTTAAAAAGAGAGGGGGGCACAAATTAGGCGCAGTATATATATATTATGCAGCTATAAGGGAAAACACTCTCTATAGGTGATATCCCTGTGATATATAGCGCTCTGGTGTGTGCTGGCATACTCTCCCTCTGTCTCCCCAAAGGGCTTTGTGGGGTCCTGTCCTCTGTCAGAGCATTCCCTGTGTGTGTGCTGTGTGTCGGTACTGCTGTGTCGACATGTATGATGAGGATAATGATGTGGAGGCGGAGCAAATGCCTGTGAATGGGATGTCCCCCCCTGCGGGGTCGACACCGGTGTGGATGGACTTATGGAAGGAATTACGTGACAGTGTCAACTCCTTACATAAAAGGTTTGACGACATAGGACAGCCGGCTACTCAGCTTGTGCCTGTCCAAGCGTCTCACATGTCATCAGGGGCTCTAAAACGCCCGCTACCTCAGATGGCAGACACAGATGTTGACACGGATACCGACTCCAGTGTCGATGACTATGAGACTAGTGTACCTTCCAATAGGGCTACCCGTTACATGATTGAGGCAATTAAAAATGTATTACACATTTCTGATAATACCCCAGATACCACAAAAAAGGGTATTATGTTTGGTGACAGAAAACTACCAGTAGTTTTCCTGCATCTGAGGAATTGATATGAGGTGTGTGAGGAAGCGTGGACTTCCCCCGATAAGAAATTGATAATTTCTAGGCAGCGTACCCTTTTCCGCCAGAGGATAGGTCACGTTGGGAAATAACCCCTAGGGTAGATAAAGCGGTTACACGCTTATTAAAAAAGGTGGCACTACCGTCACGGATACGGCCGCCCTGAAGGACCTGCTTATAGAAAGCAGAAAACTACCCTTAAAGCTATATACACACACACGGGCATTATATTGAGACCTGCTATTGCCTCGGCATGGATGTGCAGTGCGGCAGCTGCGTGGTCAGATTCCCTGTCGGATAATATTTATACTATAGATAGGGACAATATTTTGCTGAAAATAGAGCATATTGTACAGAAAAAACAATGAATGAATAAATGCGCTGCTGGGTATAATGCAGCCAACTACGCAATAAGGAACCTTCACAAAAATTCCAAGAGAATAGACGTTATAAAAGAAAATTGAATAGTGGCGCAACTACCAATAGGCCTTACATGAAATGTCCTTATCAATTCCAGGTGTAATGAGTCCTGTATTGTAAGGGTCTCGTTGTCCGTGCAACCTTTGATCCTATGGTCAAAATCCTTAACTGGACAAACAGAAACAGATCATGGTGCAGATCAACTTTTTAGGGGACCAAGACTTTATTTACAAGGAAAAACTCACAATTTATACAGATTAAAAAAGCATATCACCACTCAGGGTAAAAGTGAAGGGGGTGCTGGCGTGACTGGTATTCCAAAGTTATCCTCCCAGATGGTACAAGGGCTCCGCTCGTGGTTCCGATTACCACGAAAGCCGGATAAGGATAAATGAAGTCCAGTGTCAGGTCACCCACAGTCAGAAGAGAAACACCAATTGCTCTAAGAGTGGTGATATGCTTTTTTAATCTGTATAAATTGTGAGTTTTTCCTTGTAAATAAAGTCTTGGTCCCCTAAAAAGTTGATCTGCACCATGATCTGTTTCTGTTTGTCCAGTTAAGGATTTTGACCATAGGATCAAAGGTTGCACGGACAACGGGACCCTTACAATACAGGACTCATTACACCTGGAATTGATAAGGACATTTCATGTAAGGCCTATTGGTAGTTGCGCCACTATTCAATTTTCTTTTATAACGAAAATAGAGCATATAAAAGACGCTGTCTTATACATGCGTGATGCACAGAGGGATATTTGCCGACTGGCATCACTAATAAGCGCTATGTAAAACCATTGCCGCCAGGCGGGGGTTATGGACTCTGCAATGGTCGGGCGATGCCGATTCAAAACGGCACATAGAAGTTTGCCCTAGAAGGGGGTGGAACTGTTTGGGGATGGTCTTTCAGACCTCGTTTCCACAGCTACGGCTGGGAAATCAAAACTTTTGCCACAAGCTACCCCACAGCAAGAGTAAGCACTGTATTATCAGGTACAGTCCCTTCGGCCCCAGAAAAGTAGAGGGCTAGAGGCTCATCTTTTCTGCCAAGAGGAAAAGGTAGAGGGAAAAAGCTGCAGCACACAGCTAGTTCCCGGGAGCAGAAGTCCTCCCCTGCGTCCGGTAAGTCCACAGCATGACGCTGGGGCTGCTCAGGCGGACTCGGGTACGGTGGGGGCCCGTCTCAGAAATTTTCAGCGCACAGTGGGCTCTCTCACAGGTGGATCCCTGGGTTCTTCAAACAGTATCTCAGAGGTACAGGCTGGAATTCGAGACGTCTCCCCCCCGCCGTTTCCTAAAATCTGCCTTACCGGCAACTCCCTCTGCCAGGGAGGCAGTGTTGGTGGCTATCCAAAAAACTGTATTCACAGCAAGTGATTATCAAGGTACCCCTCCTTCAACAGGAAAGGGGTTACTTTTCCACAATGTTTGTGGTACCGAAACCGGACGGTTCGGTGAGACCCATCTTAAATTTAAAATCCTTGAACACATATAACAAAAGATTCAAGTTCAAGATGGAATCGCTCAGGGCGATTATTGCGATCCTGGACGAGGGGGATTACAGGGTCTCTCTGGACATCAAGGATACTTACCTGCATGTCCCCATTTACCCTCCTCACCAGGAGTACCTCAAGATTGTGGTACCGGACTGTCACTATCAGTTCCAGACGCTGCCGTTTGGATTATCCACGGCACCGAGGGTCTTTACCATGGGTAATGACCAAAATGATGATACTCCTTCGCAAGAAGGGAGTTTTAATTATCCCGTACTTGGACGATCTCCGGATAAAGGCGAGGTCCAAGGAACAGTTGGTAAGGGGGTAGCACTTTCTCGGGAAGTGCTGCAACAGCAGGACTGGATTCTCAATTCCAAAGTCACAGCTGGTCCCGACGACACGTCTTCTGTTCCTGGGAATGATTCTGGAAACAGACCAGAAAAAAGTGTTTCTTCCAATGGAAAAAGCCGAGGAGTTGTCATCTCTAGTCAGAAACCTCCTAAGACCGGGACAGGTGTCGGTACATCAATGCACACGAGTCCATTCGGAAAGTTCCACGCAAGGATTTTCCAGTGGGACCTGTTGGACAAATGGTCCGGGTCCCATCTCCAGATACAGCAGCGGATAACCCGGTCGGCAAGAACCAGGGTGTCGCTGCGGTGGTGGCTGCAGAGGGCTCATCTACTAGAGGGCCGCAGATTCGGAATACAGGACTGGGTCCTGGTAAAGACGGATGCCAGCCTTCGGGGCTGGGGTGCAGTCACACAGGGAGTAAAATTCCAAGGACTGTGGTCCAAACAGGAGATTTCACTTCATATAAATTTTCTGGAGCTAAGAGCCCTTTACAAGGCCGTAAGCCAAACAAGGCCCCTGCTTCAAAACCAGCCGTACTGATCCAATCAGACAACATCACGGCGCTCGCCCATGTAAACAGGCAGGGCGGCACAAGAAGCAGGAGGGCAATGGCAGAAGCCACAAGGATTCCCCGTTGGGCGGAAAATCATGTGGTAGCACTGGCAGCAGTGTTCATTCCGGGAGTGGACAACTGGGAAGCAGACTTCCGCAGCAGACTCCACCCGGGTGTTAGGGTCTCCTGCCCTGTGCTGCCACGTCGTCATGGCAACCGGGAGACAAGTGATAGTGGAGTAACCTGAGCGCAGCTGATACTCCGGTTCGGGTCTTTTGCTGTGCAGTGGTTATAGGCTCTGTGCACGGCAGGGGATCCGGTGCTGGTTTTTGTGCTCACAGTCTGTGAGGTCTGAGTGGGGCGTGGACAGCACCTGCTTTATAAGGCCTCTTTTCAGGGTAAGCAGATGCTGCTGAATCTTTGTTGGTTAGTCAGTTCATGAAAGTTAGCCAGTACTGTGTAGCTTTGTATTTGTTTGTTGCTTACTGCAAATAGGCCTGGGGATTTGGTATTACACTCTGCCAATCCAGACCTAGCAGTAAGACTGGAGTCAGTCGTTTAGCTTGCTGGGGTTCTGTTACTACTCTGTGAACTTAGCAAGTTTGCGGCTGTATTCTAAGACTTGCCTGTCTAATCCTGTCTCACTGTGCTAGGTGTCAGGGGTCAGTTTAGTGGCAGTAAGCTAAAACCTGTGCACTGCAAGTGAGAAATAGGATTGTGGAGACTCTCCTTGTGTCTATCATTCCATCTCTGACCAAGGAGTTTACTGCCACACCCGTTGGTAACCCTTTAGGGTTTTGCTGTTGCCCTTAGCAACAGCATTTCGGGTTCTCTATGTATTAAAACACAACATCTTGCTTTTTCCATCTGTGCAGTTCTAATACAAGGGAGATACCCAGTTCCTTAGCCTCTGGGCTTCTCTGTTCACTTTGTGTGTATTTTGTTACCCTATTACCTTCTGTGTACGTTATGTCATATTCCCCAGTTTGTCTGTGAGTCCATTTGTTTTGCATAACAGTTCAAACACCAGTACATTCCTGCAGACACTGGAGTGCATAACAGTTCTGACACCAGTACTTTCCTGCAGGCACTGGTGTGCATAACACCGGGAGAATAGGGACTTCATCCAGAAGTCTTCCAAATGCTGGTAAACCGTTGGGAAAGACCACAGGTGGACATGATGGCGTCCCGCCTCAATAAAAAAGATATTGCGCCAGGTCAAGGAAACCTCAGGCGATCGCTGTGGACGCTCTAGTGACACCGCGGGCATACCAGTCGGTTTATGTGTTCCCTCCTCTCCCTCTCTTACCCAAGGTACTGAGGATAATAAGGAAAAGAGGAGTAAGAACTATACTCATTGTTCCGGATTGGCCAAGAAGGGCTTGGTACCTGGAACTTCAGGAGTTGATCTCAGAGGACCCATGACCTCTGCCACTCAGACAGGATCTGCTGCAGCAGGGGCCCTGTCTGTTCAAAGACTTACCGCGGCTGCATTGACGGCATGGCGGTTGAACACCGGATCCTGAGTGAAAAAGGCATTCTGGAGGAAGTCATTCTTATCCTGATCAAAGCCAGGAAGGATGTCAGCCTGAAGTGCAGACGTTGTAAGGGAGTGCTGCATATTCAGCCCCTTTTTTGTGCCCCAGTGGCACCTTGGGATCTCAATGTGGTTTTGAAGTTCCTGGAATCACATTGGTTTGAGCCACTTAAAACCGTGGATTTGAAATATCTCACATGAAAAGTGGTCATGTGTTGGCTCTGGCTTCGGCCAGGCATGTGTCAGAATTGGCGGCTTTGTCATAAAAAAGCCCTTACCTGACTTTCCATATGGATAGGGCAGAGTTGAGGACTCGTCCTCACTTTCTCACAAAGGTGGTATCAGGTTTTCACTTGTACCAACCTATTGTGGTGCCTGCGGCTACTAGGGACTTGGAGGATTCCAAGTTACTGGACGTAGTCAGGGCCCTGAAAAATTATATTTCCAGGACGGCTGGAGTCAGGAAAACTGACTCGCTGTTTATCCTAGATGCACCCAACATGCTGGGTGCTCCTGCTTCTAAGCAGACTATAGCGCGCTGGATTTGTAGCACTATTCAGCTTGCGCATTCTGCGGTGGGACTACCGCAGCCTAAATCTGTAAAAGCTCATTCCACATGGAAGGGGGCTCATCTTGGGCGGCTGCCCGAGGGGTCTCGGCTTTACAACTTGGCCGAGCTGCTACTTGGTCAGGGGCAAACACGTTGCAAAATTCTACAAATTTGATACCCTGGCTGAGAAGGACCTTGAGTTCTCTCATTCGGTGCTGCAGAGTCATCCGCACTCTCCCGCCCGTTTGGGAGCTTTGGTATAATCCCCATGGTCCTTACGGAGTCCCCAGCATCCACTAGGACGTCAGAGAAAATAAGATTTTACTCACCGGTAAATCTATTTCTCGTAGTCCGTAGTGGATGCTGGGCGCCCATCCCTAGTGCGGATTGTCTGCAATACTTGTAAATAGTTATTGTTACACAAATCGGGTTGTTATTGCGAACCATCTATTCAGAGGTTCCATTGTTATCATACTGTTAACCGGGGTTCCTATCACGAGTTATATGGTGTGATTGGTGTGGCTGGTATGAGTCTTACCCGGGATTCAAAATCCTTCCTTATTGTGTCAGCTCTTCCGGGCACAGTGTCCTAACTGAGGCTTGGAGGAGGGTCATAGGGGGAGGAGCCAGTGCACACCAGATAGTCCTAAAGCTTTCTTTAGATGTGCCCAGTCTCCTGCGGAGCCGTCTATTCCCCATGGTCCTTACGGAGTCCCCAGCATCCACTACGGACTACGAGAAATAGATTTACCGGTGAGTAAAATCTTATTTTTCCTGGTTTTCCTCTTAGATGGCCTCTGTCCATGGTCAGGCTAGTTTTCCTGGTTTTCCTCTTAGATGGCCTCTGTCCATGGTCAGGCTAGTTCTCCTGGTTCTCCTCTTAGATGGCCTCTGTCCATGGTCAGGCTAGTTCTCCTTTTAGATGGCCTGTGAAGCCAGAGTTCTACAGTTAGAGTGAGCATGTGGCACGTACTCCGTCTACGGACATTGTAATGGTCAGTATTACTGCCTCACAGCACTGAGGGGACTACATATGAAATCCTGGCTGTCAGTATCCCAACAGAAGCATCCTGTCAGCCGGAAGCCCAGCTGCTCGCCACGCTTTTGGCCTGGTGGTAAGCTTTGCTCACAACAAATTATAGTCTCACTTGGAGGATGGCGTGGACCCACCACCCGAGTGGAAATATGGGGCTACCCTTGGGATTGTGACCGTCGGCATTCTACCGTCTGTCGGGATTCTGGCGTTGCTATGCTAGGATCCCCATAACCGGTATATTAACTGCATCCCCACTGACGTCATGGGTTCAATTCCGACCATGGCCCTAACTGTGTGGAGTTTGTATATTCTTCCCGTGCTTGCATTGGTTTCCTCCGAGTACTCCAGTTTCTCTGACGTCCTAGTGGATGCTGGGTACTCCGTAAGGACCATGGGGAATAGACGGGCTCCGCAGGAGACTGGGCACTTCTTTAAAGAAACGATTAGGTATTACATCTGGTGTGCACTGGCTCCTCCCTCTATGCCCCTCCTCCAGACCTCAGTTAGAATCTGTGCCCGGCCTGAGCTGGATGCACTTAGTGGGCTCTCCTGAGTTCACTATAAAGAAAAGTATTTGTTAGGTTTTTTATTTTCAGTGAGATCTGCTGGCAACAGACTCACTTCTACGTGGGACTTAGGGGAGAGAAGCAAACCTACCTGCTTGCAGCTAGCTTGTGCTTCTAGGCTACTGGACACCATTAGCTCCAGAGGGATCGAACACAGGGCCCGACCTCGATCGTCCGTTCCCAGAGCCACGCCGCCGTCCCCCTTGCAGAGCCAGAAGACGGAAGAAACCGGAGAAAATCGGCGGCTGAAGACTCCAGTCTTCAATAAGGTAGCGCACAGCACTGCAGCTCTGCGCCATTGCTCCCACAGCACACCACACGCTCCGGTCACTGGTGGTTGCAGGGCGCTGGGGGGGGGGGCGCCCTGGGCTGCAATTAATATACCTTTTGGCAAAACAGCACATAATACAGTGTATAACACTGTATATGTGCAAAAACCCCTGCCATTAATATTATAAAAAGCGGGAGAAGCCCGCCGCTGAAGGGGCGGGGCTATCTTCCTCAGCACAGCCAGCGCCATTTTATCTTCACAGCTCCGCTGGAAGGACGCTCCCCAGGCTCTCCCCTGCAGTATACAACTGCAGAAAGGGTAAAAAAGAGAGGGGGGGCACATAAATTTAGGCGCAAAATTGTGATATAAGCAGCTATAGGGGGAAAATTCACTTTGTGTATAGTGTATACCCCTCTGTTATATAGCGCTCTGGTGTGTGCTGGCATACTCTCTCTCTGTCTCCCCAAAGGACTTTGTGGGGTCCTGTCCTCAGTCAGAGCATTCCCTGTGTGTGTGCGGTGTGTCGGTACGGCTGTGTCGACATGTTTGATGAGGACGCTTACGTGGAGGCGGAGCAGGTGCCGATAAGTGTGATGTCGCCCCCTTTGGGGCCGACACCTGAGTGGATGGATATGTGGAAGGTATTAACCGACAGTGTCAACTCCTTGCATAAAAGGTTCGATGACGCAGCTTTGGGACAGCCGGCATCTCAGCCCGCGTCTGCCCAGGCATCTCAGAAGCCGTCAGGGGCTCAAAAACGCCCGCTACCTCAGATGGCAGACACAGATGTCGACACGGAGTCTGACTCCAGTGTCGACGAGGATGAGACAAATGTATAATCCACTAGGGCCATCCGATGCATGATTACGGCAATGAAAAATGTGTTGCACATTTCTGACATTAACCCGGTTACCACAAAAAAGGGTATTATGTTTGGGGAGAAAAAGCAGCCAGTGACTTTTCCCCCATCTGATGAGTTAAATGAATTGTGTGAAGAAGCGTGGGGTTCCCCAGATAAGAAACTAGTAATTTCTAAGCGGTTACTAATGGCGTACCCTTTCCCGCCAACGGATAGGTTACGCTGGGAGACATCCCCTAAGGTGGACAAAGCGCTCACACGCTTGTCAAAAAAGGTGGCGCTGCCTTCTCAGGATACGGCCGCCTTAAAGGAGCCTGCAGATAGAAAGCAGGAGGCTATCCTGAAGTCTGTGTATACACACTCGGGTACTATACTGAGACCTGCTATTGCTTCAGCATGGATGTGTAGTGCTGCAGCAGCGTGGTCTGATTCCCTGTCTGATAACATTGATTCCCTTGACAGGGACACTATATTGCTAACCATAGAGCATATTAAAGACGTAGTCTTATATATGAGAGATGCACAGAGGGACATTTGCCGGCTGGCATCTAGAATTAATGCGATGTCCATTTCTGCCCGGAGAGTATTATGGACTCGGCAGTGGACAGGTGATGCTGATTCTAAAAGGCACATGGAAATTTTGCCTTATAAGGGTGAGGAATTGTTTGGGGACGGTCTTTCGGACCTCGTATCCACAGCAAAAGCTGGGAAGTCGACTTTTTTACCTCAGGTTCCCTCACAGCCTAAGAAAGCACCGTATTATCAAGTACAGTCCTTTCGGCCTCAGAAAGGCAAGCGGGTTAGAGGCGCGTCCTTTCTGCCCAGAGGCAGGGGTAGAGGGAAAAAGCTGCACCATACAGCCAGTTCCCAAGAACAAAAATCCTCCCCTGCTTCCACTAAGTCCACCGCATGACGCTGGGGCTCCACATGTGGAGCCAGGTGCGGTGGGGGCCCGTCTCCGGAACTTCAGCGACCAGTGGGTTCGCTCACAGGTGGATCTCTGGGTTCTACAAGTGGTATCTCAGGGATACAAGCTGGAGTTCGAGACGTCTCCCCCTCGCCGTTACCTCAAATCAGCCTTGCCAGCTACTCCCCAGGACAGGGAGGTAGTACTGGCGGCAATTCACAAGCTGTACCTCCAGCAGGTGATAATCAAAGTTCCCCTCCTTCAACAGGGACGGTGTTACTATTCCACAATGTTTGTGGTACCGAAACCAGACGGTTCGGTGAGACCCATTCTAAATTTGAAATCCTTGAACACTTATATAAGGAAGTTCAAGTTCAAAATGGAATCGCTCAGGGCGGTTATTGCAAGCCTGGAAGAGGGGGATTACATGGTATCACTGGACATCAAGGATGCTTACCTACATGTCCCCATTTACCCACCTCACCAGGTGTACCTCCGTTTTGTGGTACAGGACTGCCATTACCAATTCCAGACGTTGCCGTTTGGTCTGTCCACGGCACCGAGGGTATTTACCAAAGTAATGGCCGAAATGATGATACTCATTCGAAAGAAGGGAGTTATAATTATCCCGTACTTGGACGATCTCCTTATAAAGGCGAGGTCCAGGGAGCAGTTGTTGGTCGGAGTAGCACTATCTCAGGAAGTGCTACAACAGCACGGCTGGATTCTGAATATCCCAAAGTCGCAGCTGGTTCCTACGACGCGTCTGCTGTTCCTGGGTATGATTCTGGACACAGAACAGAAGAAGGTTTTTCTCCCGTAGGAGAAGGCCAAGGAGTTGTCATCTCTGGTCAGAGACCTCCTGAAATCAAAACAGGTGTCGGTGCATCACTGCACGCGAGTCCTGGGAAAGATGGTAGCTTCTTACGAGGCAATTCCATTCGGCAGGTTCCATGCAAGGATCTTTCAGTGGGATCTGTTAGACAAGTGGTCCGGATTGCATCTTCAGATGCATTGGCTGATCACCCTGTCCCCGAGGGCCAGGGTGTCTCTGCTGTGGTGGCTGCAGAGTGCTCACCTTCTCGAGGGCCGCAGATTCGTCATACAGGACTGGGTCCTGGTGACCACGGATGCAAGCCTCCGAGGTTGGGGGGCAGTCACTCAGGGAAGAAACTTCCAAGGACAATGGTCGAGTCAGGAGGCTTCCCTACACATAAATATTCTGGAACTAAGGGCCATTTACAATGCCCTAAGTCAGGCAAAACCCCTGCTTCAAAACCAGCCGGTGCTGATTCAGTCAGACAACATCACGGCGGTCGCCCATGTAAACCGACAGGGCGGCACGAGAAGCAGGATGGCGATGGCAGAAGCCACAAGGATTCTCCGATGGGCGGAAAATCACGTGTTAGCACTGTCAGCAGTGTTCATTCCGGGATTGGACAACTGGGAAGCAGACTTCCTCAGCAGGCACGACCTCCACCCGGGAGAGTGGGGACTTCATCCAGAAGTCTTCCAGCTGATTGTAAATCGTTGGGAAAGGCCACAGGTGGACATGATGGCGTCCCGCCTCAACAAAAAGCTAAAAAGATATTGCGCCAGGTCAAGGGACCCTCAGGCGATAGCTGTGGACGCTCTAGTGACACCGTGGGTGTACCAGTCGGTTTGTGTGTTCCCTCCTCTTCCTCTCATACCAAAGGTACTGAGGATAATAAGAAAGAGAGGAGTAAGAACTATACTCATCGTTCCGGATTGGCCAAGAAGGTCTTGGTACCCGGAACTACAAGAAATGATCTCAGAGGACCCTTGGCCTCTGCCTCTCAGACAGGACCTGCTACAGCAGGGGCCCTGTCTGTTCCAAGACTTACCGCGGCTGCGTTTGACGGCATGGCGGTTGAACGCCGGATCCTGATGGAAAAGGGCATTCCGGTTGAAGTCATTCCTACGCTGATAAAAGCTAGGAAGGATGTGACAGCAAAACATTATCACCGCATATGGCGAAAATATGTTGCTTGGTGTGAGGCTATGAAGGCCCCAACAGAAGAATTTCAGCTGGGTCGATTTCTGCACTTCCTACAGTCAGGAGTGACTATGGGCCTAAAATTGGGATCCATTAAAGTCCAGATTTCGGCCCTGTCTATTTTCTTTCAAAAAGAACTGGCTTCACTGCCAGACGTTTGATAAGGGAGTGCTGCATATTCAGCCCCCTTTTGTGCCTCCAGTGGCACCTTGGGATCTCAACGTTGTGTTGGATTTCCTAAAATCACATTGGTTTGAGCCACTTCAGACCGTGGAGTTGAAATATTTCACGTGGAAAGTGGTCATGCTTTTGGCCTTGGCTTCGGCTAGGCGTGTGTCAGAATTGGCGGTTTTGTCATGTAAAAGCCCCTATCTGCTCTTCCATATGGACAGGGCAGAATTGAGGACTCGTCCCCAATTTCTCCCTAAGGTGGTATCGGCGTTTCATTTGAACCAACCTATTGTGGTGCCTGCGGCTACTCGGGATTTGGAGGCTTCCAAGTTGCTGGATGTAGTCCGGGCCCTGAAAATCTATGTTTCCAGGACGGCTAGAGTCAGAAAAACTGACTCGCTGTTTATCCTGCATGCACCCAACAAGCTGGGTGCTCCTGCTTCTAAACAGATTTTGCTCGCTGGATCTGTTGCACGATTCAACTTGCACATTCTGCGGCTGGACTGCCGCATCCTAAATCGGTAAAAGCCCATTCCACGAGGAAGGTGGGCTCTTCTTGGGCGGCTGCCCGAGGGGTCTCTGCTTTACAACTTTGCCGAGCAGCTACCTGGTCGGGATCAAACACGTTTGCAAAATTCTACAAGTTTGATACCCTGGCTGAGGAGGACCTTGAGTTTGCTCATTCGGTGCTGCAGAGTCATCCGCACTCTCCCGCCCGTTTGGGAGCTTTGGTATAATCCCCATGGTCCTTACGGAGTGAGTACCCAGCATCCACTAGGACGTCAGAGAAAATAAGATTTTACTCACCGGTAAATCTATTTCTCGTAGTCCGTAGTGGATGCTGGGAGCCCGTCCCAAGTGCGGAATTCTGCAATACTTGTATATAGTTATTGCTTAACTATAGGGTTTTTTGTTCTGAGCCATCAGTTTAATGAGGCTCAGTTGTTGTTCATACTGTTAACTGGGTATAGTTATCACGAGTTGTACGGTGTGATTGGTGTGGCTGGTATGAGTCTTACCCTGGATTCCAAATCCTTTCCTAGTAATGTCAGCTCTTCCGGGCACAGTTTCCCTAACTGAGGTCTGGAGGAGGGGCATAGAGGGAGGAGCCAGTGCACACCAGATGTAGTACCTAATCTTTTCTTTAAAGAAGTGCCCAGTCTCCTGCGGAGCCCGTCTATTCCCCATGGTCCTTACGGAGTACCCAGCATCCACTACGGACTACGAGAAATAGATTTACCGGTGAGTAAAATCTTATTTTCCTTCCACAACCTAAAAATATAATTGTAGGTTAATTGCTCCAAACAAACAAAAAAATGAACCCTAGCGTGAATGTGTGTGCATGTTATAGGGAATATAGAGTGTAAGCTCCACTGGGAAAGGGACTGATGTTCTCTGTGAAGTGCTGCGGTATATGTGTGCGCTATATAAATAACTGGTAATAAATTAAATAATAAATTAATATTTAAAGTTTAATGTTGTAAACCTAACTCACAAAATTCAGCGTTCTTTTAGGGAGCAGACATACATAGCTAACACTGAGGAACACTTGGTGCCAGGTATACGGACTTTGCAAAGGATGGCGGTGGCACTGGGACTGCTGCAATCTTCCTTTTCACCATCAGCTCTCAGATTGGCAATAGCTGGAAATATTCATTACAAGAATGCCCAAGTCATAATTTACAATTTCACAGCAGACACGTGATTCAGAAACCTGGGCCACGTGCACCAAGAAAGGCTTGGTGAAGCTGTCAGCCGGTAGTACGTATCACTTACATTCTCGAGGGATATTTTATTGGGGAATCATTAGCTAAATAAACCTGAAACACACATAACTAAATTTGTTAAAAAACACACTTTATGCTCTAAATAAGTCACTGAGCAGCCCGGTCACTACAAATAATGGACATGTAGAGGAATATTCACCAGATAGCAGCAGAAAAACATGTTTATATGTGGTCTAGCAGCTTGCACAATGCGGCAAAAATGAGTTTAGGAGTTTTAGTAAGTTCAATATAGTGAAATATCAGTATGGGCATAGCTATAGTGGGTGCAGGGGTGTCACCGCTATGGGGCCCAGAGGCTTAAACAGCACCAAGGCCATAAACTGGTATACCAAGTACATGGATTTGCTTGCTAAGCACTGTGTGGTATAATAGGAACTGGGGGTACTGTGCGATATAATATGTACTAGTGGCACGACAATGTGGTATAATATGAACTGGTGGCAATTTGTGGTTTAATGTGAGCTTAGACACTACTGTGGGGGATAAAAGGAACTAGGGCTCTACCATGGGGCATAAAAGGAACTAGGACACTGCTGTGGGGGATAACAGGAACTAGGCCACTGGTGTGGGGGGTAAAAGGTACTAGGGCACAGCTGTGGGGGATTGCAGGAACTAGGGCACTGCTGTGGGGGATTTCAGGAACTAGGACACTGCTGTGGGGGATTGAAGGAACTAGGACACTGCTGTGGGGGATTGAAGGAACTAGGGCACTGCTGTGGGGGATTGAAGGAACTAGGGCACTGCTGTGGGGGATAAAAGGAACTAGGGCACTGCTGTGGGGGATTTCAGGAACTAGGACACTGCTGTGGGGGATTGAAGGAACTAGGGCACTGCTGTGGGGGATTTCAGGAACTAGGGCACTGCTGTGGGGGATTTCAGGAACTAGGACACTGCTGTGGGGGATTTCAGGAACTAGGACACTGCTGTGGGGGATTGATGGAACTAGGGCACTGCTGTGGGGGATTGAAGGAACTAGGGCACTGCTGTGGGGGATAAAAGGAACTAGGGCACTGCTGTGGGGGATTGAAGGAACTAGGGCACTACTGTAGGGCATAAAAGGAACTATGGCACTAGGGCACCGCTGTGGGGGATAAAAGGTACTAGGGCACTGCTGTGGGGCATAAAAGGAACTATGGCACTAGGGCACCGCTGTGGGGGATTGAAGGAACTAGGGCACTGCTGTGGGGGATAAAAGGAACTAAGGCACTGCTGTGGGGGATTTCAGGAACTAGGACACTGCTGTGGGGGATTGAAGGAACTAGGGCACTGCTGTGGGGGATTGAAGGAACTAGGGCACTGCTGTGGGGGATTAAAGGAACTAGGGCACTGCTGTGGGGGATTTCAGGAACTAGGACACTGCTGTGGGGGATTGAAGGAACTAGGGCACTGCTGTGGGGGATTGAAGGAACTAGGGCACTGCTGTGGGGGATAAAAGGAACTAGGGCACTGCTGTGGGGGATTGAAGGAACTAGGGCACTGCTGTGGGGGATTGAAGGAACTAGGGCACTGCTGTGGGGGATTGAAGGAACTAGGGCACTGCTGTGGGGGATTAAAGGAACTAGGGCACTGCTGTGGGGGATTTCAGGAACTAGGACACTGCTGTGGGGGATTGAAGGAACTAGGGCACTGCTGTGGGGGATTTCAGGAACTAGGGCACTGCTGTGGGGGATTTCAGGAACTAGGACACTGCTGTGGGGGATTGAAGGAACTAGGGCACAGCTGTGGGGGATTGAAGGAACTAGGGCACTGCTGTGGGGGATAAAAGGAACTAGGGCACTGCTGTGGGGGATTTCAGGAACTAGGACACTGCTGTGGGGGATTGAAGGAACTAGGGCACAGCTGTGGGGGATTGAAGGAACTAGGGCACTGCTGTGGGGGATAAAAGGAACTAGGGCACTGCTGTGGGGGATTTCAGGAACTAGGACACTGCTGTGGGGGATTGAAGGAACTAGGGCACTGCTGTGGGGGATTGAAGGAACTAGGGCACTGCTGTGGGGGATTAAAGGAACTAGGGCACTGCTGTGGGGGATTTCAGGAACTAGGACACTGCTGTGGGGGATTGAAGGAACTAGGGCACTGCTGTGGGGGATTGAAGGAACTAGGGCACTGCTGTGGGGGATAAAAGGAACTAGGGCACTGCTGTGGGGGATTGAAGGAACTAGGGCACTACTGTAGGGCATAAAAGGAACTATGGCACTAGGGCACCGCTGTGGGGGATAAAAGGTACTAGGGCACTAGGGCACCGCTGTGGGGGATTGAAGGAACTAGGGCACTGCTGTGGGGGATAAAAGGAACTAGGGCACTGCTGTGGGGGATTGAAGGAACTAGGGCACTGCTGTGGGGGATAAAAGGAACTAGGGCACTGCTGTGGGGGATTGAAGGAACTAGGGCACTGCTGTGGGGGATTGAAGGAACTAGGGCACTGCTGTGGGGGATTGAAGGAACTAGGGCACTGCTGTGGGGGATTAAAGGAACTAGGGCACTGCTGTGGGGGATTTCAGGAACTAGGACACTGCTGTGGGGGATTAAAGGAACTAGGGCACTGCTGTGGGGGATAAAAGGAACTAGGGCACTGCTGTGGGGGATTGAAGGAACTAGGGCACTGCTGTAGGGCATAAAAGGAACTATGGCACTAGGGCACCGCTGTGGGGGATAAAAGGTACTAGGGCACTGCTGTGGGGCATAAAAGGAACCAGGGCACTGCTATGGGGGATTGAAGGAACTAGGGCACTGCTGTGGGGGATTGAAGGAACTAGGGCACTGCTGTGGGGGATTAAAGGAACTAGGGCACTGCTGTGGGGGATTAAAGGAACTAGGGCACTGCTGTGGGGGATTTCAGGAACTAGGACACTGCTGTGGGGGATTGAAGGAACTAGGGCACTGCTGTGGGGGATTGAAGGAACTAGGGCACTGCTGTGGGGGATAAAAGGAACTAGGGCACTGCTGTGGGCGATTGAAGGAACTAGGGCACTACTGTAGGGCATAAAAGGAACTATGGCACTAGGGCACCGCTGTGGGGGATAAAAGGTACTAGGGCACTGCTGTGGGGCATAAAAGGAACTAGGGCACTGCTGTGGGGGATTAAAGGAACTAGGGCACTGCTGTGGGGGATTAAAGGAACTAGGGCACTGCTGTGGGGGATTTCAGGAACTAGGACACTGCTGTGGGGGATTAAAGGAACTAGGGCACTGCTGTGGGGGATAAAAGGAACTAGGGCACTGCTGTGGGGGATTGAAGGAACTAGGGCACTGCTGTAGGGCATAAAAGGAACTATGGCACTAGGGCACCGCTGTGGGGGATAAAAGGTACTAGGGCACTGCTGTGGGGCATAAAAGGAACCAGGGCACTGCTATGGGGGATTGAAGGAACTAGGGCACTGCTGTGGGGGATTGAAGGAACTAGGGCACTGCTGTGGGGGATTAAAGGAACTAGGGCACTGCTGTGGGGGATTAAAGGAACTAGGGCACTGCTGTGGGGGATTTCAGGAACTAGGACACTGCTGTGGGGGATTGAAGGAACTAGGGCACTGCTGTGGGGGATAAAAGGAACTAGGGCACTGCTGTGGGCGATTGAAGGAACTAGGGCACTACTGTAGGGCATAAAAGGAACTATGGCACTAGGGCACCGCTGTGGGGGATAAAAGGTACTAGGGCACTGCTGTGGGGCATAAAAGGAACTAGGGCACTGCTATGGGGTAAAATTGAACAACTGCTGTAAATAGAGTAGTGTCTCTATATGCACTGGGGGAGGGGTGGCCTTCAGAATGTTGCTATGGGGCCCACAAAGTTCTGGCTACGCGCCTGATCTTCAGAGCTTACGTTCTGTGTGTGTGTGAATAGTTATTTTTTACATTGGCATTGCAATATTTCCATTGTGTAGCACTGAAGTTTCAGTATTGGTAATTGCTTCAGTATTCAAGACATTTTTTAAAATGTTTTTATAATTTTAAGCACCTTTAATACATTTTAGCACTATTCTCAATCAGCTACTGTAATGGGGTCACAAGCCAGGAGGGCCCTGGACTGGACAGCATTTCACTAGCTTACAAGTTCTCCGCGTTTCAGTCTCACCCCTTTTACTAATGAACTAATCAGAATAAAGGGAGTCATTCCGAGTTTATTGTTCGCTAGCTATTTCTCTACCACTTTTCTCTTACGTCCTAGAGGATGGGGACTCCAAAAGGACCATGGGGTATAGACGGGATCCGCAGGAGCTTGGGCACACTGAAAAGACTTTGACTGGGTGTGAAGTGGCTCCTCCCTCTATGCCCCTCCTCCAGACCCCAGTTAGACTTTGTGCCCAGGACTGACTGGACACTCACTAGGGGAGCTCTCCTGAGTTTCTCTAGAAAAGACTTTATGTTAGGTTTTTTATTTTCAGGGAGACCTGCTGGCTACAGGCTCCCTGCATCGAGGGACTGAGGGGAGAGAAGTCAGACCTACTTCTTCTTAGTTAAGGGCTCTGCTTCTCAGGCTACTGGACACCATTAGCTCCAGAGGGTTCGATCACTTGGTGCGCCTAGCTGCTTGTTCCCGGAGCCGCGCCGCACCCCCCTCATAGAAGCCAGAAGAAAGAAGCCGGGTGAGTATGAGAAGACAGAAGACTTCAGTGACGGCAGAAGACTTCAGTAACGGAAGGTACAGCACAGCGGTAACGCTGCGATCCATGCTCCCACACACTTCACCAACGGCACTCACAGGGTGCAGGGCGCTGGGGGGGGAGCGCCCTGGGCAGCATGTTACTGGGTCTGGGAGCTGGCAAAAGGCTTTTCGGTGCCTCGGCACCGCTTTTCAGACCCCCGCCGGCATTTTCATATTTCAAATTTTAGCGGGCTGAAGCGCTCCGGGAAGGGGCGGGGCTTAGCCGCACAGCTCACCAGCGCCATTTTCTCTCATCCACACCGCTGCAGAGAACGCTGGCCCGGGACCTCCAAGCTCCACTACAAGTAACAGGGAGCTAATCGGGGGGGCACCGTTATTGGTGCATAATTATTGTTTTCCATAACAGCGCTTTCAACATATATTGTGTTCTGGGATATATGGGTGCTGGGGTGTGAGCTGGCATACTCCCTCTGTGGTTCTCTATCTGGGCTTCATTGTGGGCCTGTCACCTAGCTGAGGCGGTGTGTGTGTGTCGGTGTGTCGATACTCTGTGTCGGCTTGTCTGAGGCTGAGTGTTATTCCCCGGAGGAGGTTGCTGGGGGAGCAGATGTGGGTCTGGAGTTGGCCCTGTCGGCGCAGCCGACACCTGATTTACTTACAATGTTAAGTACGCTTAATACAAATGTGGCCTCTTTGTCTAAAAGGTTGGATAAATCGAGTCTCGGACTCGGGTATGGAGGAAATCCATGGAGGATGCTTTGTCTCAGGTGCAGACCCCATCAGGGTCGCAAAAGCGGCCTTTTACTCAGTTGGTAGATACGGATAACAACACGGATTCTAATTCCGATGTCGACTTCACTGAGGCTGCTTTACATCCACGATTAGTTAAGAGTATTCAGTACATGATTGTGGCTATAAAGGATGTTGTCACACCCCGCGGGCAGCGGCGGCCGTGCTTACCTCTGCGGGTGTCCTGGATGGCCTGGCGTCTCTCTCCTCCGGCGGCCTCGGGGGTCCGGCGTCGGCTCGGCGGGTCTCTCCGGCGGCTCCCGGAGCAAGGGCGCCGCCATGCTGTTCTGGATTAGGTAGGCGGAGCGGGGCTGACGTCATCTGCCCGCTCCGCCAATCAGACTAAGGCGGGAGGTTCAAAGCCAGACGCCGAGCAGGGAGCCGGCGCCTGTGTATCATCATTCTGCCTGTCAGAAGCCGTGATCTCCAGAGCTCCCTTGTTCCTGTTTCCGCTGTGCCTTCCAGTATACCCGTGTCTCCAGTGTCTCAGTGTTTCCAAGCACCTTCGTGCCTCCAAGCGCCCGAGCGCCAACACGCACCTCCGTGCCTCCAAGCGCCCGAGCGCCATCAAGCACCTTCGTGCCTCCAAGCGCCCGAGCACCATCACGCACCTCCGTGCCTCCAAGCGCCCGAGCGCCATCCCGCACCTCCGTGCCTCCAAGCGCCCGAGCGCCATCCCGCACCTCCGTACCTCCAAGCGCCCGAGCGCCATCAAGCACCTCCGTGCCTCCAAGCGCCCGAGCGCCATCACGCACCTCCGTGCCTCCAAGCGCCCGAGCGCCATCAAGCACCTCCGTGCCTCCAAGCGCCCGAGCGCCATCAAGCACCTCCGTGCCTCCAAGCGCCCGAGCGCCATCAAGCACCTCCGTGCCTCCAAGCGCCCGAGCGCCATCACGCACCTCCGTACCTCCAAGCGCCCGAGCGCCATCAAGCACCTCCGTGCCTCCAAGCGCCCGAGCGCCATCAAGCACCTCCGTGCCTCCAAGCGCCCGAGCGCCAACACGCACCTCCATGCCTCCAAGCGCCCGAGCGCCATCAAGCACCTCCGTGCCTCCAAGCGCCCGAGCGCCATCAAGCACCTCCGTGCCTCCAAGCGCCCGAGCGCCATCACGCACCTCCGTACCTCCAAGCGCCCGAGCGCCATCAAGCACCTCCGTGCCTCCAAGCGCCCGAGCGCCATCAAGCACCTCCGTGCCTCCAAGCGCCCGAGCGCCATCAAGCACCTCCGTGCCTCCAAGCGCCCGAGCGCCATCAAGCACCTCCGTGCCTCCAAGCGCCCGAGCGCCAACACGCACCTCCATGCCTCCAAGCGCCCGAGCGCCATCAAGCACCTCCGTGCCTCCAAGCGCCCGAGCGCCATCACGCACCTCCGTACCTCCAAGCGCCCGAGCGCCATCAAGCACCTCCGTGCCTCCAAGCGCCCGAGCGCCAACACGCACCTCCATGCCTCCAAGCGCCCGAGCGCCATCAAGCACCTCCGTGCCTCCAAGCGCCCGAGCGCCATCACGCACCTCCGTGCCACCAAGGCGCCTGAGCGCCATCAGCACCTCGGTGCCACAGAACCTCAGTACCTCGGTGCCTCAGCACCTCCAGCATCTCAGTGCCTTCAGTACCTCAATAACACCAGCACCTCTGTACCTCAGCACTTAGCACTTTTACTAGTCTTGTTTTTCAGGAGACCTTCAAGCATTCCTCCGTGCTTCCTGCTTACCGTCTTCATCCTGTATGAAGAAGACCTACATCCGGCCATCTCTATTGCGACCCAGTAGCGGTTCCTCTTCCCAGTCACCGGAAGAAGCCCTGAGTCCACAACACCCTTCGACCAGGTCAGTGATAGTATACACAAGCTCATCAAAGATCCTGCGGAAAGATGAGATGAAATTAGTGTAGCTGGAAACCAAAGGATCAGATCGCTCCCATAAAGGAGACACCCATTCCAGCGCTGAACCCTCAAGCAAGGAAATAATGTATGCTACTTTGGATCGATCCGTGGGAAAGTTGTGTGCGAGGAGTTCAAACTGCACCTCGCACTGGTTACGAAAACCACGGCAATTCTTCGGGTTGCCGTTGTAGCGAGAGGGAGTGGGAAGCTGAAGGAGTGACCTGGTACCGGACACTGCGTGAGCATTATCAGGAACGACTACCGAAGTGGGTACTGGAGCTGGAACCGGAACTACTGAAGCCAGGGAAACCTGAATTTGATCCAACCTGCCGGATAGTTCTTGGAGATACCGCATCACCTGGTTTTGCGCCGCTTCCTGACTCTGAACACGGGAAACCAGATCTTGGATGGCACTTGCTTCTGTGTTCCGATTCCCCGGGTCCATGTGGCCTGTGTATACTATCACTGACCTGGTCGAAGGGTGTTGTGGACTCGGGGCTTCTTCCGGTGACTGGGAAGAGGAACCGCTACTGGGTCGCAATAGAGATGGCCGGATGTAGGTCTTCTTCATACAGGATGAAGACGGTAAGCAGGAAGCACGGAGGAATGTTTGAAGGTCTCCTGAAAAACAAGACTAGTAAAAGTGCTAAGTGCTGAGGTACAGAGATGCTGGTGTTATTGAGGTACTGAAGGCACTGAGATGCTGGAGGTGCTGAGGCTCTGTGGCACCGAGGTGCTGATGGCGCTCAGGCGCCTTGGTGGCACGGAGGTGCGTGATGGCGCTCGGGCGCTTGGAGGCACGGAGGTGCTTGATGGCGCTCGGGCGCTTCGAGGCACGGAGGTGCGTGTTGGCGCTCGGGCGCTTGGAGGCACGGAGGTGCTTGATGGCGCTCGGGCGCTTGGAGGCACGGAGGTGCTTGATGGCGCCCGGGCGCTTGGAGGCACGGAGGTGCTTGATTGCGCTCGGGCGCTTGGAGGCACGGAGGTGCGTGATGGCGCTCGGGCGCTTGGAGGCACGGACGTGCTTGATGGCGCTCGGGCGCTTGGAGGCACGGAGGTGCGTGATGGCGCTCGGGCGCTTGGAGGCACGGAGGTGCGTGATGGCGCTCGGGCGCTTGGAGGCACGGAGGTGCGTGTTGGCGCTCGGGCGCTTGGAGGCACGAAGGTGCTTGGAAACACTGAGACACTGGAGACACGGGTATACTGGAAGGCACAGCGGAAACAGGAACAAGGGAGCTCTGGAGATCACGGCTTCTGACAGGCAGAATGATGATACACAGGCGCCGGCTCCCTGCTCGGCGTCTGGCTTTGAACCTCCCGCCTTAGTCTGATTGGCGGAGCGGGCAGATGACGTCAGCCCCGCTCCGCCTACCTAATCCAGAACAGCATGGCGGCGCCCTTGCTCCGGGAGCCGCCGGAGAGACCCGCCGACCCGACGCCGGACCCCCGAGGCCGCCGGAGGAGAGAGACGCCAGGCCATCCAGGACATCCGCAGATGTAAGTGCGGCCGCCGCTGCCCGCGGGGTGTGACAGTCATCGTGAACAACTGAAGTTTCTAGTTATCCAGGAAATGTCTCATGATCTCGTTTTGGGTCTTCCCTGGCTCAGGCTACACAACCCTCATGTCGACTGGGGGTCGACACAAATAATTTCTTGGAGTCCTTTCTGCCGATTGAATTGTCTTACTCCTGTCGTTCCACTCCGTGCATCGGCCAAGTTGGACGTGGAGTTAGTTCCTGAGGCTTATCGAGAATTTTTAGATGTCTTCTCGGAACAGGCGGCTGATAAATTACCTCCGCATAGGGTTTGGGACTGTCCCATTGAGCTCATTCCAGGGAAAATGCCGCCCCGAGGTCGCACTTATCCTTTGTCGGTTCCAGAGACACAAGCTATGTCAGAGTACATTAAGTCGAATTTGCAGAAGGGGTTCATCCGTCCCTCCACTTCTCCAGCGGGAGCTGGCTTCTTTGTAAAGAAAAAAGATGGAGGGCTGAGACCATGCATTGACTATCGTGGTTTAAATGAAGTCACCATTAAAAACAAGTATCCTCTGCCGCTCATCACAGAGCTTTTCGATAGAGTGCGTGGAGCTCGAGTAACTATTTACTAAGCTTGACTTAAGAGGAGCATACAACTTGATACGTATTCGACAAGGAGATGAGTGGAAGACGGCTTTCAATACTAGAGACGGGCATTGTGAGTACCTGGTAATGCCATTTGGCCTCAGCAACGCCCCCGCTGTCTTTCAAGGATTAATTAATGAAGTCTTTCGGGATATGTTGTATCTGAATGTAGTAGTCTATTTGGATGACATTCTGATTTTTTCAAAGAATCTTTCTGAGCACCGACTACAGGTTAAAGAAGTACTCTTTCGGTTGCGCAAGAATCATCTTTATGGCAAGATCTCCAAGTGCACCTTTGAGGTTCCTTCTATTTCATTTTTGGGCTACATTATTTCTGGAACTGAATTGCGTATGGATCCGGAGAAACTCTCGGCCATCCGGGATTGGACTCAACCTCTTTCCTTAAAAGCAGTGCAACGATTTCTAGGATTCGCAAATTATTATCGGAAATTTATAAGAGGTTTCTCTACCATCGTGGCACCTATTACGGCTCTGACTAAGAAAGGGGCTGACCCAAGCAATTGGCCTTCTGAAGCAGTAGCAGCGTTCAAACAGTTGAAGACCGCCTTTATATCTGCTCCCGTACTTCAGCAGCCAGATTTCCTAAAACCATTCTTTTTGGAGGTTGATGCTTCCACGGTAGGCATAGGTGCTGTACTCTCGCAGTACGCCTCAGATGGGAAGTTGCATCCGTGTGGGTTTCATTCTCGCAAGTTCTCCCCTGCTGAACTAAATTACACCATCGGAGACAAAGAGCTACTGGCAATTAAATCTGCATTGGAAGAATGGAGGTATCTTCTGGAGGGTGCTAAACACTTAATTACAATTTTTACGGACCACAAGAATTTACTGTATCTAAAGACGGCCCAATGTTTGAACCCCCGTCAGGCAAGATGGGCGCTCTTCTTTACCAGATTTTCCTTTATCATCAAGTATCGGGCTGGAACTCTAAATACCAAGGCAGATGCCCTATCCCGTTCAGTGATGGCTTCTGATGAGGAGAATACAATGGGGAAGGCATTAATCCTCAGTCCCATCTCTATTTCTGCAGCTCCCACTAGGTTGGGTCCTCCTCCTGGAAGAATGTCGGTACCAGTTAAATTTCGACCGAAACTGTTGCAGTGGGCACATACTTCTGAGTTTTCTGGTCATCCGGGAGTTCAGAAAATGTGGGAATTTCTGCGAAGATCATACTGGTGGGACACTATGAAAAAAGATGTTCAAGAGTATGTCAATTCGTGTCCTCAATGTGCTCAGCACAAAACTCCACGTCTGCCGCCTGCGGGTTTGTTGCATCCTTTATCCATTCCTAAAAGGCCTTGGACTCATATCTTGATGGACTTTGTTATTGAATTACCGCTCTCTAAGGGTCATAACACCATTTGGGTGATCATTGACCGATTCTCTAAGATGGCACATTTTGTTCCGTTGACCGGATTACCCTCCGCTTCCAAGTTGGCCCTGTTATTTATCCAAGAGCATTTCCGCCTGCACGGGTTACCTCTGGAAATAGTCTCAGATCGGGGAGTACAGTTTACAGCAAGATTCTGGAGAGCCCTCTGTTCAACTCTACAAATTAAGCTCAAATTCTCTTCTGCTTACCATCCACAGACTAATGGGCAAACTGAACGCGTCAATCAGGATCTAGAGACTTTTCTCCGTATTTACCTTTCCCCTTCACAAGATAACTGGGTGGAGTTGTTGCCGTGGGCTGAGTTTGCCCACAACTATCTTTATCATTCTTCTACTGGTGAGTCTCCATTCTTTATTAATTATGGATTTCATCCCCAAGTTCCGGAGTTGCCCATTTGTCCTCCAGAAGAAGTTCCTGCTGCAGCTTCAACTCTCCGACATTTCACTCAAATTTGGAGCCGAGTTCATGCCAATCTTAAGAGGGTTTCCAGTCGCTATAAATTCTTTGCGGATAGGAAACGACGAGCAGCTCCTCAATATAAGGTTGGTGACAAGGTATGGCACTCTACCCGCAATCTTCGTTTGAAAGTACCCACCATGAAATTTGCCCCAAGGTTCATTGGTCCTTTCTCAGTGCGGCAAGTCTTGAACCCGGTCGTTTGCAAATTGGAGTTGCCTTCCCACCTTCGAATTCCAAACTCCTTCCACGTCTCTCTCCTCCGCCCCCTCATTCTAAATCGGTTCCACTCAGCATCTCCTAGGCCAACTACTACAGTGTCTGAAGCTGGGACAGAATTTGAAATCAAAGCTATTCTTGACTCTCGTTATTTTCATAAAAAACTACAGTACTTGGTAGAGTGGAAAGGTTATGGTCCTGAAGAGAGAAGTTGGATCAATGCTACTGAGGTAAAGGCTTCCCGACTGGTTCGGATCTTCCATTCCAGACATCCAACTAAACCCGGAAAGTGTCCAGGGGCCACTCCTGGAGGAGGGGGTACTGTCACACCCCGCGGGCAGCGGCGGCCGCGCTTACCTCTGCGGGTGTCCTGGATGGCCTGGCGTCTCTCTCCTCCGGCGGCCTCGGGGGTCCGGCGTCGGGTCGGCGGGTCTCTCCGGCGGCTCCCGGAGCAAGGGCGCCGCCATGCTGTTCTGGATTAGGTAGGCGGAGCGGGGCTGACGTCATCTGCCCGCTCCGCCAATCAGACTAAGGCGGGAGGTTCAAAGCCAGACGCCGAGCAGGGAGCCGGCGCCTGTGTATCATCATTCTGCCTGTCAGAAGCCGTGATCTCCAGAGCTCCCTTGTTCCTGTTTCCGCTGTGCCTTCCAGTATACCCGTGTCTCCAGTGTCTCAGTGTTTCCAAGCACCTTCGTGCCTCCAAGCGCCCGAGCGCCAACACGCACCTCCGTGCCTCCAAGCGCCCGAGCGCCATCAAGCACCATCGTGCCTCCAAGCGCCCGAGCGCCATCACGCACCTCCAAGCGCCCGAGCGCCATCACGCACCTCCGTGCCTCCAAGCGCCCGAGCGCCATCAAGCACCTCCGTGCCTCCAAGCGCCCGAGCGCCATCAAGCACCTCCGTGCCTCCAAGCGCCCGAGCGCCATCAAGCACCTCCGTGCCTCCAAGCGCCCGAGCGCCATCACGCACCTCCGTGCCTCCGAGCGCCAACACGCACCTCCGTGCCTCCAAGCGCCCGAGCGCCATCAAGCACCTCCGTGCCTCCAAGCGCCCGAGCGCCATCACGCACCTCCGTGCCACCAAGGCGCCTGAGCGCCATCAGCACCTCGGTGCCACAGAACCTCAGTACCTCGGTGCTTCAGCACCTCCAGCATCTCAGTGCCTTCAGTACCTCAATAACACCAGCACCTCTGTACCTCAGCACTTAGCACTTTTACTAGTCTTGTTTTTCAGGAGACCTTCAAGCATTCCTCCGTGCTTCCTGCTTACCGTCTTCATCCTGTATGAAGAAGACCTACATCCGGCCATCTCTATTGCGACCCAGTAGCGGTTCCTCTTCCCAGTCACCGGAAGAAGCCCCGAGTCCACAACACCCTTCGACCAGGTCAGTGATAGATGTTTCACATATTTCTGATGAACCTGCGGTGCAGGAAACAAGGATTTGCTTGTTCAAAGGGAAAAAACCTGAGGTGAAGTTTCCCCCCTCTCATGAAATGAATACTCTTTGCGAAAAGGCTTGGGAGTCGCCGGATAAGAGGTGGCAGATTCCCAAGAAAATTTACATGGCATATCCTTTCCCCTCTGATGACAGGGAAAAATGGGAGTCTTCTCCAAATGTCGACAAGGCTCTATCCCGGTTATCTAAGAAGGTGGCACTTCCGTCCCCGGACACGGCAACTCTCAAGGATCCGGCGGATCGTAAGCTGGAGACGTCTCTGAAGTCCATTTTCGCTAATATGGGTGCATTGCTCAGACCTGCTGTGGCGTCGGTATGGGTGAGTAGTGCTATTGCTAAATGGGCTGAGAATTTAGCTGCTGATATGGATATGCTTGATAAAGATAATGTTCTTTTAAATCTTGGTTATATCAAGGACGCTGCAGATTACCTGAAGGATGCGGCGAGGGATGTTGGTCTCTTGGGATCAAGGGCCAATGCCATGGCGATCTCGGCCAGGAGAGCGCTATGGATTCATCAATGGAATGCTGATGCCGACTCCAAGAGAGCTATGGAAGCTCTACCCTTCAAAGGTAATGTCTTGTTTGGTGACGGCTTGGCTGATCTGGTGTCTACCGCGACGGCGGGTAAGTCATCTTTTCTTCCTTAAGTTCCCACACAACAGAAAAAGACACCACATCAGCAGATGCAGTCCTTTCGTCTCAATAAATACAAGCGTGGAAAAGGTTCGTCCTTCCTCGCTTCATAGGGTAGAGGAAGGGGAAGAAAGTCGCCTGCAGTATCAGGCGCCCAGGACCAAAAGTCCTCCACTGCCTCTACCAAGTCCACCGCATGACGCTGGGGCTTCCCTGGGAGAGTCCGAACCGGTGGGGGGCTGTCTGCGGATCTTCAGTCAGGTCTTGGTTCAATCAGGCCTGGATCCTAGGGTCCTAGATATAGTATCTCAGGGATACAATCTGGAGTTTCAGGAGGTGCCCCCTCACCGGTTTTTCATTTCGGCCTTACCAGTGTCTCTTCCGGACAGGGAGGTGGTGAAGGCAGCAATACAAAACTTGTGTCAACAGAGAGTCATTGTTCCCGTTCCCTCGTCACAACGGGGGGAGGGGTTCTACTCGAGCCTCTTTGTGGTACCGAAACCGGACGGTTCGGTCAGACCGATTCTGAACCTAAAGTCCCTCAATCCATACTTGAAGGTTTTCAAGTTCAAGATGGAATCTCTTCGAGCTGTGATTTCCAGCCTAGAAGGGGGGGACTTTATGGCGTCAGTCGACATAAAGGATGCCTACTTACACGTCCCGATATATCCTCCGCATCAAGCTTTCCTCAGGTTTGCGGTACAGGATTCTCATTACCAATTTCAGACGTTGCCGTTTGGGCTTTCCACGGCCCCGAAGATTTTCACCAAAGTCATGGCAGAAATGATGATTCTCCTTCGCAATCAAGGGTTTACCATTATCCCGTACTTGGACGATCTCCTGATAAAGGCGAGGTCCAGGGAACGGTTGCTGAGAAATGTGAATTTGTCTCTGTCCGTTCTGCGACAACACGGTTGGCTGCTAAATCTGCCAAAGTCTCAGTTGATTCCGACCACTCGGTTGCCCTTTCTGGGCATGATTCTGGACACGGGCTTACGTAAGGTATTTCTTCCGGAAGACACAGCTCTGGAATTGCAGACGATGGTCAGGGAAGTTCTGAGGCCGAAAAGTGTCGGTTCATCAATGTACTGGGGTTCTGGGGGAAATGGTGGCGGCGTACGAAGCCATTCCGTTTGGCAGGTTTCATGCTCGGGTGTTTCAGTGGGATCTGCTGAGCAAGTGGTCCGGGTCTCACCTGCACATGCACCGGAAGATAAGTCTATCTCCCAGGGCCAGGATTTCTCTCCTGTGGTGGCTACAAAGTTCTCACCTCCTAGGAGGGCGACGATTCGGTATCCTGGATTGGGTCCTGTTGACAACAGATGCAAGTCTCCGAGGCTGGGGTGCAGTCACCCAGGGAAGAAATTTTCCAGGGGAAATGGTCGCTCCAGGAATCTTGTCTCCACATAAATGTTCTCGAGTTAAGAGCCATTTACAACGGCCTGCTACAAGCAAGAAGCCTTCTTCAGGGTCGGCCTGTTTTGATACAGTCGGACAACATAACAGCGGTGGCACATATAAACTGTCAAGGCGGAACAAGGAGCAGGGCGGCTATGGCGGAGGCCACAAGAATCCTTCGCTGGGCGGAACAGCACGTGAGCGCTCTGTCAGCAGTCTTCCTTCCGGGAGTGGACAACTGGGAAGCAGACTTCCTCAGCAGACACTATCTTTATCCGGGAGAGTGGGCTCTTCACCAAGAGGTATTTGCAGAAGTGACAAAGCGTTGGGGAACTCCGCTGATCGACATGATGGCGTCTTGCCTCAACAAGAAGCTTCCGAGGTATTGTTCCAGGTCAAGGGACCCCCAAGCCAGTGCAGTGGACGCCCTGGTAACTCCGTGGGTGTTTCAGTCGGTGTATGTGTTCCCTCCACTTCCTCTCATTCCAAAGGTACTGGGAGTCATTCAACGAGCAAGAGTGCAAGCGATTCTTGTCATTCCAGATTGGCCAAGAAGTGCCTGGTATCCAGATCTTCAGGAATTACTGGTGGAAGATCCTTGGCCGCTCCCTCTAAGAGAGGACCTGTTATTGCAGGGACCATGCGTGTTTCCAGACTTACCGCGGCTGCGTTTGACGGTATGGAAGTTGAGCGCCAAATCTTAGCTTGGAAAGGTATTCCCGGGGAGGTCATTCCCACTCTCCTTAAGGCGAGGAAGGAAGTTACGGCGAAACATTATCACCGTATTTGGAGAAAGTATGTTTTGTGGTGTGAGACTAAAGCTGCTCCTGCGGAAGTATTTCACTTGGGTCGGTTTCTCCATTTTTTTGCAGGCAGGTGTCGATGCCGGCCTGAAATTGGGTTCCATCAAGGTGCAGATTTCGGCTTTATTTATTTTCTTTCAGAAGGAATTGGCTGTTCTCCCTGAGGTTCAGACTTTTGTGAAGGGAGTGATGCATATCCATCCTCCGTTTGTGCCCTCGGTGGCACCATGGGATCTTGACGTAGTCTTACAGTTTCTTATGTCTTCCTGGTTTGAACCTTTGCGTAAGGTTGAATTAAAGTTTCTCACTTGGAAGGTGGTCATGCTGTTGGCTCTGGCATCTGCCAGGCGGGTGTCAGAGTTGGCGGCCTTATCTCATAAGAGTCCGTACTTGATATTCCATTCAGATAGAGCGGAATTGAGGATTCGTCAACAATTTCTGCCGAAGGTGGTTTCTTCGTTTCACATTAACCAACCTATTGTGGTACCTGTGGCTACAGATGCTGTGGCTGTTCCAAAGTCTCTTGATGTTGTGAGAGCTTTGAAAATTTACGTCACCAGAACGCCGGTGGCCAGGAAAACTGAGGCGCTGTTTGTCCTGTATGCTTCCAACAAGATTGGTCATCCTGCTTCGAAGCAGACTATTGCACGCTGGATTTGTAGTACGATTCAGCAAGCTCATTCTTCGGCTGGGCTACCAGTGCCGAAATCAGTGAAGGCCCATTCTACCAGAAAGGTGGGCTCATCTTGGGCGGCTGCCCGAGGGGTCTCGGCACTTCAGCTTTGCCGAGCAGCTACGTGGTCGGGTTCAAACACCTTTGCTAAGTTTTACAAGTTTGATACCCTGGCTGAGGAGGACCTCAATTGGTGCTGCAGAGTCGTCCGCACTCTCCCGCCCGTGTTGGATCTTTGGTATAGACCCCATGGTCCTTTTGGAGTCCCCAGCATCCTCTAGGACGTAAGAGAAAATAGGATTTTAGTACCTACCGGTAAATCCTTTTCTCCTAGTCCGTAGAGGATGCTGGGCGCCCGTCCCAGTGCAGACTGTTACTTGCAGTGTATTCTTATTAGTTGCATTGGTTTACACACTGGTTGTGTTTTGTTGTTTCAGCTTGTTGCTGTAGTTAAATTCATACTGTTATCTGGTTTACTGTTACTCCGGTTGTACGGTATGTTGTGGTGTGGGCTGGTATGTTCTAGCCCTTAGTTTGAACAAAAATCTTTTCCTCTAAATGTCCGTCTCTCCTGGGCACAGTTCCTATAACTGAAGTCTGGAGGAGGGGCATAGAGGGAGGAGCCAGTTCACACCCAGTCAGTCTTTTCAGTGTGCCCAAGCTCCTGCGGATCCCGTCTATACCCCATGGTCCTTTTGGAGTCCCAAGCATCCTCTATAGACTAGGAGAAAAGGATTTACCAGTAGGTACTAAAATCCTGTTTCTCTAACGTCCTAGTGGATGCTGGGGACTCCGTAAGGATCATGGGGAATAGACGGGCTCCGCAGGAGACTGGGCACTCTAAAGAAAGATTCAATACTATCTGGTGTGCACTGGCTCCTCCCTCTATGCCCCTCCTCCAGAACTCAGTTAGAATCTGTGCCCGGCCAGAGCTGGGTGCTCCTAGTGGGCTCTCCTGAGCTTGCTAGAAAAGAAAGTATTTTGTCAGTTTTTTTATTTTCAGAGAGCTTCTGCTGGCAACACACTCTCTGCTACGTGGGACTGAGGGGAGAGAAGCAAACCTACTCACTGCAGCTAAGTTGCGCTTCTTCGGCTACTGGACACCATTAGCTCCAGAGGGATCGAACACAGGTACTTAACCTTGATCGTCCGTTCCCGGAGCTGCGCCGCCGTCCGCCTCGCAGAGCCAGAAGTACAGAAGCAGCAGAAGCATGAAGACATCGAAATCGGCGGCAGAAGACTCCTGTCTTCACTTAAGGTAGCGCACAGCACTGCAGCTGTGCGCCATTGCTCCCACACTAACCCACACACTCCGGTCACTGTAGGGTGCAGGGCGCAGGGGGGGCGCCCTGGGCAGCAATTAAGATACCTGATGGCAAAAGTATACATATATACAGTCAGGCACTGTATATATGTGCGAGCCCCCGCCATTTTTACACATGAGAAGCGGGACAGAAGCCCGCCGCTGAGGGGGCGGGGCCTTTTTCCTCAGCACACCAGCACCATTTTCTCTTCACAGCTCCGCTGGAAGGACGCTCCCCAAGCTCTCCCCTGCAGTATACAGGTGCAATAGAGGGTAAAAAAGAGAGGGGGGGCACATAAATTTAGGCGCAGAGAGATTATATATATATATATATATAAACAGCAGCTACTGGGTAAACACTAAGGTACAGTGTAATCCCTGGGACATATAGCACTGGGGTGTGTGCTGGCATACTCTCTCTGTCTCCCCAAAAGCCTTTGTGGGGTCCTGTCCTCAGTCAGAGCGTTCCCTGTATGTGTGCGGTGTGTCGGTACGCCTGTGTCGACATGTTTGATGAGGAAGTATACGTGGAGGCAGAACAAGTGCAAATAGATGTGGTGTCGCCCCCGACGGGGCCGACACCTGATTGGATGGATATGTGGAAGATGTTAAATGATAATGTAAGCTCCTAACATAACAGATTGGATAAAGCTGTAGCCTTGGGACAGTCGGGTCTCAACCCATGCCTGCTCCCACAGCGCAGAGGCCGTCAGGGTCTCAAAAGCGCCCAATATCCCAGTTAGTTGACACAGACGTCGACACGGAATCTGATTCCAGTGTCGATGACGATGATGCAAAGTTGCAGCCTAAAATGACTAAAGCCATCCGCTACATGATTATAGCAATGAAGGATGTGTTACACATTTCTGAGGAAAATCCTGTCCCTGACAAGAGGATTTATATGTATGTGGAAAAAAAGCAAGAAGTGGCTTTTCCCCCGTCACATGAATTGAATGAATTATGTGAAAAAGCGTGGGATTCCCCTGATAGGAAAGTAGTAATTTCCAAGAGATTGCTGATGGAGTATCCTTTACCGCCAACGGACAGGTTACGCTGGGAATCCTCCCCCAGGGTAGACAAGGAGTTGACACGCTTATCTAAGAAGGTGGCCCTGCCGTCTCAGGATACGGCCGCCCTAAAGGATCCTGCGGATAGAAAGCAGGAAGCTATCCTGAAGTCTGTTTACACACATTCTGGTACGCTGCTGAGGCCAGCAATTGCTTCGGCCTGGATGTGTAGTGCGGTAGCAGCATGGACGGATACTCTGTCTGAGGAGTTAGATACCCTGGACAGGGACTCTGTTCTAATGACCCTGGCACATATCAAGGACGCGGTCCTATATATGCGGGATGCCCAGAGGGACATTTGCCTGCTGGGCTCTAGAGTAAACGCAATGTCCATTTCTGCCAGAAGGGTCTTATGGACTCGGCAATGGACAGGGGATATCGACTCTAAAAAACACATGGAGGTTTTACCTTATAAGGGTGAGGAATTGTTTGGGGACGGTCTCTCAGACCTAGTTTCCACAGCTACGGCTGGGAAGTCAAATTTCTTGCCTTATGTCCCGCCACAGCCTAAGAAATCACCGTATTACCAAATGCAGTCCTTTCGTTCGCAAAAGAGCAAGAAAGTCAGAGGTGCATCCTTTCTTGCCAGAGGCAGGGGTAGAGGAAAGAGGCTGCACCTTACAGCTAGTTCCCAGGAACAAAAGTCCTCCCCGGCTTTCACTAAATCCACCGCATGACGCTGGGGCTCCACAGGCGGAGCCAGGAGCCGTGGGGGCGCGTCTCCGACATTTCAGCCACCAGTGGGTTCGCTCACGGGTGGATCCTTGGGCTATACAAGTTGTGTCTCAGGGATACAAACTGGAATTCGAGGTGACGCCCCCTCACCGTTATACAGGACTGTCATTACCAATTCCAGACGTTGCCGTTTGGGCTCTCCACGGCACCGAGAATATTTACCAAGGTAATGGCGGAAATGATGGTGCTCCTGAGAAAGCAAGGAGTCACAATTATCCCATACTTGGACGATCTCCTCATAAAGGCGAGGTCCAGAGAGCAGTTGCTGATCAGCGTAGCACACTCTCAGGAAGTGTTGCAACAGCACGGCTGGATTCTGAATATCCCAAAATCGCAGCTGATTCCTACGACGCGTCTGCCCTTTCTGGGCATGATTCTGGACACAGACCAGAAGAAGGTGTTTCTCCCAGAGGAGAAGGCTCAGGAGCTCGTGACTCTAGTCAGAGACCTCTTAAAACCGAAACAGGTGTCGGTGCATCACTGCACGCGAGTCCTGGGAAAGATGGTGGCATCATACGAAGCCATTCCCTTCGGCAGGTTCCATGCGAGGATCTTTCAGTGGGATCTGTTGGACAAGTGGTCCGGATCGCATCTTCAGATGCATCGGCTGATCACCCTGTCCCCCAGGGCCAGGGTGTCTCTTCTGTGGTGGCTGCAGAGTGCTCACCTTCTCGATGGCCGCAGGTTCGGCATACAGGACTGGGTCCTGGTGACCACGGATGTGAGCCTCCGAGGATGGGGGGCAGTCACTCAGGGAAGAAACTTCCAAGGGTTGTGGTCAAGTCAGGAGGCTTGTCTGCACATAAATATCCTGGAACTAAGGGCCATATACAACGCCCTGAGTCAAGCGGAGCCTCTGCTTCGCAATCAACCGGTGCTGATTCAGTCAGACAACATCACCGCAGTGGCTCATGTAAACCGCCAGGGCGGCACAAGAAGCAGAGTGGCGATGGCGGAAGCCACCAGGATTCTTCGTTGGGCGGAGAATCACGTGCAAGCCCTGTCAGCAGTGTTCATTCCGGGAGTGGACAACTGGGAAGCAGACTTCCTCAGCAGGCACGACCTCCACCCGGGAGAGCGGGGACTTCATCAAGAAGTCTTCACGCAGATTGCAAGTCGGTGGGAACTGCCACAGGTGGACATGATGGCGTCCCGCCTCAACAAAAAGCTAAAAAGGTATTGCGCCAGGTCAAGGGACCCTCAGGCGATAGCTGTGGACGCACTGGTAACACCGTGGGTGTTCCAGTCGGTCTATGTGTTTCCTCCTCTTCCTCTCATACCCAAGGTACTGAGAATCGTAAGGAAAAGAAGAGTGAAAACAATACTCATTGTTCCGGACTGGCCAAGAAGGACTTGGTACCCGGAATTGCAAGAAATGCTCACAGAGGAACCATGGCCTCTGCCTCTCAGACAGGACCTGTTGCAACAGGGGCCCTGTCTGTTCCAAGACTTACCGCGGCTGCGTTTGACGGCATGGCGGTTGAACGCCGAATCCTAGCAGAAAAGGGCATTCCGGTAGAAGTTATTCCTACGCTGATAAAGGCTAGGAAGGACGTGACAGCAAAGCATTATCACCGTATATGGCGAAAATATGTTGATTGGTGTGAGGCCAGAAAGGCCCCTACAGAGGAATTCCAGCTGGGTCGATTCCTGCACTTCCTACAGTCAGGTGTGACTATGGGCCTAAAATTAGGGTCCATAAAGGTCCAGATTTCGGCCCTATCTATCTTATTTCGAAAAGAACTGGCTTCACTGCCTGAGGTTCAGACGTTTGTTAAGGGAGTGCTGCATATTCAGCCTCCTTTTGTGCCACCAGTGGCACCTTGGGATCTTAACGTGGTGTTGGATTTCCTGAAATCCCACTGGTTTGAGCCACTTAAGACCGTGGAACTAAAGTATCTCACGTGGAAAGTGGTCATGCTGTTGACCTTAGCTTCGGCTAGGCGTGTGTCAGAATTGGCGGCTTTGTCATGTAAAAGCCCCTATCTGGTTTTCCATATGGATAGGGCAGAATTGCGGACTCGTCCGCAATTTCTGCCAAAGGTGGTGTCATCCTTTCATTTGAACTAACCTATTGTGGTGCCTGCGGATACTTGTGACTTGGAGGATTCCAAGTTGCTTGACGTAGTCCGGGCTTTGAAGATTTATGTGACCAGAACGACTGGAGTCAGGAAGACTGACTCGCTGTTTATTCTGTATGCATCCAACAAGCTGGGTGCTCCTGCTTCAAAGCAAACCATTGCTCGCTGGATCTGTAACACGATTCAGCAGGCTCATTCTGCGGCTGGATTGCCACATCCAAAATCAGTGAAAGCCCATTCCACAAGGAAGGTGGGCTGTTCTTGGGCGGCTGCCCGAGGGGTCTCGGCATTACAGTTTTGCCGAGCTGCTACTTGGTCGGGTTCAAACACCTTTGCAAAGTTCTACAAGTTTGATACCCTGGCTGAGGAGGACCTTGAGTTTGCCCATTCGGTGCTGCAGAGTCATCCGCACTCTCCCGCCCGTTTGGGAGCTTTGGTATAATCCCCATGGTCCTTACGGAGTCCCCAGCATCCACTAGGACGTTAGAGAAAATAAAATTTTACTCACCGGTAAATCTATTTCTCGTAGTCCGTAGTGGATGCTGGGCGCCCGTCCCAAGTGCGGACTTTCTGCAATACGTGTATATAGTTATTGCTTACTAAAGGGTTATTGTATGTGGCATCAGTTGAGTGATGCTTGTTTGTTGTTCATACTGTTAACTGGGTATAGTTGTCACGAGTTGTACGGTGTGATTGGTGTGGCTGGTATGAGTCTTACCCTGGATTCCAAAATCCTTTCCTTGTAATGTCAGCTCTTCCGGGCACAGTTTCCTTAACTGAGGTCTGGAGGAGGGGCATAGAGGGAGGAGCCAGTGCACACCAGGTAGTACTAAATCTTTCTTTAGAGTGCCCAGTCTCCTGCGGAGCCCGTCTATTCCCCATGGTCCTTACGGAGTCCCCAGCATCCACTACGGACTACGAGAAATAGATTTACCGGTGAGTATATATATATATATATATATATATATATATATATATATAAAATAAGATTCTAATTTGATTTCTCTAACGTCCTAGAGGATGCTGGGGAATTGGCGGATAAAGTATAATACAGCGCTGCTGGGGAAAAGCATTCTGTGTTGGTCTCCAGGTTGTTGCGCTGGGGTGTGTGCTGGCATACTCTCTCTCTGTCTTTCCAAAGGGCCTTTCAGGGGATACTGTCTTCAGAAAAAGTTTCCCTGGGTGTGTGCAGTGTGTCGGTACGGATGTGTCGACATGTTTGATGAGGAAGGCTCGCTTAATGTGGAGGGGGAGTGCTTGAATGTCAGGTCGCTGTCGGCAACGCCGACACCGGACTGAGTGGATATGCTGAATGTCTTGAATGCAAATGTGAATCTCCTGCATAAAAGATTAGACAAGGCTGAAGCTAGGGATCAGTCAGGTAGCCAGTCCGTGCCTGTCCCTGTGGTGCCAGGACCTTCAGGGTCTCAAAAGCGCCCCATATCCCAGGTCGCTGACACAGATACCGACACAGATACTGACTCTAGTGTCGACTATGATGATGCAAAATTACAGCCGAAGGTGGCAAAAGGTATTAGGTACATGATTATTGCCATAAAAGAGGTTTTGCATATCACGGAGGAACCCCCTGTCCCTGACACCATGGTTCACATGTATAAAGGGAAAAAGCCTGAGGTCACGTTTCCGTTCTCATTTGAGCTAAGCGAATTATGCGAAAAGGCTTGGGAATCTCCGGATAGGAGACTCCATGTTCCCAAAAGGATTCTCATGGCGTATCCTATTCCACAGAAGGATCGGATACGATGGGAATCTGCGCCTAAAGTAGACAAGGCACTGACACGCTTATCCAAGAAGGTGGCACTGCCTTCTCAGGATACGGCTTCCCTCAAGGATCCTGCTGATTGCAAGCAGGAAATTACCATGAAGCACATTTACACACATTCAGGAACTATAGTTAGGCCTGCCATGGCGTCGGCCTGGGTTTGTAGTGCTGTCATGGCATGGGCAGACTCCTTATCTACGGAGATGGACACCTTAGATAGGGATACCATTCTAATAACCATTGAGCATAACAGAGATGCTGCATTGTATATGAGGGATGCTCAGAGAGACATTTGTTTACTAAGCTCCAGAATAAACGCTATGTCTATTTCTGCTAGGCAACTCTTGTGGACCCGACAGTGGACGGGAGACGCCGACTCAAAGCAGCATATGGAGTCATTGCCTTACAAGGGGGAGGAGTTGTTTGGAGAAGGCCTCTCGGACCTAGTCTCTAATGCTACGGCCGGTAAATCGAATTTCTCTAACGTCCTAGTGGATGCTGGGGACTCCGTAAGGACCATGGGGAATAGACGGGCTCCGCAGGAGACTGGGCACTCTATAAGAAAGATTTGGTACTATCTGGTGTGCACTGGCTCCTCCCTCTATGCCCCTCCTCCAGACCTCAGTTAGATTTCTGTGCCCGGCCCGAGCTGGTTGCACACTAGGAGCTCTCCTGAGCTTCTAGAAAGAAAGTTTAAAATTAGGTTTTTTATTTTACAGTGAGACCTGCTGGCAACAGGCTCACTGCATCGAGGGACTAAGGGGAGAAGAAGCGAACCTACCTGCTTGCAGCTAGCTTGGGCTTCTTAGGCTACTGGACACCATTAGCTCCGGAGGGATCGACCGCAGGACCCGTCCTTGGTGTTCGTTCCCGGAGCCGCGCCGCCGTCCCCCTTACAGAGCCAGAAGCATGAAGATGGTCCGGAAAATCGGCGGCAGAAGACATCAGTCTTCACCAAGGTAGCGCACAGCACTGCAGCTGTGCGCCATTGCTCCTCATACACACTTCACACTCCTGTCACTGAGGGTGCAGGGCGCTGGGGGGGGGCGCCCTGAGCAGCAATAAAAACACCTTGGCTGGCAAAATAACCACAATATATAGTCCCAGAGGCTATATATGTGGTAATTACCCCTGCCAGATTACAGAAAAAAGCGGGAGAAAGGCCGCCGAAAAAGGGGCGGAGCCTTCTCCCTCAGCACACTGGCGCCATTATTCCCTCACAGTTCCGCTGGAAGGAAGCTCCCTGACTCTCCCCTGCAGTCTACACTACGGAAAGGGTAAAAAAGAGAGGGGGGCACTAAATTTGGGCGCAGTTTAATATAATAAGCAGCTATAAAGGGTCATAATTCAGTTAGTCCCTGTATTATTATAGCGCTGGCATACTTTCTCTCTGTCTCCCCAAAGGGCTTTTGTGGGGTCCTGTCTCCTTGTAAGAGCATTCCCTGTGTGTGTGTGCGGTGTGTCGGTACGGCTGTGTCGACATGTTTGATGAGGAGACTTATGTGGAGGCGGAGCAGATGCCTATTAATGTGATGTCACCCCCTGCGGGATGGATTTATGGAAGGAATTACGTGCAAGTGTCGACTCCTTACATAAAAAATTTGACGACATGCCAAATGCGGGACAGCCGGCTTCTCAGCTCGTGCCTGCCCAGACTATTCAAAGGCCGTCAGGGGCCCTGAAACGACCACTACCTCAGATGGCAGACACAGATGTCGACACGGATACTGATGCAAGTGTCGACGACGATGAGTCAAATTTAATGTCCACTAGGGCCATTTGTGGCATGATTGAGGCAATGAAAGAGGTATTGCACCTTACTGATATAAATCCAGGTACCTCAAAAAAGGGTATTATGTTTGGGGAGAAAAAACTACCTATAGTTTTTCCCCCATCTGAGGAGTTGAATGAGGTGTGTGAAGAAGCGTGGGCTTTCCCCGATAAAAAATTGGTGATTTCAAAAAAATTACTAATGGCGTTCCCTTTCTCGCCAGAGGATAGGTCACGTTGGGAAACTCCCCCTAGGGTGGATAAAGCGCTCACACGTTTGTCTAAAAAGGTGGCACTACCGTCTCCGGATACGGCCGCCCTAAAGGAACCTGCTGATAGAAAGCAGGAGGCTATCCTAAAATCTATTTACACACACACACACTGGTGTTATACTGAGACCAGCTATTGCTTCAGCCTGGATGTGCAGTGCTGCTGCTGCTTGGTCAGATTCCCTGTCGGAAAATATTGACACCCTAGACAGAGACACTATATTGCTAACCATAGAGCATATAAAAGACTCGGTCTTATACATGAGAGATGCACAGAGGGAGATCTGCCGGCTGGCATCTAGAATAAGTGCTTTGTCCATTTCTGCTAGAAGAGGCTTATGGACTCGGCAGTGGACAGGAGATGCAGATTCTAAAAGGCACATGGAAGTTTTGCCTTATAAGGGTGAGGAGTTATTCGGGGACGGTCTCTCAGACCTTGTTTCCACAGCAACGGCTGGGAAGTCTACATTTTTGCCCCATGTCCCCTCACAGCCTAAGAAAGCACCGTATTACCAAGTACAGTCCTTTCGACCCCAGAAAAACAGGCGGGGAAAAGGCGGGTCCTTTCTGTCTAGAGGCAGAGGAAGGGGGAAAAAGCTGCAACACACAGCAGGTTCCCAGGACCAAAAGTCCTCCCCCCGCTTCTTCCAAATCCGCTGCATGACGGTGGGGCTCCACAGACGGAGCCAGGTACGGTGGGGGGCCGCCTCAAGAATTTCAGCGATCAGTGGGCTCGCTCACGGGTGGATCCCTGGATCCTTCAAGTAGTATCTCAGGGGTACAAGTTGGAATTCGAGGCGCCTCCCCCCCGCCGTTTCCTCAAATCAGCCTTACCGACGACTCCATCGGGCAGGGAGGCTGTGCTAGAGGCCATTCACAAGCTGTATTCCCAGCAGGTGATAGTCAAGGTACCCCTACTTCAACAAGGCCGGGGCTACTATTCCACACTGTTTGTGGTACCGAAACCAGACGGTTCGGTGAGACCCATTTTAAATTTGAAATCCTTGAACACTTACATAACAAAATTCAAGTTCAAGATGGAATCGCTCAGGGCGGTTATTGCAAGCCTGGACGAGGGGGATTACATGGTATCCCTGGACATCAAGGATGCTTACCTGCATGTCCCTATTTACCTTCCTCACCAGGAGTACCTCAGATTTGTGGTACAGGATTGCCATTACCAATTCCAGACACTACCGTTTGGACTGTCCACGGCACCGAGGGTGTTTACCAAGGTAATGGCAGAAATGATGATACTCCTTCGAAAAAAGGGAGTTTTAATTATCCCGTACTTGGACTATCTCGGGAAGTGCTACAACAGCATGGCTGGATTCTAAACATTCCAAAGTCACAACTGGTTCCTTCCACTCGCTTACTGTTCCTGGGGATGATTTTGGACACAGAACTGAAAAAAGTGTTTCTCCCGCAGAAGAAAGCCAAGGAGCTGTCATCTCTAGTCAGAGACCTCCTAAAACCAAAACGGGTATCGGTGCATCGCTGCACACGAGTACTGGGAAAAATAGTGGCTTCATACGAAGCAATTCCATTCGGCAGGTTCCATGCGAGGACCTTCCAGTGGGACCTCTTGGACAAGTGGTCGGGATCGCATCTTCAGATGCATCAAATGATAACCCTGTCTCCAAGGACCAGGGTGTCTCCACTGTGGTGGCTGCAGAGTGCTCATCTTCTAGAGGGCCGCAGATTCGGCATACAGGACTGGGTCCTGGTAACCACGGATGCCAGCCTTCGAGGCTGGGGAGCAGTCACACAGGGAAGAAACTTCCAAGGACTATGGTCAAGTCAGGAGACTTCCCTACACATAAATATTCTGGAACTAAGGGCCATTTACAATGCCCTAAGTCAGGCAAGACCCCTGCTTCAAAGCCAGCCGGTACTGATCCAGTCAGACAACATCACGGCAGTCGCCCATGTGAACCGACAGGGCGGCACAAGAAGCAGGATGGCGATGGCGGAAGCCACAAGGATTCTCCGATGGGCGGAAAATCACGTACTAGCACTGTTAGCAGTGTTCATTCCGGGAGTGGACAACTGGGAAGCAGACTTCCTCAGCAGACACGACCTACACCCGGGAGAGTGGGGACTTCATCCAGAAGTCTTCCTACTGTTGGTAAACCGTTGGGAAAGGCCACAGGTGGACATGATGGCGTCCCGCCTCAACAAAAAACTAAAGAGATATTGCGCCAGGTCAAGGGACCCTCAGGCGATAGCTGTGGACGCTCTAGTGACACCGTGGGTGTACCAGTCGGTTTATGTGTTCCCTCCTCTGCCTCTCATACCAAAGGTACTGAGAATAATAAGAAGGCGAGGAGTAAGAACGATACTCGTGGTTCCGGATTGGCCAAGAAGGGCTTGGTACCCGGAACTTCAAGAAATGATATCAGAGGACCCATGGCCTCTACCGCTCAGACAGGATCTGCTGCAGCAGGGGCCCTGTCTGTTTCAAGACTTACTGCGGCTGCGTTTGACGGCATGGCGGTTGAATTCCGGATCCTAAAGGAAAAGGGCATTCCGGAGGAAGTCATTCCTACGCTAATAAAAGCCAGGAAAGAAGTAACCGCAAACCATTATCACCGTATTTGGCGGAGATATGTTGCGTGGTGTGAGGCCAGGAAGGCCCCAACAGAGGAATTTCAGCTGGGTCGCTTTCTACACTTCCTACAGTCGGGAGTGACTATGGGCCTAAAATTTGGTTCCATTAAAGTCCAGATTTCGGCCCTGTCGATTTTCTTCCAGAAAGAACTGGCTTCACTGCCTGAAGTTCAGACTTTTGTAAAGGGAGTGCTTCATATTCAGCCCCCTTTTGTGCCTCCCGTGGCACCTTGGGATCTCAATGTGGTGTTGAGTTTCCTAAAATCACATTGGTTTGAACCACTTAAAACTGTGGATCTGAAATATCTCACGTGGAAAGTGGTCATGCTATTGGCCTTGGCTTCGGCCAGGCGTGTGTCAGAATTGGCGGCCTTGTCTTGTAAAAGCCCTTATCTGATTTTTCATATGGATAGGGCAGAATTGAGGACCCGTCCCCAGTTTCTCCCTAAGGTGGTATCTGCTTTTCACTTGAACCAACCTATTGTGGTGCCTGCGGCTACTGGGGACTTGGAGGATTCCAAGTTACTGGATGTAGTCAGGGCCTTGAAACTTTGTTTCCAGGACGGCTGGAGTCAGAAAGACTGACTCGCTTTTTGTCCTGTATGCACCCAACAAGATAGGTGCTCCTGCTTCTAAGCAGTCTATTGCGCGCTGGATTTGTAGCACTATTCAGCTGGCGCATTCTGCGGTAGGCTTACCGCAGCCTAAATCTGTAAAAGCCCATTCCACACGGAAGGTGGGCTCATCTTGGGCGGCTGCCCGAGGGGTCTCGGCTTTACAACTTTGCCGAGCTGCTACTTGGTCAGGGGCAAACACGTTTGCAAAATTCTACAAATTTGATACCCTGGCTGAGGAGGACCTGGAGTTCTCTCATTCGGTGCTGCAGAGTCATCCGCACTCTCCCGCCCGTTTGGGAGCTTTGGTATAATCCCCATGGTCCTTACGGAGTCCCCAGCATCCACTAGGACGTTAGAGAAAATAAGATTTTACTCACCGGTAAATCTATTTCTCGTAGTCCGTAGTGGATGCTGGGCGCCCATCCCAAGTGCGGATTGTCTGCAATACTTGTATAGAGTTATTGCCTAACTAAAGGGTTATTGTTGAGCCATCTGTTGAGAGGCTCAGTTATATTTCATACTGTTAACTGGGTATAGTATCACGAGTTATACGGTGTAATTGGTGTGGCTGGTATGAGTCTTACCCGGGATTCAAAAATCCTTCCTTATTGTGTCAGCTCTTCCGGGCACAGTATCCTAACTGAGGACAGGAGGAGGGGCATAGAGGGAGGAGCCAGTGCACACCAGTTAGTACCAAATCTTTCTTATAGAGTGCCCAGTCTCCTGCGGAGCCCGTCTATTCCCCATGGTCCTTACGGAGTCCCCAGCATCCACTACGGACTACGAGAAATAGATTTACCGGTGAGTAAAATCTTATTTTTTTACCTTATGTTCCCCCACAGCATTCTAAGAAGGTACCACATTATCAAATGCAGTCCTTTCGTTCCAATAAAAACAAGAAGGTACGAGGATCGTCCTTCGTTGCCAGAGGTAAAGGCAAGGGAAAAAAGCTGCACTCAGCTAGTTCCCAGGAGCAGAAGTCCTCCCCTACTTCCGCAAAGTCCACAGCATGGCGCTGGGGCTTTCCGAGGGGGGGGGGGATGGGGCACGTCTTCGTCTTTTCAGCCACGTCTGGGTTCAGTCACAGGTGGATCCCTGGGCAATAGAGATTGTTTCCCAGGGATACAGACTGGAATTCGAAGACATGCCCCCTCGCCGGTTTTTCAAATCGGCTCTGCCGGCTTCCCCGTCAGAGAGGGAGCTAGTGTTAGCGGCAATTCACAAATTGTACATTCAACAGGTGATAATCAAGGTTCCTCATCTCCAGCAAGGAGAGGGTTATTATTCATCCCTGTTTGTGGTACCGAAACCGGACGGTTCGGTCAGACCCATTCTAAATTTAAAATCCCTGAACCTGTACTTGAAGAGGTTCAAGTTCAAAATGGAATCGCTCAGAATGGTCATCGCCAGCCTGGAGGGAGGGGATTGGATGGTGTCCCTGGACATAAAGGATGCGTACCTTCATGTTCGGTTTCGGTGCATCATTGCACAAAGGTTCTGGGGAAGATGGTGGCTTCATGCGAGGCCATCCCCTTCGGCAGGTTCCATGCGAGGACTTTCCAATGGGACCTATTGGACAAATGGGCCGGGTCCCATCTACAGATGCAGAGACGGATCACCCTGTCTCCCAGGGCCAGGGTATCTCTCCTGTGGTGGCTGCACAGTGCTCACCTCCTAGAGGGTCACAGGTTCGGCATTCAGGACTGGATCCTTGTGACCACGGACGCGAGCCTCCGATGTTGGGGGGCTGTCGCACTGGGAAGCAATTTCCAAGGTCTCTGGTCAAGCCTAGAGACTTGTCTCCACATCAATGTCCTGGAGTTAAGGGCCATTTACAACGCCCTACGCCAGGCGGAGGAGTTGCTTCAGAACAAACCGGTTCTGATTCAGTCGGACAATATCACGGCAGTGGCTCATGTAAACCGCCAAGGCGGCACAAGGAGCAGAGTGGCCATGGCAGAGGCGACCAGGATTCTGCGCTGGGCGGAAGGCCATGTAAGCGCACTATCAGCAGTGTTCATCCCGGGGTGGACAACTGGGAGGCGGACTTCCTCAGCAGGCACGACCTGCATCCGGGAGAGTGGGGACTTCATCAAGAAGTCTTCACACAGATCGTGGATTGGTGGGGACTGCCTCAAATAGGCATGATGGCGTCCCGTCTCAACAAAAAGCTAAAGAGGTATTGCGCCAGGTCAAGAGACCCTCAGGCGGTAGCGGTAGACGCTCTGGTGACACCATGGGTGTTCAGATCGGTCTATGTGTTTCCTCCTCTGCCTCTCATACCCAAGGTGTTGAGATTAATAAGACTAAGAAGGGTCAGAACAATTCTCATTGTTCCAGATTGGCCAAGGAGGACTTGGTATCCGGATCTGCAAGAGTTGCTAACAGAAGATCCGTGGCCTCTTCCTCTAAGGCAGGACCTGCTGCAGCAGGGGCCCTATCTGTTCCAAGACTTACCGCGGCTGCGTTTGACGGCATGGCGGTTCAACGCCGGATCCTAGCTGAAAAAAGGATTCCGGAGGAGGTCATTCCTACCCTGATCAAGGCTAGGAAGGATGTGACATCGAAACATTATCACCGTATATGGCGGAAATATGTTTCTTGGTGTGAGGCCAGAACTGCTCCTACGGAGGAGTTTCATTTGGGCCGTCTGATTCACTTCCTTCAAACGGGAGTGAATTTGGGCCTAAAATTAGGGTCCATAAAGGTCCAAATTTCGGCCTTATCTGTTTTCTTTCAAAAAGTATTGGCTTCTCTTCCTGAAGTACAGACTTTTGTGAAGGGAGTGCTGCATATTCAGCCTCCCTTTGTACCTTCGGTGGCGCCTTTGGATCTTAACGTGGTATTAAGTTTTCTCAAGTCACCTTGGTTTGAACCACTCAAAACAGTGGAGTTGAAATACCTCACTTGGAAAGTGGTCATGTTGTTGGCCTTAGCTTCTGCAAGGCGTGTTTCGGAGTTAGCGGCTTTATCATATAAAAGCCCATACCTGATTTTTCACGTGGATAGGGCAGAGTTGAGGACTCGTCCTCAATTTCTGCCCAAGGTGGTCTCATCTTTTCATATGAACCAACCTATTGTCGTGCCTGTGGCTACACGGGACTTGGAGGACTCCGAGTCCCTGGATGTGGTCAGGGCTTTGAAGATTTACGTGACCAGAACAGCTAGGATCAGGAAGACTGAAACTCTGTTTGTTCTGTATGCGGCCAACAAGGTTGGCGCTCCTGCTTCACAGCAGACAATTGCTCGCTGGATCTGTAACACGATTCAGCAGGCGCATTCTACGGCAGGATTGCCATTGCCTAAATCGGTTAAGGCCCATTCCACTAGGAAGGTGGGCTCTTCTTGGGCGGCTGCCCGAGGGGTCTCGGCACTACAACTGTGCCGAGCTGCTACTTGGTCGGGGTCAAACACCTTTGCAAAGTTCTACAAGTTTGATACCCTGGCTGAGGAGGACCTAGAGTTTGCTCATTCGGTGCTGCAGAGTCATCCGCACTCTCCCGCCCGTTTGGGAGCTTTGGTATAATCCCCATGGTCCTTACGGAGTCCCCAGCATCCTCTAGGACGTTAGAGAAAATGGGATTTTACTTACCGGTAAATCTATTTCTCGTAGTCCGTAGAGGATGCTGGGCGCCCGTCCCAAGTGCGGACTTCTGCAAGACTTGTCTATAGTTATTGCTTACATAAGGGTTATGTTATAGATGGTCGTTCTTGAACCGAGGCTATGTTACTTGTTCATACTGTTAACTTGGTAGTTTATCACAAGTTATACGGTGTGATTGGTGTGGCTGGTATGAATCTCGCCCTTAGCTTACATAAATCCTTTCCTCGTACTGTTCATATCCTCTGGGCACAGTTTCTCTAACTGAGGTCTGGAGGAGGGGCATAGAGGGAGGAGCCAGTGCACACCCAGAATCCAAAGATTTCTTAAAGTGCCCTATCTCCTGCGGAGCCCGTCTATTCCCCATGGTCCTTACGGAGTCCCCAGCATCCTCTACGGACTACGAGAAATAGATTTACCGGTAAGTAAAATCCTATTATTAAAAGTTATGCATACAAAATAACACATGTACAGTATATCATTAAGTGTAACGTGTGTGTATGTATATATAATAGGGTTACACTTACATAACAATCAGTTACATAAGAATCAGTTACAGCCAATATACATACGCTTAGTTTCACTGGTTCCAGGCGGCCTGGGTCCCTCTTTTTATAAGGTAAAATAATGGGTGTATACAGCAGTGGGTTTCATCTTCTTTCATTGGTCCAGAGTCAGTGTGTGGGCTTTTGTTCTGTGTTGCAGGCACATGTGTTTGCCCTCAGGGCCATGCTGTGAAGCCAGTTCCAACTGACCAGTATCCACACCATGCTCTGCACATCATTCCATACATATCTTATATATACTTGCCTACCCTCCCGGAATGGCCGGGAGGCTCCCGAAAATCGGGTGACCCTCCCGGCCCCCCGGAAAGGTGGGCAAGCCTCCCGCTTTCCCCCTCGGCCGCCCGCAGCAGAGAAAAAGCGGGCGGCTCGAGGGGGTCCGATGACGCGATTCGCGCTGAATCGCGTCATCGTAGCTCCGCCCCCCGCTATGCAGCGGCTCGTTTCTCGGCACAGCACAGCGGGGGGCTGAGTCACGATGACGCGACCCTGATGTAACGCCCCCGGACCACCTATCCTGTGCCGGCCACGCCCCCGGACCGCCTATCCTGTGCCGGCCACGCCCCCCCATACACCTACAACGCTGCCTCCTCCCGGAGGAGGAGGCAGCAAAGTAGGTAACTATGATCTTATATTACTGTAAATTTTGCAGTCTCAGTGTGCAACGGTTTATCCGTAATGACCAGATTACTGATGGTAAAACACTGATTAATATGAGACTAAACATGATATGCTTAACTTGTTCCGTTCCAAAAATACATCTATATCTGGTTTTACACTCTATTATATAATTACAATTTAATACCAGTCTGGTGCTAAACATGTTTGTCTATGTGTAATCTATGTGTTGTATGAATATGTGTTGAATATGTCTTTGTGGCTTCTCTGTACGAATGCGTATGCTACCGTATATCCTGTGCACGCTGGTGTATGCGTACGCACGGCGATTATGCGTACGCACAGAGGCCACTCTGTTTGGAGTTTACATGTAGTGTGTATGTAATAATTTTGACTTCGACATCTGCTACACAGGGCGGGAGATCCGTATCTGATCCTGCATCATGCAGTGCTGACGCTGTGGATTTATCTGAGGGTCCAGGTACCGGGGGTTCTGTACCCCTTGGTCAGCCTGCAGAACCGGTGACACACCAAGACCCACCTTGTGCTGCTTTTTCTAATTTACTGACTACGCTAGTAACGAGACTTACGCCCCCTGTGGGATCTACTGTGCCATTACAATCACATATTGTCCCTGTCGTAAATCCGCCATGGTGGGATTCTTTGTCGACTCAGTTACAGCAGTTAAATCAGTCTTTGGTTAAACAAAAGCCTAACCCTTGCCCTCCTAGGACCAAAGGGTCATCTGAGCGGGCCATTTCTTCCTCACAATCCAAAAACCTGATAAGTTCAAACGTCAGAAGGTTACTAAAGTAGTTTCGCCACATTCTGACCATTTAGTTGACATACGTCAGGAATCCTGGCAGTCTCCTGGAAAGAAATTCTCCCTGTCTAAAAAGATGCTAGCTCGTTATGCCCTCTCTACAGAGTTAAGTAAGAATTGGGAAACACTGCTGCCTGTTGGACTCACATGTAGCTTGTCTTGTGGTGTCTTCTACTCTGCCTGTCACTACCGTCACCTCTCTGAAGGAACCGACGGATAAGCATGTGGAGGGTTGCTTGAAGTCTATTTACACTCTTGCGGGTGCTGTACATAGACCTACTATAGTGGCTTCTTGGGCTGCAAAAGGTATTGAAGCCTGGGTTCAAGCAGTTGAGGCAGAGTTACCTCTGAATTTTTCCGATAATGCCAGACAGTGTCTCTCCTATATTACCACAGCCTCTCATTATATTCTGGAGGCGGCCTCTGATGCCGGTGTTCTGGCGGGCCAAACAATCTACTACGTCCATTCTGTGGTTGCGGTCCTGGTCGGTGGACCTGGACTCTTAAAAGACCTTGGAGGTGATCCCTTTTAAGGGAGACATACTATTTGGGGAAGATCTGAACAAGATTGTTGCTGACTTGGCAGACATGCAGTCTTAGCAGACGCTAAGTACTAATCCTTCGGCTCTGAATGCTAAGAGTACCACCTTTCGTTCCTTTCGACCTCCAAGTAAAGCAAAGGGTCAGGCGTACCCGAAACAGGCTCGCACTTCCAAAACCGCTAAGCCCAAACCTAAACGTTCCTGGGCTGCCCATCAGCCTGCTTCCAAACCAGACAAGACTGCTGCATGACAGGGTGGGCCTCCCCCTGGGGGACTCCAGGGTGGGAGGCCGACTTCTGCGGTTCGCGTAGGTATGGTTACAGACCACTTCAGACGCCTGGGTGATGGAAGTCGTCACTCACGTATACGCCATCTCTTTCAAGAAACGTCCCCCTCGCCAGTTTTGCTTGACAATTATCCCTTTGGATCCATTAAAAGCAAAAACTCTACATTTGGTAGTACAATCCTTCCTGGACACAGGAGTGATAGTGCCGGTGCCTTTGTCTCAGAGGGGCAGGGGGTACTATTCAACGCTGTTCCGAAGCCGAATAAATCCTCCCGGCCCATTCTCAACCTCAAGTCTTTGAACAAATTTGTGAAGGTATCCAAATTCCGTATGGAAACTCTTCGCTCTATTGTTCTGGCTTTGGAGCCTAGGGACTATATGTTATCCCTGGACATACAGGATGCTTACCTACACATACCTATTGCCATGTTGCATCAGCGGTATCTTCGGTTTGCTATTGGCAACCTACATTTCTCTTACATCCTAGAGGATGCTGGGGTTCATATTAGTACCATGGGGGTATAGACGGGTTTACCAGGAGCCATTGGCACTTTAAGAGTTTAACAGTGTGGGTTGGCTACTCTCACTATGCCCCTCCTACCAGATTAAGTTTAGAAAATGTGCCCGGAGGAGCCGGTCACAGCTAGCGGAGCTCTACAGAGCTTCTTTAGAAATTGTATTTTATTTTTTTTACAGGGAGGCTGCTGGCAACAGCATCCCGGCATCGAGGGACTGAGTGGGGGAGCAGTGTCCGCCCTGCGGGGTCTGAGCCACTGTCTCCGCTTACTGGACACTTAACTCCAGAGGAGATAGATCGCTCCCCGCTGCAGGGGAACGCTCACCCCAGCAGCATGCCGCCACCCCCTTACAGAGCTGAAGTGTGGCGACTGAGTCATCGGCTCCCTAACAAGCTGAAGATGGCGGCTACAGGGTAGGAGTGCAGTACTAACTGCGCTTCATGGAGCTCAGCGGTACTTAGATGCAGCGCTGTGAGGGGCGCCCTGAGCCGGCACCTTAACCCTACACTGACCAAAGAGCCTGTCAGGGTCTGCGGATCTCAGCCAGCACAAAATCCTCAGTCAAGTATAATCTAGGAAGAGCGGGAAGACAGCGCTATAGCTTCTCCTCAGAGCGTACCCAGCAGCGTTCAGCACTATTTTCCTGCCAGTGGAAAAACAGTCCCTGCAGAGCACCTCCAGCTATCTGTACGGTACCAGGAGGTTGTAGAAGGGAGGGGAGGCTGTGTATGGACTGTGTCACCTATTAAGGGACACAGTCAGCGCTGGTTAAGGGTCTCCCTATACCTATATAGCGCTGTATGTGGGTTGGCTCCAATCTCTGTGTCTCTCTGCCATTCTCTGTCTGCCCTGTACCCTGTGTGTATGTGGGGTGTGCAAGCAAACATGTCTAGAGACTCTGTCTCATATGCTGCAAAGGATTTATCTGCTCAGGAAGATCCGATCCCATGTAATCAGGATTGCACTGTTGTAGCGCAGATCCCAGCTAGAGAACCAGAGTGGTTAACCTCTCTTAGGGGGACTATTTCTCAGATTTCTGAAAGGGTTGCAAGGAATGAGCATGCTACTCTGGTATTGCAGTCCTCTATGGCAGTATGGTCCGATACTGCTCCCTCGGGGCCCCCTGCGGTACATTCTCACAAACCTGCTCTTGCCCAAATTATGCAGGATGACACGGATACCGATTCTGACACAGCAGACGGTGATGGGGATGTGTCGAGAGGGACGGCATCACTTTCTAAGGGGGTGCAGTTGATGATTGAGGCCATGTGGGATGTGTTACATATTTCTGACACACCTCCTGAGCAGGTTGAGGAGGCCTTTTTCACAGACAGTAAGAAAGCCCCTCTCACCTTCCCGGCATCTAAGAAATTAAATGCTATATTTGAAAAAGCCTGGGAAAACCCGTAGAAAAAATTCCAGATCCCTAAAAGGGATCTGGTTGCTTTTCCCTTCCCGGAAGATGATAGAAAAAAATGGGAGTCCCCGCCAATAGTTGATGCCTCTGTCTCTAGGCTGTAAAAACAGGTGGTCTTACCAGTCCCGGGATCTACCGTGTTGAAAGACCCGGCAGCTTGCAAAGTGGATGCTACGCTCAAATCCATATACTGCTTCAGGGGCTATACTGCGGCCTACTATTGCCTGTGCATGGATTTCAAAAGCTATAGCAAAGTGGTCTATCACTCTGCAGGAGGACTTGACTACGATGGATAAAGGTGACGTGGATTTATTTTTCCGTAACATACAGGATTCTGCAGGGTTCCTGGTAGAATCCATGAAGGATCTGGGTTCCATGGCTGCGAGGATCTCCTCCATCTCCGTCTCTGCTCGCAGGGGACTCTGGCTGTGCCAATGGTCTGTGGACGCGGAATCCAGGAAAAGTGTGGAGAGCCTACCCTATACAGGACAGGCTCTGTTTGGGGAGGCGCTGGATGCGTGGATTGCCGCGGCTACCGCGGATATGTCTCCTTTTTTCCCCTCAGCTGCACCGGCTACGAAGAAGCCTTTTACACTCCCAACACGTCAGTCCTTTCGGCCCACTAGGCCTAGAAAGAACAAGCCCTCTCAAACCTTCTTTAGAGGTGGTCGTGCCAAATCCAAAAAGCCCACTTCTGGTACCTCAAAGTCCTCAGCATGACGGTGGACCGCAAAGCCCTGAGGAAGGTCAGGTGGGAACAAGACTCCGGCATTTCAGCCACGTCTGGGCGTCGTCTAGCCTGGACCCCTGGATACAGGATATTGTGTCCTGGGGGTACAGGCTGGAGTTTCAAACTCCCCCACCTCACAGATTCTTTAAATCAGGCTTGCCAGCAGACAGAGCTATTCTACTGGACGCTATCTGAAAATGTATAGTATCCGATGTCATTCCACCTCATCAACTGACCAAAGGTTACTATTCGAACCTTTTTGTGGTTCCGAAGCCGGATGGTTCAGTAAGGCCAATTCTGAACTTGATAACTTTGAACCCTTATCTCAGGGGCTTCAAATTCCAGATGGAGTCTCTGAGGGCAGTTATCTCAGGACTGACGGAGGGGGAGTTCCTGGTATCCCTGGACATCAAGGATGCGTACCTCCACATTCCCATTTGGTCGTCGCATCAGGCTTATCTCAGGTTTGCACTGTTAGACGATCACTATCAGTTTCAGGCACTGCCGTTCGGTCTCTCCACGGCACCGAGGGTCTTCACCAAGGTGATGGCAGAGATGATGGTTCTCCTCCGCAAGCAGGGGGTGAACATAATTCCGTATCTGGACGATCTGCTGATTAAGGCATCGCTCAAGGAGAAGTTAAGATCCAATGCTCTCACGACACATCTGCTCAAGGAGCACGGTTGGATTCTGAACCTTCCAAAGACTCATCTGGAGCTGACAAGGTGGGTGTCTTTTCTGGGGATGATCCTCAACACGGAGGTGCAGAGGGTGTTTCTAACGGTGGAGAAAGCGTTGGTGATTCAAACCATGGTTCGGGATGTCTTGAAGCCTGCCAGGGTGTCGGTTCATCAGTGCATCCGCCTTCTGGGGAAGATGGTTGCATCCTACGAGGCTCTGCAGTACGGAAGGTTTCATGCTCGCTCCTTTCAACTGGATCTCTTGGACCAGTGGTCGGCATCTCACCTACGCATGCACCAGAGGATACGTCTGTCTCCGAAAGCCAGGATTTCGCTTCTCTGGTGGCTACAACTATCACACCTTCTGGAGGGGATCGGTATGAAATACCTCCAATCAAAATACCGACGTTCAAAATACCGACACCAATTGACCGATGGTCAAAATCCCGACATGGACAAAATACCGACATTTAAAATACCGACAAGGTCAAAATACCGACATGTAAAATGCCGACAGGTCAAAATACACCATATAAAGTGTACCGCATCCCCTCGCATGGCTCGCTGCGCTCGCCATGCTTCGGGCACGGTGCCTCGCTACGCTCGGCACACTATTATATTCCCCCTCCAGGTCCACTGGGATGGTAAAGTATGAACAAGTCGGTTTCATTGAAAAAAATCTTGAAAAACTCATGTCGGTATTTTGACCTGTCGGCATTTTACATGTCGGTATTTTGACCTTGTCGGTATTTTAAATGTCGGTATTTTGTCCATGTCGGGATTTTGACCTTGTCGGGATTTTGACCATCGGTCAATTGGTGTCGGGATTTTGAATGTCGGGATTTTGATTGGAGGTAAACTGACTGCATCCCTTCTGGAGGGCCGAAGGTTCGGAGTTCAGGACTGGATCCTTCTAACCACGGATGCAAGTCTAAGAGGTTGGGGAGCAGTTGCTCAAGGGGAAACTTTACATGGAAGGTGGTGGAGTCAGGAGTCCCTTCTTCCGATAAACATCCTGGAGCTAAGAGCCGTATGCAACGGCCTTCTTCAAGAAGCACACCTTCTACAGGATCGGGCTGTTCAGGTGCAGTTGGATAACGTGACCACAGTGGCCTACATAAACCGACAAGGCGGAATGAAGAGCAGGGCTGCAATGTCAGAGGTGACAAAGATCCTCCTCTGGGCAGAAAGGCACGCTGTAGTGATGTCAGCAATCTTCATTCCTGGAGTAGACAACTGGGAAGCGGACTTCCTCAGCAGACACTATCTCCATCCAAGAGAGTGGGGCCTCCACCCGGAGGTGTTCGAGGAGGTAATCGGTTGGTGGGGGGTTCCTAACATAGACCTGATGGCCTCCCGCCTCAACAAGAAGCTGCGGAGGTACTGTTCCAGGTCGAGGGACCCACAGGCAATGGCGGTGGACGCACTAGTAACGCCATGGGTGTTCACGTCAGTGTATGTATTCCCTCCACTTCCTCTTATTCCAAGAGTTCTACAACTTGTACAAGGAACAAAAGTTCTGGCAATCCTCATTGCTCCAGACTGGCCAAGGAGGGCTTGGTACGCGGATGTGCTGGATCTACTGCTGGAAGATCCAAGGCCCCTACCTCTTCGGGAGGATCTTCTACTGCAGAGGCTGTTCGCTTATCAAGACTTACCACGGCGACGTTTGACGGCATGGCGGTTGAGCGCCAGATCTTAGCTCGGAAGGATATCCCGAGCTAGGTTATTCTTCAGCAACGGCTGAACAAGATTACATAACCAAGTAACAAAACAGTACTCACCAGTAACTAAGAAGTACTGAACTAAAGAACCACTGCAAGATCACGAAGCGCTGGGCGGGCGCCCAGCATCCTCTACGGACTACGAGAAAAGGATTTACTGGTAGGTAATTAAAATCCTATTTTCTCTTAGGTCCTTGAGGATACTGGAGTCCACATTAGTACCATGCCTTGTGTGTGAGCTGGTATGAATCTCGCCACTATCTGTGTAAAATTTTTCTCTCGAAGTTGTCCCTCTCCTCGGGCACAGTTTCGGACCTGAGTCTGGTAGGAGGGGCATAGAGGGAGGAGCCAGCCCACACTCTCAAACTCTTAAAGTGCCAGTGGCTCTTAGTGGACCCGTCTATTCCCCATGGTACTAATGTGTACCCCAGCATCCTCTACGGACTACAAGAAAAGGATTTACCGGTAGGTAATTAAAATCCTATTTTAGGGGTAGACTCCCCTGTTGGGTATAAGAAAGGTAGGACTTTGGTTTCCTATCACTCTGCGCATCACATTAGTGCCCTGCACACCCAATAAGGAAAAGAGGCTCCCCTTACGTGGCCCTCCTGTCCATAGCTTCCCTTACGTGGCCCTCCTGTCCATATCTTCCCTTACGTGGCCCTCCTGTCCATAGCTCCCCTTACGTGGCCCTCCTGTCCATAGCTCCCCATACGTGGCCCTCCTGTCCATAGCTTCCCTTACGTGGCCCTCCTGTCCATAGCTCCCCTTACGTGGCCCTCCTGTCCATAGCTCCCCTTACGTGGCCCTCCTGTCCATAGCTCCCCTTACGTGGCCCTCCTGTCCATAGCTCCCCTTACGTGGCCCTCCTGTCCATAGCTCCCCTTACGTGGCCCTCCTGTCCATAGTTTCCCTTACGTGGCCCTCCTGTCCATAGTTTCCCTTACGTGGCCCTCCTGTCCATAGCTCCCCTTACGTGGCCCTCCTGTCCATAGCTCCCCTTACGTGGCCCTCCTGTCCATAGCTCCCCTTACATGGCCCTCCTGTCCATAGCTCCCCTTACATGGCCCTCCTGTCCATAGCTTCCCTAGTGCCCAAACTTGCTGTGAAGAAATGAAAAATGTTATTCTGGTGACCTGTTTATGCCTACATGTGCTTACTCTGGATTTTCTTTGCTGATGCTGCTATGGAAATACAGGTTGAGTATCCCATATCCAAATATTCCGAAATACGGAATTTTTTGAGTGAGAGTGAGATAGGTAAACCTTTGTTTTCTGATGGCTCAATGTACACAAACTTTGTTTAATACACAAAGTTATTAAAAATATTGTATTAAATGACCTGCAGGCTGTGTATAATGTGTATATGAAACATAAATGCATTCTGTGCTTAGACTTGGGTCCCATCACCATGATAACTCATTATGGTATGCAATTATTCCAAAATACGGAAAAATCCAATATCCAAAATACTTCTGGTCCCAAGCATTTTGGATAAGGGATACTCAATATGTATTATGCTGAGAAACATAGTATCTGAGGTTGAAAAAAGACAATTGTCCATCGAGTTCAACCTGTTTGTGGTGTCCTATGCATGATGATTTGACTAAAATTTCTGACTGATGCTGCTGTCAGCCGTTACATTTTATCCCTATTTATAGTAACTATAATGCACGACTATGCACCATACCCCTGGATATCCTTATCCATTAGGAATTTATCTAACCCATTCTTAAAGGTGTTGACAGATTCCGCCATTACAACTCCCTCGGGCAGGGAATTCCAAACATGTATTGTCCTTACCGTGAAAAAGCCTTTACGCCGTATTGTGCGGAATCTCCTCTAACCTGAGCGAGTGTCCACGAGTCCTCTGTGTTGATCTAACCAAAAACAGGTCCCGCGCAAGCTCTGTGTATTGTCCCCTTATATATTTGTAGATGTTGATCATATCCCCTCTTAGTCTCCGCTTTTCCAATGTAGATATGTCTTTGGATACTGTTTGTTTTGATGCAAGTGTATGTTAGTTTCTTTTGATAATATTACTATGCTAGAGTGACTCTGCTGTTACGGTCAGATGTATTGAGAAGGGGCGGTTCTTATGTCGATTTTTTTTTTTTTATCCATTGAAGGAAATTGTGTAGGTGGTACTTGCTGTTATATGCTAAGATTGGTACATTATTGACCGTTTATGCAAGCTCCGCCCAGCAGTGCCTGTTAAAGCTTATACCTCTGTGTGCCATACTACTACAAAGGCTGGTACATGTGTTACATAATGACAACGCCAGCTTGAATACCTGTTCCCGCACCTCACCTGCCCATTGTTATTGCTGGTTATACAAGACTGTGTTATATAGAGACAGCGCCAGCTTACTGACCTGTTCCCGCACCTCACCTGCCCATTGTTATTGCTGGTTATACAAGACTGTGTTATTATAGAAACAATGCCAGCTTACTGACCTTTTCCCGCATCTCACCTGCCTATTGTTATTGCTGGTTATACGAGACTGTGTTATATAGAGACAGCGCCAGCTTACTGACCTGTTCCCGCATCTCACCTGCCTATTGTTATTGCTGGTTATACAAGACTGTGTTATATAGAGACAGCGCCAGCTTACTGACCTGTTCCCGCATCTCACCTGCCTATTGTTATTGCTGGTTATACAAGACTGTGTTATTATAGAGACAGCGCCAGCTTACTGACCTGTTCCCGCATCTCACCTGCCTATTGTTATTGCTGGTTATACAAGACTGTGTTATATAGAGACAACGCCAGCTTACTGACCTGTTCCCGCATCTCACCTGCCTATTGTTATTGCTGGTTATACAAGACTGTGTTATATAGAGACAGCGCCAGCTTACTGACCTGTTCCCGCATCTCACCTGCCTATTGTTATTGCTGGTTATACGAGACTGTGTTATATAGAGACAGCGCCAGCTTACTGACCTGTTCCCGCATCTCACCTGCCTATTGTTATTGCTGGTTATACAAGACTGTGTTATATAGAGACAGCGCCAGCTTACTGACCTGTTCCCGCACCTCACCTGCCTATTGTTATTGCTGGTTATACAAGACTGTGTTATATAGAGACAATGCCAGCTTACTGACCTGTTCCCGCATCTCACCTGCCTATTGTTATTGCTGGTTATACAAGACTGTGTTATATAGAGACAGCGCCAGCTTACTGACCTGTTCCCGCACCTCACCTGCCTATTGTTATTGCTGGTTATACAAGACTGTGTTATATAGAGACAGCGCCAGCTTACTGACCTGTTCCCGCACCTCACCTGCCTATTGTTATTGCTGGTTATACAAGACTGTGTTATATAGAGACAGCGCCAGCTTACTGACCTGTTCCCGCACCTCACCTGCCTATTGTTATTGCCTGTTATATGAGACTGTGTTATATAGAGACAGCGCCAGCATACTGACCTGTTCCCGCACCTCACCTGCCTATTGTTATTGCTGGTTATACAAAACTGTGTTACATAGAGACAGCGCCAGCTTGCTTACCTGTTCCCGCATCTCACCTGCCTATTGTTATTGCTGGTTATATGAGACTGTGTTACATAGAGACAGCGCCAGCTTGCTTACCTGTTCCCGCATCTCACCTGCCTATTGTTATTGCTGGTTATATGAGACTGTGTTATTATAGAGACAATGCCAGCTTACTGACCTGTTCCCGCATCTCACCTGCCTATTGTTATTGCTGGTTATACAAGACTGTGCTATTATAGAGACAACGCCAGCTTACTGACCTGTTCCCGCATCTCACCTGCCTATTGTTATTGCTGGTTATTTGAGACTGTGTTATATAGAGACAGCGCCAGCATACTGACCTGTTCCCGCACCTCACCTGCCTATTGTTATTGCTGGTTATACGAGACTGTGTTATATAGAGACAGCGCCAGCTTACTGACCTGTTCCCGCACCTCACCTGCCTATTGTTGTTATTGCTGGTTATACAAGACTGTGTTATATAGAGACAGCGCCAGCTTGCTTACCTGTTCCCGCACCTCACCTGCCTATTGTTGTTATTGCTGGTTATACAAGACTGTGTTATATAGAGACAGCGCCAGCTTACTGACCTGTTCCCGCACCTCACCTGCCTATTGTTATTGCTGGTTATACAAGACTGTGCTATTATAGAGACAACGCCAGCTTACTGACCTGTTCCCGCATCTCACCTGCCTAATTGTAATTGCTGGTTATATGAGACTGTGTTATATAGAGACAACGCCAGCTTACTGACCTGTTCCCGCATCTCACCTGCCTAATTGTAATTGCTGGTTATATGAGACTGTGTTATTATAGAGACAATGCCAGCATACTGACCTGTTCCCGCATCTCACCTGCCTATTGTTTTCTCTAACGTCCTAAGTGGATGTTGGGGACTCCGTAAGGACCATGGGGAACAGCGGCTCCGCAGGAGACTGGGCACATCTAAAGAAAGCTTTAGGACTATGTGGTGTGCACTGGCTCCTCCCCCTATGACCCTCCTCCAAGCCTCAGTTAGATCTCTGTGCCCGAACGAGAAGGGTGCACACTAGGGGCTCTCCTGAGCTTCTTAGTGAAAGTTTTAGTTTAGGTTTTTTATTTTCAGTGAGACCTGCTGGCAACAGGCTCACTGCATCAAGGGACTAAGGGGAGAAGAAGCGAACTCACCTGCGTGCAGAGTGGATTGGGCTTCTTAGGCTACTGGACATTAGCTCCAGAGGGACGATCACAGGCCCAGCCTGGATGGGTCCCAGAGCCGCGCCGCCGGCCCCCTTACAGAGCCAGAAGGCAGAAGAGGTCCGGAAAATCGGCGGCAGAAGACGTCCTGTCTTCAACAAGGTAGCGCACAGCACTGCAGCTGTGCGCCATTGCTCTCAGCACACTTCACACTCCGGTCACTGAGGGTGCAGGGCGCTGGAGGGGAGCGCCCTGAGACGCAATAATAAACACCTTGGATGGCAAAAGAATGCATCACATATAGCTCCTGGGCTATATGGATGCATTTAACCCCTGCCAAAATACATAGAAAAACGGGAGATAAGGCCGCCGATAAGGGGGCGGAGCCTATCTCCTCAGCACACTGGCGCCATTTTCCCTCACAGCTCCGTTGGAGGGAAGCTCCCTGTCTCTCCCCTGCAGTCACTACACTACAGAAAGGGTTAAAAAAGAGAGGGGGGGCACTAATTACGCGCAGTATTAAATAAAACAGCAGCTATAAGGGGAAAAACACTTATATAAGGTTATCCCTGTATATATATAGCGGTCTGGTGTGTGCTGGCAAACTCTCCCTCTGTCTCCCCAAAGGGCTAGTGGGGTCCTGTCCTCTATCAGAGCATTCCCTGTGTGTGTGCTGTATGTCGGTACATTGGTGTCGACATGTATGAGGAGAAAAATGATGTGGAGACGGAGCAGATTGCCTGTAATAGTGATGTCACCCCCTAGGGGGTCGACACCTGAGTGGATGAACTGTTGGAAGGAATTACATGACAGTGTCAGCTCTGTATAAAAGACAGTGGTTGACATGAGACAGCCGGCTACTCAGCTTGTGCCTGTCCAGACGTCTCATAGGCCGTCAGGGGCTCTAAAGCGCCCGTTACCTCAGATGGCAGTTATAGACGCCGACACGGATACTGACTCCAGTGTCGACGGTGAAGAGACAAATGTGACTTCCAGTAGGGCCACACGTTACATGATTGAGGCAATGAAAAATGTTATTACACATTTCTGATAATACGAGTACCACCAAAAAGGGGTATTATGTTCGGTGAGGAAAAACTACCTGTAGTTTTCCTGAATCTGAGAAATTAAATGAGGTGTGTGATGATGCGTGGTTTTCCCCCGATAACAACTGATAATTTCTAAAATGTTATTGGCATTATATCGTTTCCCGCCAGAGGTTAGGGTGCGTTGGGAAACACCCCCTAGGGGGGATAAAGCGCTCACACGCTTGTAAGGGCTCTACCCTCTCCTGAGATGGCCGCCCTTAGGGATCCTGCTGATAGAAAGCAGGAGGGTATCCTAAAATGTATTTACACACATACTGGTGTTATACTGCGACCAGCAATCGCCTCAGCCTGGATGTGCAGTGCTGGGTTGGCGTGGTCGGATTCCCTGACTGAAAATATTGATACCCTAGATAGGGACAGTATATTATTGCCTATAGAGCATTTAAAAGATGCATTTCTATATATGCGTGATGCACAGCGGAATATTTGCCGACTGGCATCAAGTCTAAGTGCGTTGTCCATTTCTACCAGTAGAGGGTTATGGACACGTCAGTGGTCAGGTGATGCGTATTCCAAACGGCATTTGGAAGTATTGCCTTATTAAAGGGAGGAGTTATTTGGGGTCGGTCTTTCAGACCTGGTGGCCACGGCAACAGCTGGGAAATCCACGTTTGTACCCCAGGTCGCCTCTCAACATGAGAAGACGCCGTATTATCAGGCGCAGTCTTTTCGTGGACAAGCGGGCAAAAGATTCCTCATTTCTGCCCCGTGACAGAGGGAGAGGAAAAAGGCTGCAGAAATCAGCCAGTTCCCAGGAACAGAAACCCTCTCCCGCCTCTGCCAAGCCCTCAGTATTACGCTGGGGCTTTACAAGAAGAATCAGGCACGGTGGGGGGCCCGTCTCAATGAATTTCAGCGCGCAGTGGGCTCACTCGCAAGTAGACCCCTGGATCCTTCAGGTGATATCTCAGGGGTACAAATTAGAATTTGAGACGTCTCCCCCTCGCCGTTTCCTAAAGTCGGCTTTACCAATGTCTCCTTCTGACAGGGAGACTGTTTTGGAAGCCATTCACAAGCTGTATTCCCAGCAGGTGATAACAAGGTACCCCTCCTGCAACAGGGAACGGGGTATTATTCCACACTGTTGTGGCACCGAAGCCGGACGGCTCGGTGAGACCGATTCTAAATCTAAAAATCTTTGAACACTTACATACAGAGGTTCAAATTCAAGATTGAGTCACTCAGAGCAGTGATTGCGAACCTGGAAGAAGGGGACTACATGATGTCTCGGGACATCAAGGATGCTTACCTTCATGTCAAAATTTACCCTTCTCATTAAGGGTACCTCAGGTTTATGGTACAGAACTGTCACTATCAGTTCAGACGCTGCCGTATGGATGGTCCACGGCACCCCGGGTCTTTACCAAGGTAATGGCCGAAATGATGATATTCCTTCGAAGGAAGGGAATTTTAGTTATCCTTTACTTGGACGATTCCCTGATAAGGGTAAGATCCAGGGAACAGTTGGAGGTCGGTGTAGCACTATTTCAGGTAGTGTTGCGGCAGCACGATTGGATTATCAATATTCCAAAATCGCAGCTGGTTCCGACGACTTGTCTTCTGTTCCTAGGGATGATCCTGGACACAGTCCAGAAAAAGGCTTTTCTCCCGGAGGAGAAAGCCAGGGAGTTATCCGAGCTAGTCAGGAACCTCCTAAAACCGAGCCAAGTCTCAGTGCATCAATGCACAAGGGTTCTGGGTAAAATGGTGGCTTCCTACGAAGCAATCCCATTCGGCAGATTCCACGCAAGAACTTTCCAGTGGGACCTGCTGGACAAATGGTCCGGGTCGCATCTTCAGATGCATCAGCGGATAACCCTGTCACCAAGGACAAGGGTTTCCCTCCTGTGGTGGTTGCAGAGTGCTCATCTTCTAGAGGGCCGCAGATTCGGCATTCAGGACTGGGTCCTGGTGACCACGGATGCCAGCCTGCGAGGCTGGGGAGCAGTCACACAGGGAAGGAATATCCAGGGCTTATGGTCAAGTCTGGAGACATCACTTCACATAAATATCCTGAAGCTAAGGGCCATTTACAATGCTCTAAGCTTAGCAAGACCTCTGCTTCAAGGTCAGCCGGTGTTGATCCAGTCGGACAACATCATGGCAGTCACCCACTTAAACAGACAGGGTGGCACAAGAAGCAGGAGGGCAATGGCAGAAGCTGCAAGGATTCTTCGCTGGGCGGAAAATCATGTGATAGCACTGTCAGCAGTATTCATTCCGGGAGTGGACAACTGGGAAGCAGACTGCCTCAGCACGACCTCCACCCGGGAGAGTGGGGACTTCACCCAGAAGTCTTCCACATGATTATAAACCGTTGGGAAAAACTCGACAGGTATTGCGCCAGGTCAAGGGACCCTCAGACAATAGCTGTAGACGTTCTGGTAACACCGTGGGTGTACCAGTCAGTGTATGTGTTCCCTCCTCTGCCTCTCATACCCAAGGTACTGAGATTGATAAGATGGAGAGGAGTAAGCACTATATTCGTGGCTCCGGATTGGCCAAGAAGGACTTGGTAACCGGAACTTCAAGAGATGCTCACGGAGGATCCGTGGCCTCTACCTCTAAGAAGGGACCTGCTCCAGCAAGGACCCTGTCTGTTCCAAGACTTACCGCGGCTGTGTTTGACGGCATGGCGGTTGAACGCCGGATCCTGAAAAGGCATTCCGGATGAAGTCATCCCTATCCTGATCAAAGCCAGGAAGGATGTAACCGCAAAACATTATCACCGCATTTGGCGAAAATATGTTGCGTGGTGCGAGGCCAGTAAGGCCCGACGGAGGAAATTCAACTGGGTCGTTTCCTACATTTCCTGCAAACAGGAGTGTCTATGGGCCTGAAATTGGGGTCCATTAAGGTTCAAATTTCGGCCCTGTCAATTTTCTTCCAAAAAGAACTAGCTTCAGTTCCTGAAGTTCAGACGTTTGTAAAAGGGGTACTGCATATACAGCCTCCTTTTGTGCCTTCAGTGGCACTTTGGGATCTCAATGTAGTTTTTGGGTTCCAAAAGTCACATGGGTTTGAACCACTTAAATCTGTGGAGTTAAAATATCTCACATGGAATGTGGTCATGCTGTTGGCCCTGGCCTGGGCCAGGCGCGTGTCAGAATTGGCGGCTTTATCCTGTAAAAGCCCTTATCTGATTTTCCATTCGGACAGGGCGGAATTGAGGACTCGTCCTCAGTTTCTCCCTAAGGTGGTTTCAGCGTTTCACCTGAACCAACCTATTGTGGTGCCTGCGGCTACTAGGGACTTGGAGGACTCCAAGTTGCTAGACGCTGTCAGGGCCCTGAAAATATATGTTTCCAGGACGGCTGGAGTCAGGAAAACTGACTCGCTGTTTATCCTGTATGCACCCAACAAGCTGGGTGCTCCTGCTTCTAAGCAGACTATTGCTCGTTGGATTTGTAGTACAATTCAGCTTGCACTTTCGGTGGCAGGCCTGCCACAGCCAAAAATCTGTAAATGCCCACTCCACAAGGAAGGTGGGCTCATCTTGGGCGGCTGCCCGAGGGGTCTCGGCTCTACAATTTTGCCGAGCAGCTACTTGGTCAGGAGCAAATACGTTTGTAAAATTCTACAAAATTGATACCCTGGCTGAGGAGGACCTGGAGTTCTCTCATTTGGTGCTGCAGAGTCATCCGCACTCTCCCGCCCGTTTGGGAGCTTTGGTATAATCCCCATGGTCCTTACGGAGTCCCCAGCATCCACTTAGAACGTTAGAGAAAATAAGAATTTACTTACCGATAATTCTATTTCTCGTAGTCCGTAGTGGATGCTGGGCGCCCATTCCAAGTGCGGATTGTCTGCAATACTGGTACATAGTTATTGTTACCCAAAAATCGGGTTATTGCTGTAGTGAGCCATCTTTTCTAGAGGCTCCTCTGTTATCATGCTGTTAACTGGGTTCAGATCACAAGTTGTACGGTGTGATGGGTGTGGCTGGTATGAGTCTTACCCGGGATTCAAAATCCTTCCTTATTGTGTACGCTCGTCCGGGCACAGTATCCTAACTGAGGCTTGGAGGAGGGTCATAGGGAGAGGAGCCAGTGCACACCACATAGTCCTAAAGCTTTCTTTAGATGTGCCCAGTCTCCTGCGGAGCCGCTGTTCCCCATGGTCTTTACGGAGTCCCCAGCATCCACTACGGACTACGAGAAATAGAATTATCGGTAAATAAATTCTTATTATTGCTGGTTATACAAGACTGTGCTATTATAGAGACAACGCCAGCTTACTGACCTGTTCCCGCATCTCACCTGCCTATTGTTATTGCTGGTTATATAAGACTGTGTTATTATAGAGACAGCGCCAGCTTACTGACCTGTTCCCGCACCTCACCTGCCTATTGTTATTGCTGGTTATACGAAACTGTGTTACAAAGAGACAAAGCCAGCTTACTGACCTGTTCCCGCATCTCACCTGCCTATTGTTATTGCTGGTTATACAAGACTGTGTTATATAGAGACAGCACCAGCTTACTGACCTGTTCCCGCACCTCACCTGCCTATTGTTATTGCTGGTTATACAAGACTGTGTTATATAGAGACAGCACCAGCTTACTGACCTGTTCCCGCACCTCACCTGCCTATTGTTATTGCTGGTTATACGAAACTGTGTTATTATAGAGACAATGCCAGCTTGCTTACCTGTTCCCGCACCTCACCTGCCTAATTGTAATTGCTGGTTATACGAGACTGTGTTATTATAGAGACAGCGCCAGCTTACTGACCTGTTCCCGCATCTCACCTGCCTATTGTTATTGCTGGTTATACAAGACTGTGTTATATAGAGACAGCGCCAGCTTACTGACCTGTTCCCGTATCTCACCTGCCTATTGTTATTGTTGGTTATACGAGACTGTTATTATAGAGACAATGCCAGCATACTGACCTGTTCCCGCACCTCACCTGCTTATTGTTATTGCTGGTTATACAAGACTGTGTTACATAGAGACAACGCCAGCTTGCTTACCTGTTCCCGCACCTCACCTGCCTATTGTTATTGCTGGTTATACAAGACTGTGTTACATAGAGACAACGCCAGCTTGCTTACCTGTTCCCGCACCTCACCTGCCTATTGTTATTGCTGGTTATACAAGACTGTGTTACATAGAGACAACGCCAGCTTGCTTACCTGTTCCCGCACCTCACCTGCCTATTGTTATTGCTGGTTATACAAGACTGTGTTACATAGAGACAACGCCAGCTTACTGACCTGTTCCCGCACCTCACCTGCCTATTGTTATTGCTGGTTATACAAGACTGTGTTGTTATAGAGACAATGCCAGCTTACTGACCTGTTCCCGCATCTCACCTGCCTATTGTTATTGCTGGTTATACAAGACTGTGTTACATAGAGACAACGCCAGCTTACTGACCTGTTCCCGCACCTCACCTGCCTATTGTTATTGCTGGTTATACAAGACTGTGTTACATAGAGACAACGCCAGCTTACTGACCTGTTCCCGCATCTCACCTGCCTATTGTTATTGCTGGTTATACAAGACTGTGTTACATAGAGACAACGCCAGCTTACTGACCTGTTCCCGCATCTCACCTGCCTATTGTTATTGCTGGTTATACAAAACTGTGTTACATAGAGACAACGCCAGCTTACTGACCTGTTCCCGCATCTCACCTGCCTATTGTTATTGCTGGTTATACAAGACTGTGTTACATAGAGACAACGCCAGCTTACTGACCTGTTCCCGCATCTCACCTGCCTATTGTTATTGCTGGTTATACAAGACTGTGTTACATAGAGACAACGCCAGCTTACTGACCTGTTCCCGCACCTCACCTGCCTATTGTTATTGCTGGTTATACGAGACTGTGTTACATAGAGACAGCGCCAGCTTGCTTACCTGTTCCCGCATCTCACCTGCCTATTGTTATTGCTGGTTATACGAGACTGTTACATAATGACAGCGCCAGCTTGCTCACCTGTTCCCGCATCTCACCTGCCTTTTTGTAATTGCTGGCTACTCGAGACTGTGTTACATAAAGCCAGGAGTAGCTTATTTCCAAGTTTTCTTTTGTGCAATCAAACAAAGAGTTTGAAGTATAATTGTTACGTATTCTGTCACACTCACCATTACCATAGTCTTTTTTGATAGTGTGTTACAATAAAATTGTGTTGTACCATTTATGGGTCATTCTATGTCTGCTCAAGAAGGGGAATTTTATGCTTGCCTCTCTGTCACGGTGTGCTGATAGCGTCAAAAATACCCGAAGATCGTCAGCTGCGTAGCAAGATACCAACACACCTGCAGACCGGGGTTTTACACAGATACACAGGGAGACCTAGTAACTGGAGCCACGTGACACCTGCAGACCAATGTTGCTCTGGCGCCTTTTATCCCCCTTGTTCCTGAGCCTTTGGTGGACGTGGTCAGCTGAACTGGAACCACCATCCGATCGGTCTGCGGTCAGCTGACTAGTACAAAGATGGCAGCACACAGAGACTGAAGCCAGCAGGATCTCCATGTGTGGACGCCTGGATGGGAGACAGACAGGAGCACTTGGGAAAGACATAACAGACGCCGCTAAGCGGTGACAGAGGGGCATGACGCCGAAATCCAGAAATTAGCAGCCGCGCCCATTGGGTTGGTGTTTAACACGCTGTATCCTGACACTTTATCTCCCTCCACTGTATCTTTTTCCAAGGTTTGATGCATCTCCCCATATTATTATTACTATTATTCTTATTAATAATAATAGTATTGACACTAAATCATGTAACATACAAGTACACACATTCACACTACAGTTTATTTTGTTAGAATTCAATTAACCTACCATTATGTTTTCGGATTGTGCTACCGTGTTGCTCATATTAACTTTATATGCATCATTTGCAAAGGCAACAATGGGGTCTATTCAATTGCAGTCGGAATTGCCGTCAAATCAGAAAGACGTCAGTTTCTGACTTTTTTTTGGTCTAATTGGGATATGACCTATTCAGTGGAGCTGACGTTTTCTGACTTGTCGGAGAACACGTGGATCGGTGGATTAGCTGCGGATCTACGTGTTTTGTTGCATTAGCGGCCAATTCCGACAGGTCGGATCAGCATTGACGAAAATGGGCAAAACCTGTCAGAAATGCCCGCTAATTGAATACTGACCTGTTGGAGAGGATCCGACAGGCATTGAATAGAACTGAATGTCTCTTATCACACAGATCAATATAAATGAAAGTGCACCACAGGTTGCTGGAGCTGCCTCAATGTTATAAAAGGGTGGGCGCCTTACTAGAGTTACTTTCTGCTGCAGGTCTGGTGGAACAATGGCATCACCAGTTGCGGACACCATGTAACCATGTCTGCAGTACCCCTCATACCCCAGTAGTTTGCTCCCACACACACCTCCTGTAGTGTCCCCTCTAGGATTTGTGCCGGGAAGGGCGCTGAGGTGCCTTCTCCTCAATCACAGCCTGGGCAGGACCTGCCTGTCTGCCTGCATCTTTAATTCTACTGTGGCTGCAACAAGAGAAGCAGATGAAATCACCTACAGGTAAGCCAGAGTACATTGAGGAACAGTATAGGTGTAGAATATCGACTGCAATACCATATGAAGAATGAGGTTAATCAAAATTAAAAACATTTTTATAAAACATAACGGCATGGTTAATATACATAAATGTAGTTATTTGATGATGTTGGACCTAATGATAAGGATTATGAAGGTATTGATTGTAAAGGGGTTATTATATTAATTATATTGAGTTGGGTTGTTACAATGATAGTAACATAGTAGTAACATAGTATCTAAGGTTGAAAAAAGACAATTTGTCCATCAAGTTCAACCAAATTGTGGTCTCCTGTGCAGGATTATTTTGGTCTAAATTTTGTCTGATGCTGATGTCAGCCAAATGCGTTTTATTCCTCTTTTCATAGTAACTATAGTGCGCGACTACGCACCATATCCCTGGATATCCTTATCCAATAGGAATTTATCTAACCCATTCTTAAAGGTGTTGACAGAGTCCGGCAGGGAATTCCAAACACGTATTATCCTTAGTGTGAAAAAACCTTTTCGCCGCATTGTGCGGAATCTCCTCTCCTCTAACCTAAGCGAGTGTCCTCGTGCCCTCTGTGCTGATCTTACCAAAAACAGGTCCCTACCAAGCTCTATGTATTGTCCCCTTATATATTTGTAGATGTTGATCATGTCCCCTCTTAGTCTCCTCTTTTCCAGTGTAAACATGCCTAGCCTTGCAAGCCTTTCCTCGTATTCCAGCGTCTCCATGCCCTTAATTAGTTTGGTCGCCCGCCTCTGAACCTTTTCTAGCTCCAGAATATCCTTTTTGTAATATGGTGCCCAAAATTACACACAGTATTCAAGATGTGGCCTCACTAGTGATTTATATAATGGGAGTATAATACTCTCGTCCCTTACATCAATTCCCCGTTTTATGCATGCTAATATCTTATTAACCTTCTTTGCTGCCGTCCTACTTTGGGTACTGCTGCTTAGTTTGCTATCTATGAGGACACCTAAATCCTTTTCCAGTACAGTATCCCCTAATGTTACCCCATTTAGTAAGTAGGTGTTATTTTTGTTCTTGTTACCACAGTGCATTACCTTACACTTGTCTGTGTTGAATCTCATTCTCCATTTGGCTGCCCATGCTTCTAATTTAACTAAGTTGTTCTGAAGAGACTCGGCATCCTCCTCTGTATTTATAACTTTACACAATTTGGTATCATCTGCAAAAATCATACTCTCTAGACATTCTGTTAGGTCGTTAATGAAAATGTTGAACAATAGTGATCCTAGGGGGTCATTCCGAGTTGATCGTAGTTGTGTCAAATTTAGTACAGCTACGATCATCTTCCCTGACATGCGGGGGGACGCCCAGCACAGGGCTAGTCTGCCCCGCATGTCAGTCCGGACCCCCCCGCCCCCCCACAAATACAAAAGCATTGCACAGCGGCGTGCTTTTGTATTTGTGGAGTAACTCTCGGGCAGCGCAGCTCCTGCAGCTGGCCGGGAGTTGATCGTCGCTGCCACTGGCCGCAGCGGCCCGTGGCCGGACCGCGCCACCTAAACAGTGGCTTAACACCACCGTCCAGGCCCCTCCTGCCCTGCGACCGCCTCTGCCTGTCCTCAGGCCGAGGCAATCGCTACTGAACGACGGCCTTCGGCAGTCTGGCGCAGTGCGGTGCCGGCGCATGGGCAATTCCGACCCGATCTCTGCGCTGCGATAAACTGCAGCGAGCGATCGGGTCGGAATGACCCCCCTAGTACAGACCCTTGTGGCACACCACTTAGCACTTCAGTCCAATTTGAAAATGACCCATTAACCACAACTCACTTTTCCCTATTATCTAACCAATTTTCTGCTGCGGGATACACTGGGCTCCACAAGGATTAACATCGGGTGTAGAGTAGGATCTTGATCCGAGGCACCAACAGGCTCAAAGCTTTGACCTTCTTCCCAAGATGCATAGCGCCGCCTCCTCTATAACTCCGCCTCCGTGAACAGGAGCTCAGTTTGTAAGTTGGTGCCATGCAGTAAGCAGGCAATCAACAGGAGGGCAGCCATTCCAGCCCATATTATAGCTTATTTCAGAAGAAAAGAAGAACTTTTGAAGACTTCAAGGGCTGCAGCTTGTATGTATGTCGAATAGACATCCTTTGCTGCAGCTCCATCACTCCCCCAGCGGCGCTGTATATTCCTGTGCCCTGGTTGCCGGGTAACTACAGCGGAGGCTCCGGTGTTCTTCTGTTAGTCACACACACTCGCTGCTGACCTCCGGGATCGCGTGACTGCAGGTACATCGGAAGGTAAGGGGTCTCTTTGGCCCGCTGTTAACCGCGATCCGGCGCGGCCATGGGAGGCGGGGCCGCATGCACTGGCGTGGACACTGTAATGGGGCAGCCGCTCCACTAGTCACTGGGACACAGGGCACAGGTGGGGTTTTTTCTATCATAAAAACCCAGTTTTAAACAAGCCCGCAGCGCCCGGTGGGGAAGCTAGCAGGGGGATAAGGCCTAACCTGTAGCCCCTCCCCCAGCCCCAGGGCATCATTTCAGTAAATGTTCCCGCCCTGGAGCTGCATATCTCCCCCTCTCTCCCTGTCAGCCGCCATCACACGGAGCTGCGCTGTTCCTGGGACTGCTGGGGTAAATCCTCCTCTGTAAAGCCGCCTGATCGCCAGCGCTGTGCATTTTACAGGACACTTAAGTTCCTCTGACGTCCTAGTGGATGCTGGGAACTCCGTAAGGACCATGGGGAATAGCGGCTCCGCAGGAGACTGGGCACAACTAAAGAAAGCTTTAGGACTACCTGGTGTGCACTGGCTCCTCCCACTATGACCCTCCTCCAGACCTCAGTTAGAATCTTGTGCCCGGCTGAGCTGGATGCACACTAGGGGCTCTCCTGAGCTCCTAGAAAAGAAAGTATATTTTAGGTTTTTTATTTTCAGTGAGATCTGCTGGCAACAGGCTCACTGCAGCGAGGGACTAAGGGGAGAGAAGCGAACCTACCTGCTTGCAGCTAGTTTGGGCTTCTTAGGCTACTGGACACCATTAGCTCCAGAGGGATCGAACACAGGACCCGACCTCAATCGTCCGGTCCCGGAGCCGCGCCGCCGTCCCCCTTACAGAGCCAGAAGCATGAAGATGGTCCTGAAAATCGGCGGCAGAAGACTTCGGTCTTCAACAAGGTAGCGCACAGCACTGCAGCTGTGCGCCATTGCTCCTCATACACACCTCACACTCCGGTCACTGATGGGTGCAAGGGCGCTGGGGGGGGCGCCCTGAGCAGCAATAAAAACACCTTGTCTGGCAAAATAAGCACAATATATAGTCCTAGAGGCTATATATGTGTAAAATACCCCTGCCAGGATCCATAAAAAAGCGGGAGAAAAGTCATCCGAAAAAGGGGCGGGGCTATCTCCCTCAGCACACTGGCGCCATTTTCTCTTCACAGTGCAGCTGGAAGACAGCTCCCCAGGCTCTCCCCTGTAGTTTTCAGGCTCAAAGGGTTAAAAAGAGAGGGGGGCACTAAATTTAGGCGCAAATCTGTGTATTATAGCAGCTATAAGGGAAAAATCACTGTGGGTAGTGTGAATCCCTGCATTATATAGCGCTCTGGTGTGTGCTGGCATACTCTCTCTCTGTCTCCCCAAAGGACTTTGTGGCGTCCTGTCCTCAGTCAGAGCATTCCCTGTGTGTGTGCGGTGTGTCGGTACGGCTGTGTCGACATGGTTGATGAGGAGGCTTATGTGGAGACGGAGCAGATGCAGATAAATGGGATGTCGCCCCCTGTGGGGCCGACACCAGAGTGGATGGATAGGTGGAAGGTATTAACCGACAGTGTCAACTCCTTACATAAAAGGCTGGATGACGTAACAGCTGGGGGACAGCCGGCTTCTCAACCCGCGCCTGCCCAGGCGTCTCAAAGGCCATCAGGGGCTCAAAAACGCCCGCTACCTCAGATGGCTGACACAGATGTCGACACGGAGTCTGATTCCAGTGTCGACGAGGTTGAGACATATACACAATCCACTAGAAACATCCGTTGCATGATCTCGGCAATGAAAAATGTGTTCCACATTTCTGACATTAACCCAGGTACCAAAAAAAGAAAGGGGTTTTATGTTTGGGGAGAAAAAGCAGACAGTGTTTTGTTCCCCCATCAGATGAGTGAATGAAGTGTGTGAAGAAGCGTGGGTTCCCCCCGATAAGAAACTGGTAATTTCTAAAAAGTTACTGATGGCGTACCCTTTCCCGCCAGAGGATAGGTCACGTTGGGAGATATCCCCTACGGTGGATAAGGCGCTCACACGTTTGTCAAAAAAGGTGGCACTGCCGTCTTAGAATACGGCCACTCTGAAGGAGCCTGCTGATAAAAAGCAGGAGGCTATCCTGAAGTCTGTAATACACACTCAGGTACTATACTGAGACCTGCAATTGCCTCAGCATGGATAGTGCTGCTGCAGCGTGGTCTATTACCCTGTTAGGACAGGGATACTATTTGCTAACAATTGAGCATATTAAAGACGTTGTCTTATATATGAGGGATGCACAGAGGGATATTTGCCGGCTGGCATCCAGAATTAATGCAATGTCCATTCTGCCAGGAGGGTATTAGGGACCCGGCAGTGGACAGGCGATGCTGACTTTAGAAGGCACATGAAGATTCTGCCTTATAAGGGTGAGGAATTGTTTGGGGATGGTCTCTGGGACCTCATATCCACAGCAACAGCTGGGAAGAAAAAAAATTTACCTCAAGTTTCCTCACAGCCTAAGAAAGCACCGTATTATAAGGTACAGTCCTTTCGGCTTCAGAAAAGCAAGCGGGTCAAAGGCGCTTCCTTTCTGCACAGAGACAAGGGAAGAAGGAAAAAGCTGCACCAGACAGCCAGTTCCCAGGATCAAAAATCTTCCCCCGCTTCCTCTGAGGCCACCGCATGACGCTGGGGCTCCACAGGTGGAGCCAGGTGCGGTGGGGGCGCGTCTCGGGAACTTCAGCGACCGGTGGGCTCGCTCACAGGTGGATCCCTGGGTTCTGCAAGTAGTATCACAGGGATACAAGCTGGAGTTCGAGGCGACTCCCCCTCGCCGTTACCTCAAATCAGCCTTGCCTGCTGCCCTCGAGGAGAGGTAGTACTGGCGGCAATTCACAAGCTGTACTTCCAGCAGGTGATAATCAAGGTACCCCTCCTTCAACAAAGCCGGGGTTACTATTCCACAATGTTGGTGGTACCGAAACCAGACGGTTCGGTGAGACCCATTCTAAGATTGAAATCCTTGAACACTTATATACGAAGGTTCAAGTTCAAAATGGAATCGCTCAGGGCGGTTATTGCAAGCCTGGACGAAGGGGATTACATGGTATCACTGGACATCAAGGATGCTTACCTGCATGTCCCCATTTACCCTCCTCACCAGGAGTACCTCAAAATTGTGGTACAGGACTGTCATTACCAATTCCAGACGTTGCCGTTGGTCTGTCCCCGGCACCGAGGGTATTTACCAAGGTAATGGCCGACATGATGATACTCCTTCAAAAAAAAGGGAGTTATAATTATCCCGTACTTGGACGATCTCCTTATAAAGGCGAGGTCCAGGGAGCAGTTGTTCGTCGGAGTAGCACTATCTCGAGAAGTGCTACAACAGCACGGCTGGATTCTGAATAGTCCAAAGTCGCAGCTGGTTCCTACGACGCGTCTACTGTTCCTGGGTATGGTTCTGGACACAGAACAGGAAAAAGGGTTTCTCCCGGAGGAGAAGGCCAAGGAGTTGTCATCTGTAGTCAGAGACCTCCTAAAACAAATACAGGTGTCGGTGCATCAATGCACGCGAGTCCTGGGAAAGATGGTAGCTTCTTACGAAGAAATTCCATTCGGCAGGTTCCATGCAAGGATCTTCCAGTGGGATCTGTTGGACAAGTGGTCCGGGTCGCATCTTCAGAGGACTATGGTCAAGTCAGGAGACTTCCCTACACATAAATATTCTGGGACTAAGGGCCATTCACAATGCCCTAAGTCAGGCTAGACCCTGCTTCAACACCAGCTGGTGCTGATCCAGTCAGACAACATCACGGCGGTTGCCCATGTAAACCAGCAGGGCGGCACAAGAAGCAGGATGGTGATGGCAGAAGCCACAAGGATTTTCCAATGGGTTAGCACTGTCAGCAGTGTGCATTCCCGGAGTGGACAACTGGGAAGCAGACTTTCTCAGCAGGCACGACCTCCACCCGGGAGAGTGGGGACTTCATCCAGAAGTCTTCAAAATGATTGTACACCATTGGGAAAGGCCACAGGTGGACATGATGGCGTCCCGCCTCAACAAAAAGCTAAAAAGATATTGCGCCAGGTCAAGGGACCCTCAGGCGATAGCTGTGGACGCTCTGGTAACACCGTGGGTGTACCAGTCGGTGTATGTGTTCCTTCCTTTGCATCTCATACCCAAGGTACTGAGAATACTAAGACGGAGAGGAGTAAGAACTATACTCGTGGTTCCGGATTGGCCAAGAAGAGCTTGGTACCCAGAACTTCAAGAAATGATCTCAGAGGACCCATTGCCTCTGCCGTTCAGACAGGACCTGCTGCAGCAGGGGCCCTGCCTGTTCCAAGACTTACCACGGCTGTGTTTGACGGCATGGCGGTTGAACACCGGATCCTAAAGGAAAAAGGCATTCCGGAAGAAGTCATTCCTACGCTGATTGAGGCTAGGAAAGAGGTGATCGAAAAACACTGCATATGGCAAAAATATGTTGCTTGGTGTGAGGCCAGGAAGGCCCCAACGGAGGAATTTCAACTGGGTCGATTTCTGCACTTCCTACAGTCAGGAGTGACTACGGGCCTAAAATTGGGTTCCATTAAGGTCCAGATTTCGGCTCTGTACATTTTCTTCCAAAAAGAACTGGCTTCACTGCCTGAAGTTCAGACTTTTGTTAAGGGAGTGCTGCATATTCAGCCCCCGTTTGTGCCTCTAGTGGCACCGTGGGATCTCAACGTGGTGTTGGATTTCCTGAAGTCGCATTGGGTTGAGCCACTTAAATCCGTAGAGCTAAAATACCTCACGTGGAAAGTGGTCATGCTGTTGGCCTTGGCGTCGGCCAGGCGTGTATCAGAATTGGCGGTTTTGTCATGCAAAAGCCCTTATCTGATTTTCATATGGATAGGGCGGAATTGAGGACTCGTTCCCAATTCCTTCCTAAGGTGGTATCAGCTTTTCATGTGAACCAACCTATTGTGGTGCCTGCGGCTACGTGGGACTTGGAGGACTCCAGGTTACTGGACGTAGTCAGGGCCCTGAAAATATATGTTTCCAGGACGGCTGGAGTCAGGAAAACTGACTCGCTATTTATCCTGTATGCACCCAACAAGCTGGGTGCTCCTGCTTCTAAGCAGACTATTGCTCGCTGGATCTGTAGCACGATTCAACTTGCACATTCTGCGGCTGGACTGCCGCACCCTAAAATCTGTAAAAGCCCATTCCACGAGGAAAGTGGGCTCTTCTTGGGCGGCTGCCCGAGGGGTCTCGGCTTTACATTTTTGCCGAGCTGTTACTTGGTCGGGTTCAAACATTTTTGCAAAAGTCTACAAGTTTGATACCCTGGCTGAGGAGGACCTTGAGTTTGCTCATTCGGTGCTGCAGAGTCATCCGCACTCTCCCGCCCGTTTGGGAGCTTTGGTATAATCCCCATGGTCCTTACGGAGTTCCCAGCATCCACTAGGACGTCAGAGAAAATAAGATTTTACTCACCGGTAAATCTATTTCTCGTAGTCCGTAGTGGATGCTGGGCGCCCGTCCCAAGTGCGGATTGTCTGCAATACTTGTATATAGTGTATATAGTTATTGCCTAACTAAAGGGTTATTGTTATGAGCCATCAGTTACTGAGGCTCAGTTATATTTCATACTGTTAACTGGGTATAATATCACGAGTTATACGGTGTGATTGGTGTGGCTGGTATGAGTCTTACCCGGGATTCAAAATCCTTTCCTTCTTATGTCAGCTCTTCCGGGCACAGTATCCTAACTGAGGTCTGGAGGAGAGTCATAGTGGGAGGAGCCAGTGCACACCAGGTAGTCCTAAAGCTTTCTTTAGTTGTGCCCAGTCTCCTGCGGAGCCGCTATTCCCCATGGTCCTTACGGAGTTCCCAGCATCCACTGCGGAGTACGAGAAATAGATTTACCGGTGAGTAAAATCTTATTATTCACTTCCTGTCACTGGGACAGTGTTAGTTAAGAAAGAGTGCATACAGTCAGGATTGAGTGGTACAAACACCCTGTGATATACATCCAGTATCTACTGTGCTTTGTTATATCTACTGTGTACATATATAGCCATACTGAGTATAACTTTGTATTGCTAGTCCAGTGCAGTTGTATGATGTATAATTCCTGCATGGTACACTTGTGACTATATATATATATATATATATATATATATATATGTGTGTGCATGTAGCTGCTGCGTGGCTGCCATATCTGTTATTTCACTCAGCGTGCTACTCCTATATTCTGTAACCAGAGGGGCTAAGTGTGTCAGGTTTTCTGAATAATATGGGTATTTCACAAGCTATACTGCTGTGTATTTTTCCTTGTGATTTATAGTCACCATATATCTCTTGGTTTCCCGGTTTGTGCTGACAGTCACACTACACTGGGAGTTCTTGCTAGGTATATCGCTACTAAGAATTGTACCAGGTTGCCCGATATTGTGCTTCTTCTTATGTCAGCTACATGAGGCAACTGAGCTGGGGCTTCTCCCACATTGCGTGGTGGTGATGATGCTGCAGACATTTTGGAGGAAAATATGGCAGCAGAGAGTTCAGGTTCAGGGGGTTCCTTACCCCCCAGTGGGTCTGTAGCACCGGGGGCAACAAATGACCCACCTTGGGCTACCTTTTTTCACGCTGTTAAACACGCTTGTAACTAAACTGGCGCCCCCTGTGGGACCGCCTGTGCCAATGCGGCAGTTTATGGTCCCTGCAATTAATCCGCCATGTGCAGATCAAATCTCCACTCAGTTACAGCAATTGAACCAGTCACTGATTAAATCTAAATCTCACTCTCGCCCACCTAAGATTAAGATATATTCTAAACGGGCCATTACCTCCTCACAATCCACTGCTATCCCGGACACATCCTCTGAGGAGGATGGTGCATATACTGACCCCACAGATATTGACTCAGATGCTTCTGATGGGGAAGGGAAGTCAATGGTGGATGTCCCTGATTTGATTGAGGCTATCGGGCTCATTCTTCAGGTCTCTGATGAACCTGAGCCTGCGGCTGTCTCTAAATATCCAGACAGATTTAAACATAAGAAGGTGGTTAAACGAGTTTTACCTCATTCTCAACACCTGGCTGACATACATCAGGAATCCTGGTAAAATCCGGGGACGAAATTCACACCGCATAAGAGACTGTTGGCTCGCTATCCTCTCTCTGCGGAGCTATGTAAAAATTTGGAAACTCCTCTGCCTGTAGATTCTCATGTGGCACGCATGGTAGTTTCCTCTGTTCTGCTAGTACCTACCGTCACCCCAGGGAGGGGGGCTGACTTCTATAAGTTTTGCCCAGGAATGGTTGAAGACCACTTCCGATGCCTGGATAAGGTAAGTCGTCACTCGAGGTTACGCCGTACCCTTCAAGAATCGTCCCCCTCATCGATTTTGCCTGACAGATGTTCCTCTGGCCTGGCAAAGGCAAACACTCTGCATTCGGTGGTACATTCCCTCCTGACCACAGGAGTGGTAGTACAGGTGCCTATGACTCAGAGAGGCAAGGGGTACTATTCACCGCTGTTTCTAGTCCCGAAACCGAACGGGTCCTCGCGGCCCATTCTCAATCTGAAGTCCTTGAACAAGTATGTGCGGGTCTCCAAGTTTTGTATGGAAACTCTGCACTCTATTGTTCTGGACATGGAGCCTGGGGACTGTATGGTCTCCCTGGACATACAGGATGCCTACCTGCATATTCCTATTGCGGTTTCTCCTCAACAGTACCTGCGATTTGCGGTGGGCAACCTTCATTACCAATTTCGGGCGTTACCCTTTGGTTTGACAACGGCTCCCCGAGTTTTCACCAAAGTAATGGCGGTCATGACGGCTACACTCCGCCGTCAACAAGGGGTCAGGATCCTACCGTATTTGGATGATTTGTTGATCCTGGCAAATTCCTCAGAACTTCTCCTGTGTCCTCTAGATTTGACGGTCCAGTTCATAAAAGCCCACCGGTGGCTGGTCATCTGGAAGAAATCCTCCCTGGTTCCTGCTCGGAGCATGGTACACCTGACAGCGTTATTGGACACTCGCAACCAACGGTTGTTCTGGTCTTAGGAGAAGGTCCTGATGCTTCAGGACAGGATTCGATGCTTCCTATCTCGTCCGCAAGTGTCGATACATTCGGCAGTGCAAGTGCTAGGTCTCTTTCGACATGGAGTATGCTCAATTCCATTCTCGCCCTCTGCAGAAGTTAATTCTGGCCAAGTGGGACAGCCTGCATCACCGGATCAGATCTCACATGATCTCCTTGTCTCCGTAGGTCAGCCTGTCACTGAGCTGGTGGCTTTAGGACCAACGATTGAGCAGATGCCATCCCTTCTGGATATCCAACTTGGTCCTGCTGATGACGGATGCCAGTCTTAGAGGTTGGGGCGTGGTGTTGGAACAACACTCTCTTCAGGGTCGGTGGACCAAGGAGGAGTCTCTACTCCTGATAAATATTCTTGAACTGCGGGCAGTGTTCAATGCAATGGCCCAGCGTCTAATACAGAACAGATCTGTTCAAGTACAATCGGACAACGCCACCATGGTGGCGTACATCACTCATCAAGGCGGCACTTGAAGCCGCATGGCAATGAGGGAAGTATCACGGATTCTTCAGTGGGCAGAACGCCATCTGCCGGCCATATCCGCAGTGTTCATTCCGAGGTTCCTAAACTGCGAAGCGGACTTTCTCAGTCGTCAGGACGTACACGCCGGAGAATGGAGCCTCCATCCAGAGGTGTTTCAACTTCTCGTGGACAAGTGGGTCCTTCCAGATGTGGACCTGATGGCGTCTCGACACAATCACGAGCTTCCGGTCTTCGGAGCAAGGACAAGGGATCCTCAAGCAGCGTTCGTGGATGCTCTGTGAATCCCATGGAACTTTTGGCTGCTGTATGTGTTCCCTCCGGTGTCACTCCTTGCTTGAACTTCTGTATTACTCTGGGCAGAAGGAGGAAACCTACTTCTGGTCGCTTCAGCGTGGCCCAGGCGGCACTGGTTCTCCGTTCTACAGGGCCTCTCATTTGATCGTCCCCTTCTACTTCCACAATGACCAGATCTCCTCTTTCAGGGCCCTTGTGTTTACCAGGACTTGGCCCGTCTGGCTTTGACGGCACGGCTCTTGAAGCTTCCGTCCTGAGGGCCAAGGGTTTTTTTTCTGAGGCGGTCGATAAAACTATGTTAAAGGCCCGTAAGCCGGCTTCTGCTCTGATTTACCATAGGGTCTGGAATGCTTACTTAACTTGGTGTGCGTCTCATAATCATGACATTTTCAAGTTTAGCTCGGCCAAACTGTTGGCCTTCTTACAACAGAGCCTGGACTTAGGCCTTTCGTCTGGCCTCCCTCAAGGTTCACATTTCTGCCTTGTCGGTTTGGTTTCAGAGAAAGATTGCTGCCGTACCTGATGTTCATACATTCACTTAGGGCGTGTTGCGGATGCAGCCTCCTTATGTCCCACCTGTGGGCCCTTGGGATCTGTCGGTGGTTCTGGAGCCCTTGCAAGAGTCTCCGTTTGAACCGCTTGCCTTTGCTGACCTTAAGTGGCTTTCCCTTAAGGTTCTGTTTTTGCTGGCTATTGCTTCAGCTAGAAGGGTTTCGGACATGGGTGCCTTATCCTGTACGTCCCCCCCCCCCCCCCCCATCTGATTTTTCACCGTGACCGGGTGGTTCTTAGGACGCGACCGGGTTATTTACCTAAGGTGGTGGCTTCCTTCCACCTTAACCAGGAGATTGTGGTTCCGGCCTTTAATTCTCCTGAGTTGTCTGCCAAAGAACGATCTTTGGATGTGATACGGGCTCTTCGTATCTATGTAAAGAGAGCATCCTCCATTAGGGAATCTGATTCTCTTTTTGTATTGTTTGGTTTTCTTAAACGTGGCTGGCCTGCTTCCAACCAGACCCTGGCCAGATGGATTAGAATGGTGTTTGCACATGCTTATGTACAGGCTGGTCGTTCAGCTCCTGCTACCATTAAAGCCCATTCTACTCGGTCGGTTGGACCTTCTTGGGTGGCCCACCGTGGTGCGACCCTTGAACAATTGTGCACGGCGGCTATGTGGTCCTCAGTGAACACGTTCATAAGGTTCTATGCCTTCGATACTGCCGCCTCCCAGGATGCTTCCTTAGGACGCCGGGTCCTTGTGCCCGCTACAGTGCGTCCCTTCTCATAAGGAACTGCTTTAGGACATCCTCGATGTTAATCCTTGTGGAGCCCAGTGTACCCCGCAGCAGAAAACGAGATTTATGGTAAGAAATTACCGTTGTTAAATCTTTCTGCGAGGTACACTGGGCTCCACAAGGCGCCCACCCTGACACACTTTGCTTATTTTTGGTTGGTGTGGCATTAGCCGCTGACACCCTCTCCTGTGGTGAGTGTGTGGTCTATGTAGCTACTCATATTAGTCGTCTCTGGTACCTGCTACTGCACTGGGCTGGTTAACGAAACTGAGCTCCTGTGCACGGAGGCTGGGTGATATAGGAGGTGGCGCTATGCATCTTGGGAAGAAGGTCAAAGCTTTGAGCCTGTTGGTGCCTCGGATAAAGATCCTACTCTACACCCGATGTTAATCCTTGTGGAGCCCAGTATACCTCACAGAAAGAGATTTAACAATGGTAAGTTCTTAACATAAATCTTGTTTTTGACCCAAGTGCATATTGTGCTCCCTAGCCCTATTTCTTGTAGCTTATAGATAAGTCGCATGTGTGGTACAGTGTCGAAAGCTTTGGCAAAGTCTAAAGATTACACCCACCTCCTTACCCTGATCAAGGTTCGCACTTACTGTTTCATAAAAGCCAAGTAAGTTGGTTTGACATGATCTCTCCTTCACAAATCCATGTTGAATCCTTTTAATGACCTTATTGACTTCAAGGAACTTCTGAATACTATCCCTTAGAATACCTTCCAATGATGCTGAAGTAGTTTGTGGAGAAGTTAATTTCAGATGAGGGAATGATATTGTAAGGTGATCAAAAGTATGTATCATATGGTCACTGATGATCTGTGTATTGCGTGACGGTCTCTGTAGTATATGGCTAGTCGGCATTACAGGATGTTTACTGTTACTCTCTGGATTAAATGGAGGTCAGTGATGCTCTCTGTAAATTGTATTGGGGTCACTGGTGCTTTCTGTATGATATGTTTATTATTGATGCTCTCTGTATTGTATGGCAGTCACTGATGCTACTCTGTATTGTATGGCAGTCACTGATGCTACTCTGTATTGTATGGCAGTCACTGATGCTCATTGTAGTATATAGTGGTCACAGCTACTCTGTATTGTATGGTGATCACTTGTGCTCTGCATTATACAACAGTCATTGTGATGTTCCTTGTACTGTTCATCTGTCTCAGTAATGATCTCTGTATTATAAGGTGGTCACACTAATGTTTTGACAGTACTATAGTCATAACTACTTTCTGTATTGTATGGCGGTCATTGTTACTTTCTGCATGGTATGGAGGTAACTGATCTCTGCAGTGTAAAGCAGCACACGGTGCTCACTGATGCTCACTATATTATATGGCGGTCATTGTTACTCTCTGCATGGTATGGAGGTAACTGATGCTCTCTGCAGTGTAAAGCAGCACACGGTGCTCACTGATGCTCACTATATTGTATAGCGGTCATTGTTACTCTTTGCATGGTATGGAGGTAACTGATGCTCTCTGCAGTGTAAAGCAGCACAAGGTGCTCACTGATGCTCACTATATTATATGGCGGTCATTGTTACTCTCTGCATGGTATGGAGGTAACTGATGCTCTCTGCAGTGTAAAGCAGCACACGGTGCTCACTGATGCTCACTATATTGTATAGCGGTCATTGTTACTCTTTGCATGGTATGGAGGTAACTGATGCTCTCTGCAGTGTAAAGCAGCACAAGGTGCTCACTGATGCTCACTATATTATATGGCGGTCATTGTTACTCTCTGCATGGTATGGAGGTAACTGATGCTCTCTGCAGTGTAAAGCAGCACACGGTGCTCACTGATGCTCACTATATTATATGGCGGTCATTGTTACTCTCTGCATGGTATGGAGGTAACTGATGCTCTCTGCAGTGTAAAGCAGCACAAGGTGCTCACTGATGCTCACTATATTGTATAGCGGTCATTGTTACTCTCTGCATGGTATGGAGGTAACTGATGCTCTCTGCAGTGTAAAGCAGCACAATGTGCTCACTGATGCTCACTATATTGTATGGCGGTCATTGTTACTCTTTGCATGGTATGGAGGTAACTGATGCTCTCTGCAGTGTAAAGCAGCACACGGTGCTCACTGATGCTCACTATATTATATGGCGGTCATTGTTACTCTCTGCATGGTATGGAGGTAACTGATGCTCTCTGCAGTGTAAAGCAGCACAATGTGCTCACTGATGCTCACTATATTGTATGGCGGTCATTGTTACTCTTTGCATGGTATGGAGGTAACTGATGCTCTCTGCAGTGTAAAGCAGCACAAGGTGCTCACTGATGCTCACTATATTGTATAGCGGTCATTGTTACTCTTTGCATGGTATGGAGGTAACTGATGCTCTCTGCAGTGTAAGGCAGCACAAGGTGCTCACTATATTGTATAGCGGTCATTGTTACTCTCTGCATGGTATGGAGGTAACTGATGCTCTCTGCAGTGTAAAGCAGCACACGGTGCTCACTGATGCTCACTATATTGTATGGCGGTCATTGTTACTCTTTGCATGGTATGGAGGTAACTGATGCTCTCTGCAGTGTAAAGCAGCACAAGGTGCTCACTGATGCTCACTATATTGTATAGCGGTCATTGTTACTCTTTGCATGGTATGGAGGTAACTGATGCTCTCTGCAGTGTAAAGCAGCACAAGGTGCTCACTGATGCTCACTATATTGTATAGCGGTCATTGTTACTCTCTGCATGGTATGGAGGTAACTGATGCTCTCTGCAGTGTAAAGCAGCACAAGGTGCTCACTGATGCTCACTATATTGTATAGCGGTCATTGTTACTCTTTGCATGGTATGGAGGTAACTGATGCTCTCTGCAGTGTAAAGCAGCACACGGTGCTCACTGATGCTCACTATATTGTATAGCGGTCATTGTTACTCTTTGCATGGTATGGAGGTAACTGATGCTCTCTGCAGTGTAAAGCAGCACACGGTGCTCACTGATGCTCACTATATTGTATGGCGGTCACCCTGGTGCTCTGTGGTGGGTGTATCTGTGAACACTATGTAAGAAAACAGTTACTCTTACCTGCACCCTGGGACCTGTGATCAGTGATCCGGTGAGCTCAGCCTATCATTTGATCTCTGTGCTCCTGCTGTGACCTCCAGTGTGAAGCTGGCATCTCACTTTACAGCACTGAGGGTCACAGCGGAACACAGGCTCAGATGACAGACTACCCTCCTGGATCACTGCTCACCAGTCCTGGCTGCAGGTAAGTGTAAGCGAAGGGGGCAGGGGAGGGGGGTAAGTGGATTGGCAGGAACAGAGCTTTCTCACAAGCCCTGTCCCTGCATTTGATAATTGATACATCCTTGCGGTGTATTTAATTATTGCAATGCGATTTTGGGGGAATATATCATAACCATCTGCATGTGAGAAGATGATTGTGATAAATATGCCCCTAATGGTGGGTACGCACTTGGTGATTTTTTTTAAACAATATCTTTAATTTTTGCCCTCCTGAGCGATATCGTTTCCGATATTGCCCAGTGTGTATGCTGCCAGCGGTGGCCGATGTCGGCTGTACATGTCGTCAGGAGCTGCATGTTCGGTCCGGCCATGGCATGATGTCACTATGCAATATCGCATATATCAGCGGCCCGGCCCGGGAGGGGAAACAGTATACGATATCGCTCATAGAGCGCATCGCATACTATGTACCCACCATAAGTCTGACTGTTAGTTTCTCATGTCAGTTAGGGGACTATCTACAAGGACTGGATTGTCTTTTTGCCAGGTGAGCACCTACTTATACCCCTTTTCCACTGCCGCTAAAGCCCAGGTTATTGGCGTGATAACCCGGGTTGCTGCTCAGTGGAAAAGGGATAATTCGGGTCCAGCTACCCATGAATCCATCCTGGTTAGCTTGCATGGTTGGTGTCAGGAAGGACTGGATTAAGGGACAGTGTAAACGGATAAGCTAGGTCATTCCTCCCGTTTACACCATGGGAGATTCATCTGTGTTTCCCGGGTAAATATCTCCAACCCGGGAAATAATTCAGGTGTAAAGAGTCAGGCCCATGTCTGTATTCCAAATCTCGGGTCAGAACCGGGACTTGGCTGGAAAAGTGGTATAATATAATCATTAAATACACATGGTAAGTACATTCCATTTTGCAGAGGGTGTTTCGTGCACACACTGTTCTTTGTGAGATTACAGTCTTAAGAATAGAAATGACATGGCTGAAAAAGTGAAAAGAATCTAATTTCTGCCCACGATCACTTTTCCATCACCTAATTCATTTGAACATGATTGTTCCCCAATGCTAAGCACGGATCAGCTCATTCCATGATATTGTAGCTGGAAACGGTTTCTACGGTTGGCCACTATATCAGGAATGCAGCGTCCTATGCAAATGAAGTGACATCCATAGGAATATGTCTTGACACCATCCTTCCCGCTCCTACTAGCTCCTGACACCATCCTTCCCGCTCCTCCTAGCTCCTGACACCATCCTTCCCGCTCCTCCTAGCTCCTTACACCATCCTTCCCGCTCCTCCTAGCTCCTGACACAATCCTTCCCGCTCCTCCTAGCTCCTGACACAATCCTTCCCGCTCCTCCTAGCTCCTGACACCATCCTTCCCGCTCCTCCTAGCTCCTGACACCATCCTTCCCGCTCCTCCTAGCTCCTGACACAATCCTTCCCGCTCCTCCTAGCTCCTGACACCATCCTTCCCGCTCCTCCTAGCTCCTGACACCATCCTTCCCGCTCCTCCTAGCTCCTGACACAATCCTTCCCGCTCCTACTAGCTCCTGACACCATCCTTCCCGCTCCTCCTAGCTCCTGACACCATCCTTCCCGCTCCTCCTAGCTCCTGACACAATCCTTCCCGCTCCTCCTAGCTCCTGACACAATCCTTCCCGCTCCTCCTAGCTCCTGACACCATCCTTCCCGCTCCTCCTAGCTCCTGACACCATCCTTCCCGCTCCTCCTAGCTCCTGACACCATCCTTCCCGCTCCTCCTAGCACCTGACACCATCCTTCCCGCTCCTCCTAGCTCCTGACACCATCCTTCCCGCTCCTACTAGCTCCTGACACAATCCTTCCCGCTCCTACTAGCTCCTGACACCATCCTTCCCGCTCCTCCTAGCTCCTGACACCATCCTTCCCGCTCCTCCTAGCTCCTGACACCATCCTTCCCGCTCCTCCTAGCTCCTGACACCATCCTTCCCGCTCCTACTAGCTCCTGACACCATCCTTCCCGCTCCTCCTAGCTCCTGACACAATCCTTCCCGCTCCTCCTAGCTCCTGACACCATCCTTCCCGCTTCTCTTAGCTCCTGAAACCATCCTTCCCTCTCCTCCTAGCTCCTGACACAATCCTTCCCGCTCTTCCTAGCTCCTGACACAGTCCTTCCCGCTCCTCCTAGCTCCTGACACAGTCCTTCCCGCTCCTCCTAGCTCCTGACACAGTCCTTCCCGCTCCTCCTAGCTCCTGACACAGTCCTTCCCGCTCCTCCTAGCTCCTGACACCATCCTTCCCGCTCCTCCTAGCTCCTGACACCATCCTTCCCGCTCCTCCTAGCTCCTGACACAATCCTTCCCGCTCCTCCTAGCTCCTGACACCATCCTTCCCGCTCCTCCTAGCTCCTGACACCATCCTTCCCGCTCCTCCTAGCTCCTGACACCATCCTTCCCGCTCCTACTAGCTCCTGACACCATCCTTCCCGCTCCTCCTAGCTCCTGACACCATCCTTCCCGCTCCTCCTAGCTCCTGACACCATCCTTCCCGCTCCTCCTAGCTCCTGACACCATCCTTCCCGCTCCTCCTAGCTCCTGACACCATCCTTCCCGCTCCTCCTAGCTCCTGACAACATCCTTCCCGCTCCTCCTAGCTCCTGACAACATCCTTCCCGCTCCTCCTAGCTCCTGACACCATCCTTCCCGCTCCTCCTAGCTCCTGACACATTCCTTCCCACTCCTCCTAGCTCCTGACACAATCCTTCCCGCTCCTCCTAGCTCCTGACACAATCCTTCCCGCTCCTCCTAGCTCCTGACACCATCCTCCTAGCTCCTGACACCATCCTTCCCGCTCCTCCTAGCTCCTGACACAATCCTTCCCGCTCCTCCTAGCTCCTGACACCATCCTTCCCGCTCCTCCTAGCTCCTGACACCATCCTTCCCGCTCCTCCTAGCTCCTGACACAATCCTTCCCGCTCCTCCTAGCTCCTGACACCATCCTTCCCGCTCCTCCTAGCTCCTGACACAATCCTTCCCGCTCCTCCTAGCTCCTGACACAGTCCTTCCCGCTCCTACTAGCTCCTGACACCGTCCTTCCCGCTCCTCCTAGCTCCTGACACAATCCTTCCCGCTCCTACTAGCTCCTGACACCATCCTTCCCGCTCCTCCTAACTCCTGACACCATCCTTCCCGCTCCTCCTAGCTCCTGACACCATCCTTCCCGCTCCTCCTAGCTCCTGACACAATCCTTCCCGCTCCTCCTAGCTCCTGTGACCATCCTTCCCGCTCCTCCTAGCTCCTGACACATTCCTTCCCGCTCCTCCTAGCTCCTGACACCATCCTTCCCGCTCCTCCTAGCTCCTGACACAATCCTTCCCGCTCCTCCTAGCTCCTGTGACCATCCTTCCCGCTCCTCCTAGCTCCTGACACATTCCTTCCCGCTCCTCCTAGCTCCTGACACCATCCTTCCCGCTACTCCTAGCTCCTGACACCATCCTTCCCGCTCCTCCTAGCTCCTGACACCATCCTTCCCGCTCCTCCTAGCTCCTGACACCATCCTTCCCGCTCCTCCTAGCTCCTGACACCATCCTTCCCGCTCCTCCTAGCTCCTGACACCATCCTTCCCGCTCCTCCTAGCTCCTGACACCATCCTTCCCGCTCCTCCTAGCTCCTGACACCATCCTTCCCGCTCCTCCTAGCTCCTGACACCATCCTTCCCGCTCCTCCTAGCTCCTGACACAATCCTTCCCGCTCCTCCTAGCTCCTGACACAATCCTTCCCGCTCCTCCTAGCTCCTGACACCATCCTTCCCGCTCCTCCTAGCTCCTGACACCATCCTTCCCGCTCCTCCTAGCTCCTGACACAATCCTTCCCGCTCCTCCTAGCTCCTGACACCATCCTTCCCGCTCCTCCTAGCTCCTGACACCATCCTTCCCGCTCCTCCTAGCTCCTGACACAATCCTTCCCGCTCCTACTAGCTCCTGACACCATCCTTCCCGCTCCTCCTAGCTCCTGACACCATCCTTCCCGCTCCTCCTAGCTCCTGACACAATCCTTCCCGCTCTTCCTAGCTCCTGACACAATCCTTCCCGCTCCTCCTAGCTCCTGACACCATCCTTCCCGCTCCTCCTAGCTCCTGACACCATCCTTCCCGCTCCTCCTAGCTCCTGACACCATCCTTCCCGCTCCTCCTAGCACCTGACACCATCCTTCCCGCTCCTCCTAGCTCCTGACACCATCCTTCCCGCTCCTACTAGCTCCTGACACAATCCTTCCCGCTCCTACTAGCTCCTGACACCATCCTTCCCGCTCCTCCTAGCTCCTGACACCATCCTTCCCGCTCCTCCTAGCTCCTGACACCATCCTTCCCGCTCCTCCTAGCTCCTGACACCATCCTTCCCGCTCCTACTAGCTCCTGACACCATCCTTCCCGCTCCTCCTAGCTCCTGACACAATCCTTCCCGCTCCTCCTAGCTCCTGACACCATCCTTCCCGCTTCTCTTAGCTCCTGAAACCATCCTTCCCTCTCCTCCTAGCTCCTGACACAATCCTTCCCGCTCTTCCTAGCTCCTGACACAGTCCTTCCCGCTCCTCCTAGCTCCTGACACAGTCCTTCCCGCTCCTCCTAGCTCCTGACACAGTCCTTCCCGCTCCTCCTAGCTCCTGACACAGTCCTTCCCGCTCCTCCTAGCTCCTGACACCGTCCTTCCCGCTCCTCCTAGCTCCTGACACCATCCTTCCCGCTCCTCCTAGCTCCTGACACCATCCTTCCCGCTCCTCCTAGCTCCTGACACCATCCTTCCCGCTCCTCCTAGCTCCTGACACCATCCTTCCCGCTCCTCCTAGCTCCTGACACCATCCTTCCCGCTCCTACTAGCTCCTGACACCATCCTTCCCGCTCCTCCTAGCTCCTGACACCATCCTTCCCGCTCCTCCTAGCTCCTGACACCATCCTTCCCGCTCCTCCTAGCTCCTGACACCATCCTTCCCGCTCCTCCTAGCTCCTGACACCATCCTTCCCGCTCCTCCTAGCTCCTGACAACATCCTTCCCGCTCCTCCTTGCTCCTGACAACATCCTTCCCGCTCCTCCTAGCTCCTGACACCATCCTTCCCGCTCCTCCTAGCTCCTGACACAATCCTTCCCGCTCCTCCTAGCTCCTGACACAATCCTTCCCGCTCCTCCTAGCTCCTGACACAATCCTTCCCGCTCCTCCTAGCTCCTGACACCATCCTCCTAGCTCCTGACACCATCCTTCCCGCTCCTCCTAGCTCCTGACACAATCCTTCCCGCTCCTCCTAGCTCCTGACACCATCCTTCCCGCTCCTCCTAGCTCCTGACACCATCCTTCCCGCTCCTACTAGCTCCTGACACCATCCTTCCCGCTCCTCCTAACTCCTGACACCATCCTTCCCGCTCCTCCTAGCTCCTGACACCATCCTTCCCGCTCCTCCTAGCTCCTGACACAATCCTTCCCGCTCCTCCTAGCTCCTGTGACCATCCTTCCCGCTCCTCCTAGCTCCTGACACATTCCTTCCCGCTCCTCCTAGCTCCTGACACCATCCTTCCCGCTCCTCCTAGCTCCTGACACAATCCTTCCCGCTCCTCCTAGCTCCTGTGACCATCCTTCCCGCTCCTCCTAGCTCCTGACACATTCCTTCCCGCTCCTCCTAGCTCCTGACACCATCCTTCCCGCTACTCCTAGCTCCTGACACCATCCTTCCCGCTACTCCTAGCTCCTGACACCATCCTTCCCGCTCCTCCTAGCTCCTGACACCATCCTTCCCGCTCCTCCTAGCTCCTGACACCATCCTTCCCGCTCCTCCTAGCTCCTGACACCATCCTTCCCGCTCCTCCTAGCTCCTGACACCATCCTTCCCGCTCCTCCTAGCTCCTGACACCATCCTTCCCGCTCCTCCTAGCTCCTGACACCATCCTTCCCGCTCCTCCTAGCTCCTGACACCATCCTTCCCGCTCCTCCTAGCTCCTGACACCGTCCTTCCCGCTCCTCTTAGCTCCTGACACAGTCCTTCCCGCTCCTCCTAGCTCCTGACACCGTCCTTCCCGCTCCTCCTAGCTCCTGACACCGTCCTTCCCGCTCCTCCTAGCTCCTGACACCGTCCTTCCCGCTCCTCCTAGCTCCTGACACAATCCTTCCCGCTCCTCCTAGCTCCTGACACCATCCTTCCCGCTCCTCCTAGTTCCTGATACCACCCTTCCCGCTCCTCCTAGCTCCTGACACCATCCTTCCCGCTCCTCCTAGCTCGCTCCCATTGTGCTCACCTACATACAGTAAATAGGCGCAATAGTGACAAATAAGTGCTTGATGTAATATTCTAGTCTCACTGTCGGCATATGTATAAATATAAAAAGCTTACAAGTGACACTTTTGCATAGTAGAATTTAATGTGTTTTCCTGATCTCTAGGAATATGTTACAGTATTTCTCAGATCATGTTATTAGGATACTGTTGATCACATAAATTCATAATTACTATTGTATTTTGCAGCTCTTGTGGTGAGATTTCTAACCAAAAGATTCATCTGGGAGTATGATCCAACTTTAGGTAAGTTTCTACATTTTACAAGAGGCTCTCCAAAACCATGTAAATACATTAGAGACTGTACAAGGAAGGACAGATACAATGGGCATGGCCTACACCACAAAACTTACCAGGAAAGGCTAAAGATCTTATGTATAGTTTGAAGGGAAATGGGGGACATGATAGAAACTTTTAAATATATCTAGGGTTTTAACAAGTTGCAGGGGGGAACATTCTTCAAATTCAGTGAGGTATCACAGAAAGGGTAGTGGATAAGTGGAATCGCCTCCCGTCAGAGGTGGTAGAGGCTAAGACAGTAGAGAAATTTAAATATGGTTGGGATAGACATAAGGATATCCTTACAAAGAAGGATCAAATATGGTTTGAGGTTGTTATAAGGTTATAAAAGGGGCAGACTAAATGGGACAAGAGGTTCTTATCTGTGCAACATTCTATGTTTCTATGTAAAATGTATTAATGTTAATTCAGAATATGAAATCTGCTTTTGCAGGGGCTAGTAACAGAACAATGTCTAAACAGCACTAAGACTGTCTTAGCTTGCAAGTTATATAGTAACATTCAGAGCTATTTTTCCAGCTGGAACTGTCTGGAACGTCGTTCCTGAAGCTCTTTTGAAAAATGACGTCATCAGGAACGGCATTCCGGTGATAATGTCGATATTATCTTAAACCATAAAGCTATACCTTTAAACACACTTTTACCATGGAGCCGCTGCGGCCGCTATACTTAATATACACGCTACGCACTTTGTACGCTATTTGCGTACAGAGTCCCGTACGTTGTACGGACTTAGCGTACAAACGCCGCGCTGGGGGTACAAAGTACACACAGCGCGCGTACACACTCTTGATAAACTTTAAACCTTATTAGTAATGAAATGCAATGATGTTATTACACTCTAAACCTTATGCAGCAAAGCACTGCAATGATGTTACACCTTAAACCTTATACAGCGCTGACGGTACAAAGTACCCGCAGTGCGTACACACCTTATCAATACACTCTTAAACCTTATACAGTTAAATACACTTTAAACCCTAGCAGGGAAAAGAGGACACAACACCGATTTGTAGTTAACCGCTGGGTTCTAACGCCACAGTGGATTATTTGAAAGGGGATAACAATACAAATTATACACTACAAGACTAACAAAATAAATCTACAACAGAATAATGGCTACAGTCAATGTACATACGTGAGAATATTCGCTTGCGCAACCTGGACCAGTCCTCCGCTCATCAGGTAGATAGCGTTCAGAGTCTTCTGACCGGCCAGGCAGCAACAGGCTTTTTATACACAACTTCCATAAACAATACAATGGTTACTGTAATCCCTTTGTCTATTGGACACAGAGATGCATCTTTACATTACAGGAGAGGTCATAGGTTGATTTAAAAAGGTGGGCAATGTCTTTCCCAACTGCTCTTGTGGGTGGTCTCCTCTGGATTCCCGCCGCATACATAATATACAGTAAATACAGTTTCTCTGACGTCCTAGTGGATGCTGGGAACTCCGTAAGGACCATGGGGGAATAGCGGCTCCGCAGGAGACTGGGCACAAAAGTAAAGCTTTAGGACTACCTGGTGTGCACTGGCTCCTCCCCCTATGACCCTCCTCCAAGCCTCAGTTAGATTTTTGTGCCCGGCCGAGAAGGGTGCACACTAGGGGCTCTCCTGAGCTTCTTAGTGAAAGTTTAGTTTTAGGTTTTTTATTTTCAGTGAGACCTGCTGGCAACAGGCTCACTGCATCGAGGGACTAAGGGGAGAAGAAGCGAACTCACCTACGTGCAGAGTGGATTGGGCTTCTTAGGCTACTGGACACCATTAGCTCCAGAGGGACCGAACACAGGCCCAGCCTCGGAGCTCGGTCCCAGAGCCGCGCCGCCGGCCCCCTTACAGAGCCAGAAGCAAGAAGAGGTCCAGAAAAATCGGCGGCAGAAGACATCCTGTCTTCACCAAGGTAGCGCACAGCACTGCAGCTGTGCGCCATTGCTCCTCAGCACACTTCACACTTCGGTCACTGAGGGTGCAGGGCGCTAGGGGGGGGCGCCCTGAGCAGCAATAAAAAACACCTTGGCTGGCGAAAATACATCACATATAGCCCCCAGGGCTATATGGATGAATTTTAACCCCTGCCAGATTCCACAGAAAAACGGGAGAAAAGGCAGCCGAGAAAGGGGCGGAGCCTATCTCCTCAGCACACTGGCGGCATTTTCTCTCACAGCTCCATTGGAGGGAAGCTCCCTGGCTCTCCCCTGCAGTTACTACACTACAGAAAGGGGTTAAAAAAGAGAGGGGGGCACTAATTAGGCGCAGTATAACAATACAGCAGCTATAAGGGGAAAAACACTTATATAAGGTTATCCCTGTATATATATATATATAGCGCTCTGGTGTGTGCTGGCATACTCTCCCTCTGTCTCCCCAAAGGGCTAGTGGGGTCCTGTCCTCTATCAGAGCATTCCCTGTGTGTGTGCTGGGTGTCGGTACGTTGTGTCGACATGTATGAGGAGGTAAATGAGGTGGAGGCGGAGCAATTGCCTGTAACAGAGATGTCACCCCCTAGGGAGTCGACACCTGAGTGGATGAGCTTATGGAAGGAATTATGTGACAGTGTCAGCTCTTTACAAAAGATTGATGACATGAGACAGCCGGCGACTCAGCCTGTGCCTGTCCAGGTGTCTCAAAAGCCATCTGGGGCTCTAAAACGCCCGTTACCGCAGATGGCAGATACAGACGCCGACACGGATACTGACTCCAGTGTCGACGATTAAGAGACGAATGTGACTTCCAGTAGGGCCACACGTTACATTGAGGCTATGGAAAATGTTTTTACACATTTCTGATAATACCAGTACCACTAAAAAGGGTATTATGTTGGGTGAGAAAAAACTGCCTGTAGTTTTTCCTGCATCTGAGGAATTAAATGAAGTGTGTGATGATGCGTGGGTTTCCCCCGATAACTTTTTAGGAATTAACAGTTTTTATTAGCATCATACCCCTTCCCGCCAGAGGATAGGGCACGTTGGGAAACACCCCTTAGGGTGAATAAAGCGCTCACACGCTTGTCTAAACAGGTGGCACTACCGTCCCCGGATACGGCCGCCCTTAAGGAACCTGCTGACAGAAAGCAGTAAAATATCCTAAAATGTATATACACTCACACGGGTGTGATACTGCGACCAGCAATCGCCTCAGCCTGGATGTGCGGTGCTGGGGTGGCTTGGTCTGATTCCCTGACTGACAATATTGATACCCTAGATAGGGACAGTATATTACTAACTATAGAGCATTTTAAAGGATGCATTTCTATATATGCGTGATGCACAGAGGGATATTTGCCGACTGGCATCAAGAGTAAGTGCGCTGTCCATTTCTGCCAGAAGAGGGTTATGGACAAGACAGTGGTCAGGTGATGCTGATTCCAAAAGGCATATGGAAGTATCGCCTTATAAAAGGGAGGAGTTATTTGGGGTAGGTCTAACAGACCTGGTGGCCACGGCAACGGCTGGAAAATCCACATTTTTACCCCAGGTAGCTTCTCAACCTAAGAAGACGCCATATTATCAGGCGCAGTCCTTTCGGCCCCATAAGGGCAAGCGGGCAAAAGGCGCCTCATTTCTGCCCCGTGGCAGAGGGAGAGGAAAAAGGCTGCAGCAAACAGCCAATTCCCATTAACAAAAGCCCTCTCCCGCCTCCGCAAAGTCCTCAGCATGACGCTGGGGCTTTACAAGCGGTCTCAGGCACGGTGGGGGCCCGTCTCAAGAAATTCGAGACGTCTCCCCCTCGCCGTTTCATAGAGTCTGCTTTACCGACGTCTCCCTCAGACAGGGAGACAGTATTGCAAGCCATTCACAGGCTGTATTCCCAGCAGGTGATAATCAAGGTACCCCTCCTGCAACAGGGAAAGGGGTACTATTCCACACTATTTGTGGTACCGAAGCCGGACGGCTCGGTGAGACCAATTTTAAATCTAAAATCCTTGAACACTTACATACAAAGGTTCAAATTCAAGATGGAGTCACTCAGAGCAGTGATTGCAAACCTGGAAGAAGGGGACTATATGGTCTCTCTGGACATCAAAGATGCTTACCTACATGTCTTAATTTACCCTTCTCACCAAGGGTACCACAGGTTTGTGGTACAGAACTGTCACTATCCGTTTCAGACGCTGCCGTTTGGAGTGTCCACGGCACCCCGGGTCTTTACCAAGGTAATGGCCGAAATGATGATACTCCTTCGAAAGAAGGGAGTTTTAGTTATCCCTTACTTGGACGATCTCCTGATAAGGGCAATATCCAGGGAACAGTTGGAAGTCGGGGTAGCACTATCTCAGATAGTGCTGCGGCAGCACGGTTGGATTCTCAATATTCCAAAATCGTAGCTGATCCCGACGACACGTCTTCTATTCCTAGGGATGATCCTGGACACAGTCCAGAAAAAGGTGTTTTCTCCCGGAGGAGAAAGCCAGGGAGTTATCCGAACTAGTCAGAAACCTCCTAAAACCAGGCCAAGTGTCCGTGCATCAGTGCACAAGGGTCCTGGGAAAAATGGTGGCTTCCTTCGAAGCAATTCCATTCGGCAGATTCCACGCAAGAACTTTCCAGTGGGACCTGCTGGACAAATGGTCCGGATCGCATCTTCAGATGCATCAGCGGATAACCCTGTCACCAAAGACAAGGGTGTCTCTCCTGTGTTGGTTGCAGAGTGCTCATCTTCTAGAGGGCCGCAGATTCGGCATTCAGGACTGGGTCCTGGTGACCACGGATGTCAGCCTGCGAGGCTGGGGAGCAGTCACACAGGGAAGAAATTTCCAGGGCTTGTGGTCAAGCCTGGAGACATCACTTCACATAAATATTTTGGAGCTAAGGGCCATTTACAATGCCCTAAGCCAAGCAAGACCTCTGCTTCAAGGTCAGCCGGTGCTGATCCAGTCGGACAACATCACGGCAGTCGCCCACGTAAACAGACAGGGCGGCACAAGAAGCAGGAGGGCAATGGCAGAAGCTGCAAGGATTTTTCGCTGGGCGGAAAATCATGTGATAGCACTGTCAGCAGTGTTCATTCCGGGAGTGGACAACTGGGAAGCAGACTTCCTCAGCAGGCACGACCTCCACCCGGGAGAGTGGGGACTTCACCCAGAAGTCTTCCACATGATTGTAAACCATTGGGAAAAACCAAAGGTGGACATGATGGCGTCCCGCCTAAACAAAAAATTGGACAGGTATTGCGCCAGGTCAAGGGACCCTCAGGCAAAAGCTGTGGACGCTCTGGTAACACCGTGGGTGTACCAGTCAGTGTATGTGTTCCCTCCTCTTCCTCTCATACCAAAAGTACTGAGAATTATAAGACGGAGGGGAGTAAGAACTATACTCGTGGCTCCGGATTGGCCAAGAAGGACTTGGTACCCGGAACTTCAAGAGATGCTCACGAAGGACCCGTGGCCTCTACCTCTAAGAAGGGACCTGCTCCAGCAAGGACCCTGTCTGTTCCAAGACTTACCGCGGCTGCGTTTGACGGCAGGGCGGTTGAACGCCGGATCCTGAAGGAAAAAGGCATTCCGGATGAAGTCATCCCTACCCTGGTCAAGCCAGGAAGGATGTAACCGCAAAGCATTATCACCGCATTTGGCGAAAATATGTTGCGTGGTGCGAGGCCAGTAAGGCCCCGATGGAGGAATTTCAACTAGGTCGATTCCTGCATTTCCTGTAAACAGGAGTGTCTATGGGCCTAAAATTGGGGTTTATTAAGGTTCAAATTTCGGCCCTGTCTATTTTCTTCCAGAAAGAACTAGCTTCACTACCTGAAGTTCAGACGTCTGTAAAAGGGGTACTGCATATACAGCCTCCTTTTGTGCCTCCAGTGGCACCTTGGGATCTCAATGTAGTTTTGGGGTTCCTAAAGTCACATTGGTTTGAACCACTTGAATCTGTGGAGTTAAAATATCTCACATGGAAAGTGGTCATGTTGTTGACCCTGGCCTCGGCCAGGCACGTGTCAGAATTGGCGGGCTTTATCCTGTAAAAGCCCTTATCTGATCTTCCATTCAGACAGGGCGAAATTGAGGACTCGTCCTCATTTTCTCCCTAAGGTGGTTTCAGTGTTTCATCTGAACCACCCTATTGTGGTACCTGCGGCTACTAGTGACTTGGAGGACTCCAAGTTGTGGGACGTAGTCAGGGCCTTGAAAATATATGTTTCCAGGACGGCTGGAGTCAGGAAATCTGACTCGCTGTTTATCCTGTATGCACCCAACAAGCTGGGTGCTCCTGCTTCTAAGCAGACTATTGCTCGTTGGATTTGTAGTACAATTCAGCTTGCACATTCTGTGGCAGGCCTGCCACAGCCAAAATCTGTAAAACCCCATTCCACAAGGAAGGTGGGCTCATCTTGGGCGGCTGCCCGAGGGGTCTCTGCGTTACAACTTTGCCGAGCAGCTACTTGGTCAGGGGCAAACACGTTTGCTAAATTCTACAAATTTGATACCCTGGCTGAGGAGGACCTGGAGTTCTCTCATTCGGTGCTGCAGAGTCATCCGCACTCTCCCGCCCGTTTGGGAGCTTTGGTATAATCCCCATGGTCCTTACGGAGTTCCCAGCATCCACTAGGACGTCAGAGAAAATAAGAATTTACTTACCGATAATTCTATTTCTCGTAGTCCGTAGTGGATGCTGGGCGCCCATCCCAAGTGCGGATTGTCTGCAATACTTGTACATAGTTATTGTTACAAAAATCGGGTTATTATTGTTGTGAGCCATCTTTTCAGAGGCTCCTCTGTTATCATGCTGTTAACTGGGTTCAGATCACAGGTTGTACGGTGTGATTGGTGTGGCTGGTATGAGTCTTACCCGGGATTCAAAATCCTTCCTTATTGTGTACGCTCGTCCGGGCACAGTATCCTAACTGAGGCTTGGAGGAGGGTCATAGGGGGAGGAGCCAGTGCACACCAGGTAGTCCTAAAGCTTTACTTTTGTGCCCAGTCTCCTGCGGAGCCGCTATTCCCCCATGGTCCTTACGGAGTTCCCAGCATCCACTACGGACTACGAGAAACAGAATTATCGGTAAGTAAATTCTTATTTTATATCTATATTCTACTTCTGTACATAACTATACGCAGGAACATGCGATCTTCCTCTAACCAACACCGGAATGTTACCCTTAAAATACCCTACAGCTGGATACTAGACATCACCTTATAACCTTAGTCTGTCCCTTCCTATCATGCAAAGGCGAATCCCTTAGTCCTGGAATCATTTAAACTGTTGATACTTGCTGATGTGGTGCAGGGGGGCTATGTGTACAATGTGCACTATTTGGGTTAAATATGTAATGTTTTGATAACCCTCTATGCGCTCACAAACTCCGCCGTAAATACCCATACCATGCGCAGGATCGCGGGAGCGATCATACGCAAATTGCGGATATGTGCACGCACGGCGGAACAAGTGCATGCGCAGCGGGCATGTGTGTGTGGTTAGTACGTGCTGTGTGTATTACAATATTTTTCGACTTTGACACCGGAACCGCTCACCACCAGAGACGCATCCACAGCCTCTGGGTTCCCAGCTCAGCAGGTAGAAGGTAGGCGAGAGTAGTGGTGGGCTTGCAGGGCAGAGGGGAAGCCAAATTCCCTGGACCGCAGGACACAGGGAGCTCCCGCCAGACACGACCAGTCCCGGCTTCAACAGGGTGTGCATTAAGGTGGTAGGGTTGGACTAGGGTTGGACCGAGATTTGCAGCCAACAGCGGCATTTCAAATTCGGCCATGAGCCAATGAGATCTCATGAACCGGCAGCCAATGAGGAGCGGCCAGCGGCTGCTGTTGGCGCCAGTTTTGAAATACCACCCCTGTCTCTCCACATGCAGGTCTGTGCACCGCAACCAGCCTGCGCAGCCTACCATGACCGGTCCACCACGCAGAGTACTGCAGGATACACCTCCCAGGCTAGGGCCACACACTAAGTAAGTTACAACTACGGGGCTGCATATGAAGGCCTTCTGTGGGGGCATACAAAGGTGACAGGTGCATTACTGTGTGGGGCATAATATGGTGTCAGGTGCATTACTGTGTGGGGCTTAATATGGTGTCAGGGGCTTTACTGAGTGGGGCATAATATGCCCCTTCCTTGTGAGACCACACTCCCTTTTTTGAAGTGCATGCCTTCTGCGTGCATTGTCCCTTTAAAACGTTTATCCCATCAATGGATAAAAAAGTTTATGCACCAATTGATGCCATGCCCCTTTGGTAGCTCCACACAAATCTCCGCCTACCTCTGCCCCGCCCCCCAGTTCCTGAACCGACTTTCCGAGAAAAATAGCACTGGTAACATTTATTTCTGCAGTGAGGTACACTGGTATTCCACAGGGAATAACATTGGGGTGTAGAGTTGGATCTTGATACGAGGCACCAACAGGCTAAAGCTTTGACTGTTCCCAGGATGCACTGCACCGCCTCCTCTATATCCCCGCCTCCAGGCACTGGAGCTCAGTTTGTAAGTTGGTGCAGGCAGCTAAGTGAAAAGAGCTTTTCTGACAAGAAAGAAGACTTCAAGGGCCGCAGCAGAGGTACTTGGTGCTATATGTCATACTGACATGTTGTGCTGTGGCTACCTCACCTCCCTCAGCGGCGCTGTATACTCCCGTGCCCTGGTTCTGGGTACTTACAGCAGAGGCTCTCCGGTCTCATCAGGCACACATACCGCCACTGCTCTCCTGGATTGTGTGGCCGCACGATAGGGAGGAGGTAAGAGGTTCCCCCAGGTGGGACCCGACGAAATCGAAATCTGGACGCGGTCTCCGGAGACGGACCGTGCCGCTGGCGTGGACACTGTGGCCGTGCAGGGGCCCCACTATATCCACCAGGGCAAGGAGCACAGGTCGGATTTACTAAAATCCGTTTAGTATAGACTCTATAGTACCCGATGGTGAAGTCCAGCAGAGGGGATAAGGCTCTGACCTGTAGCCCCTCCCTCAGCTCCAGGCGCCATCTACAGCAGGTGTTCCCGCCCTGGAGCTGCATCTCTCTCTCTCCCTCACTCCCTGTCAGCGTTTGGGCGCCATTACACAGAGCTGCGCTGATCCTGGGACTGCTGGGCACTGTCTCCTCTTTAAAGCCGCCTGCATCATCAGCGCTGTGCATTTACAGGACACTTAAGTATTCTACATGTCGTTTAGACAGTGTTAGTTAAGAACAAGTGCATTACTACAGGGATATTTAGTACAAGTATCCTGTGATATACATCCAGTCTTTACTGTGCATTGTTATATCTGTATACATACATAGCTTTACGTAGTATTACTACTCCAGTGCAGTTTTATTGTTGTGTGTAATAATTTCTGCATTGTACATGTGACTGTGTGTGCTAATAGCTGCTGTGTGGTTCCTATTCCGTGTATCTCACACATATTGCTATCCCTATATTCTGTACCCAGACGGGCGCTAATGCATCAGGGTCCTCATATATAGTGTTCCACAGGATATACTGTTTGGTATTTCTCTTACGTCCTAGAGGATGCTGGGGTCTACATTAGTACCATGAGGTATAGACGGGTCCACTAGGAGCCACTGGCACTTTAAGAGTTTGAGAGTGTGGGCTGGCTCCTCCCTCTATGCCCCTCCCACCAGACTCAGTTTAGAAAATGTGCCCAGAGGAGCCGGTCACAGCTAGGGGAGCTCTTAAAGCTTCTTTCTCTGACGTCCTAGTGGATGCTGGGAACTCCGTAAGGACCATGGGGAATAGCGGCTCCGCAGGAGACTGGGCACAAAAGTAAAGCTTTAGGACTACCTGGTGTGCACTGGCTCCTCCCCCTATGACCCTCCTCCAAGCCTCAGTTAGATTTTTGTGCCCGGCCGAGAAGGGTGCACACTAGGGGCTCTCCTGAGCTTCTTAGTGAAAGTTTAGTTTTAGGTTTTTTATTTTCAGTGAGACCTGCTGGCAACAGGCTCACTGCATCGAGGGACTAAGGGGAGAAGAAGCGAACCTGCCTGCTTGCAGCCAGCTTGGGCTTCTTAGGCTACGGACACCATTAGCTCCAGAGGGACCGAACACAGGCCCAGCCTCGGAGCTCGGTCCCAGAGCCGCGCCGCCAGCCCCCTTACAGAGCCAGAAGCAAGAAGAGGTCCGGAAAAATCGGCGTCAGAAGACATCAGTCTTCAACAAGGTAGCGCACAGCACTGCAGCTGTGCGCCATTGTTACTCAGGTACACTTCACACTTCGGTCACTGAGGGTGCAGGGCGCTAGGGGGGGGCGCCCTGAGCAGCAATGTAAACACCTTGGCTGGCATAAATACACCACATATAACCCCCAGGGCTATATGGATGTATTTTAACCCCTGCCAGAACTCACCAAAAAGCGGGAGAAAAGGCCGCCGAGAAGGGGGCGGAGCCTGTCTCCTCAGCACACGGGCGCCATTTTCCATCACAGCTCCGCTGGAAGGACGTCTCCCTGACTCTCCCCTGCAGTCCTGCACTACAGAAAAGGGTAAAAAAGAGAGGGGGGCACTAATTTGGCGCAGTTTTAATACTAACAGCAGCTATAAAGGGAAAAGCACATTTTATAGTGGTATTCCTGTCTATATATAGCGCTCTGGTGTGTGCTGGCATACTCTCCCTCTGTCTCCCCAAAGGGCTAGTGGGGTCCTGTCCTCTATCAGAGCATTCCCTGTGTGTGTGCGGTGTGTCGGTACGATTGTGTCGACATGTTTGAGGAGGAAAATGAGATGGAGGCGGAGCAATTGCCTATTATAGAGTTGTCACCCCCTGGGGAGTCGACACCTGAGTGGATGAGCTTATGGAAGGAATTGCGTGACAGTGTCAGCTCTTTACGACAGACAGTTGACGACATGAGACAGCCGGCTACTCAGCTTGTGCCTGTCCAGGGGTCTCAAACGCCATCAGGGGCTTTAAAACGCCCGTTACCTCAAATGGCAGACACAGACACGGATACTGACTCCAGTGTCGATGATGAGGAGACAAACGTGACTTCCACTAGGGCCACACGTTACATGATTGAAGCAATGAAAAATGTATTGCATATCTCTGATAATACAAGTACCACTAAAAAGGGTATTATGTTTGGTGAGAAAAAACTGCCTGTAGTTTTTCCTGTATCCGAGGAATTAAATGAAGTGTGTGATGAGGCGTGGGTTTCCCCCGATAAAAAACTGATAATTCCTAAAAGGTTATTGGCATCGTACCCTTTCCCGCCAGAGGATAGGGCACGTTGGGAAACACCCCCTAGGGTGGATAAAGCGCTCACACGCTTGTCTAAACAGGTAGCACTACCCTCTCCTGATACGGCCGCCCTAAAGGAACCTGCCGATAGAAAGCTGGAGAATATCCTAAAATGTATATTTATTTATTATTATTTATTACCAGTTATTTATATAGCGCACACATATTCCGCAGCGCTTTCCAGAGAATATTTGGCCATTCACATCAGTCCCTGCCCCAGTGGAGCTTACAATCTATATTCCCTACCACATGTACACGCACACACATTCATGCTAGGGTTAATTTTGTTGGGATCCAATTAACCTACCAGTATATTTTTGGATTGTGGGAGGAAACCGGAGTACCCGGAGGAAACCCACGCAAGTACGGGGAGAATATACAAACTCCACACAGTTGGGCCATGGTGGGAATCGAACCCATGGCCTCAGTGCTGTGAGGCAGTAATGCTAACCATTACACCATCCGTACTGCCCCACACCATCCGTACTGCCCCGTATACACTCACACGGGTGTTATACTGCGACCAGCAATCGCCTCAGCCTGGATGTGCAGTGCGGGCCTGGCGTGGTCGGATTCCCTGACTGAAAATATTGATACCCTAGATAGGGACAGTATATTACTGACTATAGAGCATTTGAAGGATGCATTTCTATATATGCGTGATGCACAGAGGGATATTTGCCGACTGGCATCAAGAGTTAGCGCGCTGTCCATTTCTGCAAGAAGAGGTTTATGGACGCGGCAGTGGTCAGGTGATGCGGATTCTAAAAGGCACATGGAAGTATTGCCTTATAAGGGGGAGGAGTTATTTGGGGTAGGTCTATCAGACCTGGTAGCCACGGCAACTGCTGGAAAATCCACATTTTTACCCCAGGTAGCTTCTCAACCTAAGAAGACGCCGTATTATCAGGCGCAGTCCTTTCGGCCCCATAAGGGCAAGCGGGCAAAAGGCGCCTCATTTCTGCCCCGTGGCAGAGGGAGAGGAAAAAGGCTGCAACAAACAGCCAGTTCCCAGGAACAAAAGCCCTCTCCCGCCTCCGCAAAGTCCTCAGCATGACGCTGGGGCTTTACAAGCGGACTCAGGCACGGTGGGGGCCCGTCTCAAGAAGTTCAGTGCGCAGTGGGCCCACTCGCAAGTGGACCCCTGGATCCTTCAGGTGGTATCTCAGAGGTACACATTGGAATTTGAGACGTCTCCCCCTCGCCGTTTTCTAAAGTCTGCTTTACCGACGTCTCCCTCAGACAGGGAGGCAGTATTGGAAGCCATTCACAAGCTATATTCCCAGCAGGTGATAATCAAGGTACCCCTCCTACAACACTGAAAGGGGTACTATTCCACACTATTTGTGGTACCGAAGCCGGACGGCTCGGTGAGACCAATTTTAAACCTAAAATCCTTGAACACTTACATACAAAGGTTCAAATTCAAGATGGAGTCACTCAGAGCAGTGATTGCAAACTTGGAAGAAGGGGACTATATGGTGTCTCTGGACATCAAAGATGCTTACCTACATGTCCCAATTTACCCTTCTCACCAAGGGTACCTCAGGTTTGTGGTACAGAACTGTCAGACGATCTCCTGATAAGGGAAAGATCCAGGGAACAGTTGGAAGTCGGGGTAGCACTATCTCAGTTAGTGTTACGGCAGCACGGTTGGATTCTCAATATTCCAAAATCGCAGCTGATCCCGACGACACGACTTCTATTCCTAGGGATGATCCTGGACACAGTCCAGAAAAAGGTGTTTCTCCCGGAGGAGAAAGCCAGGGAGTTATCCGAACTAGTCAGAAATCTCCTAAAACCAGGCCAAGTCTCAGTGCATCAATGCACAAGGGTCCTAGGAAAGATGGTGGCTTCTTACGAAGCAATCCCATTCGGCAGATTCCACGCAAGAACCTTCCAGTGGGATCTGCTAGACAAATGGTCCGGGTCGCATCTTCAGATGCATCAGCGGATAATCTTGTCACCAAGGACAAGGGTGTCTCTCCTGTGGTGGTTGCAGAGTGCTCATCTTCTAGAGGGCCGCAGATTCGGCATTCAGGACTGGGTCCTGGTGACCACGGATGCCAGCCTGAGAGCCTGGGGAGCAGTCACACAGGGAAGAAATTTCCAGGGCTTGTGGTCAAGCCTGGAGACATCACTTCACATAAATATCCTGGAGCTAAGGGCCATCTACAATGCTCTAAGACTAGCAAGACCTCTGCTTCAAGGTCAGCCGGTGCTGATCCAGTCAGACAACATCACGGCAGTCGCCCACGTAAACAGACAGGGCGGCACAAGAAGCAGGAGGGCAATGGCAGAAGTTGCAAGGATTCTTCGCTGGGCGGAAAATCATGTGATAGCACTGTCAGCAGTGTTCATTCCGGGAGTGGACAACTGGGAAGCAGACTTCCTCAGCAGACACGACCTCCACCCGGGAGAGTGGGGACTTCACCCAGAAGTCTTCCACATGATTGTGAACCGTTGGGAAAAACCAAAGGTGGACATGATGGTGTCCCGCCTCAACAAAAAACTAGACAGGTATTGCGCCAGGTCAAGGGACCCTCAGGCAATAGCTGTGGACGCTCTGGTAACACCGTGGGTGTACCAGTCAGTGTATGTGTTCCCTCCTCTGCCTCTCATACCCAAGGTACTGAGAATCATAAGAAGGAGAGGAGTAAGGACTATACTCGTGGCTCCGGATTGGCCAAGAAGGACTTGGTACCCGGAACTTCAAGAGATGCTCACAGAGGACCCGTGGCCTCTACCTCTAAGAAGGGACCTGCTCCAGCAGGGACCCTGTCTGTTCCAAGATTTACCACGGCTGCGTTTGACGGCATGGCGGTTGAACGCCGAATCCTGAAGGAAAAAGGCATTCCGGATGAAGTCATCCCTGCCCTGATCTTAGCCAGGAAGGATGTAACCGTACAGCATTATCACCGTATTTGGCGTAAATATGTTGCGTGGTGCGAGGCCAGGAAGGCCCCTACAGAGGAATTTCAACTGGGTCGTTTCCTGCATTTCCTGCAAACAGGACTGTCTATGGGCCTAAAATTAGGGTCCATTAAGGTTCAAATTTCGGCCCTGTCGATTTTCTTCCAGAAAGAACTGGCTTCAGTTCCTGAAGTTCAGACGTTTTTCAAGGGGGTACTGCATATACAGCCTCCTTTTGTGCCTCCAGTGGCACCTTGGGATCTCAATGTAGTTTTGGGGTTCCTAAAATCACATTGGTTTGAACCACTCACCACTGTGGACTTAAAATATCTCACATGGAAAGTGGTAATGCTGTTGGCCCTGGCTTCAGCCAGGCGTGTCTCAGAATTGGCGGCTTTATCCTATAAAAGCCCTTACCTAATTTTTCATACGGACAGGGCAGAATTGAGGACTCGTCCTCAATTTCTCCCTAAGGTGGTTTCAGCGTTTCACTTGAACCAGCCTATTGTGGTACCTGCGGCTACTAGGGACTTGGAGGACTCCAAGTTGCTGGACGTAGTCAGGGCCCTGAAAATATATGTTTCCAGGACGGCTGGAGTCAGAAAATCTGACTCGCTGTTTATCCTGTATGCACCCAACAAGCTGGGTGCTCCTGCTTCTAAGCAGACTATTGCTCGTTGGATTTGTAGTACAATTCAGCTTGCACATTCTGTGGCAGGCCTGCCACAGCCAAAATCTGTAAAAGCCCATTCCACAAGGAAGGTGGGCTCATCTTGGGCGGCTGCCCGAGGGGTCTCGGCTTTACAACTTTGCCGAGCAGCTACTTGGTCAGGGGCAAACACGTTTGCTAAATTCTACAAATTTGATACCCTGGCTGAGGAGGACCTTGAGTTCTCTCATTCGGTGCTGCAGAGTCATCCGCACTCTCCCGCCCGTTTGGGAGCTTTGGTATAATCCCCATGGTCCTTACGGAGTTCCCAGCATCCACTAGGACGTCAGAGAAAATAAGAATTTACTTACCGATAATTCTATTTCTCGTAGTCCGTAGTGGATGCTGGGCGCCCATCCCAAGTGCGGATTGTCTGCAATACTTGTACATAGTTATTGTTACAAAAATCGGGTTATTATTGTTGTGAGCCATCTTTTCAGAGGCTCCTCTGTTATCATGCTGTTAACTGGGTTCAGATCACAGGTTGTACGGTGTGATTGGTGTGGCTGGTATGAGTCTTACCCGGGATTCAAAATCCTTCCTTATTGTGTACGCTCGTCCGGGCACAGTTTCCTAACTGAGGCTTGGAGGAGGGTCATAGGGGGAGGAGCCAGTGCACACCAGGTAGTCCTAAAGCTTTACTTTTGTGCCCAGTCTCCTGCGGAGCCGCTATTCCCCATGGTCCTTACGGAGTTCCCAGCATCCTCTACGGACTATGAGAAATAGAATTATCGGTAAGTAAATTCTTATTATAGTTTTATTATTTTCTTAGAATTAATTTAGGCACAGGGAGGCTGCTGACAACAGCCCCACTGCTTCGTGGGACTAAGGGGGGGGGGGGGGGGTAGTGACCGCCCCGAGGGGTCTGAGCCACTATTTCCGCTGAGGGTGCTGATCGCTAGCTGCCCCAGGTGACCGCTCACTCCCACAGCATGCGCCACCCCCTTACAGAGCCAGAAGATTCCGGTGGCGAGTGAGACACCGCCCCCCCAGGCAAGCGGGGGGCCGGTGTGCAGATGGCGGCAAGAGGGTAGGGAGCGCTGGCGGTACATAGTGCGGCGCTGTGAGGGGCGCCCTGAGCCAGCGCCTATACCCTACACTGGCCAGCAAGTTTGTCAGGGTACCCGGATCGCTGCCAGCAAAATCCTCAGGCCAGTATAAAAAAAGGAAGAGCGGGAAGCAGCGCCATGTTTGGGTGGGGGGGCTTCTTCTCAGAGTGGACCCAGCAGCGTTCAGCGCCATTTTCCTGCCTGCAGTTCCTGTACAACTGATTCTCACAGGCAGAGCTGTCCCTCCAAACAACTCCAGCTATCCTGTGCGGTACCAGGGGGTTGTAGAAGGAGAGGGGGTGGTGGGGGCTGTGTAAAGTCTGTGTAGTCTATTAAGGTGCACCGACAGCGCTGGTAGTTCTCTTAGTTCTACCTCACAAAACGCTGTGTGTGGGTTGGCTCCAATCTCTGTCTCTCTGTGGCAGTACTTGGGGTAACTGTATCTGACAATTTCCCTGTGTGTGTTTAATTATCTCCCATAACTATGTATCTCTGTCATATGCTGCAGAAGACATTTCCTCTCAGGAGGAACCCATTCCATGTACACAGGAATGTAATGCTTGTCTCAGATCGCTATTGTTGACCCTGAGTGGTTAACCTCTTTCAGAAGTATTATTTCCCAGATATCTACCAGGGTAGCTAATACTGAGACTGAAACTCAGGTGTTGAAGAATTCTATGGCAGTTTGGTCAGGTTCTGTTCCTATTCCTGCTAAATCCCCTTGCATGTTCCTACAGAAACGTGCACTTGCCCAAATTATGCGGATGACACGGAAACCGTCTCTGACACGGCAGACGGTGATGGGGATGTGCTGAGGGGGGCAGCATCCCTAGCAAAGGGGGTACAGCTCATAATTGAGGCCATTAGAGATGTGTCCACATTACTGACGCACCACCTGAGCAGGTTGAGGAGGCTTACTTCACGGACAACAAGAAAGCCTCGCTAACCTTCCCGGCGTCTAAAGAATTAAACGCTATATTTGAAAAATCCTGGGAAAACCCAGAGAAAAAAGGGTTCTGGTTGCTTTTCCCTTCCCTGAGGAGGATAGAAAAAAAAATGGGAAAACCCACCCATAGTTGACGCTATTGTTTCCAGACTGTCAAAGAAAGTGGTTTTACTTGTCCTTGGCGTTAAAAGAACCGGCTGATCGTAAGATTGACAATACGCTCAAATCCATTTACACTGCATCAGGAGTGGCGTTAAAGCCCACTATTGCCTGTTATGGATTTCTAAAGCCATAGTGAAGTGGTCAGGCACATTACTAGAGGATTTGGATACAATGGATAGAAGTGACATTGAATTGTTTTTACTTAACATACAGGATTCTGCAGGGTTCATGCTGGAATCCATGAAGAACCTGGGTACGCTGACTGCACGGATATCTTCCATGTCGGTATCAGCTCGCAGGGGACTCTGGCTACGCCAGGAGAAGTTTGGAGAACCTACCCTATACAGGTCAGGCTCTTTTTGGGGAAGCATTGGATGTGTGGATTTCCACTGCGCAACCGTAGAAAGGTCACCTTTCCTTCCCTCTGCTACACCTCTGACAATGCTAAATTCCTTTGTCGTATAAACAACCCTTTATGAAGCTAAGAACACTGTACGCTGTTTACTGAAGAAGTACCGTAATGGTACGCTAGTTGCGTAACGATCGCTCAGCCGTAGGCGAGACGCTCAAGCGTCACGTTCGCTCACGGCCCAGGGATCACAGGACACGTTATTGGCTATGACTAGAGTAATGATTCGCTATGGCGTAGCTTACACTCGAGACCACGAGGAGGTCACCAGCGATGCAGACGCTCACAACACTATACCTTTATGATAAAACCTTATACCAATGAAATACACTGAATACCTTAATGTGAGTACAGGGTGTAAGTGCAACCTTGTGTAACCTGACTAACTACAAAGCTGCTTGAGCGTCACCGACGCTCAAGTGAACACTTAACACTATAGAAAATACACAGATACTGGTTTAGGTTCCAAGGCCTATTAACTGTATTATATCTAATATACTTGTAAAAGGGGATAACAGTACAAATGATACACTACAATATAACAGAGACTTCCTAACCACAGAACTAAACAATAAATACAAAAAGACAATACTACACTGACCTAAATGCAATACAATACAATACTATCTAATACAATACAATACTAGCCTAGTCTAGGGGAGATATGAGAGAACAGACCAGAGAGAGAGAGAGAGAGAGAGAGAGAGAGAGAGAGAGAGAGATGAGATGAGAGAAATTGGCTCACAGAAAGACAATGATAACGGAGAGAAACTTACGCACAAAGGGTATGATCGCCTGCGCCTCGATATCCAGCTCCCGGCTATCAGCAGATAACCGTTGATGAGAGAGTGAGAGCTGGATGTGGTCGGCCTGCCTATTTATGCCCCACACACAATGCAATCTCCTGGTCCTACAATCCCATTGTCCATTGGCCGAAGGAATTCGGCCCTGTATCATAACAAAAGGTCATAGGGTGATTCATACAGGTGGGCTGTGACGATTTCCAACAGCTCAGGTGGGTGGGAAACTGGGTTTCCCGCCGCATACCTGAGTATGTGTAAATAATAGAAATGGACATAAACTTCTTATGTCCATAACTATTCGCACGAGCGATTAATACGCTCCAAACCAACACCGGAATATTGCTAATTAAATACTCTTCCGATGGGTACCAAACACTGCTGTATGATTCCTGTTAGACCCTTCGTACGATATAAAGAGGGATTCCTCAGCTCTGGGACATTGTATTTTAACCAAACTTTCAGAATCTATCAAAGGGACCATGATCTATAAACTACATTAATTGTGAACATTTGTAACGAATGAGTCGCACGCTACGACTACATAAACTCTACCGTAAATACGCATACCGCGCCTGCGAGTGCACGTTATTGCGGGTATGCGAATCCACGGGAGAGCGCATGCACGCGCAGCGCGGACCAGTGTGCGGTGCAAATATGGCAACGTGCATTGAGACATTTTTCTGACTTTGACAGTCCACCCTTTGGCAGTCAATAATAACTGCCACAAAACATTTAAGGAGAAAAATGTAAGTCAGGGGTTAATTGATTTCCATGGTTGGGTAGGGGAGGAGAGAGGAGAAGGTGTGAAGAGGGTATGACCTAGTGAGATAGCAGAAGCATGTGTGTATGAATCCATGTTTGGGGGGTCATGTATCATCGTGCCGTACGTGTTGTAAATCAAGCTTCGAGGTATTGCGAAGTATACATTTGAATTCCTTCTTATCCTGTGGTACAGGTCTGTGGATGGGCTGTCAAACTCTACCGAGCTCATTTCGGCTGTGGTTGTAACAAAATGGGGATGCACATTTTAGTTGATGATACATGAATGGGGGAGGTATGTGGTTGCTGATATCTGTGCCTGTATTCCCTATCGTCTATGTGTGTCGTTACCTGAGGGTTGTAGAGATGAAGATAAAGAACACTTACGAAAAATGCAATGATATTCTATGTCAGGGAAATGTACATCTGTCGTCGAAGTTGTTTTCGGTATCTGTTGAGAGTCGTCTTCTTTGCGCTGTATTGCTCCTTAGGCATGAGCAAATAGCTTTGTCTGAGCCATCAGATTTACAAAAATGTTGGGCTAGCGTGAGTTTAAAGATACTAGGGAAACTGGGGATCCATGGCAAAGTTCATCAAGTGTCCATATTTAAAGTTGTCAAATCTTCTTCTTTGGTCAATCCGTTGTCTGTATACATCTCGTCTCGTCAGCTTCCTCGTCCAAGGGGGTCTTTGTATCTGGGAGAAAAGCAGAAAAACAGGTGAAAGAAACGGACCGTATAATCGCATTTTCATCACATTCTGGTTTCTATCATTGGGTCATAAATCAAATCCAGGTTAATTACAGTTTCCTCACTCCTCAAGCTCATCACTTTTGTACTTTGTTTGCACCTCATTAAAGCCTGCCCGCATCTAAATATCAATCCAATCGATATAACGACACCCAAGATACATAGTAGAAACTTTCCAACATCCATTATGACTCCTTGAGCCCAATCTCCTAAACCGGAGAACCAATTTCGCGGGTTCAACCATGACACCCAACCAGTCAGCTCATTACCTACAGCAGCAAGGGTGAGATTGTGTTTTCGACGAAATTCCCACTTCAATTGGAGAATATCGTCCATCTTTTGGTCTATGACCTCTACCGGATCCTCGGTGCTATTTGTGATATACGTGCAACACTTTATGCCGTACTGTGTTGCCAATGTAACACAATATCCGCCTGTTACTGCTGTAAGATAATTAAGAACCATCCTATGCTGAACTAGTTCTGTTTTATAAGCTTGAAGTTCTCTTCCAGTGTATCTAAACGTGTCATCATACATTTCAGTGATATTATCTAACAAATTGGCGAGTGCGGAAATGTATCTATAATTCATCACTCCCCGAGCGGTACGAGTGAAATCTAACGCTACCAGAACCTGAATCCCGGTGGATTCATGGATAAGATCAGAGGCCGGATGCTCTAACCTTTCTGACAGTTGTCTTTTAACTCGGTGCTCGTAATGAGTGTGAGTATAAGGAGCTTGGGCACCACGGTGTATGTCCTTCATTTTGTCATGTGTAACAGTCATCACTTCAGGCAATACTTTTCCAATATAACACAATCCTTCAGAGTTTGGGGCTAGCCACTTGTACGCCTTTCTCCCGCATATGAAATATGCGTCATCGGGGAGAACATAAGGGACGGAGAAGGACATGACCATGTTACAAACCTTCCAGGTGAAATCTCCTGACCCTAATTCTTCCAACTGCTTAATGCACGTATCGGTTTGTACGATATGTGCACAGTATCCTGGTGATACCTCTCCAACTCTAGTAATCCTATTTCCTAAGGTATATCGATACCGAAAAGATTTTCCTCTACTGGCTATGTGGCGTACCAGCTCTGTATCTGTAGGCATTCTATCTGCTCTGTGTGAAAAGGTCATGGTAAGGTTGCTCCATGACACTTCCCAATTTCCCGGTTTTCTGGGATTGGAGATGTTAAAACATATGAGGGACCTATCCACATGGTATTGGTGGAGCTTCAAACTAGGAGGGCTGGAGATATTAAACCTCCGGTCCACCGGTCTCCCACCACTTAGCTCAAGTACCTCCCCTAACGTTAAAGGAAATGGTACTAGCCCTGATTTGCTGTGACCCTGAGGCACTTGAGAGCATACCCAACAATCTGTTTGGTTTAACACGTTACCCACTAAGGAGTGATAGTCACTCAATGGATGCCGGTCTATATGGATATTAAAACTAGATTGGCATTTCTTTATGCATCCATCTTCAACCAGATTATCACAGAGCCTACAGATACAATTTTCTTCAGCTAACAATCCATCACAATTTCTTCTATCGGATCGTTTTCTGATACTCGCCTTTGCTTGTTGGTTTGGTTGATCTTGGAAAACTACGCCTCCATCATCATAATCGGAACCCATTCCAGAACCTCTTTCGACCTCTATGGTACTCTCGCCGGAACAGACTGCTCTGGTCAACATCATGGATAACATCAAAATCCGGATCACAGTCTCTTGGGGCAAGTCCATCTTTGAGGAGGAAATAGAGAAGAATGAGGAGGGGGAAAAAGAAATTTTAAGGGAGAGGGGCTGGGAAGTGGAGAAAAACAATAAAAGGGAGAAGGGAGTCGACAACTGCTTTTGGTCTTCAAGGCTCAGGTGCCGCCTCAATCCTCCTGGAACAGACACTCCAGTGATACAACCTCTACCGTCTGTTCCTTATCGCGGGACTTCTCTGGATCAGCAACCTTTTTGCAGTGGGATGAATGGACCCAAGTCTCTCTCTCAGCAACCTTCAATGCTGTGGTGCTAGTCAATAAGACCTGGTATGGTCCTTCCCATCTATCAATAAGACAACCTGAGCGTAGAAAATTTCGTATCATTACATAATCCCCAGGTTCAATGTCATGACAATTACTATCTGGTAAATCAGGAATCACCAACTTCAGATTATCATTTTGATTCCTCAACTGTTTACTCATGTTAATCAAGTACTTTACAGTTACTTCATTGTTACATTTCAAATCATCCTGAGGGTTAATCATGACATGCGGTTGTCGACCAAACAAGATTTCAAAAGGAGACAGATTAAGAGGGGACCTGGGAGTGGTTCTGATGCTATACAAAACAATGGGTAAAGCTTCTGGCCACGTCAATCCTGTCTCTGCCATTACTTTACTCAATTTATTTTTAATAGTGCTGTTCACTCTTTCGACCTTCGCACTCGCCTGTGGACGGTACGGAGTGTGCAGCTTGCTATCAATACCCATCAATTTACACATTCCTTGAAAGACATCACCTGTAAAATGGGTACCCCTATCACTTTCAATGATTCTAGGGATACCATATCTACATACAAATTCCTGCACAATTTTCTTAGCTGTAAACATAGCGGTATTTGTAGCTGCTGGAAAAGCTTCGACCCAATTCGAGAAAACATCTATACAAACAAGTACATATTTCAAATTTCGACATGGGGGTAATTGAATGAAGTCAATTTGTATTACCTGGAAAGGGCCGCCGGCAGGTGGGATATGGGATGGTTCTGTAGGTATTGCTTTTCCAATATTCTTTCTCAGACAGGTAAGGCATGACATTGCTCTTTTACTCGCATGAGAGGAGAATCCTGGGGCGCACCAGTATGCTCTTACCAATTTGCACATCCCCTCCTTGCCTAGATGAGTCAACCCGTGAGCTGCTTCAGCCAGACATGGAAGGTATGCCCTGGGGGCCACTGGTTTACCATGTCCATCCGTCCAGAGCCCTGAGGACTCCTGGCCATATCCCTTTGCCTTCCAGACTGCTCTTTCCTGTGTGGAACACAAATTCTGCATCTCACACAACTTCTGTGTGTTGATGGTATTAAATACCATCAACTGTGTGGTGTTTGTCCGTGTGGGGGTAGCAGCTGCAAGCTTTGCGGCTTCGTCTGCTCGGCTGTTACCAAGGGATACTGGGTCTTGGCTATATGTATGTGCTTTACATTTGATAACAGCCACTCTGTCGGGTTCCTGTATCGCTGTTAGAAGCCTTTTTATGTGAGCTGCATGCGCTATCGGTGTACCAGCTGCCGTCATGAAATTTCTGAGCCGCCATAGGGCTCCGAAATCATGGACTACCCCGAACGCGTATCTGGAATCGGTGTAGATATTGGCTGACTTACCCTTAGCCAATTCACATGCTCTGGTTAGGGCGACCAGTTCAGCAACCTGGGCTGAGTGAGGTGGGCCTAGCGGTTCCGCTTCTATGGTGTCTTGGTCATCTACGACTGCGTATCCAGTACACAAGTCTCCCGAGTCTGACTGTCTGTGACAACTACCGTCCGTGTAGAACGTGAGTTCTGCATCTTTCAGTGGATTGTCACTGATGTCAGGCCTTGCGGTAAAATTTTGGGTCAAATATTCCATACAATCATGTGTATCTTCCTTTGCATTAAATCCTCCTTCCCCATCACTCTCACCTTCCACCCTTTGTGTCTGACCAGGCACACCTGGGAGAAATGTTGCAGGATTTAATGCGCTGCTTCTCCTTATGGTGATGTTTACGGGGGCCATTAATGCCAATTCCCATCTTGTAAACCTTGCTGATGAGACGTGTCTGGTTTGGGCAGAATTCAATAAGGCAGATACCGCATGCGGTGTATGGATTGTGAGGTTGTGGCCTAGCACGACATCTTCGCTTTTTGTCACTAGCAATGCTATCGCCGCAACGCTACGCAAGCATGTGGGGAGGGATCGCGCTACCGTATCTAGCTGGGCGCTGTAGTATGCAATTGGCCTGCTGGCATCACCGTGTTTTTGTGTTAGTACACCTGCTGCGCACCCAGCACTTTCTGTTCCGTATAGTTCAAAGGGTTTCCCATAGTCTGGCATACCTAGTGCTGGTGCCTGCGTTAGGCACTGTTTGAGTCTCTCAAATGCTGTTTCAGATTCGTCTGTATGCGAAATCCGATCAGGTTTGTTTGAAGAGACCATTTCCTGCAAAGGTAGCGCCAATATGGAAAACCCTGGGATCCAATTACGGCAATACCCACACATTCCTAAAAACGTCCTGATCTGTTGCTGGGTTTGTGGCAGTGTCATGTCTCTAATGGCTTGGATTCTATCAGCGGTCAGGTGTCTCAGTCCTTGTGTTAGACAGTGTCCCAAATATTTTACCTTAGTTTGGCATAATTGTAACTTGTCTTTGGAAACCTTGTGACCTGTGTCTGAAAGATGAAACAGGAGCTGTTTCGTATCCTTCAGAGATGCTTCCAGTGAATCTGAACACAGTAATAAATCGTCCACATACTGTATCAATACTGATCCACTGTCTGGTTGGAAAGACTGTAAACAATCATGCAAAGCCTGAGAAAATATACTTGGACTATCTATGAAACCTTGGGGTAACCGAGTCCACGTGTATTGGACTCCTCTGTATGTGAATGCAAACAAATATTGGCTGTCAGGGTGCAGAGGTACCGAAAAGAAAGCGGAGCAGAGGTCAATAACAGTGAAAAATTTGGCAGTGGGAGGAATTTGCATTAGGATGACAGCTGGATTAGGCACTACGGGGAACTGACTCTCAACTATTTTGTTAATCCCCCTTAGATCCTGCACTAGCCTGTAACCCCTCCCCCCACTCTTTTTAACAGGGAAGATGGGACTATTTGCGGTGCTGGACGTTCTTACTAGAATGCCCTGTTGTAGCAAGCGCTCTATTACGGGAAAAACTCCTAGCTCCACCTCTGGCTTCAGAGGATACTGTGGGATTTTTGGAGCTATCCTACCATCTTTTACTTGCACAACTACTGGAGCTACGTTGGCCATTAATCCAGTGTCCTGTCCATCTTTTGTCCAAAGTGACTCTGGTATCTGAGATATCATCTCTTCTACTTGGGATGGATTCCTATTTGTCATAATGGAATGTGACATTAATTTTGATGGGGAGTCTAACATGTCTCGTACTTCCTGAGCGTGATTCTCAGGAATGTCCAAGAATACACCTTCAGGGGTACAATAAATGACGCAACCCATTTTACATAGTAAGTCTCTCCCCAGGAGATTAGTTGGTGCCAATGCAGCCAGCAAAAAGGAATGCTTGGTATGCAAAGGCCCTATTGTAATCTCGGCTGGTTTGCTAACAGGGTAGTGCTGGACTACTCCTGTTACTCCCATGGCTGGAATTGTCCTACCAGTGGTTCTCATGCCCACTGTCGAATTTATCACTGACTTGGCCGCCCCTGTGTCTACAAGAAAGTTTAAAGTTTTACCAGCCACATTGATTGCAATTTCTGGTTCGCTTCCAAGACTGGCAATCAACTTAACTGGGTGCAGATTACAGGTATGGCCACACCCCTATTGGGTATGCTGACCTCCCTGAATCCCGCTGGCAGCAACTACTTGTGAGGGAGTTAGCTGGGAACTACCAGAGGCATGCCAGTCTCTGTTCGGGGGATATCTTTTTGTTTCCCCTGTATGTGGCTCAAAACTCCGCCTCTGTGGACCCTGCTCCCAATGTCGTGTGTTGTGTTGTTGTCTAGGGGGTTGAAAAGATCTTTGTACATTCTTTGTTCTACATTCTCGTGCAAAGTGTCCCGGTCTGTTACAAGAAAAACATGTTATTACACTTGCCTTACCCACAGGATTCGGTGGTACATACGCAGGCTGCCTTGTGGTCAGCGCCTGTATACTTACGGACATCAACTTATCACTTTGCGATTCCCTGTGCCTAGTGATGTTTCTGTCGTGATCAATAGCAGCCTCTCTCAAGCCGGACACTGACAGACCTCGCCAGCACGGTTGCGTGGTCTGAACCCTAGTCTTTAATGTTTCCTTTAAACCATCCATCAGTACAGATACTGCTACTTCCCGATGGTTTGGGTTGGTCTTAATGTCTTCTATACCAGTGTACTTTGCCATTTCTAATAGTGCCCGGTGAAAATATTCTGTTGCCGTTTCGGACTCCTTTTGCTTAATGGAAAATATTTTATTCCATTTAACAACGGCTGGGAAATACTCTTTTAGCTGTAAATTTATCCTTTTTACATTATCCTTGTTGTACACGTCTGTAAGCGGTACATCTTTATCCAATGCACAGTCAGCTAAAAATTGAGTTGCGTCAACATTGGAAGGTAAACAAGCTCTTAGCAGTATCTGCCAATCCTTGTTGTTGGGTTCTACAGTGTTACCTAGATCCCTGATGTATTTTTGGCTAGCAACTAAATCCTTCCTGGGGTCAGGAAATTCGGACACTATTGTTCTTAATTCCATTCTGGAAAATGGAGTGTACATGGCAATGTTCCTTATGGGAGTGGCTCCAGACACATCTGTTTTTCCATTGGGAACTGCTATTACCCTTACAGGAGCAATTCTAACAGCCTCTTCCTGTGTAGATTCTACAGCTTGTTGTGGTACAATTGTTTCAGTGTAGTGCATGGTGCCGTACTTACCCGTTGACACGACCTCACCTATCCCTCCGCTAGGGGCTTTCACTAATCTCGTGGGTGTCGCTGTGCCTACTGTGGTCTCTGCTATGGTGGCTGCAAGAGAGAGAGCTGAAATTGTTGCTGAATCGTCTTCTTGATCACACTCCTGAGGAAGGTTCAAAACAGGGTACATCTTGCACGGGTTAATACTTGCATGAGTTATTTGGTTAACATCATTAACATTTACAGGGTTACTAAGAGTTTGTGTTTTACAACCCAGTGCGTTTCTCTCCGCAATCAACTTCTCTCCTGCAATGTATGGTGGAGGAGGAGCTGTGGCAATCAACTTCCTGACTGCCCCAGATCCTGCCGCCAGAGCCAAACCTCTCTGTATCTCACCTTCCTGGTGCCATAACTGTAAACAATCATGATGTTGAATTCGTCTCTTTGTTGATTTTACGAGACATATCCTCCTCCTTAAATTTTGTAACACTTCTGGACTAAAGCTACCTATTCTTGGGAATTTGTCCCTGTCTTGTACAGTCATTCTCTCCCATTCATCACATAAAGATTCGGTGTGAATTCCATATTTTTCACACATTACATATCGTGCCGACCCAACTGGTCGGTTCACAGAATCAACCTGAACCAGGGTTGATCGCCCCCTACCTGAACAAATGGCCCCCATAATCTGCAGGCGTTGCTTATTCCTCCTTGAATATCAAGGCTTTCAGCGAACCCTTACAAACAAACCAAGATGTCCTTGGGCAGGCCGGCGGTGGTGGTTTATCAAGTACCCCACTTACTTCTCGCCCACGTTGGCCTGTGCTGCAATCACTGTAGCCAGAGCTGCTGTACCCAACCTAGGGCCCCTGTGAACCTTTATTTACTGGAACATATGAGGGTTACCCGCAGGACACTTACTCTTTCCAGTAAAGTTGGGGTTGTTAGATAGTTCCTGAGTGACCAGCGAACTTCCCTTCCAAAAATAAAAAATTACACAAATCACGTCAGAATGTACAGATAGCGTTTGTGACCACTTTACTCTAATGGTATTAGGTCAGATTACTAACTACTGCACACAATAACGTGCGGTCCAATCGTTCAGTATACGAGCACTACTTGTCATGTACTGAAAGATCAATGGAATCTATGTTTCCGGCTGCGATTCCTTCAGCCAGAGCTTGTATGGCCTATATGGGTTCTGCACCAACACCCCAGGCGTTGTGCCACTGGACTTTTATAGCGGACCTTTTACCTTACGACCTCCTGGTCTTGTTACCTTATGACCTCCTGGTCTTGTTACCTTATGACCTCCTGGTCTTGTTACCTTATGACCTCCTGGTCTTGTTACCTTATGGTCCGCTATACTCTAATGCTCAAATATTATTTAACCAGGGATGCCTCCCTGGCCACCGTATATGTCACTTACACGTATGTCCCTTGACGAGTACCCGGCTTTCCTTTTGGTTCCACCTTAAAGTTATATAAACTTTTGTATACAAAACACACTCACTCAACACATGTACACTTTTGTTTCTATATCTATTTCTGCGCAGAAATTGTCTTTAGGCCAAAAGTGTTACCAATTAGGAGCAGGATCTGTTAAACTAAATTTCAGATTTTCCAAAAATAGATTTGCGTTATTTACCGCTTCGCGTTATCTACCGCTGTGCGTTAATTATCGCCTTTGCGTTACTTCACTTTATCACAACTTGAGCTACGTGGGCGTAACCGGACGCTACGTTGCGTAATGAACGCTGCGTGCGTCTGCCTTTTGGATTGCGTACGCTAGTCTTTGTTAGCGACACGTGTATGCAATGCAAAGGATCCACCGTAACACAATATATTTTTATCAATGTAAATGATCCCTGATCATCTACCGCAATCCACACTGACTGCCTTGTATCTCAGACAAACCGTGTGTTTGTTCTATACTTTAACTATCACCTCTACTATGAAATAACAGCAAATCTCTTTTTAGCACTTTCTATCAACTATAAAATTGGCAAACAGGAATAGTGATATACGAAAATGAAACAGAAATGCAGATATATGTATGCGTGCGTGTATACGCAAGACAGAAGAGAAATAAAACAGTTTTAAAAGACACAAGCGTTTTGTTCTTACTTCCGGTTCCCGGATTCCTTCAGCACTCTTTATCTAAGCGAAGCAGACGCTTATCCCGTCAGCACTGTGAGACAACCTCCCACCCTTTGCTGGAGGGATAATGTCTGCTGATCTACCTAGTGCAGATATGAGAAGGATAGGACGAGCCCGCAATTGACAATGCTAAATTCCTTTGTCGTATAAACAACCCTTTATGAAGCTAAGAACACTGTACGCTGTTTACTGAAGAAGTACCGTAATGGTACGCTAGTTGCGTAACGATCGCTCAGCCGTAGGCGAGACGCTCAAGCGTCACGTTCGCTCACGGCCCAGGGATCACAGGACACGTTATTGGCTATGACTAGAGTAATGATTCGCTATGGCGTAGCTTACGCTCGAGACCACGAGGAGGTCACCAGCGATGCAGACGCTCACAACACTATACCTTTATGATAAAACCTTATACCAATGAAATACACTGAATACCTTAATGTGAGTACAGGGTGTAAGTGCAACCTTGTGTAACCTGACTAACTACAAAGCTGCTTGAGCGTCACCGACGCTCAAGTGAACACTTAACACTATAGAAAATACACAGATACTGGTTTAGGTTCCAAGGCCTATTAACTGTATTATATCTAATATACTTGTAAAAGGGGATAACAGTACAAATGATACACTACAATATAACAGAGACTTCCTAACCACAGAACTAAACAATAAATACAAAAAGACAATACTACACTGACCTAAATGCAATACAATACAATACTATCTAATACAATACAATACTAGCCTAGTCTAGGGGAGATATGAGAGAACAGACCAGAGAGAGAGAGAGAGAGAGAGAGAGAGAGAGAGAGAGAGAGAGATGAGATGAGAGAAATTGGCTCACAGAAAGACAATGATAACGGAGAGAAACTTACGCACAAAGGGTATGATCGCCTGCGCCTCGATATCCAGCTCCCGGCTATCAGCAGATAACCGTTGATGAGAGAGTGAGAGCTGGATGTGGTCGGCCTGCCTATTTATGCCCCACACACAATGCAATCTCCTGGTCCTACAATCCCATTGTCCATTGGCCGAAGGAATTCGGCCCTGTATCATAACAAAAGGTCATAGGGTGATTCATACAGGTGGGCTGTGACGATTTCCAACAGCTCAGGTGGGTGGGAAACTGGGTTTCCCGCCGCATACCTGAGTATGTGTAAATAATAGAAATGGACATAAACTTCTTATGTCCATAACTATTCGCACGAGCGATTAATACGCTCCAAACCAACACCGGAATATTGCTAATTAAATACTCTTCCGATGGGTACCAAACACTGCTGTATGATTCCTGTTAGACCCTTCGTACGATATAAAGAGGGATTCCTCAGCTCTGGGACATTGTATTTTAACCAAACTTTCAGAATCTATCAAAGGGACCATGATCTATAAACTACATTAATTGTGAACATTTGTAACGAATGAGTCGCACGCTACGACTACATAAACTCTACCGTAAATACGCATACCGCGCCTGCGAGTGCACGTTATTGCGGGTATGCGAATCCACGGGAGAGCGCATGCACGCGCAGCGCGGACCAGTGTGCGGTGCAAATATGGCAACGTGCATTGAGACATTTTTCTGACTTTGACACCTCATACACAGAAACCGTTTTCTTCGGCTGCTTCGTAGTCCTTTCAGACCGCTAAGACAAAAAAGTCCAAGCCTCAAACCACCTTCTTTAGAGGTGGTCTGGCAAAATTCAAAAAGCCTGCTCCCACAGGCACCCAGGATCAGAAACCTGCTTCTGGTGCATCAAAATCCTCAGCATGACGGTGGACCGCACAGCCTGGAAGAGGGGTTGGTGGGTGCGAGACTCGGGTGTTTCAGCCACGTCTGGGTGTCGTGCGGCCTGGATCCCTGGGTACAAGATATTGTGTCCCAGGGGTACAGACTGGAGTTTCAAGAACTCCCGCATCACCGATTTTTCAAATCAGGCTTGCCAGTTTTGCTGACAGAGTTATCCTACAGGAAGCCATTGTAAAATTGGAAAGGTCACAGGTCATTGTTCCAGTTCCACCTCATATGCGGAACAAGGGTTATTATTCAGACCTTTTTGTGGTACCGAAACCGGGTGGTTCGGTCAGACCAGTTTTGAACTTGAAATCACTAAACCCTTATCTGAAGGAGTTCAAATTCAAAATGGAGTCTCTTGAGAGCGGTGATCGCAGGTCTGGAAGAGGGAGAGTTTCTGGTATCCCTGGATTTTAAGGATGCGTACTTTCACATTCCGATTTGGCCTCTGCACCAGGCTTTTCCCAGATTTGCACAGTTTCAGGCGCTGCCTTTCAGCCACTCCACAGCACTGAGGGTGTTTACCAAGGTGATGGCAGAGATGATGGTTCTCCTCCGCAGACGGGGGGTGAACATAATCCCATATCTGGACGATCTACTGATAAAGGCATCGTCCAGGGAGAGGTTGTTGCAGTCCATTGTTCTCACGACTCGTCTACTTAGGGAACACGGTTGGATCCTGAACCTTCCAAAGTCACATTTGGCACCGACAAGGAGATTGTCTTTTCTGGGGATGATCCTCGACACGGAAGTGCAGAGGGTGTTTCTGCTGGAGGAGAAAGCGTTGGTGATTCAAACAATGGTCCGGGATGTCCTGAAGCCAGCACGGGTATAGGTTCAATAGTGCATTCGCCTTCTGGGGAAGATGGTTGCCTCTTACGAGGCTCTGCAGTACGTAAGGTTTCATGCATGGATCTCCTGGACAAGTGGTCGGGATCTCATCTACGCATGCACCAGAGGATACGTCTGTCGCCGAAAGCCAGGATTTCACTTCTCTGGTGGCTGCAAATGCCTCACCTTCAGGAGGGCCGCATGTTCGGGATTCAGGACTGTATCCTTCGCACCACGGATGCAAGCCTCCGGGGCTGGGGCGCAGTCACTCAGGGGCAAACCTTCCAAGGACAGTGGTCAAGTCTCGAATCCAGTCTTCCAATAATCATTCTGGAACTAAGAGCCGTCTACAACGGTCTTCATCAAGCGGCTCATCTTCTGCGAGATCGAGCCATTCAAGTGCAGTTGGACAATGTAACGACGGTGGCCTAAATAAGCAGATGGGGGCGGAACGAAGAGCAGAGCTGCGATGTCAGAGGTAACAAGGATCATCCTCTGGGCAGAAAAACACGCGTTGGCGCTGTCAGCAATCTTCATTCCAGGAGTAGACAACTGGGAAGCAGACTTCCTCAGCAGACACGATCTCCATCCAGGAGAATGGGGGCTCCATCCGGAGGTGTTCACCGAGGTGACAAACCTTTGAGGGGTTCCTCAAATAGACATGATGGCTTCACGCCTCAACAAGAAGCTTCGGAGGTATTGTTCCAGGTCGAGAGACCCGCAAGCAGTGGCAGTGGATGCCATGGTAACTCCGTGGGTGTTCCAGTCAGTGTACGTGTTTCCTCCACTTCCACACCCCAAGGGTTCTAAAACTCAAAAGGAGATCAAGAGTTTAGGCAATCCTCATTGTCCCGGACTGGCCAAGAAGAGGTTGGTACGTGGATCTTCTGGATCTACTGTTGGAAGATCCGAGGCCTCTTCCTCTTCGGGAGGACCTGTTACAACAGTAGCCGTTCGCTTATCAAGACTTAACGCGACTACGTTTGACGGCATGGAGGATGAACGCCAGATATTAGCTCGTAAGGGCATTCCGAACAAGGTAATTCCTACATTAACATAGCACTTGGAAATAGTATGTGTCTTGGTGTGATTTCAAGAAGTTTCCTACAGTGGAGTTTCAACTAGGACATTTCCTTCTCTTCCTGCAAGCAGGTGTGGATATGGGCCTGAGGTTGGGGTCCATAAAGGTCCAGATTTTGGCCTTCTCCATTTTCTTCCAGAGACAGCTGGCTTCCCTCCCTGAGGTTTTAGACTTTTTTGAAAGGGATCTGCACATCCAGCCTCCCTTTGTGCCACCTACGGCGCCCTGGGATCTTAATGTGGGGTTTCAGTTCCTCCAATCGGATTGGTTTGAGCCTCTTCAGGAGGTTGAGGTCAGATTTCTCGCGTGGAAGGCGGTCACTTTGTTGGCCTTGGCTTCTGCTCGACGTATGTCGGAATTGGGGGCTTTGTCTTGTAAAAGCCCCTATTTGATCTTCCATGAAGATAGAGCTGAGCTTCGGATGCATCAGCAGTTCCTTCCGAAGGTTGTGTCGGCTTTTCATATCAACCAACCTATTGTGGTGCCAGTTGCTACTTGCTCCTCAATGTCTTGTATGATCCCAAGAAAATTGGGTGTTCTGCTTCTAAGCAGACGATCTTTTGCTGGATCAGGTTCACTATCCAGCATGCATATTCTACGGCAGGACTGCCGTGTCCAAAATCTGTTAAGGCCCACTCTACTCGTAAAGTGGGTTCTTCCTGGGTGGCTACCCGGGCTGTCTCGGCTTTACAGCTTTGCCGGGCAGCTACTTGGTCTGGGTCGAACACGTTTGCCAAGTTCTACAGGTTTGATACTTTGGCCTCTGAAGACCTTAAGTTTGGTCAATCAGTTCTGCAGGAACCTCCGCGCTCTCCCTCCCGTTCTGGGAGCTTTGGTACATCCCCACACTCTCAAACTCTTAAAGTGGCAGTGGCTCCTAGTGGACCTGTCTATACCCCATGGTACTGATGTGGACCCCAACATCCTCTACGGACTACGAGAAAAGGATTTAGCGGTAAGTAATTAAAATCCTTTTTTTTCTCTCTGTGTATTTCAGTCACCTTATACCACTTAAATCCTCTGTTTGTGATCTGCATTGCAGTCACACTCCACAGGGTTATTTTGTCAGGTACTGTGTCTGGCTATATTGTACTGTTACGCCCTAGGGCTACATTATCCAATAATGTCTGCATCACAGGGCGGGAGATCTGTGGCTGATCCTGCTGACGCCGTGGATTTATCTGAGGAAAATATTCCAGCTGAGGGTCCAGGTACCGGGGGTTCTATACCCCCTCAGTCAGCCTGCAGAACCGGTGACACACCAAGACCCACCTTGTGCTGCTTTTTCTAATTTACTGACTACGCTAGTAACGAGACTTACGCCCCCTGTGGGACCTCCTGTGCCTGTACAATCACATATTGTCCCTGCAGTTAATCCGCCATGGGTGGATTCTCTGTCGACTCAGTTACAGCAGTTAAATCAGTCTTTGGTTAAACAAAAGCCTGACCCTCGCCCTCCTAGGACCAAAGGGTCATCTAAGCGGCACATTTCTTTCTCACAATCCACGCATGTTTCGGATACTTCATCCGATGAAGATGGCGTATATACTAACCCATCAGACACTGATGCAGATGCTTCTGATGGGGAATCTACAACACAGGTTGATGTTACTGACCTGTTGGAGGCTATCAAACTGATTCTTCAGATAGATGATGAAACTCACCCTCCAGATACGTTTAAGAAACCTGATAAGTTCAAACGTCAGAAGATTACTAACTTAGTTTCGCCACATTCCAGCCATTTAGTTGACATACGTCAGGAATCCTGGGAGTCTCCAGGAAAGAAATTCTCCCTGTCTAAAAAGATGCTAGCTCGTTATCCCCTCGCCACAGAGTTAAGTAAAAATTGGGAAACACTGCTGCCGGTGGACTCGCATATTGCACGTCTGGTGGTGTCTTCTACTCTGCCTATCACTACCGTCACCTCTCTGAAGGAATCGACGAATAAGCATGTGGAGGGTTGCTTGAAGTCTATTTACACTCTTGCGGGTGCTGTACATAGACCTACTATAGTGGCTTCTTGGGCTGCAAAAGGTATTGAAGCCTGGGTTCAAGCAGTTGAGGCAGAGTTACCTCTGAATTTTTCTGATAATGGCAGACAGTGTCTTTCATATATTACCACTGCCTCTCATTACATTCAGGAGGCGGCCTCTGATGCCGGTGTGCTGGCAGCCAAAGCATCTACTACGTCCATTATGGCTTGCCAGATTCTGTGGTTGCGGTCCTGGTCTGTGGATCTGGACTCTAAAAAGACCTTGGAGGTGATCCATTTTAAGGAAAACATCCTTTTTGGAGAAGATCTGAACAAGATTGTTGCTGACTTAGCGTCTGCTAAGACTGCATGTCTGCTGAGTACTACTCCTTCGGCTGCGAATGCTAAGAGTACCAACTTTCGTTCCTTATGACCTCCAATTAAAGCAAAGGGTCAGGCCTACCCGAAACAGGCTCGCACTTCCAAAACCGCTAAGCCCAAACCTAAACGTTCCTGGGCTGCCCATCAGCCTGCTTCCAAACCAGACAAGCCTGCTGCATGACTGGACGGGCCTCCCCCTGGGGGACCCCAGGGTGGGAGGCCGACTTCTGCGGTTCGCCTAGGTATGGTTACAGACCACTTCAGACGCCTGGGTGAGGGAAGTCGTCGCTCAGGTATACGCCATCTCTTTCAAGAAACGTCCCCCTCGCCAGTTTTGCTCGACAAATATCCCTTCGGTTCCATTGAAAGCAAAAACTCTACATTTTCGTGGTGCAATCCCTCCTGGACACAGGATTGATAGTGCCGGTGCCTTTGACTCAGAGAGGCAGGGTGTACTATTGAACGCTGTTCCTAGTTCCGAAACCGAATGGATCTTCCCGGCCCATTCTCAACCTCAAGTCTTTGAACAAATTTGTGAAGGTATCCAAATTCTGTATGGAAACTCTTCGCTCTATTGTTCTGGCCTTGAAGCCCAATGACTATGGGGGTCATTCCGAGTTGTTCGCTCGTTGCCGATTTTCGCTATACTGCGATTAGTCGCTTACTGCGCATGCGCAAGGTTCGCAGAGCGCATGCGCTTAGTTATTTTACACAAAAGTTAGGTATTTTACTCACGGCATAACAAAGCTTTTTCATCGTTCTGGTGATCGTAGTGTGATTGACAGGAAGTGGGTGTTTCTGGGCGGAAACTGGTCGTTTTCTGGGAGTGTGCGAAAAAACGCTACCGTTTCTGGGAAAAACGCGGGAGTGTCTGAAGAAACCGGGGAGTGTGTGGGCGAACGCTGGGTGTGTTTGTGACGTCAAACCAGGAACGAAACTGACTGAACTGATCGCAATGTAGGAGTAAGTCTGGAGCTACTCAGAAACTGCTAAGAAATTTCTATTCGCAATTCTGCTAATCTTTCGTTCGCAATTCTGCTAAGCTAAGATACACTCCCAGAGGGCGGCGGCTTAGCGTGTGCAAAGCTGCTAAAAGCAGCTAGCGAGCGAACAACTCGGAATGAGGGCCTATAACAGGCCTGGCCAACCTGTGGCTCTCCAGATGTTGTGAAACTACACATCCTAGCATGCCCTGTCACGGTTTTAGCATTCCTTAATAGCAAAACTCTGGCAAAGCATGATGGGACTTGTAGTTTTACAACAGCTGGAGAGCCACAGGTTGGCCAGGCCTGGCCTATAAGGTATCCCTGGACATACAGGATGCTTACCTACATATACCTATTGCCATGTCGCATCAGCAATATCTGCGGTTTGCTATTGGCAACCTACATTATCAATTCCAGGCCTTGCCTTTTGGACTGACCACGGCTCTGCGAATCTTCACCAAGGTCATGGCGGTCATGACGACCCTACTCCGCCGTCAGGGTATCAGGATCCTGCTGTATCTGGACGACTTGTCGATCCTGGCAAACTCCCTAGAGGTTCTCCTCCGTCATCTGGAACTTGACGGTCCAATTCCTGCAAGCCCACGGGTGGCTCATCAACTGGAAGAAGTCCTCCCTGGTCCCTGCTCAGAGCATGGTGCACCTGGGGGCATTATTGGACACACACAACCAACAGTTGTTCTTGTCTCCGGAGAAGGTCCTGAAACTTCGGGACAAGATAAGATGCTTCCCATCTCGCCTACGTGTGTCGATACACTGGGCGATGCAAGTACTAGGCCTCATGGTGTCTGCTTTCGACATGGTAGAGTACTCTCAATTTCATTCTCTCCCTCTGCAGCGGTTAATACTTTCCAAGTGGGATGGCCTGCCTCACCGGATCAGGTCTCACATGATTTCCTAGACTCCGAAAGTTTGTCTGTCTCTGAGCTGGTGGCTTCAGGACCAACGATTGAGCAGGGGTCTTCCCTTCTGGGTCTCCAACTGGTTCAGCCTAACGACGGATGCTAGTCTGCGGGGTTGGGGCGCGGTGTTGGAGCAACACTCTCTCCAGGGTCTGTGGACCAGGGAGGAATCTCCTCCCGATAAATATTCTGGAGTTACAGGCAGTGTTCAATGCTCTGATATTGGCCCTGCCTCTAGTACAGAACAGGCCTGCTCAAGTACAGTCGGACAATACATAAATTATCAAGGCGGCACTCGAAACCGCATGGCAATGATGGAAGTGTCAAAAATTCTACTATGGGCGGAACGCCATCTGCCAGCCGTATCGACAGTGTTCATTCCGGGGGTCCTCAACTGGAAAGCGGACTTCCTCAGTTCAAGCAAGTTCAAGCAAGAAGGAGGATTACTACTTCTAATCACTCCAGCGTGGCCCAGACGGCGTTGGTTCTCAGACCTGCAGGGTCTCTCGATAGAGTCCTCTTCTACTTCCGCAATGCCCAGACCTCCTTGTTCAGGGCCCTTGTGTCTACCAGGATCTGGCATGACTGACTTTGACGGCGTGGCTCTTGAAGTTTCAGTTCTGAGGGCCAAAGGATTTTCTGAAGCAGTCATTCAAACTATGTTGAAAGCCCCTAAACCGGCTTCGGCTCGGATTATTATACGGTCTGGAATTCTTACTTCACCTAGTGTGCGGCTAAGAATTATGATGCGTACAAGTTCAGTACTGCCAAACTTTTGGCTTTTCTGTAACAGGGCCTGGAATTAGGCCTTCGTCTGGCCTCCCTCAAGGTTCATATTTCAGCCTTGTCGGTGTGGTTTCAGAGAAAAAATGCGACTCTGCCTGACGTTCATATTTTCACTCAGGGTGTTTTACGGATTCAACCTCCCTATGTTCCTCCTGTGGCTCCTTGGGATTTGTCGGTTTATCTGGATGCCCTATAAGAGTCTCCGTTTGAACCTCTTGAGTCTGTGGACCTTAAATGGCTTACACTTAAGGTCTTATTTTTGCTGGCTATTGCCTCTGCTAGAAGGGTTTCAGACTTGAGTGCCTTGTCCTGTCGGTCACCTTTTCAGATTTTTCACCGTGACCGGGCGGTTCTAATAACTCTCCCTGGTTATCTGCCTAACGTGGCGTCGTCTTTCCACCTTAACCAAGAGATTGTGGTTCCGGCCTTTATCTCTCCTGGGTTGTCCTCCAAAGAACGGTCTTTGGATGTGGTATGGGCTCTCCGTATATATGTGAAGAGAACCGCCTCTCTTAGGAGATCTGATTCTCTTTGTCCTTTTTGGTTTTCACAAACGTGGCTGGCTTGCGAATAAGCAGACTTTGGCCAGATGGATTAGAATTGTGATTGCACAAGCTTATGTACAGGCTGGACTCCCAGCTCCTGCTACTATCAAGGCCCATTCTACTCGGTCTGTTGGACCTCTTGGACGGCCCGGCGTGACGCGACCCTAGAACATTTGTGCAAGGCTGCTACGTGGTCCTCAGTGAACCCGTTCATCAGGTTCTATGCCTTTTGATACTTCTCCCTCCCAGGATGCTTCCTTTGGACGCCGGGTTCTTGTTCCCGCTACAGTGCATCCCCTCCTATGAGGAACTGCTTTAGGACATCCCAGATGTTATTCCCTGTGGAATACCAGTGTACCCCGCTGCAGAAAAGGAGATTTATGGTAAGACTTACCATTGTTAAATCTCTTTTTGCGAGGTACACTGGATTCCACAGGGCGCCCACCCTGACGCACTTGGCTTCTTTGGGTTTGTATGGCATTAACCGCTGGTACCTTCTCCTGTCGTGAGAATGTGGTTCTCTGTGGCTGCTGACTACTGTCGTCTCTTTTACCTGCTACTGCATTGCACTGGTTAACAAAACTGAGCTCCAGTGCCTGGATGCGGGGATATAGAGGAGGCGGTGCAGTGCATCCTGGGAACAGTCAAAGCTTTAGCCTGTTGGTGCCTCGGATCAAGATCCAACTCTACACCCCGATGTTTTTCCCTGTGGAATCCAGTGTACCTCGCAGAAAGAGATTTAACAATGGTAAGTCTTACCATAAATATCTTTATCTTATTTTCTTTTGGGTTTATCTAATATAAATGTGACATCCCAACAGATGTGCCACGGACATTTAAGTGACTTCTGTGCCCTTTTACCCCTGTCTGGGCGCTTTGCGAATTGCAGCAGAGATAGCGTTAAATACATATTATGAGCTGTAGCTGACATGCGCTGAGACAGTTACCAGCCGGGTGCCTGGACTGTTGGCAGTTGGGTGGCGGCCATTTTAGGTGAATGGCTAACAGTAAGGAGTGGGATGGTGTTGTGCAAGAAGCAGATGAGGCTGCACAACGTACAGGAAGGCTGCCTGGGGCATAGGCCTGTGTTTGGAAACCAAAGAGCCAAGACTTCCCCCTGACAGAGCAGTAAGGCTGAGCAGCAGCTGGTTGAGTGACCGCTGGGAGGTGGAGCGTGTCATCAGCGTCAGAGATGCTGCTGTAGAAGTGACAGCTCCTCTCTGTCCCCGTTATAGCTGTGAGAGGTGTCAGAGAAGCAGCCAGCTGTGAGGTTCTGTAAGTGTACATTGCACTATACACAGCAGCACCAGTTATAAGCTTCAGTCATAACCCTGCCTTTGAAGTGATATGACGTAGTAGCAATATATACAGTAGATTATACCCAAAGCCTTTCTTACAAAGTGGCTATATGAACGTTAAGCAACAGACGTTAGGTACAGTTGCAGTAGAGATTATTACCACATTGCCAAGGCTGAGATATTGCCATGTATTACCACAAAGCCATACCAGTCAGCTGAGAGGAAGGCAGCCAAGAGACTCATAGGGGGAGATTCAAATGTCTGAAAAGTCAGTTGGGTGTCTGTCTATTAGATAGGAAAAAACAGACTCCCATCTGACTTTTCAAACATTTGAATCTCCCCCATATACTGTAAATTAACTTTCCTGCAAGGAGTTAGCAAATTCTCAAGGACAGAGTAACCCATCTATTGATGCTACCTAGGAGGAGATATCAGTAAAGAAGTGGTTGAATCCTCAGCATTACAGCTAATACGTACATTAGACGTTCTTCAGTTCACTTTGCTTCTATGAACTTAAAACAATAAAAAAAAATTTTTAAATTAATGTACAAAATGTCACAAATATAAATTCAGTCATAGACATTAAGTGGATTTCAAAATCCCCATAGCGTGTATCTACCATTAATGTGAACTGATGGTTTATTACAGGTGCCTCTTCTTAATTCCAGTATTTGGATTAATGTCTTAAGTACTTTTAAAACTCCATTGGTTGACAGGTTTAGAAAATACTATATGGTTGAACTGACAAAATATATGATTAATAATTAGCAGGTATGGGGTCACTTTTATAGGTGAAAAAATAAGTACACCTTTTAAAGTTAAGTTCCCTGCACTATGGGCAACTGCTCCACTACCTCACTTCTCCACACTTTTTTCACTGCTTCATGAATAGACCCCAATATCTCGTTATCAAAAGTGTCAGAATTGCCACACATTTTATTTATTGATTTCTGTCGGCTTTGTCAAGATTGAATCAGATACTGGTGATGTAGTAGCACTTTCAAGTGTACAGGAGGAGCCACTATGTACAGTGGGGCAAAAAAATATTTGGACAGCCACCGATTGTACAAGTTGACCCACTTAAAAAGATGAAAGAGGTCTGTAATTTCCATCATTGGTACACTTCAACTGTGAGAGACAGAATATGAACACTCCCCTGCCCCCCCCCCTCCCCCCTTCCCCAGGAAATATCACTTTGTACAATTTTTAAACAATTTACTTGTATATCATTGTGGAAACTAAATATTTGGACACCTACCAAGCTGCAAGATTTCTGGCTCTCACAGACCTGTTACTTCTTCTTTAAGCAGCTCTTCTATCCTCCACTCGTTACCTGTATTAATGGCACCTGCTTGAACTGGTTATCTGTATAAAAGACACCTGTCCACACCCTCAAACAGTCAGACTACTACCTCTCCACCATGGCCAAGACCAGAGAGCTGTCTAAGGACACCAGGGACAAAATTGTAGAGCTGCACAAGGCTGGGATGAGCTACTCGACAATAGGCAAGCAGCTTGGTGAGAAGAGATCAACTGTTGGCGCAATTATTAAAAAATGGAAGAAATACAAGATCACTGACAATCTCCCTCGACCTGGGGCTCCATGCAAGATCTCACCTCGTGGGGTATCAATGATCTTTAGAACGGTGAGGAATCAGCCCAGAACTACACGGGGGGACCTGGTCAATGATCTCAAGAGAACTGGGACCACAGTCACAAAGGTTACCAATAGTAACACACTACGTCGTCATGGATTGAAATCCTGCAGCGCCTGAAAGGTCCCACTGCTTAAGCCAGCACATGTCCAGGCCCGTCTAAAGTTTGCCAGTGACCATCTGGATGATCCAGAGGAGGATTGGGAGAATGTAATGTAAATTGAACTTTTTGGTATAAACTCCACTCGCCGTTTTTGGAGGGAGAAGAATGATAAATGGCATCCCAAGAACACCATACCCACTGTGAAGCGTGGGGGTGGAAACATCATGCTTTGTGGCTGCTTTACTGCAAAGGGGACAGGACGACTGATCCGTATTAAGGAGAGGATGAATGGGGCCATGTATCGTGAGATTTTGGGCAAAAACCTCCTTCCCTCTGTAAGAGCATTGAAGATGGAACGTGGCTGGGTCTTCCAGCATGACAATGACCCTAAACACATCGCCTGGGCAACTAAGGAGTGGCTCCGTAAGAAGCATTTCTTCTAGTGTCCTAGCCAGTCTCCAGACCTCAACCCAATAGAAAATCTGTGGAGGGAGTTGAAAGTCCGTGTTGCCCGGCGACTGCCCCAAAACATGACAGATCTAGAGAAGATATGCATGGAAGAGTGGGCCAAAATACCTGCTACAGTGTGTGCAAACCTGGTCAAAAACTACGGGAAACGTTTGACCTCTGTAATTGCCAACCGAGGTTATATTACAAAGTATTAAGTTAAACTTTTTGATTGTCCAAATATTTATTTTCCACAAGAATAAACAAATAAATTGTGTAAAGGTGGGTACACACTATTAGATATATCTGCAGATCAATTGATCTGCAGATATATCTATGTACGGATCGGGCAGTGTGCTGTGCATACACACAGCCCGATCCGTCGGGGGACTGACGTCATGAACTGGGCGGGCGGGCGCTCGCGCCCGTCCAGTTCACCTGTCAATCACCGCCTGCCGCCGCAACATGTGTACGGGCGGTCGGACGACCGCCCCGTACACACACAGCGACGCGCCAATATATCGTTAGATATATTGGCTGTCGGCTGTGCTGCGCGGCCGACGCGATACGTCTGTGAACGACGGAGTTCACAGACGTATCGCCCGTACACACTGGCCGACGGTCCCGCGATGTATCGGCCGTTCAGGAGAACGGCCGATACATCGACCAGTGTGTACGGGCCTTAACAATCATACAATGTGATTTCCAGATTCTGTCTCTCATGGGCCCTACACACTTGTAGATTTGAAAGATTTAAAAGATGAAAGATATGATAGATGAAAGATTTCCCATGAACGATTATGTGCATACACACTGAACAATGTCTGATGAAAGATTTGAAAGATCCAGCTTCATTTAAATACTGGGCATGGTTTTAGGAAGGTGGGCAGGTCTTCTTTGTACAATAAATAACAGCATCTATTTAATATCACTGCATATCTGCTCTGTAGTTTGTTTGGTGCAGTGTATACCTGGTAAACCTTTTAGCACTACCCATAAATAAAGACTCCACACAATTTTTTGTAACAATTTGTAATTAAAAATTTTAGAAAAATAATAAATTAGAAACATTCTGGGCTGGATTCATCGATTTTTGAGCCAATGAGTGCCATGACAGCAGGGATTACACCAATAGAGGCATCATGCATTCCAACAATTAGCCAGATACAGTGCAGCAAAAACAGTGGTGCCAACATAACTTGGGATGAAGTAGAAGTAAAAGAATTTGAGGACAGTATTTCAAAAGTGCACATGAAATAAAAGCATTCCCAACGTTCTATTACAGGGTCAAATGAAGTGTAGAAAACCAACATTATGGTACAATTGACTTCAAGAAAAAACATATTGGATGAGGAAGGTCAAATACAAATCTGAAGACAGCAAACAAAAACGCAAATTCAAAAATTCAAAAACATTTTGATTAAAAATTTTGGTCGCCTTGAACAGTGGAGTGTGCACTCAACAGAGTGGTGAACACTCCACCTGAAGAGGTGCCAGGGAAGGGGGATTGTGGCATTTGGTAACCCGGAGCAGGATATGTGGGGTATTGTTGAGGAGGAATTACCGGCGCAGAATACATGGGAGGGTGAGTTGGGGGAGGGGCATAAGATGTACTAGGCACCTGTCTGGTATCTAACACAACGCCACTGTGGTTGGTCAAGTCATCATCCTGGCCATGTGATATAATGGCATATACCAGACGCTGGGCGTATTTTTGCTGAGTGGGGTTCATCTCCCGCAACTCACAGGCTAAATGGTCTCCAATAGCTTCAAATCTATCCGGTCTGTTTTTTTAGGACCTCCTCTGCCTGCCTCAGAATTGTATCTGACCTGCTGGACGAGACAGATCTTCCAGGGATAGCCGGCCGGCGTCTTTTTCTAGCCAGAGGCTGGGGCGTTCCCATCGCCGCCTCACTCTCCTGCAGCTCCGGCATTACAGTGGCTTGGTCTGCCGGCTCATCCACTGCAGGTTCCACGTCCAGCTCCCTCGAAGAAAGCTGAGTTATCCAAAAAATTGAAGAAAAATATGTGAAAATAATAAGGCAACAAATTAAACAAGAAACAGTGACATCTGTATTGTGCGGACATTTACCGGATCCACACTCTCCTCTTCCTCAGGCTCGAACATCTCGGGCGTGTTCGGCTCCTCCGTGCTCCGCGCTGTCCTCGAAGGCTCCTCATCCAATACGAACTTCATCAAGTCCTAATACCATAATGTTGGCTTCTTGACTTGATCTGACCCCGCTCCTGAACGTTGGGAATCTTTGTATTTCCTGTGCTCCTTAAGAAATACTGTCCTCAGATTCTGGATCTCCCTCTTCACCCACTTGATGTCGGCACCACTATCTTGGACAAGGCTGTACCTGGCCAATTGCTGGTATGCCAGATTTTTCTTTCCTCTGTTGGCGTAATCCCTTGTTCCCACACGCCACAAGCACTCATTGGTCTGGTATAGATCGATTAATCCAGCCCAGAACTCACGGTTTGCATCCATGTCTCTGTGAAAGGTGAGATTTAATTTTAAAATATTAAAATCAGAACTTAACACAGTAATCAGATATAATAAGTTTAACTAATTATATATATATCGTGGTGAGAGAGCTTGTGTCTCACCACAAATGCCCACATTCTGGTGGAATCAGCTCTCTCCGAGGGAGAAGAAAACAAGTTCTGCACATTCTGCACAGCTGCAGCTGGAGAAACAGATGTCCGTGATTTCATGCTCACCCAGAGACAGCAGGAAGTCAGGAGCATGAAAGGGGTTTAAATATCCCTCTTACCCAAAATGCATTGCGCTGGTGCCTGTTAGATGCCAGTGAGCCGGGTTGAGTTTATAGCGCCATGGACTGTGGACATTGGCCGTGCCAGAAGACCATGGTATGTGTAGCTGCAAGCCACTGCAGCAGAGTTACTTTTCAGTACGGGAATTGCTAGGACCTTTTATGTTTGTCTGTTTATTTTCTCTATGTACCTCTGTGACCAGGCCCAAGCCTGTGTATGCTGTGCTACAGTGTCTGATGTCATTAATGACACTGTGGTTATAACCTGAAAATCTGCCTACGAGTCCTTATTTACAATACCCATGTTACAAAAATATATATATATATATATATATATATATATATATATATATATATGTGCACAAAATAATATAATAAAAATGTTTGTGTGTATGTATGTATGTATGTATATATATATATATATATATATATATATGTGGAGAGAGTTTTTTAGGTCAGTGCGCTTAGTCTACCGTCCAAAAGTTCCTTTTAAAGGAAGGGGTCGTTAGAAAGTCCTGCTGTTTGGACTTAGTCGGTTGTGGATGCTCCGTCAATGAACACCTCCCAAGCTTCTTTGGTGGCAGCTCAGTTCTTCAAGAAATGACTTGGGTATGTTCAGTCATACAATTCTGTGGAGGCAGGGGAGAAGAACAAGCGCCATATGGTGTAGTATTTTCAATCAATGGAAGTAGTAGATACGTATATAATGTAAGTACCGGATAGATTCTTGAGATTAGGCCTGTCTGTCTCACTAAGTTCTTTGTAGCTGTTCACCACCTAGGAGACAAAGATCATCGCCATATAGTGTAGTAACCTCGGATATACTTTGGGGTACCCTCCCCTATATTTCATGCGTACCAAAGTAAAGATTCAATATAGCATGTAGGATATACTTATATCCAAACAGATCTAGTCGGTCCAATATGATGTAATGGCTGAATCAGTCGCCTGCTACTGCCTTATATAGCAAAAGTTTTTTAATCAACAAAATTAATAATATACAAATTCAGATAAAAGTAAAAACAAAATAGAAAATCTTAGCTGATTGGTATAGGCAAATAGGCAGGTCAGTCTCAACGCGTTTCGCCTCCAGGGCTTCCTCAGGAGAATACATCATAGCCAAAGGTACACATATTTATAGTGCTTTCAGTTTCGTTTTTGGCCGATACTTCCGGTTCGCGTCATTTCCGGAACCGGAAGTACTCGGTCCGACTTTCATATTAAACACACAGATGGTTTAAACATTTATCATAAATCTACATTGGTGATGCAGTGTTAGCATAAACATAGAAGCAGTCTATGAACGCCGTGCAGGACGGACATACAATCGATCCGCTCCGTGATACCGGAAGTGACGCGGCTCGTCCCGGCCACTGCCGCGTCACTTCCGGTTAGAATGTAGATCCAGCGTGCGTTCCACCAGTATAGCTGAGCACATCCTGTTAGTGGTTGGCAGGTTGGCTGGCGGAAATGACATAGGTAACGTTATGAGTGTAGTTCAGGAGTGATAGAGAAATCGTCACGGGTACTTAGCAGCAATAAACATACATGAATGAAGTACATATGTGAAATAAATTAAATGCATGAATAATTTAGAGATAAAGAGATAAAAGGTATAAATTAAAAGTTTCCAGATAAATATGTATACAAAAATATAGACGCACAGAGTACATATAAAATATAAAATATATAAGTTACATGTGCACTTGTATGCATAAATAAATAGATATATATAAAAATATAGATGTAAGAAATATGTAAAAAATATATGTAAAAAATATGTAAGCATATGAACACATTAATATGCAAATACACCACAATCCCAGGTATATTTCTTATGGTGGGATATATTACGTGCTTATGCGTTGTGGGTTGTAGGACGCAAAAATCCAAATTTGTGCCCAAATAATAGCCGTAATCAGACATGTTATGCAACAATAATTAAGTAATCATCCTACGAAATGTATTGGGACCTACAGTACAAGTTTAAGGGAAAGGAGCTATTTATCAGCAAGCCCGTGGCACAGGCTAGAATAGAGCTTCAGTGTACCTCAAAGGAAGGGGGCAATCTCGTAGCCTTCATTATGGCCATGAGGTTGGAGGGTGTTTAGAGTAAAAATCCAGTACATGATAAGAAATAAGGGGACTGCAACCAAGAGTCTTCCCAGATGTAAAGGCATGTTCAAATGTGGACATTGCATCATGTGCAAATTCGTCCACCCTAATAGAAGATCCTTTTTTAACTCTGAACAAACCAAAGAATTTAATATGAAAGACTTCATTAACTGCAACACGTCTTCGGTCATATATGTGATAGAGTGCGGATGCCATCGTAAATATGTGGGAAAGACTAAAAGACTTCTCAAACTTCGCATTCAAGAACATGTACGTAATATCAAAAACAAAATAGAAAGTCATCCGCTCTCTAGACATTTCACTGAAACCCACAACTCCAGCCTGGAAACATTTACCTTCAGAGCTATTGAACACGTCAAACTAGGACCTAGAGGGGGCGACCTACTAAAAAAGTTATCTCAGAGGGAGATGTACTGGATTTTTACTCTAAACACCCTCCAACCTCATGGCCATAATGAAGGCTACGAGATTGCCCCCTTCCTTTGAGGTACACTGAAGCTCTATTCTAGCCTGTGCCACGGGCTTGCTGATAAATAGCTCCTTTCCCTTAAACTTGTACTGTAGGTCCCAATACATTTCGTAGGATGATTACTTAATTGTTGTTGCATAACATGTCTGATTACGGCTATTATTTGGGCACAAATTTGGATTTTTGCGTCCTACAACCCACAACGCATAAGCACGTAATATATCCCACCATAAGAAATATACCTGGGATTGTGGTGTATTTGCATATTAATGTGTTCATATGCTTACATATTTTTTACATATATTTTTTACATATTTCTTACATCTATATTTTTATATTTTTATATATATCTATTTATTTATGCATACAAGTGCACATGTAACTTATATATTTTATATTTTATATGTACTCTGTGCGTCTATATTTTTGTATACATATTTATCTGGAAACTTTTATTTATACCTTTTATCTCTTTATCTCTAAATTATTCATGCATTTAATTTATTTCACATATGTACTTCATTCATGTATGTTTATTGCTGCTAAGTACCCGTGACGATTTCTCTATCACTCCTGAACTACACTCATAACGTTACCTATGTCATTTCCGCCAGCCAACCTGCCAACCACTAACAGGATGTGCTCAGCTATACTGGTGGAACGCACGCTGGATCTACATTCTAACCGGAAGTGACGCGGCAGTGGCCGGGACGAGCCGCGTCACTTCCGGTATCACGGAGCGGATCGATTGTATGTCCGTCCTGCACGGCGTTCATAGACTGCTTCTATGTTTATGCTAACACTGCATCACCAATGTAGATTTATGATAAATGTTTAAACCATCTGTGTATTTAATATGAAAGTCGGACCGAGTACTTCCGGTTCCGGAAATGACGCGAACCGGAAGTATCGGCCAAAAACGAAACTGAAAGCACTATAAATATGTGTACCTTTGGCTATGATGTATTCTCCTGAGGAAGCCCTGGAGGCGAAACGCGTTGAGACTGACCTGCCTATTTGCCTATACCAATCAGCTAAGATTTTCTATTTTGTTTTTACTTTTATCTGAATTTGTATATTATTAATTTTGTTGATTAAAAAACTTTTGCTATATAAGGCAGTAGCAGGCGACTGATTCAGCCATTACATCATATTGGACCGACTAGATCTGTTTGGATATAAGTATATCCTACATGCTATATTGAATCTTTACTTTGGTACGCATGAAATATAGGGGAGGGTACCCCAAAGTATATCCGAGGTTACTACACTATATGGCGATGATCTTTGTCTCCTAGGTGGTGAACAGCTACAAAGAACTTAGTGAGACAGACAGGCCTAATCTCAAGAATCTATCCGGTACTTACATTATATACGTATCTACTACTTCCATTGATTGAAAATACTACACCATATGGCGCTTGTTCTTCTCCCCTGCCTCCACATATATATATATATATATATATATATATGTAGAGAAAACAAATGGAGGCTGCAGGCAATGAGTACACGACTTATAACTCTTTTAATATGAGTATATGTATACATACATCTAGTGTGAGTATCATAGCACAGAGGACTATCACTGGCGCCTCCGGACAGCACACACAGAAAGCCGCTAGCCGCCGCTCATCAGATACTCCTGGTCTGAGACCGCACACCGTCTGGTCAGCCAAAAGGAGGTGTCACACCCCCTGACGAAGTCCTTGGGACGAAACATGTTGGCATGATAGTGGGACACTGGACGTACTACGTCTCTTTGGCTGACCTGGCGGTGTGCGGTCTCAGACCAGGAGTATCTGATGAGCAGCAGCTAGCAGCTTTCTGTGTGTCCTGTTCGGAGTGATAGTCCTCTATGCTGTGTTACTCAAACTAGATGTATGTATACACATATACTCGTTATTAGTTGTATACTCACTCCCTGCGCCCTCCATTTGTTTTCTCTAAATGTGCATCATTGAACTTGTGGTACGGCTCTATCGGGAGGACACTGCAGGGAAATCATTCAGTGGATGAAAATCAGAAGCCTGTTTAAAAATTGACAATACAGGATACGTGAATTTGCGTGATTTAGTTTTGACTTGTTATATATATAATACAAAAACGTACCTTAATAAAGCAGATTAGCCCAGTGATGTGTATATAACTGTGATTTGATTTGATTTCTGCTTTCCTGGAGTGGCAGTCCTTTGCTCCTGTGTAAATATATATTTATATATGCTTCACTTTTTCCACATTTTGCTATATTACAACCTTATTCAAAAAAGGGATAAAAAACACTTTTCCCCTCAAAATTCTATACACAATACCCCATAATGACAATATGTCAATAATTCAACATATTCAATAAAAAACGGATTCAACAGTCCCGCTGTCGAAAAACGGACCAATTGACGATAGTGTGCGTCCTGGATTCGACTTCATGGACGGCACAAAAGTGTTAAAAAAAAACCCTGAAAAAAAATTGCGTGGGGTCCCCCCTCCTAAGCATAACCAGCCTCGGGCTCTTTGAGCTGGTCCTGGTTGTAAAAATTCGGGGGGAAAAATGACATGGGATCCCCCGTATTTTAACAACCAGCATCGGGCTCTGCGTCCGGTCCTGGAGCCAAAAATACGGGGGACAAAAAGCGTAGGGGTCCCCCGTATTTTTGGAACCAGCACCGGGCTCCACTAGTCAGAGAGATAATGCCACAGCCGGGGGACACTTTTATATAGGTCCCTGCGGCCGTGGTATTACATCACTAACTAGTCACCCCTGGCCGGGGTACCCTGGAGGAGTGGGGATCCCTTAAATCAAGGGGTCCCCCCCCTCCAGCCACCCAAGTGCCAGGGGTGAAGCCCGAGGCTGTCCCCCCCCATCCATGGGCTGCGGATGGGGGGCTGATAGCCTTGTGTCAAATAAAAGAATATTGTTTTTTGCAGCAGAACTACAAGTCCCAGCAAGCCTCCCACGCAAGCTGGTACTTGGAGAACCACAAGTTCCAGCATGCGGGGGGGAAACGGGCCCGCTGGTACCTGTAGTTCTACTACAAGAAAAATACCCAAATAAAAACAGTACACACACACCGTGACAAGTACAACTTTATTACATACATGCACACTTACATTCATACATACTTACCTATGTTGACACGAGGCTCGGTCCCCTAGTCCACGTAGAATCCATGGGTGTGCTTCATGCACACTGCAGGGGGACAAACCGCTGCCCACCAATGTATATAATATATCCCCTGCCCACCAATGTATATAATATATCCCCTGCCCACCAATGCATTATGTCCCCCGGCAGTGTGCATGCAGCATGTGTTCTCAGTACACAGCATATCAATATGCATGCACACTGCCGGGGGACATAATGCATTGGTGGACAGTGGATTTTATTAAATTCATTGGTGGCCAGTGTGTCATTGGTGGCCAGTGTTTTATACATTGGTGGCCAGTGTGTCATTGGTGGCCAGTGTTTTATACATTGGTGGCCAGTGTTTTATACATTGGTGGCCAGTGGGAACACTGTGCTATACTTACCGAAGACGCGCTGCTCCTCTTCCACGATGCTGCGGCTGGCTGTGCTGCGGCTGCGCTCCTCTTCAGTGACGGCCGGGAGTTCCTCTGATGACGGACGGACGGGCGTGGCGTGCAGGCGGCGGGGCGGAGGATCGTCGTTATCGTGAGTATCGTTCATCGCTGATACTTACACAATGAACGATACCGCACATTGTATATGTCTGTATCGTTCAGATTGACTTGCATGTATCAGCGATGATAGACCAGCGATGAACGAGCGCGGGGCCGCGCATCGGTCATCGCTGGTATATACACACTGCACGATTTGAACGAGTTCTCGTTCATATCGTGCAGTATTATCTACAAGTGTGTAGGGCCGATCACAGTTGAAGTGTGTGATGGAAATTACAGACCTCTCTCATCTTGCACAATCTGTGGCTGCCCAAAAACTTTTTTGCTTCACTGTACATTATTGTCAGTTGCAAATGATGGTAATTAACCTCCTTGCACTGGGGATTCACATCTACACTACATGGTCATAACTTCATTGATTTACATATATCATTATCCCTTAATGATAAAGATGGGATAATTATATATGTAGATAAATGAAAAATATAGCATTGAGATTCCAACTTGAAATTTGGTATGGACAATCTTTAAACCATCAGGGAATAAACACAGATATTCTGAAAATTGTATTTACTTATTTTAAAATGTTTGCGTCTGTGACTGTGAAAGGATGGAACTGTTGACTTCCTTAGGAGGGTATCCAATTGGTTTTCATGATTTTTTTTTCACCCCTAACAAATTACTTTGTGCAAAAAACACCTTTTTTCGTGCGAAAATACATAGGTCCCGTGAAAAGCCACGGACCTATGTATGTTCACTGCACGTATCACATGTAAAAGGGGCACTTATCATGGATGATGCTTTGCATGCCTCACATAATCCCCGACAAGTGCTGGCATTGAGGGATAAACACCAGTTTATCTGGGCTAATTGGATAGCCCCCTTTTCTCTAACGTCCTAAGTGGATGCTGGGACTCCGTAAGGACCATGGGGAATAGCGGCTCCGCAGGAGACTGGGCACAAAAGTAAAAGCTTGAACTAGCTGGTGTGCACTGGCTCCTCCCCCTATGACCCTCCTCCAAGCCTCAGTTAGATTTTTGTGCCCGAACGAGAAGGGTGCATGCTAGGTGGCTCTCCTGAGCTGCTTAGAGTAAAAGTTTATTTTAGGTTTTTTATTTTCAGTGAGTCCTGCTGGCAACAGGCTCACTGCATCGTGGGACTAAGGGGAGAAGAAACGAACTCACCTGCGTGCAGAGTGGATTGGGTTTCTTAGGCTACTGGACATTAGCTCCAGAGGGACGATCACAGGTTCAGCCTGGATGGGTCCCGGAGCCGCGCCGCCGGCCCCCTTAGAGAGCCAGAAGAACGAAGAGGTCCGGTGAAATCGGCGGCAGAAGACGTTCCTGTCTTCAACTAAGGTAGCGCACAGCACTGCAGCTGTACGCCATTGCTCTCAGCACACTTCACACTCCGGTCACTGAGGGTGCAGGGCGCTGGGGGGGAGCGCCCTGAGACGCAATAAAAACAGAAATACCTTAGGATGGCAAAAGAAATACATCACATATAGCTCCTGGGCTATATGGATGTATTTAACCCCTGCCAGTTTTCCAGAAAAAAGCGGGAGATAAGGCCGTCGTGAAGGGGCGGAGCCTATCTCCTCAGCACACAAGCGCCATTTTCCCTCACAGTTCCGCTGGAAGGACGGCTCCCTGACTCTCCCCTGCAGTCCCTACAGAATCAGGGTGAAAACGAGAGAGGGGGGGCACTATTGGCAGCTAAATTATAAACAGCAGCTATAAAAGGGAGTAACACTTTTATATAAGGTTATCCCTATATATATATATATATATAGCGCTCTGGTGTGTGCTGGCAAACTCTCCCTCTGTCTCCCCAAAGGGCTAGTGGGGTCCTGTCCTCTATCAGAGCATTCCCTGTGTGTGTGCTGGGTGTCGGTACGATTGTGTCGACATGTATGAGGAGGAAAATGATGTGGAAGCAGAGCAATTGCCTGTATTAGTGATGTCACCCCCTAGGGAGTCGACACCTGACTGGATGGTTGTATTTAAAGAACTACGTGACAATGTCAGCACTTTACAAAAAACTGTTGACGACATGAGACAGCCGACAAATCAATTCGTGCCTGTCCAGGCGTCTCAGACACCGTCAGGGGCGATAAAACGCCCGTTACCTCAGTGGGTCGACACAGACCCAGACACGGATACTGAGTCCAGTGTCGACGGTGAGGAGACAAACGTAATGTCCAGTAGGGCCACACGTTACATGATCACGGCAATGAAGGAGGCATTGAACATTTCTGACACTACAAGTACCACAAAGAAGGGTATTATGTGGGGAGTGAAAAAACTACCAGTAGCTTTTCCTGAGTCAGATGAATTAAATGAGGTGTGTGATAAAGCGTGGGTTTCCCCCGATAAAAAAGTGCTAATTTCTAATAAATTATTGGCACTATACCCTTTCCCGCCAGAGGTTAGGGCGCGTTGGGAAACACCCCCTAGAGTAGATAAAGCGCTCACACGTTTATCTAAACAAGTAGCGTTACCGTCTCCTGATACGGCCGCCCTCAAAGAACCTGCGGATAGAAGGCTGGAAAATATCCTGAAGGGTATATACACACATACTGGTGTTATACTGCGACCAGCAATCGCATCAGCCTGGATGTGCAGTGCTGGAGTGGCGTGGTCGGATTCCCTGACTGAAAATATTGATACCCTGGATAGGGACAGTATATTACTAACTATAGAGCATTTGAAGGATGCATTACTATATATGCGTGATGCACAGAGGGATATTTGCACCCTGGCATCAAGAGTGAGTGGTATGTCCATTTCTGCCAGAAGAGCGTTATGGACGCGACAGTGGTCAGGGGATGCGGATTCCAAACGACATATGGAAATATTGCCGTTTAAAGGGGAGGAGTTATTTGGGGCCGGTCTATCGGACCTGGTGGCCACGGCAACGGCCGGAAAGTCCACCTTTTTACCCCAGGTCACCTCTCAGCAGAAAAAGACACCGTCTTTTCAAACTCAGTCCTTTCGTTCCCATAAGTACAGGCGGGCAAAAGGCCACTCATTTCTGCCCCGGGGCAGAGGAAGAGGAAAAAGACTGCACCAGGCAGCCTCTTCCCAGGAGCAGAAGCCCTCCTCTGCTACTGCCAAGTCTTCTGCATGACGCTGGGGCTTTACAAGCAGACTCGGACACGGTGGGGGCCCGTCTCAAAAATTTCAACGCGCAGTGGGCTCACTCGCAAGTGGACCCCTGGATTCTGCAGGTAGTATCACAGGGGTACAAACTGGAATTCGAGACGTCTCCCCCTCGCCGGTTCCTGAAGTCTGCTCTACCAAAGTCTCCCTCCGACAGGGAGGCAGTTTTGGAAGCCATTCACAAGCTGTATTCCCAGCAGGTGATAATCAAGGTACCTCTCCTACAACAGGGAAAGGGGTATTATTCCACGCTGTTTGTGGTACCGAAGCCGGACGGCTCGGTGAGACCAATTTTAAATCTAAAATCCTTGAACACTTACATAAAGAGGTTCAAATTCAAGATGGAGTCACTCAGAGCAGTGATAGCAAACCTGGAAGAAGGGGACTATATGGTGTCTCTGGACATCAAAGATGCTTATCTCCACGTCCCAATCTACCCTTCTCACCAAGGGTACCTCAGGTTTGTAGTACAAAACTGTCATTATCAGTTTCAGACGCTGCCGTTTGGATTGTCCACGGCACCTCGGGTCTTTACCAAGGTAATGGCCGAAATGATGATTCTTCTTCGAAGAAAAGGCGTTTTAATTATCCCTTACTTGGACGATCTCCTGATAAGGGCAAGGTCCAGGGAACAGTTAGAAGTCGGAGTAGCACTATCTCAGTTAGTGTTACGTCAGCACGGGTGGATTCTAAATATTCCAAAATCGCAGCTGATTCCAACGACACGTCTCCTGTTCCTAGGAATGATTCTGGACACAGTCCAGAAAAAGGTGTTTCTCCCAGAGGAGAAGGCCAGGGAGTTATCCGAGCTAGTCAGGAATCTCCTAAAACCAGGCCAGGTGTCAGTGCATCAGTGCACGAGGGTCCTGGGAAAAATGGTGGCTTCTTACGAAGCGATTCCATTCGGAAGATTCCATGCAAGAACGTTTCAGTGGGATCTTCTGGACAAATGGTCCGGTTCGCATCTTCAGATGCATCAGCGGATAACCCTGTCGCCAAGGACAAGGGTGTCTCTTCTGTGGTGGCTGCAGAGTGCTCATCTACTAGAGGGCCGCAGATTCGGCATTCAGGATTGGATCCTGGTGACCACAGATGCCAGCCTGAGAGGCTGGGGAGCAGTCACACAGGGACAAAATTTCCAGGGCTTGTGGTCAAGCATGGAAACATCTCTTCATATAAACATTCTGGAACTAAGGGCCATTTACAATGCCCTAAGTCAAGCAAAACCCCTGCTTCAGGGTCAGGCGGTATTGATCCAATCGGACAACATCACGTCAGTCGCCCACGTAAACAGACAGGGCGGCACGAGAAGCAGGAGGGCGATGGCAGAAGCTGCAAGGATTCTTCGCTGGGCGGAGAATCATGTGATAGCACTGTCAGCAGTGTTCATTCCGGGAGTGGACAACTGGGAAGCGGACTTCCTCAGCAGACACGACCTTCACCCGGGGGAGTGGGGACTTCATCCAGAAGTCTTCCAAGAGATGGTAAACCGTTGGGAAAAACCAAAGGTGGACATGATGGCGTCCCGTCTCAACAAAAAACTAGACAGATATTGCGCCAGGTCAAGGGACCCTCAGGCAATAGCGGTGGACGCTCTGGTAACACCATGGGTGTACCAGTCAGTGTATGTGTTCCCTCCTCTGCCTCTCATACCAAAAGTACTGAGAATCATAAAAAGGAGAGGAGTAAGAACTATACTCGTGGTTCCGGATTGGCCAAGAAGGACTTGGTACCCGGAACTTCAAGAGATGCTCACGGAGGACCCGTGGCCTCTACCTCTAAGAAAGGACCTGCTCCAGCAGGGACCTTGTCTGTTCCAAGACTTACCGCGGCTGCGTTTGACGGCATGGCGGTTGAACGCCGGATCCTGAAGGAAAAAGGCATTCCAGAAGAAGTCATCCCTACCCTGATAAAGGCCAGGAAGGATGTAACCGCGAAACATTATCACCGCATTTGGCGAAAATATGTTGCGTGGTGTGAGGCCAAAGAGGCCCCTACAGAGGAATTTCAACTGGGTCGCTTCCTACATTTCCTGCAAACAGGACTGTCTATGGGCCTAAAATTAGGGTCCATTAAGGTTCAAATTTCGGCCCTGTCGATTTTCTTCCAAAAAGAACTGGCTTCAGTGCCTGAAGTCCAGACGTTTGTCAAAGGGGTACTGCATATACAGCCTCCTTTTGTGCCCCCGGTGGCACCTTGGGATCTCAATGTGGTTTTGGGGTTCCTAAAATCACATTGGTTTGAACCACTCACCACTGTGGAATTAAAATATCTCACATGGAAGGTGGTAATGCTGTTAGCCCTGGCTTCAGCCAGGCGTGTCTCAGAATTGGCGGCTTTATCTTATAAAAGCCCTTACCTGATTTTTCACACGGATAGGGCAGAATTGAGGACTCGTCCTCAATTTCTCCCAAAGGTGGTTTCAGCGTTTCACGTGAACCAGCCTATTGTGGTGCCTGCGGCTACTAGGGACTTGGAGGACTCCAAGTTACTGGACGTAGTCAGGGCCCTGAAAATATATATTTCCAGGACGGCTGGAGTCAGGAAATCTGACTCGCTGTTTATCCTGTGTGCACCCAACAAGCTGGGTGCTCCTGCTTCTAAGCAGACGATTGCTCGTTGGATTTGTAGTACAATTCAGCTTGCACATTCTGTGGCAGGCCTGCCACAGCCAAAATCTGTAAAAGCCCATTCCACAAGGAAGGTGGGCTCATCTTGGGCGGCTGCCCGAGGGGTCTCGGCTTTACAACTTTGCCGAGCAGCTACTTGGTCAGGGGCAAACACGTTTGCTAAATTCTACAAATTTGATACCCTGGCTGAGGAGGACCTGGAGTTCTCTCATTCGGTGCTGCAGAGTCATCCGCACTCTCCCGCCCGTTTGGGAGCTTTGGTATAATCCCCATGGTCCTTACGGAGTCCCAGCATCCACTTAGGACGTTAGAGAAAATAAGAATTTACTTACCGATAATTCTATTTCTCATAGTCCGTAGTGGATGCTGGGCGCCCATCCCAAGTGCGGATTGTCTGCAATACTTGTATATAGTTATTGTTACAAAATTCGGGTTATTATTGTTGTGAGCCATCTTTTCAGAGGCTCCTTCGTTTATCATACTGTTAACTAGGTTCAGATCACAGGTTGTACGGTGTGATTGGTGTGGCTGGTATGAGTCTTACCCGGGATTCAATATCCTTCCTTATTATGTACTCTCGTCCGGGCACAGTATCCTAACTGAGGCTTGGAGGAGGGTCATAGGGGGAGGAGCCAGTGCACACCAGCTAGTTCAAGCTTTTACTTTTGTGCCCAGTCTCCTGCGGAGCCGCTATTCCCCATGGTCCTTACGGAGTCCCAGCATCCACTACGGACTATGAGAAATAGAATTATCGGTAAGTAAATTCTTATTAAACCTATTCATGTGGTATACAAAATGAAAGCCTGCTATGTTCAAAACATTTTTATTATTTCTCAATCTTGGCCTTAAAAAATTAGGCTTTAGTATGCTCACAAGTGCAACATCCCCTATATAATAGCCCAGATCTGTGACTCTATGCCTGGGCCTCTATTGCTGGGCGTGACTAGGAGCTCTCATTGGGTTAGTGTCAGGTCTATCACACCCAGTCGACAGCTGATTGGGCGAAAAACGCCCTCCCACACAGTTTACATCCAATGAGAGGCTCTGCCCTTTGCCTGCTGTGTGTTCCCAGAGCAGGATTAGCAATGGGACTGATGGAGCTGCAGCTCCAGGCCCACACCCCAAAATAGGCCCACTGCATCTGCAGCAACACACCCTCCAAAACTACACATAAATTGAAACAAATTTGAAAAGCGGGCGTGGCCACGGGTACAGCTGCGTGGTCACGCCCCTTTTCCTATACTTTCAATGGAAGCTTGGAGAGTCCAAAATCGGTACAGACCATAAAAAAAAGGGGCTGTACCTGCCAAAAATGTCCAGCTGGAGGGTATGCCACTGCATCTGCAGCAAGAGACCATCTCTGTTTTTATTTTGAGGGAGTCAGCTGACGCCCCTTATCTTGGGGAGTGTTGTCATATGTATTTTATATTATAACCTATACAGCATTTCTGTTACGCTGTCCCTTTTACTCGTGGCGCAATATTATTCCCTGTTTTGATAAAGAGATATATATATAGATATATATATATATATATATATATATATATAATATGAAAGTGAAGAAAAGGGCGCCTACTAGTGTCTAATGAAATTGTATATAGTGTATACCAAGTGTGAGTAGGAACAGGACACTACTTATCTGGTATATATATGTTACGCACACCAGTGCTAACAGGAGTATACCAATGTATGAACAGAGAGGGAAGCGAAGCAAACGAACTCACAGACAGTATAACATAACATACACAGGAGGTGATGGAATAACTAATAAACACAAAGTGAACGGAGAAGCCCAAAGGCTCAGGAATTGGGTGTCTCCCTAGTGTCAGGAATGCTCAGATGGAATAGAGCGGACAATGAAGCGATGTGTAGTGATTTAACATGTGGAGCACCTGAAATGATGTTGCTAAGAGCAACAGAAAAAAACCCAAAGGGTTACCAACGGGTGTGGGAATAAACTCCTTGGTTAGAGATAGAAATATAGACACAAGGAGAGTATCCACAATCCTAACCCCCACTTGCAGGGCACAGGTTCAGCTTACTGCCACTAAACTGACACCTGGACGCCCTGCACAGTGAGGGAGGATTAAGCAAGCAGGTCTGAGAGTACAGCCGCAAACCTGCTGGGTTCACAGAATAGCAAAAGAACCCCAGCAGGTCAAACAACTGACTCCAGTCTTACTGCTAGGTCCTGGATTGGCAGAATGCAGTACCGAATCCCAAGGCCTATTCACAGTAAGCAACAAGTAAATACAAAGTCACACAGTACTAGCTAACTCTCTGGAACTGACTAACAAACAAAGATTCAGCAGCATTTGCCTAGCCTGAGAGGATGGTTTATATAGCAGGTGCTGTCCACGCCCCACTCAGACCTCACAGACTGTGAGCACAAAACCAGCGCCGGATTCCCTGCCGTGCACAGAGCCTGTAACCACTACACAGTAAAAACCCAGACCGGAGTATCAGCTGCGCTCAGGTTACTTCGCTAACACTTGCCTCCCGGTTGCCATGGCGACGTGGCAGCACAGAGCAGGAGATCCTAACAGTACCCCCCCTCTGACGAGGGGTCAAAGAACCCCTACCACTGGGTTTATCGGGGAACTGCGAGAAGAAAGAGCATATCAGTCTGGGGGCATGAAGATCACAACTGCGCACCCACGACCGCTCCTCCGGGCCATACCCCTTCCAGTGCACCAAAAATGACAGCCGACCCCGAACCATCTTGGAGTCAAGAACCCTTTCAACCACAAACTCCCTCTGACCCCGTATCAGAAGAGGAGAAGGTCTTCCACTGGAAGAAGGATTACTAACCGCCAGTTTTAAAAGGGAACAATGAAATGTTTTATTGATACCCAATGAACGGGGCAGATCTAACTGAAATGCCACCGGATTGATAACCCTGGTGATCTTATAAGGGCCGATGAACCGGGGGCCTAACTTATGAGATGGCTGTCTCAACTTCAAATTCTTGGTGGACAACCAGACGAAGTCTCCTAATTTGAAGCTGCAGGGTCTTCTCCGCTTATCAAAAACCCTTTTGGTCACTAATGACACAGACACAAGGGCTTTCTTCACTTTCCTCCAAATACCCCTAAGGACCGAAACAACAGAGGAACCACCAGGCGTGGAATCCAGGGGGTCAAAAGAATTGGCCTTAGGATGATGCCCATACACACAAAGGAAGGGAGAGATCCCTGTAGCAGAGTGAGCCGCGTTGTTATAGGCAAACTCCGCCATGGACAGATGAGCAACCCAGTCAGTATGACACTTGGAGACATAACACCTGAGGAACTGCTCCAAGGACTGGTTCACCCTCTCAGTCTGCCCATTAGACTGTGGATGGTAGCCTGACGACAAGCTCACAGAAATCTGGAGATCAGAACAAAATGCCCTCCAGAATTTGGCCACAAACTGGGATCCACGGTCAGAGACCACATCAAGTGGCAACCCGTGGAGGCGCACAACATGCTGCATAAATAACTCAGACAGGCGTCTGGCCGATGGCAACCCAACCAGTGGAACGAAATGCGCCATCTTCGAAAACCTGTCAACGACAACCCAAATGGCTGTCATCCCCGAGGATTTGGGCAAGTCCACCACAAAATCCATGGAAATGTGGGTCCATGGCTTAGACGGAATAGAGAGTGGATGTAATGGGCCGACAGGAACCCCTCTAGGAGTTTTATTTCGGGCACAAACATCACATGCCCGAACCCACTGATCCACATCCCTAGCCACCGAGGGCCACCACACCGCCCTAGACAGCAACTCCAGAGTTCTGGCAATACCCGGATGCCCTGCCGACCTCTTGGCATGGAATTCCAGGAACACTCGCTGTCTTAACCTAGGAGGCACAAACAAGAGACCTACCGGAAGGTCTGGAGGAGCCTGCTCCTGTGCTCTAAGGACTAATGACAAGAGGTCCTGGGTAATGCCCACTTTAATACATGATGGGGACACAATGGGCAATGGCTCCTCGGTGGTCTCTTGAACTGGAGCAAAACTCTGCGAGAGCGCATCAGCCTTGATGTTTTTTGACCCAGGGCGATATGTTATCAAAAAATTAAAGCGAGCAAAAAACAAAGCCCATCGTGCTTGCCTGGCATTGAGCCGCTTCGCTGACTCTAAATATGCCAGATTCTTATGGTCGGTGAGAATTGAGACCACAAACTTAGCCCCCTCAAGCCAGTGTCTCCACTCCTCGAGTGCATCCTTTATAGCCAACAATTCCCGGTTACTCACATCATAATTCATCTCGGCAGACGAAAATTTACGGGAAAAGTAAGCACAGGGATGAAGGCGATTATCAGACACCCCCATCTGAGAGAGCACTGCCCCAATACCTATCTAAGAGGCATCCACTTCTACCACAAAAGGACGCTCTGGATCTGGGTGTCGCAGCACCTTGGCCGAGACAAATGCCCTTTTGAGACGGGCAAAGGCCGCTTTGGCCTCACAAGACCAGTGAGCAACATCCGCCCCTTTCTTAGTGAGTGCCACCAAGGGGGCCACTATAGTCGAAAATCCAGCGATAAACAGTTTATCAAAATTCGCAAAGCCCAGAAAACGCTGAAGCGCCTTCAAACTAGTGGGCTGCACCCAATCCAGGACTGCCTGTACCTTAGAACCCTCCATTTGGAAACCTTCTGAGGAGATAATATACCCTAGAAATGCGATTTGCTGGACTTCAAACTCGCACTTCTCCAGCTTCACCCCAAGCTGGTGGTCTCTGAGTTTCTGGAGGACTAAGCGTACATGCTTCCGATGTTCCTCCAGGGAATGAGAGAAGATCAGGGTGTCATCTAGATAAACAACTAAGAATCTATCCAAATATTCCCTGAGCACATCGTTCATGAAGTCCTGGAAGACTGCCGGGGCATTAGAGAGCCCAAAAGGCATCACCAAATGTTCATAATGCCCTGAGTGGGTATTAAAGGCAGTCTTCCATTCATCCCCCTCTCTTATTCGGATTAGATTGTAAGCACCGCGTAGGTCAATCTTAGAAAAAATGGTGGCAGTACGAAGCTGGTCAAACAAAACCGAAATGAGAGGCAGTGGGTACGAGTTTTTAATCGTGATACGGTTCAATTCCCTGAAGTCGATGCAGGGTCGAAACGAACCGTCCTTTTTACTCACGAAAAAGAACCCCGACCCAACTGGGGACTGTGAGGGTATGATAAATCCCTTAGCCAAGTTCTCCTGAATGTACTCTGCAATAGCCTGAGTCTCAGGACGTGACAGGGAGTACAACCTGCTCTTGGGAAGCTTAGCATCCGGCAACAAATCAATGGCACAGTCATAGGGGCGATGGGGAGGTAGTACCTCCGCAACTTTTTTGGAGAACACATCCGCAAAATCTGCATAACATCCTGGCAATCCTGGCAAACTTAGCTGCGAGAGCCTGACTGGAAGGCTCAAGCAACTCCTGAAACAATCACTACCCCAACTAAGAATCTCCCCAGAGACCCAGTCAAATTGAGGGTTATGGGCCCTTAACCAGGGTAACCCCAAAACCAATGGGGCAAAAGAACAGACAGTCCCATAAAAAGACAATTTTTCAGAGTGTGTGGCTCCAATAAACAAAGGAATTTGGCTGGTGCAGGAGGTAATTTTACCCTGGGACAATGGTTCCCCGTTTAACCCACAGATCTCAATCTCTGATGCCAAAGGTACTGAGGGAACAGAGTTTTCCAGGGCGAATTGACGGTCCATGAAAACCCCATCGGCCCCACTGTCAACAAAGGCCTCAGTCTTGACAGTTTGACCGAGGATCTCCAAAGTCACCGGAATGAGAAAAGTCTTTTTGGGAAATTCTGACTTCTGGCCTGACAGGATATTTCCCATCACCCTCAGGCCCTGAAGTTTTCCGGTTTTTCTGGGCATGATACTACAACATGACCTTTATTCCCACAGTACAAACACAAACCCTGCTGTCTCCTCCGCGTCTTCTCACGCGAGGAGAGGCGGGTAGCCCCAATCTGCATAGGCTCCTCGGAATATTCCTCAGAGTCTGAGGTTCCCTTGGGAAAAAAGGAAACTGCGGTCTCCCTTTCAAGCCTACGCTCTCTCAGCCGTCTATCCACCCGGATGGATAACTGCATGAGCTGATCCAAGCTATCAGGCGAGGGATATTGTACCAGTTGGTCCTTTATCTGGTCAGAAAGGCCCCTTCGGTACTGGTTTCTCAGGGCTGGGTCATTCCACCGGGTATCATGAGCCAACCTCCGAAACGCCGTACTATAAACCTCAGCTGGCCGTCGCCCTTGCTTAAGAACCGTAATCTGAGCCTCGGCTGAAGCCATCTTGTCAGGGTCATCATACAAAATGCCCAGTGCCGTAAAAAAAGCATCAACACTTTTAAGCGACGGACAGTCAGGCTGTTACCCATATGCCCAGACCTATGGGTCTCCTTGTAGCAAGGAAATCACCATGCCCACCCGCTGAATCTCCGACCCAGAAGACTGGGGCCTAAGCCTGAAATATAGCTTACAGCTCTCCTTGAAAAAAAAGAACTGCGAGCGATCTCCAGAAAAACGATCCGGAGATTTACTTTCGGCTCCTTAACCCGTGAACTTGCCGCTGCTGCTGCGGGAGCTCCGCTAGCGGCCTGCGGGGTGTTCATTTTAATGGACATCTCATTAAATTGTCGAGTCAGGACCTGCACCTGATCGACCACCTGTTGCAAAATATTTTGAGGGGTATGCTCCATATTCCCACAAAATTTCAACAGGAGTAGGACTGCTGAATATGTTATGCACACCAGTGCTAACAGGAGTATACCGGTGTATGAACAGAGAGGGAAGCGAAGCAAACGAACTCACAGACAGTATAACATACACAGGAGGTGATGGAATAACTAATAAACACAAAGTGAACGGAGAAGCCCAAAGGCTCAGGAATTGGGTGTCTCCCTAGTGTCAGGAATGCTCAGATGGAATAGAGCGGACAATGAAGCGATGTGTAGTGATTTAACATGTGGAGCACCTGAAATGATGTTGCTAAGAGCAACAGAAAAAACCCCAAAGGGTTACCAACGGGTGTGGGAATAAACTCCTTGGTCAGAGATAGAAATATAGACACAAGGAGAGTATCCACAATCCTAACCCCCACTTGCAGGGCACAGGTTCAGCTTACTGCCACTAAACTGACACCTGGACGCCCTGCACAGTGAGGGAGGATTAAGCAAGCAGGTCTGAGAGTACAGCCGCAAACCTGCTGGGTTCACAGAATAGCAAAAGAACCCCAGCAGGTCAAACAACTGACTCCAGTCTTACTGCTAGGTCCTGGATTGGCAGAATGCAGTACCGAATCCCAAGGCCTATTCACAGTAAGCAACAAGTAAATACAAAGTCACACAGTACTAGCTAACTCTCTGGAACTGACTAACAAACAAAGATTCAGCAGCATTTGCCTAGCCTGAGAGGATGGTTTATATAGCAGGTGCTGTCCACGCCCCACTCAGACCTCACAGACTGTGAGCACAAAACCAGCGCCGGATTCCCTGCCGTGCACAGAGCCTGTAACCACTACACAGTAAAAACCCGGACCGGAGTATCAGCTGCGCTCAGGTTACTTCGCTAACACTTGCCTCCCGGTTGCCATGGCGACGTGGCAGCACAGAGCAGGAGATCCTAACAATATACAAGACTTTTTTCTTCGGTTATAAGACCAATATAGGTACATGAAAGAAATAAAAACAAGATAACATAGCGCATACAGTTTTCACGCAATTTTCAGTCAAATAAACCAGTTGTATAGAAAACTCCGTGGGTATGAGCAAATCCCACAATTTAAAATCCACAGCCAGGGATCTTTTAAAAGTTTTCACACAAATGTAATACAACACACATATAAAACACAAATAGAGAGAATGCAAGCGTACAGGATAAAGAAGTATAACAAGCTTATCTATCCATATCAGGAATAGGATACATCTGATTTTCCATAGATGTCCAAATGAATGGTAAAAAATCAAACGTACAAGAAATAAATATTAAAAAGGCTTATCTGTCCATTAAAAGACGTTCAGGTGCATCAGTACCAACGCGTTTCGTCAGCAATTAGACTTCATCATGGTGTCCTGTTCCTACTCACACTTGGTATACACTATATACAATTTCATTAGACACTAGTAGGCGCCCTTTTCTTCACTTTCTTACACCTTTTTTATGTGTTTTCTAAACACGTATTTCTGTTTAAGGTTGCAGCCACTCTCACCTTAGAGTCAGTGTCACTTGTTATCTTTATTACGTGTATGTATCTATATATATATATGTATATATGTATATATATCTATATATATATATATATATATATATATATATATATATATATATAATATAATTTCTGCTGCGGGGTACACTGGGCTCCACAAGGATAGACATTGGGGTGTAGAGTAGGATCTTGGTCCGAGGCACCAACAGGCTCAAAGCTTTGACTGTTCCCAGAATGCACAGCGCCACCTCCTCTATAACCCCGCCTCCCAGCACAGGAGCTCAGTTTTGTAGTTGGTGCTGCAGTAGCAGGCACATAACAGAGGGGCTGCTCCAGGCAGCCCTAAGAAGAGCTTTTTTTGAAGAAAAAAGTGAAGACTTCAAGGGCAGCAGCGGTGGTAAATGTCAGAAGACATTCACTGCTGCAGCTCCTGCTCTCCCCAGCGGCGCTGTACACTCCCGAGCCCTGGTTGCCGGGTAACTACAGCAGGAGGCTCCGATTTTCTTCTCAGTCAGGCACACACGACGGGGGCTCTCCGGGATCGCGTGGCCGCGCTTCGGGAGGTGGTGAGTGGGTCCCGCTTGTGGGACCCGGTCTTTATCGCGATCCGGCGCGGTCTGTGGGAGACGGGCCGCGCGCGCTGGCGGTGGACACTGGCAGTACAGGCGATCCCACTAGATCGGAAAAAGCAAGAGAAAAAGACAAAAAACCCTTTTTTGGGAGCACTCATTTGTTGTGATAGAAGTAATGTATGTAATATTAAAACATAACCTTTAATTGAATCTTGAATAAAAAAACTTTTGGACAAAAAAGAATTAGGACTCGTGTGTGGTGTTGTATGTTAGTGTAAATCTTATTTAACCTTTTTAGCAAATGAGGTATAAGATAATTGAGAAGGTGAAAATATCAAGGGGATAGTGAAGGATACCAAATGGTTTCTTAGGATCCAAGGTATCCAAAAAAATCACTGTACATGCTTAAATTTGGGGATATCTGAATTGAGACAATGTAGGCTTTATAGGAATGGAACTCAAGAGATATGTGAGAAGGATGGAGCAAGGAATGCAATGAGACTTCTCTTGGTGGTAGGGGGGGCAGGGGGATTTTGAACAGAGGCCCACTACACCTGGTATTCTCAGGAGGTTTCCCGTCCTAGTACTGACCAGGCCATGCCTGCTTAGCTTCCGAGATCGGACAGGATCGGGCGTATTCAGGGTAGTATGGTAGTGGGCCAATGATGGGGGGAAAAAGAAGAAAAGAAAAGAGAAGAAAAAAAAAAAGGAGGAAAGGCGACACTTCAATTTTCTGTACTCTAATAAATCGATACCATGATGGTCTGAAATGGTTTTTCCAGATAGGAGAGTGTGTTGGGATTTTTGGGAGTAAGGGCAAGTTTGATCTTTAAAATGGCCCACTGCACCTGGTATTCTCAGGAGGTTCCCCTTCCTAATACTGACCAGGCCATACCTGCTTAGCTTCCGAGATCGAACAAGATCGGGCGCATTCAGGGTAGTATGGCCGTGGGCCTATCATAAAGAGGAGAAGGAAGAAGAGGTCACACTCTGTTATCTGTACTTTGCATGAATCAGGACCAATGGTCCGAAATGGTATTTCCAGAGAGGAGTGTGTGTGAAGAAATGAAGGAATATAGGTGAAGAGAAGAATGAAAAAAAAAAAAAAAAGGGGGGGGAGAAAGAAAAGGAGAGATGTTGGTTGTATGGGTCTCCAAATTGAAGATCAAAATAATGATGAATAATTTTGAATAAATAATCATGGGGAGAATACCCCCTAAAGAATTCACAGATTCGCTGTGTGATGTTGTGAGAGATATACTGACAAAAGTTGAACAAGTGCAGGGTTGCTTGTTAACTAGGGGAGGCCCACGAAATAGATAAAGAGCTCAAGGCTGGCTCACAACAATTTGTTAGAACACACCAATGTGTGCTGTTACTTGCTCCATAGACACAGAGAGCAGTTAATGAGTGAAACAAGTTTAGAGCTCAGAACTGGCTCACAGCAAATACATAAAGCCTTATTCCATCCTCTTGAGAAATGCCATAACTTTGGAACAATGATAAATAAATTTGCACTTCAATGCACTGCTATAACATTGAGAGATAGTAAGTGATTTACACTCAAATGCTGCTGATAATACAAGACATGCAAATATAGCTATACATTAGTGTAGAGAAAAGATAACATAACTGTAATTGATATCCACTTGGGGCATGAGCGGGGAGGCAAATGAAATATGGACTATGAATAGTCCTATACTATCACCAAAGCTTCTGTTGCTATGAAAAAATGCCACAGGAGCAATTGGTTTGGGAGAGAAAAAATATTCAAATCCTGGTGGTTAAGTGAGTTACCGCAGCCGCAATATGTGCGGTCAGTGTTGTCCAGGGATCCCCCAGCGTTCGCCCGCTAGCAGTGATGAGCGCGGCCGCCCGCTTCCGGACTGGGCGTGGCCGCGATGACGTCACCGAAGCTTTGGTGATAGTATAAGACTTTTAACCATCCTGTGGATCTCCCCCCAGTCAACAAGCAACCCTGCACTTGTACAACTTTTGTCAGTATATTTTTCAAAACATCACACAGCGAGTCTGTGAATTTTTTGTGGGGGGTATTTTCCCCATGATTATTTATTTATTCATTTATTCATCACCACTATTTTTTCTCTGTTTATATGGAGCAAGCAACAGTACACATTTGCGTGTTCTAACAAATTGTTGTGAGCCAGCCTTGAGCTCTTTATCTATTTCGTGGGCCTCCCCTAGTTAACAAGCAACCCTGCACTTGTTCAACTTTTGTCAGTATATCTCTCACAACATCACACAGCGAATCTGTGAATTCTTTAAGGGGTATTCTCCCCATGATTATTTATTCAAAATTATTCATCATTATTTTGATCTTCAATTTGGAGACCCATACAACCAACATCTCTCCTTTTCTTTCTCCCCCCCCCCCCCTTTTTTTTTTTCATTCTTCTCTCCACCTATATTTCTTCATTTCTTCACACACACTCCTCTCTGGAAATACCATTTCGGACCATTGGTCCTGATTCATGCAAAGTACAGATAACAGAGTGTGACCTCTTCTTCCTTCTCTTCTTTATGATAGGCCCACGGCCATACTACCCTGAATGCGCCCGATCTTGTTCGATCTCGGAAGCTAAGCAGGTATGGCCTGGTCAGTATTAGGAAGGGGAACCTCCTGAGAATACCAGGTGCAGTGGGCCATTTTAAAGATCAAACTTGCCCTTACTCCCAAAAATCCCAACACACTCTCCTATCTGGAAAAACCATTTCAGACCATCATGGTATCGATTTATTAGAGTACAGAAAATTGAAGTGTCGCCTTTCCTCCTTTTTTTTTTTCTTCTCTTTTCTTTTCCTCTTTTTCCCCCCATCATTGGCCCACTACCATACTACCCTGAATACGCCCGATCCTGTCCGATCTCGGAAGCTAAGCAGGCATGGCCTGGTCAGTACTAGGACGGGAAACCTCCTGAGAATACCAGGTGTAGTGGGCCTCTGTTCAAAATCCCCCTGCCCCCCCTACCACCAAGAGAAGTCTCATTGCATTCCTTGCTCCATCCTTCTCACATATCTCTTGAGTTCCATTCCTATAAAGCCTACATTGTCTCAATTCAGATATCCCCAAATTTAAGCATGTACAGTGATTTTTTTTGGATACCTTGGATCCTAAGAAACCATTTGGTATCCTTCACTATCCCCTTGATATTTTCACCTTCTCAATTATCTTATACCTCATTTGCTAAAAAGGTTAAATAAGATTTACACTAACATATAACACCACACACGAGTCCTAATTCTTTTTTGTCCAAAAGTTTTTTTATTCAAGATTCAATTAAAGGTTATGTTTTAATATTACATACATTACTTCTATCACAACAAATGAGTGCTCCCAAAAAAGGGTTTTTTGTCTTTTTCTCTTGCTTTTTCCAATTGTAGTATAACCTACAAAATTCCTGGGAGCACCGCCAATCATTAGCAGTTTAAGATTTACTTGATAACTGTATATATATTGGTTTTTTTCATTGTAATTCCTAATGTGGTACTTTAACAAAATTATTTGACTAGTGCGGCTCCACACACAATACTCATTCGTATGATCCCACTAGATCACCAGGGCATGGGTGCAGGTCAGGTTTTCTCTCTAAACCATTTTCAGTAGCCCACAGTTCCCGGTGGTTTTGCCAGCAGAGGGATAAGGCTTAGAACTGAAGCCCCTCCCCCAGCCCAAGTGCGCCATTTCCCACAAATGTTCCCGCCCTGGAGCTGCATATCTGTCTCTCTCTCACTCCCTGTCAGTGTCTGGGCGCCATTATCTCTCAGCTTCACTGTTCCTGGGACTGCTTAGGCAAATCCTCCTGTGTAAAGCCGCCTGGTTGTCAGCGCTGTGACTTTACATGACACTTAAGTATTCTACCTGCCTTTTTAGACAGTGCTAGTTAAGAAAGAGTGCATTTAGTCAGGGTTTCCTAGTACAATTACCCTGTGATATACATCCAGTTCTTACTGTGCTGTGTTATATATTTTGACTATATAGCTATATTTCTCTAACGTCCTAAGTGGATGCTGGGACTCCGTAAGGACCATGGGGAATAGCGGCTCCGCAGGAGACTGGGCACAAAAGTAAAAGCTTGAACTAGCTGGTGTGCACTGGCTCCTCCCCCTATGACCCTCCTCCAAGCCTCAGTTAGATTCTTGTGCCCGAACGAGAAGGGTGCATGCTAGGTGGCTCTCCTGAGCTGCTTAGAGTAAAAGTTTATTTTAGGTTTTTTATTTTCAGTGAGTCCTGCTGGCAACAGGCTCACTGCATCGAGGGACTAAGGGGAGAAGAAGCGAACTCACCTGCGTGCAGAGTGGATTGGGCTTCTTAGGCTACTGGACATTAGCTCCAGAGGGACGATCACAGGTTCAGCCTGGATGGGTCCCGGAGCCGCGCCGCCGGCCCCCTTACAGAGCCAGAAGAACGAAGAGGTCCGGTGAAATCGGCGGCAGAAGACGTTCCTGTCTTCAACTAAGGTAGCGCACAGCACTGCAGCTGTGCGCCATTGCTCTCAGCACACTTCACACTCCGGTCACTGAGGGTGCAGGGCGCTGGGGGGGAGCGCCCTGAGACGCAATAAAAACTGAAATACCTTAGGATGGCAAAAGAAATACATCACATATAGCTCCTGGGCTATATGGATGTATTTAACCCCTGCCAGTTTTCCAGAAAAAAGCGGGAGATAAGGCCGTCGTGAAGGGGCGGAGCCTATCTCCTCAGCACACAAGCGCCATTTTCCCTCACAGTTCCGTTGAAAGGACGGCTCCCTGACTCTCCCCTGCAGTCCCTACAGAATCAGGGTAAAAACGAGAGAGGGGGGGCACTATTGGCAGCTAAATTATAAACAGCAGCTATAAAAGGGAGTAACACTTATATAAGGTTATCCCTATATATATATATATATATAGCGCTCTGGTGTGTGCTGGCAAACTCTCCCTCTGTCTCCCCAAAGGGCTAGTGGGGTCCTGTCCTCTATCAGAGCATTCCCTTTGTGTGTGCTGGGTGTCGGTACGATTGTGTCGACATGTATGAGGAGGAAAATGATGTGGAAGCAGAGCAATTGCCTGTGTTAGTGATGTCACCCCCTAGGGAGTCGACACCTGACTGGATGGTTGTATTTAAAGAACTACGTGACAATGTCAGCACTTTACAAAAAACTGTTGACGACATGAGACAGCCGACAAATCAATTAGTGCCTGTCCAGGCGTCTCAGACACCGTCAGGGGCGATAAAACGCCCGTTCCCTCAGTGGGTCGACACAGACCCAGACACAGATACTGAGTCCAGTGTCGACGGTGAGGAGACGAACGTAATGTCCAGTAGGGCCACACGTTACATGATCACGGCAATGAAGGAGGCATTGAACATTTCTGACACTACAAGTACCACAAAGAAGGGTATTATGTGGGGAGTAAAAAAACTACCAGTAGCTTTTCCTGAGTCAGATGAATTAAATGAGGTGTGTGATAAAGCGTGGGTTTCCCCCGATTAAAAAGTGCTAATTTCTAATAAATTATTGGCACTATACCCTTTCCCGCCAGAGGTTAGGGCACGTTGGGAAACACCCCCTAGAGTAGATAAAGCGCTCACACGTTTATCTAAACAAGTAGCGTTACCGTCTCCTGATACGGCCGCCCTCAAAGAACCAGCGGATAGAAGGCTGGAAAATATCCTGAAGGGTATATACACACATACTGGTGTTATACTGCGACCAGCAATCGCCTCAGCCTGGATGTGCAGTGCTGGAGTGGCGTGGTCGGATTCCCTGACTGAAAATATTGATACCCTGGATAGGGACAGTATATTACTAACTATAGAGCATTTGAAGGATGCATTACTATATATGCGTGATGCACAGAGGGATATTTGCACCCTGGCATCAAGAGTGAGTGCTATGTCCATTTCTGCCAGAAGAGCGTTATGGACGCGACAGTGGTCAGGGGATGCGGATTCCAAACGACATATGGAAGTATTGCCGTTTAAAGGGGAGGAGTTATTTGGGGCCGGTCTATCGGACCTGGTGGCCACGGCAACGGCCGGAAAGTCCACCTTTTTACCCCAGGTCACCTCTCAGCAGAAAAAGACACCGTCTTTTCAAACTCAGTCCTTTCGTTCCCATAAGTACAAGCGGGCAAAAGGCCACTCATTTCTGCCCCTGGGCAGAGGAAGAGGAAAAAGACTGCACCAGGCAGCCTCTTCCCAGGAGCAGAAGCCCCCCTCTGCTTCTGCCAAGTCTTCAGCATGACGCTGGGGCTTTACAAGCGGACTCGGACACGGTGGGGGCCCGTCTCAAAAATTTCAACGCGCAGTGGGCTCACTCGCAAGTGGACCCCTGGATTCTGCAGGTAGTATCACAGGGGTACAAACTGGAATTCGAGACGTCTCCCCCTCGCCGGTTCCTGAAGTCTGCTCTACCAAAGTCTCCCTCCGACAGGGAGGCAGTTTTGGAAGCCATTCACAAGCTGTGTTCCCAGCAGGTGATAATCAAGGTACCTCTCCTACAACAGGGAAAGGGGTATTATTCCACGCTGTTTGTGGTACCGAAGCCGGACGGCTCGGTGAGACCAATTTTAAATCTAAAATCCTTGAACACTTACATAAAGAGGTTCAAATTCAAGATGGAGTCACTCAGAGCAGTGATAGCAAACCTGGAAGAAGGGGACTATATGGTGTCTCTGGACATCAAAGATGCTTATCTCCACGTCCCAATCTACCCTTCTCACCAAGGGTACCTCAGGTTTGTAGTACAAAACTGTCATTATCAGTTTCAGACGCTGCCGTTTGGGTTGTCCACGGCACCTCGGGTCTTTACCAAGGTAATGGCCGAAATGATGATTCTTCTTCGAAGAAAAGGCGTTTTAATTATCCCTTACTTGGACGATCTCCTGATAAGGGCAAGGTCCAGGGAACAGTTAGAAGTCGGAGTAGCACTATCTCAGTTAGTGTTACGTCAGCACGGGTGGATTCTAAATATTCCAAAATCGCAGCTGATTCCAACAACACGTCTCCTGTTCCTAGGAATGATTCTGGACACAGTCCAGAAAAAGGTGTTTCTCCTAGAGGAGAAGGCCAGGGAGTTATCCGAGCTAGTCAGGAATCTCCTAAAACCAGGCCAGGTGTCAGTGCATCAGTGCACGAGGGTCCTGGGAAAAATGGTGGCTTCTTACGAAGCGATTCCATTCGGAAGATTCCATGCAAGAACGTTTCAGTGGGATCTTCTGGACAAATGGTCCGGATCGCATCTTCAGATGCATCAGCGGATAACCCTGTCGCCAAGGACAAGGGTGTCTCTTCTGTGGTGGCTGCAGAGTGCTCATCTACTAGAGGGCCGCAGATTCGGCATTCAGGATTGGATCCTGGTGACCACGGATGCCAGCCTGAGAGGCTGGGGAGCAGTCACACAGGGACGAAATTTCCAGGGCTTGTGGTCAAGCATGGAAACATCTCTTCATATAAACATTCTGGAACTAAGGGCCATTTACAATGCCCTAAGTCAAGCAAAACCCCTGCTTCAGGGTCAGGCGGTATTGATCCAATCGGACAACATCACGTCAGTCGCCCACGTAAACAGACAGGGCGGCACGAGAAGCAGGAGGGCGATGGCAGAAGCTGCAAGGATTCTTCGCTGGGCGGAGAATCATGTGATAGCACGGTCAGCAGTGTTCATTCCGGGAGTGGACAACTGGGAAGCGGACTTCCTCAGCAGACACGACCTTCACCCGGGGGAGTGGGGACTTCATCCAGAAGTCTTCCAAGAGATGGTAAACCGTTGGGAAAAACCAAAGGTGGACATGATGGCGTCCCGTCTCAACAAAAAACTAGACAGATATTGCGCCAGGTCAAGGGACCCTCAGGCAATAGCGGTGGACGCTCTGGTAACACCATGGGTGTACCAGTCAGTGTATGTGTTCCCTCCTCTGCCTCTCATACCAAAAGTACTGAGAATCATAAAAATGAGAGGAGTAAGAACTATACTCGTGGTTCCGGATTGGCCAAGAAGGACTTGGTACCCGGAACTTCAAGAGATGCTCACGGAGGAACCGTGGCCTCTACCTCTAAGAAAGGACCTGCTCCAGCAGGGGCCTTGTCTGTTCCAAGACTTACCGCGGCTGCGTTTGACGGCATGGCGGTTGAACGCCGGATCCTGAAGGAAAAAGGCATTCCAGAAGAAGTCATCCCTACCCTGATAAAGGCCAGGAAGGATGTAACCACAAAACATTATCACCGCATTTGGCGAAAATATGTTGCGTGGTGTGAGGCCAAAGAGGCCCCTACAGAGGAATTTCAACTGGGTCGCTTCCTACATTTCCTGCAAACAGGACTGTCTATGGGCCTAAAATTAGGGTCCATTAAGGTTCAAATTTCGGCCCTGTCGATTTTCTTCCAAAAAGAACTGGCTTCAGTGCCTGAAGTCCAGACGTTTGTCAAAGGGGTACTGCATATACAGCCTCCTTTTGTGCCCCCGGTGGCACCTTGGGATCTCAATGTGGTTTTGGGGTTCCTAAAATCACATTGGTTTGAACCACTCACCACTGTGGAATTAAAATATCTTACATGGAAGGTGGTAATGCTGTTAGCCCTGGCTTCAGCCAGGCGTGTCTCAGAATTGGCGGCTTTATCTTATAAAAGCCCTTACCTGATTTTTCACACGGATAGGGCAGAATTGAGGACTCGTCCTCAATTTCTCCCAAAGGTGGTTTCAGCGTTTCACGTGAACCAGCCTATTGTGGTGCCTGCGGCTACTAGGGACTTGGAGGACTCCAAGTTACTGGACGTAGTCAGGGCCCTGAAAATATATATTTCCAGGACGGCTGGAGTCAGGAAATCTGACTCGCTGTTTATTCTGTATGCACCCAACAAGCTGGGTGCTCCTGCTTCTAAGCAGACGATTGCTCGTTGGATTTGTAGTACAATTCAGCTTGCACATTCTGTGGCAGGCCTGCCACAGCCAAAATCTGTAAAAGCCCATTCCACAAGGAAGGTGGGCTCATCTTGGGCGGCTGCCCGAGGGGTCTCGACTTTACAACTTTGCCGAGCAGCTACTTGGTCAGGGGCAAACACGTTTGCTAAATTCTACAAATTTGATACCCTGGCTGAGGAGGACCTGGAGTTCTCTCATTCGGTGCTGCAGAGTCATCCGCACTCTCCCGCCCGTTTGGGAGCTTTGGTATAATCCCCATGGTCCTTACGGAGTCCCAGCATCCACTTAGGACGTTAGAGAAAATAAGAATTTACTTACCGATAATTCTATTTCTCATAGTCCGTAGTGGATGCTGGGCGCCCATCCCAAGTGCGGATTGTCTGCAATACTTGTATATAGTTATTGTTACAAAATTCGGGTTATTATTGTTGTGAGCCATCTTTTCAGAGGCTCCTTCGTTTATCATACTGTTAACTGGGTTCAGATCACAGGTTGTACGGTGTGATTGGTGTGGCTGGTATGAGTCTTACCCGGGATTCAAGATCCTTCCTTATTATGTACGCTCGTCCGGGCGCAGTATCCTAACTGAGGCTTGGAGGAGGGTCATAGGGGGAGGAGCCAGTGCACACCAGCTAGTTCAAGCTTTTACTTTTGTGCCCAGTCTCCTGCGGAGCCGCTATTCCCCATGGTCCTTACGGAGTCCCAGCATCCACTACGGACTATGAGAAATAGAATTATCGGTAAGTAAATTCTTATTATATATATATATATATATATATATATATATATATAAAAGCTAGTCCAGTGCAGTATTATTGTTAGTAATAACCTCTGCATTGTACAAACTGTGACTATCTGTGTGTGCATTTGATAGCTGAGTGGTGTCCATTTCGTGTCTTTCACTCAACTTGCTATCCCTATATTCTATAACCTGAGGGGGCTTGGTGCATCAGATTTTATATTGATATAGGATTTTCACAAAGATGTACTTTAATACGTATTTTTCTCTGTGATTTAGTCACCATATCTCTCCTTTATCTCTGCTAGTGCTGACTACACTGCGCAGGGGTTTGGGTAAGAGGTATTGTGCTGCTGCCAATTGTACTGTGTTACCTGATACTGCAAGTTATATCATGTCTGCTTCTGAGGGTAACGGTTCTGGGGCTGAACACACTGCCGGTGTTGCTGAAGCCACAGATCCCTTTGAGGAGAATATAGCAGCTGTGGGCTCTGGTTCTGGGGGCTCCTTGCCCCCCAGTGGGACTATGGCAACGGAGGCACATAATGACCCACAGTGGGCCGCTTTTTCCACGCTTCTACATACGCTAGTTCATAAACTAACACCCCCCTATGGGACCCCCAATGCCGGTACAACCGTATGTGGTCCCTGCAGCTAACCCGCCGTGGGCGGACGATTTATCTGCTCAATTGAAGAAGTTGAACCAGTCCCTGACTACTAAAAAGTCTGACCATCGCTCGCCTAAGTCCAAGGGGTCCTCTAAGCAAGTGCTTGTCTCCTCACAATCCACTGCTGTCACTGACACCTCGTCTGATGAAGACGGCACTTACACTGACCCCACAGGTTCTGACTCAGATACGGCTGATGGAGGGCAGTTCACATGTGGATGTTCCTGATCTTTTGGAGGCTATTAAGTTAATTCTACAGATTACGGATGATCCCGAGCCATCCGTCCCTCCTAAGAAATCAGATAGGTTCAAGCGTCAGAAGGTGGTTAAACAAGTTTTACCTCACTCTGATCACCTAGTGGATATACGTCAGGAACCCTGGGAAAAACCGGGTACGAAGTTTGTGCCTCAAAAGAAGATGCTGGCTCACTATCCCCTCGCGCCAGAGCTGTCTAAGAATTGGGAAACTCCTCCTCCAGTAGACTCACATGTGGCTAGGATGGTGGTTTCCTCAGCTCTACCTGTCACTACCGTCACATCTCTAAAAGAGCCTACGGATAAACGAACGTGTGGAGGGTTGACAAAGGCAAACACTCTGCATTTGGCGGTACAGACCCTCCTGGATACAGGAGTCGTAATACAGGTGCCTCTTGCCGCTGTTTCTAGTCTTGAAACCGAATGGGTCCTCGTGTCCATTCTCAACCTCAAGGCATTGAACAGGTTTGTGAAGGTTTCCAAGTTCCGTATGGAAACCCTTCGCTCTATAGTTCTGGCTTTGGAACCTGGGGACTACATGGTCTCCCTGGACATACAGGATGCTTACCTGCATATTCCTATAGCAGCGTCACATGAGCAATACCTGAGGTTTGCTATTGGCAACCTCCATTACCAGTTTCCGGCGTTACCGTTTGGTTTAACAACGGCTCCGTTAGTCTTCACCAAAGTGATGGCGGTGATGACGGTGGTACTTCGCCGTCAAGGGGTCAGGATACTTGTTAATCCTGGCAAATTCCCCAGAACTTCTCCTAAGTCATCTAGATATGACGGTCCGGTTTCTACAAGCCCACGGGTGGCTCATCAACTGGTAGAAATCCTCCCTGATCCCTGCTCAGAGCATGGTGCATCTGGGAGCGCTATTGGACACTCACAACCAGAGGTTGTTCTTGTGTCAGGAGAAAGTCCTGAAGCTTCAGGACAGGATTTGTTGCTTCCTTTCTCGTCCGCAAGTGTCGATACATTCGGTGATGCAGGTGCTGGGCCTCATGGTATCAGCATTCGACATGGTGGAGTATGCTCAATTCCATTCTCGCCCCCTCCAAAGGCTGATTCTAGCCAAGTGGGACGGCCTGCCTCACCGGATCAGGTCTCACATGATCTCACTGACTCCGGAGGTCCGTCTGTCGCTGCTCTGGTGGCTCCAGGACCAACAATTGTGCAGGATATCTTCTGGATATCCAACTGGGTCCTGTTGACAACAGATGCCAGTCTAAGAGGTTGGGGCGCGGTGCTGGAGCAACACTCCCTTCAGGGTTGGTGGACCAAGGAGGAGTCCCTCCTCTCAATCAACATTCTGGAATTGCGGGCGGTCTTCAATGCATTGAACCTAGCCCAGCATTTAATTCACAACCGTCCTGTTCAAGTGCAGTCGGACAATGCCACCACTGTGACTTACATAAATCATCAAGGCGGCACTCGAAGCCGTCTGGCAATGAAGGAAGTCTCACGGATTCTACATTGGGCGGAACACCATCTACCGCCCATATTGGCAATCTTCATTCCGGGAGTCCTGAATTGGGAAGCGGACTTTCTCAGTCGTCAGGACGTGCATGCTGGCGAGTGGGGCCTCCATCCAGAAGTGTTTCAACTCCTAGTGGAAAAGTGGGGTCTTCCAGATGTAGATCTGATGGCGTCTCGACACAATCACAAGGTTCCGATCTTCGGAGCAAGGACAAGGGATCCTCAAGCAGCATTCGTGGATGCGCTGGCGGTGCCGTGGAGGTTTCGGCTGCCGTACGTGTTCCCTCCGGTGTCACTCCTGCCCAGGGTAATTCGGAAGTTCAAGCAAGAAAAAGGAATTCTGCTTCTCATAGCTCCAGCGTGGCCCAGACGGCACTGGTTCTCAGACCTGCAGGGCCTATCGTCAGAGCGTCCAATTCTACTTCCACAACGCCCAGACCTCCTCGTTCAGGGCCCCTGTGTCTACCAGGACCTAGCCCGGCCATCTTTGATGGCGTGGCTCTTGAAGCTTCCGTCTTAAGGGCTAAAGGGTTTTCTGAGGCGGTCATTCAAACTATGTTGCGGGCCCGGAAACCGGCTTCGGCTCGGATTTACTATAGGGTCTGGCATTCTTACTTTGGTGCGCATCTAACGATTATGACACTTCCAAGTTTAGTATAGCCAAGTTGTTGGCTTTTCTTCAGCAGTGCCTGGACTTAGGCCTACGTCTGGCCTCCCTCAAGGTTCATATTTCTGCCTTGTCGGTGTGGTTTCAGAGAAAAATTGCGACCTTACCTGATGTGCATACCTTTACTCAGGGTGTGTTGCGTATCCAACCTCCCTATGTCCCGCCTGTGGCTCCTTGGGACTTGTCGGTGGTTTTGGAGGCGTTACAAGAGTCCCCGTTTGAACCTCTTGGTTCAGCTGATCTTAAGTGGCTTTCCCTTAAGGTGGTGTTTCTGCTGGCTATTGCTTCAGCTAGAAGAGTGTCGGATTTGGGTGCCTTGTCTTGTCTTGTAGTTCCCCATATCTGATTTTTCACCGTGACCGGGTGGTTCTTAGGACTCATCTCGGATATTTACCTAAGGTGGTTTCCTCGTTCCACCTTAACCAGGAGATTGTAGTTCCGGCACTTGTTTCTCCTGCTCTGTCTCCCAAAGAGAAGTCTTTGGATGTGGTACGGGCTCTCCGTATCTATGTGAAGAGAACTGCTTCCATTAGGAAATCTGATTCTCTCTTTGTACTGTTTGGATTTCACAAACGGGGCTGGCCTGCTCACAAGCAGACTTTGGCCAGATGGATTAGAATGGTGATTGCACATGCTTATGTGAGGGCTGGTCTGTCGGCTCCTGATCACAATACGGCCCATTCTACTCGGTCTGTTGGTCCGTGGTGCGACCCTTGAACAGTTGTGCAAGGCAGCTACGTGGTCTTCAGTGAATACGTTCATAAGGTTCTATGCCTTCGATACTGCCGCTTCCCAGGATGCTTCCTTTGGACGCCGGGTTCTTGTGCCCGCTACAGTGCGTCCCCTCCCATAAGGAACTGCTTTAGGACATCCCCAATGTCTATCCTTGTGGAGCCCATTGTACCCCGCAGCAGAAAACAAGATTTATGGTAAGAACTTACCTTTGTTAAATCTCTTTCTGCGAGGTACACTGGGTTCCACAAGGCGCCCACCCTGACGCACTTAGCTTCTTTGGGTTGGTATGGCATTAGCCGCTGACACTTCTCCTGTCGTGAGAGTGTGGTGTATGTGGCTACTAACCGTTGTCATCTCTTTTCCTGCTACTGCATTGGGCTGGTTAACTAAAAACTGAGCTCCTGTGCAGGGAGGCGGGGTTATAGAGGAGGCGGCGCTGTGCATTCTGGGAACAGTCAAAGCTTTGAGCCTGTTGGTGCCTCGGATCAAGATCCTACTCTACACCCCAATGTCTATCCTTGTGGAGCCCAGTGTACCTCGCAGAAAGAGATTTAACAAAGGTAAGTTCTTACCATAAATCTTGTTATATATCAGGGACGTGGGGTGAGCTAAAAGGCTAAGGTGGCACTGGCTAGCACCAGAGCCAGATTTACACACACAATATGAGCCAAAGGGTACATCTGGGCATTATACACAAGTGCAGCAGTATAAACTCCTTGATATTTGGTGAGTTTTGATCAGAGATGTGTGGAAAAGATAAGCAACCATATACTTTTTACTCCTGAGTTTTGGCTCTAAAAATGATTAGAATAATGCAAAGATGACATTTCAAACATATTCTTTGTATTTTATACAATCAAAACTCTGGTACAAACGCAAGTATGACAGGAAAGGCTCTGCCTCACCTGCCTCACGCCACCGCACGTCACTGATATCTATCTTTCTATCTATCTATCTATCTATCTATCTATCTATCTATCTATCTATCTATCTATCTATCTCTTTCCAGACACTTACCTAATGAAGTCTGGCTGGCCGAAGCTGTAGCAGCTCATCCTCCTGCTACAGCATGGTCCCGTCTAGCCCCGCCCCTTGTTTCCATCTAGCTTCGCCCCCTTTGGCTCCCACCCGGCCACTGAATGTCACACAGGGGAGGGGAGGGGGAGAGGAGGCTTTGTGATGCCGGCGCCGAGGGGGAAAGGAGGTTTTGTGCTGCCAGCGCCGCTGCATGTGTGACAGCAGCCGGCAGCAGCAGCAGGGATAGCAGCAGCTCAGCACAGGGATGCAGAGCAGGGAGAACGCCTCTCCTTCCTGGGTCCTCCCTGCACTGCATCCCTTTGCTGAGCGGCTAGCGCCGGCCCTGTGTGCAGTGACACTGACACTGCACATCACTCTCACCTTTTACATTGATTCAGCCAGTCAGTCAGTTCTGCCTGCCAGTCACTATTGTTAGCACCAGTGTCACAACGCACCGCATTACAGGGAAGTAGACGCACTACATAAACTACAGCTCCCAGCAGCCCTTAGCGCCAAATCATTCCGGCTCTTAGGACTGCTGGGAGCTGTAGTTTGAGTGCATCTTCTTCCCTGTAATGCGGCGCGTTGGGACACCGGCGCTAACAATAGTGACTTGCTGCTGTGCGAGTCTCCAGGATAGCCACTGCCAAAGGGAGGACAGCAGTTTAGCTGCTGACAGGAGGAGAAGCAGGAGAAGCATTACCCGCCCCTCCCCCACTCACAGTACCTCCAAGCCCCATCCGCGGCACCCCCACACCCCCCCCTCCACCACCCACGGCACCGCCGGACCCCCTTCCCCACCCGCAGCAACCCCGCACCCGGCCCTCCTCCAGCACCGCCGCATCCGCCCCTCCCCCACCCGGGGCACCACAGCAACTGCTTCTCTTCCACCAACGGTGCCTCCGGACCCGCACCCACGCACTCTCCCCCACCCGCGGCACCACCGCACCAGCGCCTCCCCCACCTGCCGCACCACCGCAACCCCCCTCCCGCGGCACCCCTGTATCCCATCTGCGTCTTTCCCGCACCCGCCACTCCCCCAACCAAAGCACCTACTAGGTGATTCATCAGGCCCTGCATGCGCTGTTCACACCATTGCAAGGTGCTTCCACACCTTAACCATTGCACGCCCTTTGTCCGTGCAATATTTAACCACTCACACAATTATGATTGGAGGTAATACTCCATATAATAAAATATTGCACACCACAAGGGTGTGCAAGGGTTAAGGGGGCGAAGCGCCTTATGACGGTGTGAAGAGTGCCCGTAGGGCGCGATGAATCACCTAGTAATTTAATATTAAATGCATTTTTGTTTGACAACAGCTCCCTGGATCTTTACCAAGATTATGGCAATGATAGAGGATGTTATTCCATGATTGTACGACCTGATTATTAAAGCAAAGTCTGCCTTGCTTTTTCAGTCCCTCCTTCAATTGACAATAGAGACCTTGGAGGCACATGGCTGTGTTATACATTAACCCAAAGTGCCACAGCATCTCAGATTCCTGGTCTACTTTTCAACACCAGATCTTTCAGTTTTCAATATACTGGCTTGCACACAGGTGTTTGTTCTCCAGTGCATACAGTTGCTGGACAGGATGGTGCCATACTTTGAGGCAGTTACATTAGACTCCGCTTCTAGACCAGATTTCATGTGTTCTGATGATATAAGCGGTCTTCATCTCAGGTTTAGAAATGGGAGGTCAATTATTGCTTGGTGGTCATCCCAGGGCGTGGTCTCTATACCCAATGGTGCTCAGTCAGTAGAATAGTGCAGCATGCCAGAGGTGGACCTGATGGTCTCTTGGTTGATTTGTATGGTCCAGATAAACAAGGCAAGACCCAGTGAACCAGAGGTTGCTGTTGACACTCTGATTGCTGGATTCTTGGAGGTACCATCTGAGGTATCTGTTTTCTCTTACATCTGCCTTATCTATTTTGAAGACATAGGGGATCATGGGAATCAGTAAAAATAGGATTTTAATTATCTACCGTTAAATCCTTTTCTCGTAGTCAGTAGAGGATGCTGGGGTCCAATTTAGTACCATGGGGTATAGACGGGTCCACTAGGAGCCATGGGCACTTTAAGAGTTTAATAGTGTGGGCTGGCTCCTCCCTCTATGCCCCTCCTACCAGACTCAGTTTAGAAAATGTGTCTGGTGGAGCCGGTCACAGCTAGGGGAGCTCCTAGGAGTTTTCTTAGGTTTTTTGTGTTTTAACAGAGTTTTAGGTAACAGGGAGGCTGCTGGCAACAGCCTCCCTGCTTTGTGGGACTTAGGGGGGGGGGGAGTAGGAACCAACTCTTGAAGTTAGTGGTTCTCTATCTCCGCTGACAGGACACTGAGCTCCTGAGGGTGCTTATTGCAAGCCCACGAGGCGACCGCTCACGCACGGCCGCCACCCCCTAACAGAGCCAGAAGATAGAAGTGTGGTGCGTATGACGCCGGCGACACGGGAAGCAGGTCGCCGGCGGGATTGGCGGTACAAGGGTGGGAGCGCAGCTATGACAAGGCTGCGCTCCGGAAGGCTCAGCAACACTTGGTGTGAGCGCTTAAGGGGCGTCCTGAGCCAGCGCTGATAACCTACACTGGTCAGTGAGCTAACAGGGGCTAATCCCGCTGTTAGAAACAAAATCCTCAGGCCAGTATAATACAACTAGTGCGGAAAGCCGCGCACCATTAAAGGGGGCGGGGCTTCTCAGCGGATACAGCACTCACCAGCGCCATTTTCTCCCTGCAGATCTGAGGAACAGAACGCTGATAGAGAGCGCTACCCTCATAACTCCAGCTATCCTCAGCGGTACCAGGGTGTTATAGACAGGGGGGGGGAGTGTGTTGGTAGTGCTAATTAATCTATTACGATTAGTTAGTCAGCGCCAGGCTTTTATCATAATAACTGCCTACAGAGGCGCTGTGTGGCTGGCTCCTTATACATGTGACTCTCTGAAGGTACACTGGGGGAAACTGTGTCTGACATTTTCCTGTATGTGTAAGTGTGTGTATATATCCACATTACCATGTTTTAGGACTCTGTGTCCTGTGTTGCAGAGTGTTTATCTTCTCCTGAAGAGTCTATCATATGTACTCAGGACTGCAATGTGCTTTCCCAGCCTTCTGAATCCGAACCCCCATGGGTGGATTCTTTAAGGGGAATGATTTCCCAGATATCAACAAGGATATCACATAATGAGGAATAGACACAGTTTTAAAAAAAAAAATCTGTTGAGGGTTTCACATACTCAGTCCCCACTGCTTCGTCTAAGACCCCCCCCCCCCCCCCCCCCACATACCAACAGAAATGTACACTTGCCCAGATAATGCAAGTCTACACTGATACCGACTCAGATACAGGGGACAGTGATGGGTATAGTATATGCGGGGGGGAGGGGGATGCATCACTTGCTAAATGGGTGCAACTAATGATTGAAGCAATTAGGGACATTTTACATATAACTGAGAAGGTACCTGAGCAGGATGAGGAATCTTATTTTACTGAAAGTAAGAAACCATTGCTTACCTTCCCAGCTTCCGAGGAGTTGAACTTTTTTGAAAAATCCTGGGAAAACCCAGAGAAAATTCCAGATCCCAAAAATCTCATTGCTTTCCCTTTCCCCTTACAAGGACAGGAAAAAGTGGGAAAACCCCCCTATAGTAGACGCATCTGTATCTAGGTTGTCAAAAAAGGTGGTTTTACCTGTGCCTGGTTCAACCGCTTTGAAAGAGCCGGCTGACCGCAAGATTGAGACTACGCTCAAATCACTATACACTGCTACTGGCGTAGCTTTAAGGTCCACCATTGCTTGTGTGTGGATTTCTAAAGCCATAGTAAAGTGGTCAGGCACTTTACTTGAGGACTTAGACACTATGGATAAGTGTGACATTGAATTGTTTTTGCGTCACATACAGGATTCTGCTGGTTCCATGGTGGAGGCCATGAAGGACCTTAGCATGCTGAATGCGAGAGCAACCCCCATGGCGGTCTCGGCACGCAGAGAACTCTGGCTACGCCAATGGACAGCAGTTGCAGAATCCAAGAAAAGTGTGGAGAACCTATCCTTCACAGGTCAGGCTCTGTTTGGGGACTCATTGGATGCGTGTATTTCCTCAGCAACTGCGGGTAAGTTTACGTTTCTTCCCTCAGCAGCACCACCGGCTAGGAAATCTTATCCTACGTCTACACTGCAGTCCTTTCGGACCGCAAAATTTAAGAAATCCAAAACCCCCTCCACCTTCTTTAGAGTAGGTCGGGGAAAATCCAGAAAACCTGCACCAAGTGGATCTCAGGAACAGAAACCAAGTTCTGCTTCCTCAAAATCTTCTGCATGACTGTGGACCTCCCAGCCTGGAGATCGGGCAGGTGGGAACGAGACTAAAAGATTTCAGTCACATCTGGGCGTCATCATGCCTAGACCCCTGGGTAACAGATATTGGGGGTCATTCCGAGTTGTTCGCTCTGTATTTTCTTTCGCATCGCAGCGATTTTCCGCTTAGTGCGCATGCGCAATGTCCGCTGTGCGACTGCGCCAAGTAAATTTGCTATGCAGTTAGGAATTTTACTCACGGCTTTTTCATCGTTCTGGTGATCGTAGTATGATTGACAGGAAGTGGGTGTTACTGGGCGGAAACTGGCCGTTTTATGGGTGTGTGCGGAAAAACGCTACAGTTTCTGGGAAAAACGCGGGAGTGGCTGGAGAAACGGAGGAGTGTCTGGGCGAACGCTGGGTGTGTTTGTGACGTCAAACCAGGAACGACAAGCACTGAACTGATCGCAGATGCCGAGTAAGTCTGGAGCTACTCAGAAACTGCTAAGAGAGGTGTAATCGCAATATTGCGAATACGTCGTTCGCAATTTTAAGAAGCTAAGATTCACTCCCAGTAGGCGGCGGCTTAGCGTGAGTAAATCTGCTAAAAGCAGCTTGCGAGCGAACAACTCGGAATGACCCCCATTGTTGTCCAGGGGTACAGACTGGAGTTTCAAGAACTACCACCTCACAAATTCTTCAAGTCAGGCTTACCAGCTTCGCTGACAGAAAGTGCTATCCTACAGGATGCCATTCAAAAATAGTTTCAAACAAATGTCATTGTTCCAGTTCCACCTCACCTACAACACAAGGGTTATTACTCAAACCTGTTTGTGGTACCGAAACCAGACGGTTCGGTAAAGCCAATATTAAACCTAAAGTCATTGAACCCCTACTTGAGGGAATTCAAATTCAAGATGGAGTCTCTGAGAGCGGTGATCTCAGGTCTGGAGGAGGGGGAATTCCTGGTATCCCTAGATATCAAGGATGCATACCTTCACGATCTGATCTGTCCGCCTCACCAGACTTACCTTAGATTTGCGCTGCTGGACTGTCACTATCAGTTCCAGGCACTGCCATTTGGCCTCTCTATGGCACCGAGGATATTCTCCAAGGTCATGGCAGAGATGATGCTACTCCTCAGCAGGCAGGGAGCGAGCATTATTCCATATCTGGACGATCTGCTGATAAAGGCATCTTCCAGGGAGAGGTTGTTGCAGAGTATTGCTCTCTCAACTCGACTACTCCAGGATCATGGGTGGATTCTCAACCTTCCAAAGTCACATTTAGAGCCAACAAGGAGACTACCCTTCCTGGAGATGATACTCGAAACAGAGGTGCAGAGGGTGTTTCTACCGGTGGAGAAAGCATTGGTGATCCAATCGATGGTATGGGATATCCTGAAGCCAGCCCGGGTATCGGTTCATCAGTGCATTCACCTTCTGGGGAAGATGGTAGCCTCCTACGAGGCTCTACAGTACGGAAGATTCCATGCGAGGTCCTTCCAGCTGAATCTCCTAGACAAATGGTCAGTTTCTCATCTTCAGATGCACCAGCGGTTTGATACGCCTGTCGCTGAAAGCCAGAATTTCACTCCTCTGGCGGCTACGAACTGCTCACGTACTCGAGGGACGCAGGTTGTGATTCAGAATTGGATCCTTATAACCACAGATGCAAGTCTCAGAGGTTGGGGAGCAGTCACCCAAGGGAAACATTTCCAAGGAAAGTGGTCAAGTCTGGAATCCACCCTTCTGATAAACATTCTGGAATTAAGGGCCATGTACTACGGCCTTCTACAAGCGGCACATCTTCTTCAAGATCAGGCCATTCAGGTTCAGATGGACAATATAACGTTAGTGTCCTACATAAATGACAGGGCGGAACGAAGAGCAGAGCGACAGTGTCAGCGGACTTGCTCAGCAGAGACTATCTCCATCCGGGAGAATGGGGCCTCCACCCGGAGGTGTTCCCAGAAGTGAAAAGCCAATGGGGTGTCCCTCAGATAGACATGATGGCCTCTCGCCTCAACAAGAAGCTTCAGGGGTACTGTTCCAAGTCACTAGACCCACAAGCAATGGCGGTGGACGCCCTGGTAACTCCGTGGGTGTTCCAGTCAGTGTATGTGTCCCCTCCACTTCCACTCATCCCAAGGATTCTCAAGCTGATAAAAAGAACAAGAGTTCAGGCGATCCTCATTGCTCTGGACTGGCCATGAAGGGCTTGGTACGCGGATCTTCTGAAATTACTGTTAGAGAATCCGAGGCCTCTTCCTCTTCGTAAGGACCTTCTTCAACAGGGGCCGTTCGCCTATCAAGACTTACCGCGGCTATGGTTGACGGCATGGAGGTTGAATGCCAGATCTTAGCTCGGAAGGGCATTCCGACACAGGTCATTCCTACCCTGATACAGGCTAGGAAGGGAGTAACGTCTAAACATTAGCAGACAAACAATGGTAGTTGCTCTGTCATTCCTGGAGATAATTATGTATCAGGTGCTGGAAAGGGGGAGGGGTCACAAACAAACAGAGAGGGGCGGGGGTGCAAATCCCCACCCCTAAATTTCCCTTCAGCACACTAAAAATTACCTGTAACCATACCTGAACCTATCTGGTAATAGAAATTCAGAGAATTAGTCACACATGTTTGGAAACGCATGTTTAAGCTGCTGAGCCACTTCACGGCCTCTCTGATATCAGCAGTCCTAACACTACATAATAGCAGTGCCCACATAGGGCCATGTAATTTGTCACAGTAGGCCTCATGATAAAGGCTATTACTAAAACACATCCAGACAGAGAGGGGGGTGCAAATCCCCACCCCTAGATTGCAAACGTGTGACTAATTCTCTGAACTTCTATTACCAGATAGGTTCAGGTATGGTTACAGGTAATTTTTAGTGTGCTGAAGGGAAATTTAGGGGTGAGGATTTGCACCCCCGCCCCTCTCTGTCTGTTCAACGTCTAAACATTACCATCGAATTTGGAAAAAGTATGTGTCTTGATGTGAATCCAAGAAGTTTCCTACGGTGGAGTTTCAACTGGGACGGTTTCTCCTTTTTCTGCAAACAGGTGTGGATGTTGGCCTACGCTTGGGCTCCATAAAGGTCCAGATTTCGGCCTTGTCCATTTTCTTCCAGAAACAATTGGCTGCTCTTCCTGAGGTTCAGACTTTCTTGAAAGGAGTTTTACACATCCAACCACATTTTGTGCCTCCGGCGGCACCTTGGGAGCTTAATGTGGTGCTGCAGTTCCTGCAATTGGATTGGTTTGAACCATTACCGGAAGTGGATGTCAAGTTTCTTACTTGGAAGGCGGTCACACTTTTGGCATTGGCACCTGCTAGCTGTGTGTCTGAACTGGGGGCATTGTCATGCAAGAGCCCCTATTTGATTTTCCATGAGGATAGAGCTGAGCTCCGTACGCGTCAGCAATTTCTTCCAAAGGTAGTGTCAGCTTTTCATATCAACCAACCTACTGTGGTGCCAGTGGCTGCTGACTCCTCAATTACCTCAAAGTCCTTGGATGTGGTGAGGGCTTTGAAAATATATGTGAAGAGATCTTCTCATCACAGGAAGTCGGACGCTCTGTTTGTCCTTTATGGACCCAACAAGGTTGGGTGTCCTGCTTCTAAGCAGACAATTTCTCGCTGGATCAGGTTTACTATCCAGCATGCTTATTCTACGGCAGGCTTGCCGTGTCCAAAATCTGTTAAGGCCCACTCTACTCGTAAAGTGGGTTCTTCCTGGGCGGCTGCCCGGGGTGTTTCGGCTTTACAGCTTTGCCGAGCAGCTACTTGGTCGGGGTCGAACACGTTTGCTAAGTTCTACAAGTTCGATACTTTGGCCTCTGAGGACCTAAAGTTTGGTCAATCGGTTCTGCAGGAACCTCAGCACTCTCCCTCCCGTCCTGGGAGCTTTGGAACATCCGCATGGTACTAAATTGGACCCCAGCATGCTCTAGGACGTAAGAGAAAATAGGATTTTAATTACCTACCGGTAAATTTATTTTTTTATTTATTAACAGTTTCTTATATAGCGCAGCATATTCCATTGCGCTTTATAATTGGAACAACAGTAATAGAACAAAACTAGGTAAAAACAGAGAGACATAGAGGTAGGAAGGCCCTGCTTGCAAGCTTACAATCGTTTCTCGTAGTCCGCAGAGGATGCTGGGCGCCCACCCAGTGCTTCGTATTCCTGCATTGTTACTTGGTTAAGTTGTTGTTTTAGTCATTGCTGGTTAGATTGGCTTTCCTTTGTTATGTGTGAGCTGGTGTGAATCTCGCCACTATCTGTATTTCCTTCTCTCGAAATATGTCTGTCTCCTCGGGCACAGTTTCTAGACTGAGTCTGGTAGGAGGGGATTAGAGGGAGGAGTAAGCCCACACTATTAAACTCTTAAAGTGTCCATGGCTACTAGTGGACCCGTCTATACCCCATGGTACTAAATTGGACCCCAGCATCCTATACGGACTACGAGAAAAGGATTTACCGGTAGATAATTAAAATCCTATTTTTACTGATTCCCGTGATCCCCCATGTCTTCAAAATAGTTAAGGCAGATGGAGTCCCATGCTTCATTTTGCAGTGACGGCCTGGGTATACCTTACGGCAGTGGAACTTCCTGCCTTATAGGCAGATAACGTAAGTACCTTTATTCTGTCGAGACTTAGCTTAGTTGATAATCCTCCTGGCTAAGGGGTTTTCTGATTTGGCCATTTAAATGAGGATTAGGGCAAGGGTACCTTTAGGTTATCTTTCAAAAACTCACAATTTGGCAGATATGCATTTCTTGGGGTGTGTAGAAGGTGGTACACACCTCAAGGTGAAGACTGTCTCACCTCTGGTTATTCTTGCAAGATAACCTTGACAGTGGATTGAAACTGAAGGTACAGGTTTTGGCTCTCTCCATGTGGCTTTCATTCTGGAAGTTCAAATGTTCCTGCAATATGTTCTGTATGTCTGACCGCTTTATGTCCTGGGGCCTTGGGACCTTAAATTGGTTCTATCTGCATTGCAAAGTGCATGTGTATTGAGTGGCCACCGTGTCTGCTGTTTATACAATCCCTGTATTCTACAAGTTCATTATGTTTGTGGTTAGATGGTTGCTAGTATCTCCCTGAATGGATGCAAGAGGTAACAGGATATTTGTACTCACACTCCTTTTATTCTTTTTATTGATTTTCATCAGCAAATATAACAGAGAACATGTATGAGAAGATATACAAGACATTAAACAAGAATATAACATCAGCAAAGGACATATATATATAAAAAACAAATGTAATTCTATTAAGGAGAAAGATCGCCTTCAATATTAGGTGTCTGTAGTCAACCATATATAAGCAGAAAAAAAAGAGCATGTAAAATAATAATAAAGTCCAATTGAATACATTACCAGAGACATAAGTAATGCAAAAGGAGGTAGGACCATCCAGCAAAATGGGGTGAGCGACTTCCGCAGAGACCAGCTCCGTGTTTCAGTGATAACTGGTCAGGGTGGTAAAGGCCTTTGCTACATTCTACGTCGCATGGACATCAAACCATACATATAACCATTAAAATAACAATGTATAAGGGGGAGACAAGACAAACAACAAGATGGGGATGCAAAAGGGACGGACGTAAGGAAAGGTAAGGGAGAGGCATAGGAAATAACATCAATATTACATTAACCAGCGTCCAACTCCAGGTATAGAATAGCAATTGCTTATCATAAGCTTCACAAGAGTACACACATTGCATGGTAAGAGTCATAAATATTATATGTCTTCCATGAGGATTAATTAATCTGACGCAATAAAAACAAAGAAAACTCAAATATTTGTATTTCTATCTTGTGACAGGAGATATTCAACATAGGGTCCCCATCTTTTATAAAATGGAATGACCCCTTTTTCAGCGTCTGGAAATGAGAGTATAGGATTTTTGCATTAATTGTTGAGCAGAGGTGAGGAGGGGACGCACTTGTCCATTTTACCAAGATCATTTTTCTAGCTGCCGTTAATAAAAGTGATAATAACGGTGTAATCGTTTTGTAAAGTGGAGGCACAACATAGCTAACGGATCTGTGCGGATAGACAGTGCAAATATGTTATTAACCACTTAACTGACGATTTATTTTGCCGAAAACCGCTCCGAAATTGTGGTTTTTTTTTTTTATGAGTGAATTAGGTGAAGATCAGGAATTTAACCCTATCCCAAATAATTTTAGTAAAAAAAAAAAAATATATATATATATATATATTTTAATGTTTTTCCCCCAAACATCGATCAGGAACATCACGACCATCAGAACATTGGGGACATCGCGGCTTTCATTTTGAAAGCCGTGACAGCCTGCAGGTATAGAGGGGGGGTCTGGGGTGGCTTGGGAGGGTTCATTTACACTCCCCAGGGGCTGCCATTGTCTGCAGCCGCTGGAGGGGGGGGGGGGGATCCTGCCGTGCTGACCGATCAGCAGCATGGCAGACACGGGGAGAGTGCGGGGAGGCAGAGGCACCTTCCGGTCCCTCTGACAGCAGCAGCGGAGGGAAGTTTCTCTTCCCTACCACTGCTAACCCTCTCTATCTGATTGGTTGCATCATGTGCCACCAGGTCAGATAGAGCACTTGCAGGCATGGTCGCATCCTGTGCCACCAGGTCAGATAGAGCACTTGAAGGCATGGTCGCATCTGAGCAAGTGGTTAATAAATGCAGCAATTTTATTCCAAAAGCGACAAATCTTACTACAATCCCAAAAGTTAGGGTAAAACAAGGCATCGGAAGCGTGACATTTAGCGCAGCATCCCAACTCCTCCATCACAATTGGTTTCCTCTGGGATTGTGAGATATAAGCGCTGTTCAGGACTTTATAATGTGTTTCCTGTCATAATGCATGGCGAAGATGTCTCATTGTACTGTCAAAATGTAACGAGGGTTTCAGGGTCAGGGAAGGTGGGAATATCTTTCCAGACAGTGAGGGGGCTTCTTTATTAAAGACCTCTATCAGAAGTCTGGTATGCTAATTATGGGATTGTAAATAAATAAGATGGGAGACTAAAGGGTCTCGTTTTTCCTGGTATGGAGTAAGCTGTGTATGTAATGACGTACTTCGAGATACATATATAAACATTTATTATTTAGATCATAATTGTCTCTTAAAGCGGCAAATTGAAGAAGGTTTCCTCCCGTATCAACACATCCTTAATCATTAGGATTCCTTTAAGCTTCCAAGTGGTAAACTGACAGTTTTCCAGGGCGGGGGTGAAAAGTAAGTTGCCACAAAGTGGTATGAATGGGGTATAGTGCCAATTACGTTTTAATTTTACAATTAATCTGGATCCACGCACCGTAAGTGTCTTTGAACAAGGGGCATTCACGAATGAAAAGAGGGATCTCAGCCCCCTGGAGTGTGAAGCAATGCAGCTAATGAATATGGGCTGACTAGTTCATTTTCTATTGGAAATGAGGTATAGATAGATCGTTGTAGGAGACAATACGGAAAAATACAGATAAAAAAGTTTTCAAGTCAGGGACACCCAAACCACCCTCTTTACGGGTCAAACTAAGCTTAGCCAATGCAATTCTAGGTTTCCCCCGGTTCCAAATGAACTTGGCAAAAATCTTCTGCATTGCAGCAAGATCATGTTATAGCAAATCATGAATAGCAATAGGCAACATTTGTATGGGATAAGAGAGTTTCGGGAAAACAACACTTTTTAGTACAGTTTTTGTGCCCATCATGGACAGAGGCAGGGATAACCAACCATCCAGTAGTCTTGGTATAGTGCGCATTAGCGTAGAAAAGTTTGCCCGATATAATTCCCCGGGGTCATAAGGGATATAGGGGGTCATTCCGAGTTGTTCGCTCGCTAGATGTTTTTAGCAGCCGTGCAAACGCATAGTCGCCGCCCACGGGGGAGTGTATTTTCGCTTAGCAAGTGTGCGAACGCCTGTGCTGCCGAGCTCTGCAAAAACATTTTGTGCAGTTTCAGAGTAGGTCTGGACTTACTCAGCCCTTGCGATCACTTCAGTCTTTTTGGTGCCGGAATTGATGTCACACATCCGCCCTCCAAACGCCCGGACACGCCTGCGTTTTCCCTACCACTCCCAGAAAACGGTCAGTTGCCACCCATAATCGCCCTCTTTCTGTCAATCTTTTTGCGATCGGCTGTGCGAATGGATTCTTTGTTAAATCCATAGCTCATCAACGATCCGCATTGTACCCGTACAACGTACGTGCGCATTGCGTTGCATACACATGCGCAGTAGAGACCTGATCGCAGCGCAGCGAAAATTTACAGCGTGCGATCAACTCGGAATGACCCCCATAGATGCCCAAATACTTCAGTGTGGGTTTAGCAAGACGGAGTTGGGAAAAAATAGGGATAGCTTGATAATCAGTCAAAGATCCAGAGAGCGGTAAGTATTCCAACTTGGCAACATTCTCCTTATCTGTATGTATTTCCCGTGGGAAGGGACGACACATCGGGAAGAAGACAAACTGGGGGGTGGGGATACAGAAAAAAAAGCAATAGCAACCCATCTAGTGAGCCACGATATATTCAAAGTCGGACTTACGTGGGGCTCAGATGTAATAAGCCCACAATCAATTTCTGGCCAGTAAGCTCCTTGCCAGAACCGGCAAAACGAACCTCAGAACATATAAAAAAGAATTATCTGTGTAATAATCATGAAATAGGAGAAATATAGATCCAGTCATTGGTATACTGTAGCATAAACACAGCCATAACAGAGGATGAAGGAAATGCTTCACAACTTGTTGAACTCAGACTTTCATGGTGCTGCAGGAGAAGGTGATTCTGCGCAGGAGAGGTCTTCCATAGCTCGCAAATACGCAATAGCATCCACAGCCATAGTGAAGTCCTTATAGGTACCGTCATATAGACGGAGGCGAGCAGGAAACAAGTGCAAAACGGCGTTTCCGCTGTATAAGTGACAGCTGGGAGAATTAATAATCTATGACCGTCCAAAGTCAGGTTACGTTTTTTCCAGGAAGCGGACCACAAAACAACCTTGTGCACATAATTTAAACATCAAAAGATGGCTACTCGTGGTCTACGGTCAGGAGTGTTACGCTGCAGACCAGGATGATGAGTACGTTCTATGATAATGTCTTTGCAGCTGTCCGAAACATCTAACAGAGCAGGTAGAGTGTTAGAGAGAAATGTGACGAGGTCCGGCCCTGTAAGAGTTTATAGCAGTCCCACCACCCTCAAGTTGTTGTGCTTGGACCTATTTTCTAAATCCTCAACCTTTGCAATTAACTACATATGACCCTTATGAAAACTGGCATAATCATTTTCTAAAGTGTGAATTTCCTGAAATTAGTTCCTGAAATGTTCTCAGTAATGCATCTTTTATGCCAAATACCGCAGGACGCAGCCGGGAGCTTTACTCGGGTGCTACCCGGTTGCGACTCGCGTCAGGGCTATTTCCCACCACGTTTATCAACCCGGCATATTGCCGATACCGTTCTCTCGACCCGGATTATTGCAACTCGGCTTTTGCACCATTATTGCACGTTCATGTGTAAAAGTGGATTTTACAGAAACCCTCTGAGAAAGTAGCTGTAGCTGGCCCTCTAGAGCGGTCACTGTCTGCTAAAAAAGATCTGCTTGCACCTTTAACATGGGTCTCATAGCTTCTTTAAACGCTTGTACCACTTCCCCATGATCCAGCCTCAGAAGATGGTACTGTGGAAGTGCTGGTACTTTGATCTGTGATCACAGGCGCCATCTTGGATCCGGAGGGTCCGTTCTCAGGGCGGTTTTTATGCTTTTTCCCTGGCATTGGCGATGCTAAAAACTGTTCATGCAGATCAGAGTGGTCCAGGTAACAAGCGGTGGTGGTCAGCAGCAGATTGGAGGTTGTAAAACCCCCGTGTGGCTGGTTTTAAGCTGGGTCAGGAGCAGAGCTGCAGCCAGACACTGCTCAAAGCATGTAGACGGAGCCGGAAGTCACTTTGTACTCACTGTTATACGCATTTCTCTGAGTCCATCTGGGCAACACTGCTCTCCCACACTTTTTGGTTCACTCTTTCTGTTCACTTTCAAGTTTGAGTGTTTATTAGTATCACGCTCTCCTATTGGCTAGTTAAGTTTAAACTGAAAACTGATTTGCTTCCTTGGCCCGATGGGAAGTATTAGGAAGAAGGCAAGCTTCAAACAAGTTTATTTTGTATTTATGCCTGCTCCTGGTTTGGCACCCTCTGCATCCCATGGTAGCCAATTCAATGCTGTGACTAAAAACAAGACAAAACAGACAATTGTCATCTAATGTATCAAAATCATGGCATTGAATTATAAGGAGGGGGCATATGACATGCATGTGGCACAACATTGGATCATCATTGTACTTGAATTTCAATACCAGTACCTGCTTTACGCACCTGTCCTATAATTTCAGGCTACATCTACAGAAATCATTAATATGCATATTATATTCACCAGCGCTGTCTAAGTAATCGTGATTATAAATCAGTAATTTCCTTGTATAGTGATAATAATACTGGTACCTGCTGAATATTACATAACAGCTATAACATGGGCGACCATTAGGAAGATGCAGGATTCAGCAACAGAATACTTGACTTACTACATAAACTTATGAACCATGAGGGACTTTGAGTATTCATGTGGTAGTAAAGGAAAATATTTAGTCAATATATCTAGATCATAATTAGATAACAGGATATGTGACTGAGTTATATGGAATAATGAGCTGTGAGGGTTAGAGGGTTATTCAGAGCTGTTAGCAAACCAAAAAGTTAGCACTTGGGCAAACTCATGTTGCAGTGCAGGTGGAGCAGATGTAACATGTGCAGAGAGAGTTAGATTTGGGTGGGTTATATTGTTTCTATGCAGGGTAAATACTGGCTGCTTTATTTTTCTACTGCAATTTAGATTCAACACCCCACCCAAATCGAATTCTCTGTACATGTTACATCTGCCCCCTCTGCAGTGCACATTTTCTTCCAAAGGTGGTTTCATCTTTCCACATAAACCAACCTATTGTGGTGCCAGTAGTTACTGACACGTTCACTGAGTCAAAGTCTCTAGATGTGGTTAGGGCTTTGAAGATTTATGTCGCTAGAACAGCTCAGATAAGGAAAACAGAGTCTTTGTTTGTCCTGTATGCTCCCAACAAGATTGGGTGTCCTGCTTCCAAGCAGACTATTGCACGTTGGATCAGAGGTACGATTCAGCATTCTCATACTACGGCTGGATTGCCGTTACCGACGTCGGTGAAGGCCCATTCCACTAGGAAGGTGGGCTCATCCTGGGCGGCTGCCCGGGGTGTCTCGGCATTACAACTTTGCCAAGCAGCTACTTGGTCAGGGTCAAACACATTTGCAAAATTCTATAAGTTTGACACCTTGGCCGATGAAGACCTCAAGTTCGGTCAATCGGTGCTGCAGGGTCATCCGCACTCTCCCGCCCGTACTGGAGCTTTGGTATAAACCCCATGGTCATGAAGTGGACCCCAGCATCCTCTAGGACGTATGAGAAAACAGGATTTTGATACCTACTGGTAAATCCTTTTCTCCTAGTCCGTAGAGGATGCTGGGCGCCCGTCCCAGTGCGTACTTTACCTGCAGTTTTGTTATTTAAGTTACACAAGTTGTGTTATATTAGTTTCAGCATGTTGCTGTAATTGGTTCATGCCTGTTGGCATGTGTTATGTTGAATGCCATGTTGTGCGACGTACTATTACAACAAACAATGTAGTTTCACACACAGGGTCTAGCGAAGCTTTTCTGTCGCACTTCTTGCCGCAGAGTGATTAACATGAAGTGGGCATTTCTGGGTGTCAACTGACCTTTTTCAGGGAGTGTTCGAAAAAACGCAGGCGTGCCAGGAAAAACGCAGGCGTATCTGGGCGAACGCAGGGCGTGTTTGTGACGTCAAAACAGGAACTGAACAGTCTGAAGTCATCGCAAACGCTGAGTAGGTTTTGAGCCACTCTGAAACTGCACAAAAAAACTTTGCCGCCACTCTGCGATCCTTTCGTTCGCACTTATGCTAAGCTAAAATACACTCCCAGTGGGAGGCGGCATAGCGTTTGCACGGCTGCTAAAAACTGCTAGCGAGCGAACAACTTGGAATGACCACCCATATTACTACTAGAGATGAGCGGGTTCGGTTTCTCTGAAACCGAACCCGCACGAACTTCATGTTTTTTTCACGGGTCCGAGCAGACTCGGATCCTCCCGCCTTGCTCGGTTAACCCGAGCGCGCCCGAACGTCATCATGACGCTGTCGGATTCTCGCGAGACTCGGATTCTATATAAGGAGCCGCGCGTCGCCGCCATTTTCACACGTGCATTGAGATTGATAGGGAGAGGACGTGGCTGGCGTCCTCTCCATTAGAAATTAGATTAGAAGAGAGAGAGAGATTGTGCAGAGTCAGACAGAGTTTACCACAGTGACCAGTGCAGTTGTTGTTAGTTAACTTTTATTTATTTTAATATATATCCGTTCTCTGCTATATCCGTTCTCTGCCTGAAAAAAAACGATACACAGCAGCAGCCAGTCACACAGTGTGACTCAGTCTGTGTGCACTCAGCTCAGCCCAGTGTGCTGCACATCAATGTATAAAAGGCAAAGCTTATAATAATTGTGGGGGAGACTGGGGAGCACTGCAGGTTGTTATAGCAGGAGCCCCCAGGAGTACATAATATTATATTAATTTAAAATTAAACAGTGCACACTTTTGCTGCAGGAGTGCCACTGCCAGTGTGACTAGTGGTGACCACAGTGCCTGACCACCAGTATAGTAGTATATTCATTGTTGTATGTATTGTATACTATCTCTTTATCAACCAGTCTATATTAGCAGCAGACACAGTACAGTGCGGTAGTTCACGGCTGTGGCTACCTCTGTGTCGGCAGTCGGAACTCGGCAGGCAGTCCGTCCATCCATAATTGTATTACAATATATACCACCTAACCGTGGTATTTTTTTTTCTTTCTTTATACCGTCATAGTGTCATACTAGTTGTTACGAGTATACTACTATCTCTTTATCAACCAGTGTACAGTGCGGTAGTTCACGGCTGTGGCTACCTCTGTGTCGGCAGTCGGCAGGCAGTCCGTCCATCCATAATTGTATTATTATTATAATATATACCACCTAACCGTGGTTTTTTTTCCATTCTTTATACCGTCGTCATAGTGTCATACTAGTTGTTACGAGTATACTACTATCTCTTTATCAACCAGTGTACAGTGCGGTAGTTCACGGCTGTGGCTACCTCTGTGTCGGCAGTCGGCAGGCAGTCCGTCCATCCATAATTGTATTATTATTATAATATATACCACCTAACCGTGGTTTTTTTTCCATTCTTTATACCGTCGTCATAGTGTCATACTAGTTGTTACGAGTATACTACTATCTCTTTATCAACCAGTGTACAGTGCGGTAGTTCACGGCTGTGGCTACCTCTGTGTCGGCAGTCGGCAGGCAGTCCGTCCATCCATAATTGTATTATTATTATAATATATACCACCTAACCGTGGTTTTTTTTCCATTCTTTATACCGTCGTCATAGTGTCATACTAGTTGTTACGAGTATACTACTATCTCTTTATCAACCAGTGTACAGTGCGGTAGTTCACGGCTGTGGCTACCTCTGTGTCGGCAGTCGGCAGGCAGTCCGTCCATCCATAATTGTATTATTATTATAATATATACCACCTAACCGTGGTTTTTTTTCCATTCTTTATACCGTCGTCATAGTGTCATACTAGTTGTTACGAGTATACTACTATCTCTTTATCAACCAGTGTACAGTGCGGTAGTTCACGGCTGTGGCTACCTCTGTGTCGGCAGTCGGCAGGCAGTCCGTCCATCCATAATTGTATTATTATTATAATATATACCACCTAACCGTGGTTTTTTTTCCATTCTTTATACCGTCGTCATAGTGTCATACTAGTTGTTACGAGTATACTACTATCTCTTTATCAACCAGTGTACAGTGCGGTAGTTCACGGCTGTGGCTACCTCTGTGTCGGCAGTCGGCAGGCAGTCCGTCCATCCATAATTGTATTATTATTATAATATATACCACCTAACCGTGGTTTTTTTTCCATTCTTTATACCGTCGTCATAGTGTCATACTAGTTGTTACGAGTATACTACTATCTCTTTATCAACCAGTGTACAGTGCGGTAGTTCACGGCTGTGGCTACCTCTGTGTCGGCAGTCGGCAGGCAGTCCGTCCATCCATAATTGTATTATTATTATAATATATACCACCTAACCGTGGTTTTTTTTCCATTCTTTATACCGTCGTCATAGTGTCATACTAGTTGTTACGAGTATACTACTATCTCTTTATCAACCAGTGTACAGTGCGGTAGTTCACGGCTGTGGCTACCTCTGTGTCGGCAGTCGGCAGGCAGTCCGTCCATCCATAATTGTATTATTATTATAATATATACCACCTAACCGTGGTTTTTTTTCCATTCTTTATACCGTCGTCATAGTGTCATACTAGTTGTTACGAGTATACTACTATCTCTTTATCAACCAGTGTACAGTGCGGTAGTTCACGGCTGTGGCTACCTCTGTGTCGGCAGTCGGCAGGCAGTCCGTCCATCCATAATTGTATTATTATTATAATATATACCACCTAACCGTGGTTTTTTTTCCATTCTTTATACCGTCGTCATAGTGTCATACTAGTTGTTACGAGTATACTACTATCTCTTTATCAACCAGTGTACAGTGCGGTAGTTCACGGCTGTGGCTACCTCTGTGTCGGCAGTCGGCAGGCAGTCCGTCCATCCATAATTGTATTATTATTATAATATATACCACCTAACCGTGGTTTTTTTTCCATTCTTTATACCGTCGTCATAGTGTCATACTAGTTGTTACGAGTATACTACTATCTCTTTATCAACCAGTGTACAGTGCGGTAGTTCACGGCTGTGGCTACCTCTGTGTCGGCAGTCGGCAGGCAGTCCGTCCATCCATAATTGTATTATTATTATAATATATACCACCTAACCGTGGTTTTTTTATACCACCTAACCGTGGCAGTCCGTCCATAATTGTATACTAGTAAACTATCCAATCCATCCATCTCCATTGTTTACCTGAGGTGCCTTTTAGTTCTGCCTATAAAATATGGAGAACAAAAAAGTTGAGGTTCCAAAATTAGGGAAAGATCAAGATCCACTTCCACCTCGTGCTGAAGCTGCTGCCACTAGTCATGGCCGAGACGATGAAATGCCAGCAACGTCGTCTGCCAAGGCCGATGCCCAATGTCATAGTACAGAGCATGTCAAATCCAAAACACCAAATATCAGAAAAAAAAGGACTCCAAAACCTAAAATAAAATTGTCGGAGGAGAAGCGTAAACTTGCCAATATGCCATTTACCACACGGAGTGGCAAGGAACGGCTGAGGCCCTGGCCTATGTTCATGGCTAGTGGTTCAGCTTCACATGAGGATGGAAGCACTCAGCCTCTCGCTAGAAAACTGAAAAGACTCAAGCTGGCAAAAGCACCGCAAAGAACTGTGCGTTCTTTGAAATCCCAAATCCACAAGGAGAGTCCAATTGTGTCGTTTGCGATGCCTGACCTTCCCAACACTGGACGTGAAGAGCATGCGCCTTCCACTATTTGCACGCCCCCTGCAAGTGCTGGAAGGAGCACCCGCAGTCCAGTTCCTGATAGTCAGATTGAAGATGTCAGTGTTGAAGTACACCAGGATGAGGAGGATATGGGTGTTGCTGGCGCTGGGGAGGAAATTGACCAGGAGGATTCTGATGGTGAGGTGGTTTGTTTAAGTCAGGCACCCGGGGAGACACCTGTTGTCCGTGGGAGGAATATGGCCGTTGACATGCCAGGTGAAAATACCAAAAAAATCAGCTCTTCGGTGTGGAGGTATTTCACCAGAAATGCGGACAACAGGTGTCAAGCCGTGTGTTCCCTTTGTCAAGCTGTAATAAGTAGGGGTAAGGACGTTAACCACCTCGGAACATCCTCCCTTATACGTCACCTGCAGCGCATTCATAATAAGTCAGTGACAAGTTCAAAAACTTTGGGTGACAGCGGAAGCAGTCCACTGACCAGTAAATCCCTTCCTCTTGTAACCAAGCTCACGCAAACCACCCCACCAACTCCCTCAGTGTCAATTTCCTCCTTCCCCAGGAATGCCAATAGTCCTGCAGGCCATGTCACTGGCAAGTCTGACGAGTCCTTTCCTGCCTGGGATTCCTCCGATGCATCCTTGCGTGTAACGCCTACTGCTGCTGGCGCTGCTGTTGTTGCCGCTGGGAGTCGATGGTCATCCCAGAGGGGAAGTCGTAAGCCCACTTGTACTACTTCCAGTAAGCAATTGACTGTTCAACAGTCCTTTGCGAGGAAGATGAAATATCACAGCAGTCATCCTACTGCAAAGCGGATAACTGAGTCCTTGACAACTATGTTGGTGTTAGACGTGCGTCCGGTATCCGCCGTTAGTTCACAGGGAACTAGACAATTTATTGAGGCAGTGTGCCCCCGTTACCAAATACCATCTAGGTTCCACTTCTCTAGGCAGGCGATACCGAGAATGTACACGGACGTCAGAAAAAGACTCACCAGTGTCCTAAAAAATGCAGTTGTACCCAATGTCCACTTAACCACGGACATGTGGACAAGTGGAGCAGGGCAGGGTCAGGACTATATGACTGTGACAGCCCACTGGGTAGATGTATGGACTCCCGCCGCAAGAACAGCAGCGGCGGCACCAGTAGCAGCATCTCGCAAACGCCAACTCTTTCCTAGGCAGGCTACGCTTTGTATCACCGCTTTCCAGAATACGCACACAGCTGAAAACCTCTTACGGCAACTGAGGAAGATCATCGCGGAATGGCTTACCCCAATTGGACTCTCCTGTGGATTTGTGGCATCGGACAACGCCAGCAATATTGTGTGTGCATTAAATATGGGCAAATTCCAGCACGTCCCATGTTTTGCACATACCTTGAATTTGGTGGTGCAGAATTTTTTAAAAAACGACAGGGGCGTGCAAGAGATGCTGTCGGTGGCCAGAAAAATTGCGGGACACTTTCGGCGTACAGGCACCACGTACAGAAGACTGGAGCACCACCAAAAACTACTGAACCTGCCCTGCCATCATCTGAAGCAAGAAGTGGTAACGAGGTGGAATTCAACCCTCTATATGCTTCAGAGGTTGGAGGAGCAGCAAAAGGCCATTCAAGCCTATACAATTGAGCACGATATAGGAGATGGAATGCACCTGTCTCAAGTGCAGTGGAGAATGATTTCAACGTTGTGCAAGGTTCTGATGCCCTTTGAACTTGCCACACGTGAAGTCAGTTCAGACACTGCCAGCCTGAGTCAGGTCATTCCCCTCATCAGGCTTTTGCAGAAGAAGCTGGAGGCATTGAAGAAGGAGCTAACACGGAGCGATTCCGCTAGGCATGTGGGACTTGTGGATGCAGCCCTTAATTCGCTTAACAAGGATTCACGGGTGGTCAATCTGTTGAAATCAGAGCACTACATTTTGGCCACCGTGCTTGATCCTAGATTTAAAGCCTACCTTGGATCTCTCTTTCCGGCAGACACAGGTCTGCTGGGGTTGAAAGACCTGCTGGTGACAAAATTGTCAAGTCAAGCGGAACGCGACCTGTCAACATCTCCTCCTTCACATTCTCCCGCAACTGGGGGTGCGAGGAAAAGGCTCAGAATTCCGAGCCCACCCGCTGGCGGTGATGCAGGGCAGTCTGGAGCGACTGCTGATGCTGACATCTGGTCCGGACTGAAGGACCTGACAACGATTACGGACATGTCGTCTACTGTCACTGCATATGATTCTCTCAACATTGATAGAATGGTGGAGGATTATATGAGTGACCGCATCCAAGTAGGCACGTCACACAGTCCGTACTTATACTGGCAGGAAAAAGAGGCAATTTGGAGGCCCTTGCACAAACTGGCTTTATTCTACCTAAGTTGCCCTCCCACAAGTGTGTACTCCGAAAGAGTGTTTAGTGCCGCCGCTCACCTTGTCAGCAATCGGCGTACGAGGTTACATCCAGAAAATGTGGAGAAGATGATGTTCATTAAAATGAATTATAATCAATTCCTCCGCGGAGACATTGACCAGCAGCAATTGCCTCCACAAAGTACACAGGGAGCTGAGATGGTGGATTCCAGTGGGGACGAATTGATAATCTGTGAGGAGGGGGATGTACACGGTGATATATCGGAGGGTGAAGATGAGGTGGACATCTTGCCTCTGTAGAGCCAGTTTGTGCAAGGAGAGATTAATTGCTTCTTTTTTGGGGGGGGGTCCAAACCAACCCGTCATATCAGTCACAGTCGTGTGGCAGACCCTGTCACTGAAATGATGGGTTGGTTAAAGTGTGCATGTCCTGTTTTGTTTATACAACATAAGGGTGGGTGGGAGGGCCCAAGGATAATTCCATCTTGCACCTCTTTTTTCTTTTCTTTTTCTTTGCATCATGTGCTGATTGGGGAGGGTTTTTTGGAAGGGACATCCTGCGTGACACTGCAGTGCCACTCCTAGATGGGCCCGGTGTTTGTGTCGGCCACTAGGGTCGCTAATCTTACTCACACAGCTACCTCATTGCGCCTCTTTTTTTCTTTGCGTCATGTGCTGTTTGGGGAGGGTTTTTTGGAAGGGACATCCTGCGTGACACTGCAGTGCCACTCCTAGATGTGCCCGGTGTTTGTGTCGGCCACTAGGGTCGCTAATCTTACTCACACAGTCAGCTACCTCATTGCGCCTCTTTTTTTCTTTGCGTCATGTGCTGTTTGGGGAGGGTTTTTTGGAAGGGCCATCCTGCGTGACACTGCAGTGCCACTCCTAGATGGGCCCGGTGTTTGTGTCGGCCACTAGGGTCGCTAATCTTACTCACACAGCTACCTCATTGCGCCTCTTTTTTTCTTTGCGTCATGTGCTGTTTGGGGAGGGTTTTTTGGAAGGGCCATCCTGCGTGACACTGCAGTGCCACTCCTAGATGGGCCCGGTGTTTGTGTCGGCCACTAGGGTCGCTAATCTTACTCACACAGCTACCTCATTGCGCCTCTTTTTTTCTTTGCGTCATGTGCTGTTTGGGGAGGGTTTTTTGGAAGGGACATCCTGCGTGACACTGCAGTGCCACTCCTAGATGGGCCCGGTGTTTGTGTCGGCCACTAGGGTCGCTTATCTTACTCACACAGCGACCTCGGTGCAAATTTTAGGACTAAAAATAATATTGTGAGGTGTGATGTGTTCAGAATAGGCTGAAAATGAGTGTAAATTATGTTTTTTGAGGTTAATAATACTTTGGGATCAAAATTACCCCCAAATTCTATGATTTAAGCTGTTTTTTAGGGTTTTTTGAAAAAAACACCCGAATCCAAAACACACCCGAATCCGACAAAAATAATTCGGTGAGGTTTTGCCAAAACGCGTTCGAACCCAAAACACGGCCGCGGAACCGAACCCAAAACCAAAACACAAAACCCGAAAAATTTCAGGCGCTCATCTCTAATTACTACCCCTCCTTTTCTGTGTTTTTAGAGCCATTACTTATTGGTGTTAGGTAGCGCCTCTTTCCGTACACAAGACAACAAGCATAGAAGAGACAGTCTATCTCTACCGGTGCAGTTGGTATTGGTCTATATATGCACGCTGGACAGTTCTCATATCCAGATGTCTTTTTTTCTTTAGAATCTACATATCGCCATCAGACAACTATTGACGATGAAATGGTGGCCATGGAATTACTGGACACCGCTGGTCAGGTAAAGGATTTATTTTCTTTCCTTCATTACCGAGTGATTTTGAAACATTTGTTAGAAAAGAACTGCCTATGGGGGAAGTGCAGGGTTAGAGTTAGGGCATCCTCAAGCCATGCCCACTTCTTTAGGGAAGTAGGTAGGAATTTGACATTTTCTTTTGGGAGGATGGGAGAACTCTTCGAACGTTGGTGCATTATTTGCCCTTTCTTATTTTTTTATTTTATGGAGTGTGGTTGTGGGAATTTTAAGCTCGAAGTACTAGGGTTTTGTAAGATAAATGTACTGTACAATGATAGAATAAAGAAGAGAAAAAGGGAGATGGGTGGGGAGGAAGTAAGCATCATCAAAAGGATCTAGCATTCTAGGAATGAGTTTTCTCTAACGTCCTAGTGGATGCTGGGGACTCCGTAAGGACCATGGGAATAGACGGGCTCCGCAGGAGACAGGGCACTTTAAGAAAGAATTTGGATACTGGTGTGCTCTGGCTCCTCCCTCTATGTCCCTCCTCCAGACCTCAGTTTGAATCTGTGCCCGGACGAGCTGGGTGCTACTTAGTGAGCTCTCCTGAGCTTGCTAAAAAGAAAGTATTTTGTTAGGTTTTTTTTATTTTAAGAGAGATCTGCTGGCAACAGACTCTCTGCTACGTGGGACTGAGGGGAGAGAAGCAGCCCTACTCACTGAAGATAGGTCCTGCTTCTTAGGCTACTGGACACCATTAGCTCCAGAGGGATCGTACACAGGATCGCACCCTTGGTCGTCCGATCCCGGAGCCGCGCCGCCGTCCCCCTCGCAGAGCCGGAAGACAGAAGCCGGTGTCAGAAGCAAGAAGACTTCGAAATCGGCGGCAGAAGACTCCAGTCTTCATATGAGGTAGCGCACAGCACCGCAGCTGTGCGCCATTGCTCCCACACTAAACCCACATACTCCGGTCACTGTAGGGTGCAGAGCGCAGGGGGGGGGGGGGGCGCCCTGGGCAACAATTAGAGAACCTCTTGGCAAAAGTTTGCATAATATATAGTTGGGCACTGTATATATGTATGAGCCCCCGCCAAAATTGTACATGAAAGCGGGACAGAAGCCCGCCGTCGAGGGGGCGGGGCTTCTTCCCCAGCACTCACCAGCGCCATGTTTTTTCTCCACAGCACTGCTGAGAGGAAGCTCCCCAGTCTCTCCCCTGCAGTTACACGGTAGAAGAAGGTAAAAAGAGAGGGGGGGCACATAATTAGGCGCAACAATCAATATAAACAGCAGCTACTGGGTTAACATTAAGTTACTGTGTTATTCCTGGGTTAATAGCGCTGGGGTGTGTGCTGGCATACTCTCTCTCTGTCTCTCCAAAGGGCCTTGTGGGGGAATTGTCTTCAGATGAGCATTCCCTGAGTGTGTGGTGTATCGGTACGTGTGTGTCGACATGTCTGAGGTAAAAGGCTCCCCTAAGGAGGAGATAGAGCAAATATGTGTGTGTGAGGGTGTCTCCGTCGACAACGCCGACACCTGTTTGGATATGTGAAATTAAGTGCTAAGGTGAATTTATTGCACAAAAGATTAGAGAACAGACAGGAAATCTACCCATGTCTGTCCCTATGTCGCAGAGACCTTCAGAGTCTCTCAATGCTCACTATCCAAAATAATACACACTGATATCGACACGGAGGTTGACTCCAGTGTCGACTACGATAATGCAAAGTTACAGCCAAAATGGCAGAAGAGTATTCAATATATGATTATTGTAATAAAAGATGATTTGCATATCACTGATGACTCATCTGTCCCTGACACAAGGGTACACATGTTTAAGGGGAAGAAAGCTGAGGTAAATTTCCCTCCTCTCATGATGAAAAAGAGCGGGAATCTCCAGACAAGAGACTGCAGATTCCCACAAAGAATTCTCAGGGGGTATCCTTTCCCTACTAGGGCCAGGATACGATGGGAATCTTCCCCTAGGGTGGACAAAGCTTGTCACGTTTACCTAAAATGTAGCGCTGACTTAACAGCTATCCTCAGGGATCCTGCAGATAGCATGCAGTAAAAGTACTTTGAAGTCCATTTACACACATGCTGATACACTACTCAGACCGGCGATTGTGTCGGCATGGGTTTATAGTGCTGTGGCAGCGTGGACAGGTACCTTATCAGCAGAGATTGAGACCCTAGTATGTAGATATATATCTCCTATATAATAGCCCAGATCTGTGATTTTGTGATTCATTTGCTAACGCTGGGCGGAGTCACAACAGTGGGCGGAGTTAGTCAAATGAGTCACAGATTGGCCAAATCTATAGGACACTAGGAGCAGCTACAGAAGCAGATAGTATGGGCATGGCACAGGCAGGGGTGCATACCTCCCAGCTTTCACACACACACACACACACACACACACACACACACACACACACGGCGAAAAGGGGGCGTGGCTTCATGGGAGGGCCCCGTTTTCGTCAGTGAGGGGGCATGCCCAGCGCTCTGTGAGCTGCTGGCATGCCCCCAGGGGCTGATTATGAGTCCGCGGGGCACAGGGTACTTGAGAAAGGGGAGCCCTATCTCATTGCTGTGCCTGCTGTGGGGTTGGGGCGTGGCCTAATTGCTGCCCGCGAGGCCACGCCCCCTATGCAAATTTCGGGATTTTTTTTTTTTTTTTTTTAATGGAATTTTGGCCCCTCAGCTAGGGCTAAATCCAGAGGAGGTGGTCGCTCCCCCTACACACCCGCACAGGCAGAAGAAAGCAGGGAGACTGCTGCCTCCCTGTAACACCACAGACCTGCCAACACGCAGCAGCGTGTGCTGACTGTAGCACAATGCTGCCGTTGTTGCTGGGGGAGCTTCTGAGCTGGGACAGAGCTACTCGAGCCGGGGGGACACCTAAAACTGTGGGGCCAACGGTACGTACCGCCTGCCCCCCCCCCCCCCCCCTTAATCCGGCTCTGCTGCTGGAACCCCCCCTTAATCCGGCTCTGCTGCTGGAACCCCCCCTTAATCCGTACCCCCTGATGCCCCCTCTCCCTCTGTCTTGACTATTCACCGCTGCTCTGCTAAGCAGAACAGCGAGTACAGGAGCTTCCCAACTGCCCCCCCCCCCCCCCCCCACCGCAGGACACTGCGACCTGCGGGTGGGACAGCGGGACAGACCCCAAAAAATGGGACTGTCCTGCGAAAATCGGGACATTTGGGAGGTATGGGGGGGTGTGAGGGGGTATGCCATACTTGACCCCCACATCAGCATACTCAGCAGGGTCTCTCTGCCGCGGAGGGGCGTCACTTTCTGGCACACTCCACGCTTCTTAGCTGTAGTTTTGTGGGTCACCAGCCGCTGTGCACTTTCCGTACTGCCTCTGTTATCTCCAGCCCCGGCAACCCCACCGCTAGCTGCAGCGCTGCCACCCGCAGTGAGGTGCGCCCAGCTCCTTCACACACTTTAGCCGGCGGCTAGCGCTGCAGAAGTCCGCGCTGCTTGCAGGCTCTGACCCCCTCCTCCCTCCAGCAGCAGCGTCTCCTGGGAGCTAACCAGTCACTCCCAGTCTCCCCTTACCATAGTGCCCAGCAGCCGTGAGGTCCGCGCCACGTGCATGCTATGACCCCCTCCTCCCTCCAGCCGCAGCATCTCCTGGGGGCTAACCAGTCACTCCCAGTCTCACCTTACCACAGTGCCCGACAGCTGCGCTAGGTCTGCGGTGTGTGACTGAGGAGGGGGGGAGGGATGCGGACGGGCAGAGGAAGCAGGACTACAGCCTAAGAGAGTCAGCCATGCCAAGTCTCCACCAGCAGCAGATCCCAACAGGTTGGAGTGGAACAGCAGCAGCCAGCAGCAGTGACTCCGGTAAGACACATCTGTCTGTCACCACTGTTCTGTCCCTAATACCAATCTCTCCCGTGCCCTGTGTTCTGTCATGTCCCTGTCACCCCTGGCCTTGACCTGCCACCCTTATCCTGTCCCTTTCACCCTTATCCTGGCCCTTTCACCCTTATCCTGGCCCTGTCACCCTTATGCTGGCCCTGCTACCCCTATCCTGGCCCTGTCACCCCTGTGCTTGCCCTGTCAACCCTATACTGGCCCTGTCACCCCTGTCCTGGTCCTGCCGCCCCTACACTGACCCTGTCACCCCTATCCTGTCCCTGTCATTTCTGTCCTGGCCCCGTCGCCCGTGTCCTGGCCCCGTCACCCCTGTTCTGGCCCCGTCACCCCTGTTCTGACCCTGTCACCCCTGTTCTGACCCTGTCACCCCTGTCCTGGCCCAGTCACCCCTGTTCTGACCCTGTCACCCCTGTCCTGGCCCTGTTACTGCATACCCTCCAACTACCTTTTTGGCAGGTACAGTACCCGCAGCACATCCAGACCTCTCCCCAATGCACCACACCTCCGCACCTTCCCCTCCACCACATGTGGCACTCCACCCCTCCCCCACATGCTGTGCCTCCAGACCCCCCTACACCACCCGCGGCTCCCACTCCTCTGCCCCTTCACCACCCCCAGCAATCTCCAGGCCCCCTCCACCATTCACCCCCCTTATATGTCTCCCCCACACCTGCCCCCCTCCACCCGCAGCATCTGCAGACACCCTCCTCCATCCGCGGTCCCCCCCTCCCCCACCAATGGCACCCCCGCACCTGCCCCTCCACCACCTGCAGCACCTCCGGACCTCCTTCCCCATCCGCCGCAACACCCGTACCTGCCCCTCCCCTACCCATGGCGCCTGCGGACCCCTACCCCACCAGCGGCACTCCCGCCCCTTCCCATCCCACAGCACCTCCGGAACCCTTCACCCATCTGCAACATCCCCACACCTGCCCCTCCCCCACCCATGGCACCCCTGCCCCTCCCCCACCTGCAGTGCCTCCGGACCCCTCCCCCATCTGTATCCCCCACTCCTCTGCTCCTCCCCCACCCGTAGCACCTCCCAACCCTTCCCCATCCGGGCCCCACCCCCACTTCCGCCCCCCCTCCATCCGCAGCATCTACAGACACCATCCGCAGTACCCCCCGCACCCGCTACATTCTGTACATTGTGGCCTGCAGGTGCTGTTCACGCCGTCGCAAGGGGCTGCGCCTCCTTCACCATCGCACACCCTTTCATTGTGCAATATTTAACCACTAACAAAGGAATGCAGGTAATACTCCATATAATACAAATATTGAACCCCAGAAAGGCATGCAAGGGTTAAGGGGGCGTAGCCCCTTGCGACGGTGTGAAGAGCGCCCGTAGGGCGCGATGAAGCACCTAGTATATGTATATATAGAGATATATATATATATTAAAGATGCTGTCTTAAGAGATATATATATATATATATATATATATATATATATATATCTAAAAAATTCTAAAAAATTCTCATGGGAGCTCAACCACTTCAGATTTCACATACAAATGTGTTTATTTTAAAATAATTCTTTAAACAGTAAAAACTGTACTCATATAAAAGTTTCAATAAAACATACACATGACTTTACATTACAAATGGACAGTATAGACAAATATTTATCTTGATAATTTTTGGTAATATCCACATCTATTTCTCAATGAAGCGTTCAGATGTATGTTCAAATCACAAATGCGTGAGTGCCCAACGCGTTTCGTCCTTACAGGACTTCATCAGGGGACGCAATCTGAGTGGTAGTTAGAAAGAGGGTGATATACCAAATGCTATTTACATTTATCACAGTCTTGCTACATTAAGATCATCTACTTACATACCAATGAGATCAAAGTTTGTAAGATATCACCTCCAACTTTTGCCGTGGGTGTATATAAAAATTCTCACAGATAAAGGATCTAGAAATGTCACCATTAGAATTGATATTAAATTACAGTGACCATATATATTCACAATAGAATTAGTAAACATAATCAAGGAGGAAGGAACAAACAAAATGGAGTAGTGGAGGAATAGATGCAATATACTCTCTATCAATGGGTATGATAATTGCTCAATTAATCACAAATTGAGTGCAATTCTATGTTACTCATTATTCAAAAGCAGAATAGATGGTAATTATTCCATTATATCATAGACATTCAAACAAAGCTACTCACATTCCAATATTGGTGTCTATCATAAAAAAGTTCATCAATGTATAAACAGAAGAAAAATTGCTGTGACAGTAACCTATAAATAGGAAATACAGACAATAATATGTATGGATAGGTGAACTTTACCAGCATAAATTATAAGCTACAGATTGTTATTTACATTGTATATTGGAACCTAACTATACATAACATTCATTATGCGAATGGAGTTAATCCCTATTATTCTTATATATACAATGTCATTGCACTATTTGTGAGGGACCATGGTGAACCAAATCGCTGATCAATAATATCTTTATATGCCTAATTATTCATAATATCAATTTGCACTTTTATATATTATGAAAAGGCAGAGTTTTGACAGCCATTATAAGTTCAAACAATGCCTTAGTATATTAGATGAGGCAAAGCTTCACATCCATTATAGGTCCAAATAATATCTTAGCATATTTCCTTACAAATTGACACCCCTGTTGTTTACTTCACGTTGTACTGCACATTATTATATAATAAATCCTAAATAGTGAAAGTGATTTAATTCATAGAGATTATTGCTATACAAAAATGAGGCTACAACCGAATAAATTTAATTAATTTATAATAGGAGGAACATCTTAGGCTCACCTTTTTAGTTGAAAATAGACCAATCCTATTTAAAATAAGAATATTGTGATAGACTCAAATGAGTCAATACCCTGAAAGAGAAATTTATCCATAAATATGGGTTCTTTCTCCAATATATCAAAAAATGTCTGTTAGTCATGATATTTACCTTAGTATTCTCTCAGGATTCTCATTCACAGCTCAAGTGCTAAATGGAAACTGGGGCTGATATTTATACCTCCTCCCCAATGACCTCATTTCCTGTTTGATATTTATCTTATTTAGTTTAATTTTTAATGTTTCCTTCTAGCATTCAATCTGTTAACAGTGATAGCATTACTGACCAGTGAGTCAGTCATTCGAGGATTTAAAAGACAACTGAAATGGACTTAGATATTTCTATTAAAATGATGTTGAACGCTTTTGCGTTCCATCGTCGCCGGCGGCGTGCGTTCCACCGCCGCTACTTCCGGTTCCGGCGTGCGTTCCATAGACGCTACTTCCGGTTTCCGGTATGCGTTCCACACATATTAAATCTATGCCGGCGTGCGTTCTACTGGCTGCTGCTTCAAATTAAAGTTGTTAAAACGGATAATCATAGCTTAATGGCGCCCAACTAGTCCATCATTAGCTACTCCATTATCATATTGATCTAATAACACATGCGATCTATTTACTTAGTGGATAATGGTTGATTTATAAATTTATTTAAAGTGTTTAACCATCTTGTTTTACTTAGTGATGAAAAATTATATAGAGGGACTGATGCCACATGAAAATCCTTCATTAAAAATAAACAGTAATCAATATTGTGCTTCCAGTGATGGTAATTTAACAATTAATTATGTGATTTGTGATGTTTAATTATGTTATTAATCTATATGATTTATTGATATGTTAATCTAATAATATTTTAATAATGTTATTATGATTTTAACCTCATTAATGTGCTCTGTGATATATTCTAACTTTAACCTATAACATAATTATCTAACTGACTGTGCAGCCATAAATAGACTTATATATAAGAAAACAACAACAACAGCCATAAATAAGGCAGTTCAGATCAACATGGTCCCCCATTTACAATTGTTACAAGTTGGCAACTTAACATCTTAATGTATCATGCTTTAATCTTCAACCTATGATCTGATAACAAATCATAAAATCAGTTGTAATATATAGTTGAGCCCCATTAAATATGGTCCATTAAATAGGGAGTGTTATACTAAAAACATGAATCATATTAGATATAGAATGTGGAGAATGGTGAATTAAGGACTTAAAGGAAAGAGACAATATCCACGTCTTCATTAAGGCCATTGGGGGCTAATGTGTTGAGCATATAAATCCAGTATGTTTCACGTTTAGATAATCTCAAGTCCCTATTTCCACCTCTTGGGTCTACTGGTATATGTTCTAATACTGTAAATGAAAAGTTATCCCTCGTCACTGTCGCACCATGCTTCTCGGCATAATGCCTTGGAAGGCTATGGGAAAGAAACCTGTTTTTCACATTTCTTATATGCTCTTGAATTCTTATTTTGGTTGGTCTTTTTGTCTTTCCTATGTAGGTAAAACTACAACTACAAGAGATCTTGTACACAACATACTCTGTGTTGCAATTAACCAAGTGTTTCAATCTATAACATCCCCCTGACTCGAATTCCATACTAAATGATTTACGGTCCATAAATTTACAGCATATGCACCTAGAGCATGGGAAACACCCTTTGGTGGGTATGATATCACTATTTTCCTTTCTAATACAAGAATGCAACCTTGACAACTTACTTGGTGCCACTATGCTTTTTAAATTCGTTGCTCTTCTAAATACCAGGTCTGGTTTTTTAGGGAGGGAAGGGCCCAAAACAGAGTCTTTTAAAAGTATACCCCAATGTCGATTTAGAATCTTTTTGATGGCTACGTTTTCTTGATTGAATTGTGTAATGAAAGGTCTACGGAACCTTTGATCTGTTTGGGTTTTATTTTTGGGACATAGCATTAAATCCCTTTTTTGCAAAGAAGCTTTAGACTTTGCTGCCTCAATGGAGTCTGAGTTATAACCCCTTTCTATAAACCTGTTTCCAATTAAAGTGGCCTGTTCCCAATAATCATCAATGTTGGTACAATTGCGCCTTATCCGTAAAAATTGCGCATATGGTACGTTATTCTTCCAAGCAGGGTAGTGACAACTGGTTTGGGGGATGTAACTATTGGCGTCAACATCCTTAAAGAAGGTCTTCGTTATTATTTTTTTACCTTCTACCCCTGTTAAGGTTAAATCCAAAAAATCAATACTTATTGGATTATGCTGAAAAGTAAATTTCAAATTAAAACCAAGTAAGTTGTCAAGGTTGCATTCTTGTATTAGAAAGGAAAATAGTGATATCATACCCACCAAAGGGTGTTTCCCATGCTCTAGGTGCATATGCTGTAAATTTATGGACCGTAAATCATTTAGTATGGAATTCGAGTCAGGGGGATGTTATAGATTGAAACACTTGGTTAATTGCAACACAGAGTATGTTGTGTACAAGATCTCTTGTAGTTGTAGTTTTACCTACATAGGAAAGACAAAAAGACCAACCAAAATAAGAATTCAAGAGCATATAAGAAATGTGAAAAACAGGTTTCTTTCCCATAGCCTTCCAAGGCATTATGCCGAGAAGCATGGTGCGACAGTGACGAGGGATAACTTTTCATTTACAGTATTAGAACATATACCAGTAGACCCAAGAGGTGGAAATAGGGACTTGAGATTATCTAAACGTGAAACATACTGGATTTATATGCTCAACACATTAGCCCCCAATGGCCTTAATGAAGACGTGGATATTGTCTCTTTCCTTTAAGTCCTTAATTCACCATTCTCCACATTCTATATCTAATATGATTCATGTTTTTAGTATAACACTCCCTATTTAATGGACCATATTTAATGGGGCTCAACTATATATTACAACTGATTTTATGATTTGTTATCAGATCATAGGTTGAAGATTAAAGCATGATACATTAAGATGTTAAGTTGCCAACTTGTAACAATTGTAAATGGGGGACCATGTTGATCTGAACTGCCTTATTTATGGCTGTTGTTGTTGTTTTCTTATATATAAGTCTATTTATGGCTGCACAGTCAGTTAGATAATTATGTTATAGGTTAAAGTTAGAATATATCACAGAGCACATTAATGAGGTTAAAATCATAATAACATTATTAAAATATTATTAGATTAACATATCAATAAATCATATAGATTAATAACATAATTAAACATCACAAATCACATAATTAATTGTTAAATTACCATCACTGGAAGCACAATATTGATTACTGTTTATTTTTAATGAAGGATTTTCATGTGGCATCAGTCCCTCTATATAATTTTTCATCACTAAGTAAAACAAGATGGTTAAACACTTTAAATAAATTTATAAATCAACCATTATCCACTAAGTAAATAGATTGCATGTGTTATTAGATCAATATGATAATGGAGTAGCTAATGATGGACTAGTTGGGCGCCATTAAGCTATGATTATCCGTTTTAACAACTTTAATTTGAAGCAGCAGCCAGTAGAACGCACGCCGGCATAGATTTAATATGTGTGGAACGCATACCGGAAACCGGAAGTAGCGTCTATGGAACGCACGCCGGAACCGGAAGTAGCGGCGGTGGAACGCACGCCGCCGGCGACGATGGAACGCAAAAGCGTTCAACATCATTTTAATAGAAATATCTAAGTCCATTTCAGTTGTCTTTTAAATCCTCGAATGACTGACTCACTGGTCAGTAATGCTATCACTGTTAACAGATTGAATGCTAGAAGGAAACATTAAAAATTAAACTAAATAAGATAAATATCAAACAGGAAATGAGGTCATTGGGGAGGAGGTATAAATATCAGCCCCAGTTTCCATTTAGCACTTGAGCTGTGAATGAGAATCCTGAGAGAATACTAAGGTAAATATCATGACTAACAGACATTTTTTGATATATTGGAGAAAGAACCCATATTTATGGATAAATTTCTCTTTCAGGGTATTGACTCATTTGAGTCTATCACAATATTCTTATTTTAAATAGGATTGGTCTATTTTCAACTAAAAAGGTGAGCCTAAGATGTTCCTCCTATTATAAATTAATTAAATTTATTCGGTTGTAGCCTCATTTTTGTATAGCAATAATTTCTATGAATTAAATCACTTTCACTATTTAGGATTTATTATATAATAATGTGCAGTACAACGTGAAGTAAACAACAGGGGTGTCAATTTGTAAGGAAATATGCTAAGATATTATTTGGACCTATAATGGATGTGAAGCTTTGCCTCATCTAATATACTAAGGCATTGTTTGAACTTATAATGGCTGTCAAAACTCTGCCTTTTCATAATATATAAAAGTGCAAATTGATATTATGAATAATTAGGCATATAAAGATATTATTGATCAGCGATTTGGTTCACCATGGTCCCTCACAAATAGTGCAATGACATTGTATATATAAGAATAATAGGGATTAACTCCATTCGCATAATGAATGTTATGTATAGTTAGGTTCCAATATACAATGTAAATAACAATCTGTAGCTTATAATTTATGCTGGTAAAGTTCACCTATCCATACATATTATTGTCTGTATTTCCTATTTATAGGTTACTGTCACAGCAATTTTTCTTCTGTTTATACATTGATGAACTTTTTTATGATAGACACCAATATTGGAATGTGAGTAGCTTTGTTTGAATGTCTATGATATAATGGAATAATTACCATCTATTCTGCTTTTGAATAATGAGTAACATAGAATTGCACTCAATTTGTGATTAATTGAGCAATTATCATACCCATTGATAGAGAGTATATTGCATCTATTCCTCCACTACTCCATTTTGTTTGTTCCTTCCTCCTTGATTATGTTTACTAATTCTATTGTGAATATATATGGTCACTGTAATTTAATATCAATTCTAATGGTGACATTTCTAGATCCTTTATCTGTGAGAATTTTTATATACACCCACGGCAAAAGTTGGAGGTGATATCTTACAAACTTTGATCTCATTGGTATGTAAGTAGATGATCTTAATGTAGCAAGACTGTGATAAATGTAAATAGCATTTGGTATATCACCCTCTTTCTAACTACCACTCAGATTGCGTCCCCTGATGAAGTCCTGTAAGGACGAAACGCGTTGGGCACTCACGCATTTGTGATTTGAACATACATCTGAACGCTTCATTGAGAAATAGATGTGGATATTACCAAAAATTATCAAGATAAATATTTGTCTATACTGTCCATTTGTAATGTAAAGTCATGTGTATGTTTTATTGAAACTTTTATATGAGTACAGTTTTTACTGTTTAAAGAATTATTTTAAAATAAACACATTTGTATGTGAAATCTGAAGTGGTTGAGCTCCCATGAGAATTTTTTAGATCTGTTCTCCATTCTTTGCCTTGTCTGACAGGAGGCACTTCTCAGTGGTGCGAGCTTTATAGTTTTTAGCGCAAAAAAGGGGTACTTTATTTCTTGGTTTTGTGTAGTAGTTTGTCAGTAAGTACCCTTATTTGCAGCTCTTCTATCTAGCTATTATGCCTATATTTAATGATAGATCAAAGAGATCTTTAAAGGTCAGAAACATTTTTGAGGAGGAGGAACAAGTATTTCAAACTGAGGATGACGATTATTATGGTTATCTCAATTTAGTAGAAAAATTAGCCATTAAGGAGTTGAAAAATTGGTACGATATTATGACACTAGAAAAATATATAGAAGTAGGGAGGATTCCGAGAGGTTTACGATTGCATAAAACCCCCACAATTGGAGGGGGCAATGAAAGTTTCATTACTAACTGGAATACTATTCTAGATGAGTGTTCGGTGAAACTTATTACTCTAATTATCACTGAGAGAAAAAAGGAGTTAAGCAGGTTAGAGGAGGAAATTAAAAGAGTGGAATTACAAGCCACCAAATTTGAGGATAGTGAAGAGTTCAAGCGGGATGTGTTAGATCTACATTATAAATTAGACTCTATGGAAGAAGAAATTATATCACGCAAACAAAAGAAATTTATTAGGGATAAAAATGACTATATTTCTGGTCAAATACACCACTTACCGATTAAAGAGGAGAGATTAGATGAAAGGAGTCAAATACCATCAAAAAGATATCCCCGTTGGGAGAGACCACAGCAGGAAGTCCATAGAAACTACAGAGTTAATCAAGGTAATCTTAATGGCCACTATAGATCCAGGGGATCTTATAGATCTCCCTATCCTAATCGGGGTTATGAACAGAGGGGATATAGGAAACAATTCCCGCCTCAACATGGTTACCAAAGGAACAATTACATGCCACCTAAGGAGTATTACAATTCCTCCTATAGGAGTAGATATAATACAGATAGATCACCTACCCCTGATAGAAATCAAAGGGGACATTTTTTAGAAGAGAGACGAGGTTACAAATTCCCCCGCATACAGCAACAGCGAGAGGAGTTACATATCAGACTGGACTCACCACAGGGTATAAAAAGAGGGCACACTGGAGGAGACGAGGGTGCAGAGGGGGCAGAAAAAAGCCCCAAAAAAAGGAGAGCCCTATTCAATCAGGAGAAACCTCGTCTGGGATTGTTAACATCACAGAGAGACAATTATCATCAGCGGAACGCTCCCTATTAGATAAGGGATTAAAATTCGCACCAGATTTACATGTTGATAAATTCAATCTATTTGTTGATCTCAACAAATATGTCCGTAAATTAACGATACAGAGACACTTTCTTAAGAATCCCCAATTGAGTGCCAGTACGAATGAAAAAACTCCATTGGTAAAGTTACCATCAAAATATTACCCGGTAGAGTCCAGGGGCAGTAATCTGGACATCTTCTATGAATTAGTTAGGGAAGATTTCAGGAAAATAAGGCTGAAAAGCAACAAATATGGGACCAACCTTAATCCACAGGAAAAGGGAGCTTTGAAATCCCTGAAAAATGACACTGATTTGGTCATTAAAGGGGCGGATAAGGGTGGAGCAGTTGTATTGCAAACCAAAACGGCTTACCTGAATGAGGCATCTAAGATACTTTTTGATGGGCAGACATATATGGAATTACCCAACAATCCCACCTCATTATATCAGGAGGAGCTATATATATTACTTTCTAAAGCCCTGAAAGACAATTTAATATGTAAGGAAGAGTTCGACTATATGTTTGTTAAACATCCAACAGTTCCAAATTTTTACCATATTCCAAAAATTCATAAGAGTAAGACTTCACCACCAGGAAGGCCCATAGTGGCTGGGATTAATTCCCTGACGGCAAATTTATCCCATTATTTGGACCTGAGATTGCAGCCCTATGTATTAAAAATGAAGTCATATCTTAGAGATTCCACCAGTGTATTGCAAAAGTTAGAGAGCATAGAGTGGTCTAAAGAATACCAATGGTTAACTGTAGACGTACAAGCATTGTATTCATCTATACCACATAGTAAAGGTGTAGAAGCTGTAGAATTAGTTTTGTCAAATGACTCTAGTCTATCCCAAAAAGAAGTACGGTTTCTATTGGATAGCATAATGTTCATTTTGAATCATAATTTTTTTGAATTTGAGAATAAATTCTTTTTGCAACAACAGGGCACGGCGATGGGGACCAAATTTGCCCCATCGTATGCCAACTTGCTCATGAAAGCATGGGAGGAGATTTATATATATGATTCCGATTTTGAAGTTAATATAATATTCTACCAAAGATATATTGACGATCTCCTTTTCATTTGGAAAGGTGATGAACATAGTATTAATGGATTCATAACATTTATACAGTCGAATGGTTTTAATTTGAAATTTACTTTTCAGCATAATCCAATAAGTATTGATTTTTTGGATTTAACCTTAACAGGGGTAGAAGGTAAAAAAAAAAAAAAAAATAATAACGAAGACCTTCTTTAAGGATGTTGACGCCAATAGTTACATCCCCCAAACCAGTTGTCACTACCCTGCTTGGAAGAATAACGTACCATATGCGCAATTTTTACGGATAAGGCGCAATTGTACCAACATTGATGATTATTGGGAACAGGCCACTTTAATTGGAAACAGGTTTATAGAAAGGGGTTATAACTCAGACTCCATTGAGGCAGCAAAGTCTAAAGCTTCTTTGCAAAAAAGGGATTTAATGCTATGTCCCAAAAATAAAACCCAAACAGATCAAAGGTTCCGTAGACCTTTCATTACACAATTCAATCAAGAAAACGTAGTCATCAAAAAGATTCTAAATCGACATTGGGGTATACTTTTAAAAGACTCTGTTTTGGGCCCTTCCCTCCCTAAAAAACCAGACCTGGTATTTAGAAGAGCAACGAATTTAAAAAGCATAGTGGCACCAAGTAAGTTGTCAAGGTTGCATTCTTGTATTAGAAAGGAAAATAGTGATATCATACCCACCAAAGGGTGTTTCCCATGCTCTAGGTGCATATGCTGTAAATTTATGGACCGTAAATCATTTAGTATGGAATTCGAGTCAGGGGGATGTTATAGATTGAAAGACTTGGTTAATTGCAACACAGAGTATGTTGTGTACAAGATCTCTTGTAGTTGTAGTTTTACCTACATAGGAAAGACAAAAAGACCAACCAAAATAAGAATTCAAGAGCATATAAGAAATGTGAAAAACAGGTTTCTTTCCCATAGCCTTCCAAGGCATTATGCCGAGAAGCATGGTGCGACAGTGACGAGGGATAACTTTTCATTTACAGTATTAGAACATATACCAGTAGACCCAAGAGGTGGAAATAGGGACTTGAGATTATCTAAACGTGAAACATACTGGATTTATATGCTCAACACATTAGCCCCCAATGGCCTTAATGAAGACGTGGATATTGTCTCTTTCCTTTAAGTCCTTAATTCACCATTCTCCACATTCTATATCTAATATGATTCATGTTTTTAGTATAACACTCCCTATTTAATGGACCATATTTAATGGGGCTCAACTATATATTACAACTGATTTTATGATTTGTTATCAGATCATAGGTTGAAGATTAAAGCATGATACATTAAGATGTTAAGTTGCCAACTTGTAACAATTGTAAATGGGGGACCATGTTGATCTGAACTGCCTTATTTATGGCTGTTGTTGTTGTTTTCTTATATATAAGTCTATTTATGGCTGCACAGTCAGTTAGATAATTATGTTATAGGTTAAAGTTAGAATATATCACAGAGCACATTAATGAGGTTAAAATCATAATAACATTATTAAAATATTATTAGATTAACATATCAATAAATCATATAGATTAATAACATAATTAAACATCACAAATCACATAATTAATTGTTAAATTACCATCACTGGAAGCACAATATTGATTACTGTTTATTTTTAATGAAGGATTTTCATGTGGCATCAGTCCCTCTATATAATTTTTCATCACTAAGTAAAACAAGATGGTTAAACACTTTAAATAAATTTATAAATCAACCATTATCCACTAAGTAAATAGATTGCATGTGTTATTAGATCAATATGATAATGGAGTAGCTAATGATGGACTAGTTGGGCGCCATTAAGCTATGATTATCCGTTTTAACAACTTTAATTTGAAGCAGCAGCCAGTAGAACGCACGCCGGCATAGATTTAATATGTGTGGAACGCATACCGGAAACCGGAAGTAGCGTCTATGGAACGCACGCCGGAACCGGAAGTAGCGGCGGTGGAACGCACGCCGCCGGCGACGATGGAACGCAAAAGCGTTCAACATCATTTTAATAGAAATATCTAAGTCCATTTCAGTTGTCTTTTAAATCCTCGAATGACTGACTCACTGGTCAGTAATGCTATCACTGTTAACAGATTGAATGCTAGAAGGAAACATTAAAAATTAAACTAAATAAGATAAATATCAAACAGGAAATGAGGTCATTGGGGAGGAGGTATAAATATCAGCCCCAGTTTCCATTTAGCACTTGAGCTGTGAATGAGAATCCTGAGAGAATACTAAGGTAAATATCATGACTAACAGACATTTTTTGATATATTGGAGAAAGAACCCATATTTATGGATAAATTTCTCTTTCAGGGTATTGACTCATTTGAGTCTATCACAATATTCTTATTTTAAATAGGATTGGTCTATTTTCAACTAAAAAGGTGAGCCTAAGATGTTCCTCCTATTATAAATTAATTAAATTTATTCGGTTGTAGCCTCATTTTTGTATAGCAATAATTTCTATGAATTAAATCACTTTCACTATTTAGGATTTATTATATAATAATGTGCAGTACAACGTGAAGTAAACAACAGGGGTGTCAATTTGTAAGGAAATATGCTAAGATATTATTTGGACCTATAATGGATGTGAAGCTTTGCCTCATCTAATATACTAAGGCATTGTTTGAACTTATAATGGCTGTCAAAACTCTGCCTTTTCATAATATATAAAAGTGCAAATTGATATTATGAATAATTAGGCATATAAAGATATTATTGATCAGCGATTTGGTTCACCATGGTCCCTCACAAATAGTGCAATGACATTGTATATATAAGAATAATAGGGATTAACTCCATTCGCATAATGAATGTTATGTATAGTTAGGTTCCAATATACAATGTAAATAACAATCTGTAGCTTATAATTTATGCTGGTAAAGTTCACCTATCCATACATATTATTGTCTGTATTTCCTATTTATAGGTTACTGTCACAGCAATTTTTCTTCTGTTTATACATTGATGAACTTTTTTATGATAGACACCAATATTGGAATGTGAGTAGCTTTGTTTGAATGTCTATGATATAATGGAATAATTACCATCTATTCTGCTTTTGAATAATGAGTAACATAGAATTGCACTCAATTTGTGATTAATTGAGCAATTATCATACCCATTGATAGAGAGTATATTGCATCTATTCCTCCACTACTCCATTTTGTTTGTTCCTTCCTCCTTGATTATGTTTACTAATTCTATTGTGAATATATATGGTCACTGTAATTTAATATCAATTCTAATGGTGACATTTCTAGATCCTTTATCTGTGAGAATTTTTATATACACCCACGGCAAAAGTTGGAGGTGATATCTTACAAACTTTGATCTCATTGGTATGTAAGTAGATGATCTTAATGTAGCAAGACTGTGATAAATGTAAATAGCATTTGGTATATCACCCTCTTTCTAACTACCACTCAGATTGCGTCCCCTGATGAAGTCCTGTAAGGACGAAACGCGTTGGGCACTCACGCATTTGTGATTTGAACATACATCTGAACGCTTCATTGAGAAATAGATGTGGATATTACCAAAAATTATCAAGATAAATATTTGTCTATACTGTCCATTTGTAATGTAAAGTCATGTGTATGTTTTATTGAAACTTTTATATGAGTACAGTTTTTACTGTTTAAAGAATTATTTTAAAATAAACACATTTGTATGTGAAATCTGAAGTGGTTGAGCTCCCATGAGAATTTTTTAGATCTGTTCTCCATTCTTTGCCTTGTCTGACAGGAGGCACTTCTCAGTGGTGCGAGCTTTATAGTTTTTAGCGCAAAAAAGGGGTACTTTATTTCTTGGTTATATATATATATATATATAAAACATGCCCAAAGAGACATGAGTATACTGGGTCCTAGAGTCAAAGCTATGTCGATTTCTGCTTGACGTGTCCTGTAGAATATGCAATGGACAAATGATGCCGACTTAAGAGGCATATGGAAGGCTGAGGATTGTGTAGAGAAGGGTTCTCGGACCTGGTCTCCACAGCTATGGCTGGTAATTCTGATATTTTGCCTTATATTCCTGCACAGCCTAGGAAAGCACGACATTATCAAATGCAGCCTTTCGAACAAAGAAACAAGAAATTCCGAGGTGCGTCCTTTCTTGCCAGAGGCGGGGGCAGAGGAAAGAAGCTGCACAACACAGCTAGTTCCCAGGAACAGAAGTCCTCCTCGGCCTCTACAAAAATCCACCGCATGTCGCTGGGGCTCCACAGGCGGAGCTAGGCCCGGTGGGGGCACGCCTTCGTAAGTTCAGCCACAAGTGGGTTCACTCCCTGTTAGATCCCTGGGCAATAGACATTGTGTCTCAGGGATACAAGCTGGACTTTGAGAAGATGCCCCCTCACCGACGGCCCTGCCGGCTTCCCCCCACGAGAGGGAAACAGTGTTAACTGCAATTCACAAATTGTATCTTCAACAGGTGGTGGTCAAGGTTCCCCTCCTTCAACAAGGAGGGGGTTATTATTCGACCATGTGGTAGTCCCGAAACCAGACGGTTCGGTTAGACCCATATTGAATTTAAAATCCCTGAACATATACCTGAAAAGGTTCAAGTTCAAGATGGAATCGCTAAGAGCGGTCATTGCAAGCCTGAAAGGGGGAGATTTTATGGTGACTCGGGACATAAAGGATGCATACCTTCATGTCCCCATTTATCCACCTCATCAGGCGTACCTCAGAATTGCGGTACGGGATTGTCATTACCAATTTCAGACGTTGCCGTTTGGTTTCTCCACGGCTCCGAGAATGTTCACCAAGGTAATGGCGGAAATGATGGTGCTCCTGCGGAAGCAAGATGTCACTATTATCACGTACTTGGACGATCTCCTCATAAAAGCGAGATCAAGAGAGCAGTGGCTGAACAGCGTATCACTTTCTCTGGAAGTGTAACGGCAACACGCTGGATTCTATATATTCCAAAGTCGCAGTTGGTTCCTACAGCTCATCTGCCTCTCCTAGGCATGATCCTAGACACAGACCCGAAAAGGGTTTATCTCCCGATAGAGAGAGCTCAGGAGCTCGTGACACTGGTCAGGAATCTATTAAAACCAAAACAGGTGTCAGTGCATCACTGCACTCGAGTCCTGGGAAGGATGGTGGCATCATACGAGGCCATTCCCTTCGGCAGGTTCCATGCGAGGACCTTCCAATGGGACTTACTGGACAAGTGGTCCAGGTCACATCTTCAGATGCATCGGTTAATCACCCTATCCCCCAGGGCCAGGGTGTCTCACCTGTGGTGGCTGCAGAGTACTCACCTTCTCGAAGGGTGCTGATTCGGCATTCAGGACTGGGTCCTGGTGACCACGGATGCAAGCCTCCGAGGGTGGGGGGCAGTCGCATAGGGAAGAAATTTCCAAGGGCTGTGGTCAAGTCAGGAGACTTGCCTTCACATCAACATCCTGGAACTAAGGGCCATATACAACGCCCTACGTCAAGCGGAGTCCCTGCTTCGTGACCAACCGGTTCTGATTCAGTCAGACAACATCACCGCAGTGGCTCATGTAAACCGCCAAGGCGGCACAAGGAGCAGGGTGGCGATGGTAGAAGCCACCAGAATTCTTCGCTGGGCGGAGAATCACGTAAGAGCACTGTCAGCAGTATTCATTCCGGGAGTGGACAACTGGGAAGCAGACTTCCTCAGCAGGCACGACCTCCACCCGGGAGAGTGGGGACTTTATCAAGAAGTCTTCACGCAGATTGCAAGGTGGTGGGAACTGCCACAGGTGGACATGATGGCATCCTGCCTCAACAAAAAGCTACAGAGATATTGCGCCAGGTCAAGAGACCCTCAGGCGATAGCTGTAGACGCACTAGTGACACCGTGGGTGTTCCAGTCGATTTATGTATTTCCTCCTCTTCCTCTCATACCAAAGGTGCTGAGAATCATAAGAAAAAGAAGAGTGAGAACAATACTCATTGTTTCGGATTGGCCAAGAAGGACTTGGTATCCGGATCTGCAAGAAATGCTCACAGAGGACCCATGGCCTCTGCCTCTAAGACAGGACTTGTTGCAACAGGGGCCCTGTCTGTTCCAAGACTTACCGCGGCTGCGTTTGACGGCATGGCGGTTGAACGCTGGATCCTAGCAGAAAAAGGCATTCCGGATGAGGTTATTCCTACGCTGATATAGGCTAGGAAGGACGTGACGGCTAAACATTATCACCGTATATGGCGAAAATATGTTGCTTGGTGTGAGGCCAGGAATGCCCCTACGGAGGAATTCCAGCTGGGCCGTTTCCTTCACTTCCTACAGCCGGGAGTGACTTTGGGCCTGAAATTGGGTTCCATTAAGGTCCAGATTTCGGCTCTATCCATTTTCTTTCAAAATGAACTGGCTTCTCTTCCTGAAGTCCAGACGTTTGTAAAGGGAGTGCTGCATATTCAGCCCCCTTTTGTGCCTCCAGTGGCACCTTGGGATCTTAACGTGGTGTTGAGTTTCCTGAAGTCACACTGGTTTGAGCCACTCAAAACCGTGGAGTTAAAATTTCTCACGTGGAAGGTGGTCATGCTATTAGCCTTGGCTTCAGCTAGGCGTGTGTCAGAATTAGCGGCTTTTTCACATAAAAGCCCCTATCTGGTTTTCCATATGGACAGGGCAGAATTGCGGACCCGTCCACAATTTCTGCCAAAAGTGGTGTCATCCTTTCATTTGAACCAACCTATTGTGGTGCCTGTGGCTACTTGTGACTTGGAGGATTCCGAGTTACTAGATGTGGTCAGGGCTTTGAAGGTTTATGTAGCCAGAACGGCTAGGGTCAGGAATACAGAATTTTTGTTTATCCTGTATGCTTCCAACAAGCTTGGGGCGCCTGCTTCAAAGCAAACTACTGCTCGCTGGATCTGTAACATGATTCAACTGGCTCATTCTGTGGCTGGGTTGCCGCTGCCTAGATCAGTTAAGGCCCATTCCACAAGGAAGGTGGGCTCTTCTTGGGCGGCTGCCCGAGGGGTCTCGGCATTACAGCTTTGCCGAGCGGCTACTTGGTCAGGTTCAAACACCTTTGCAAAGTTCTACAAGTTTGATACACTGGCTGAGGAGGACCTTGAGTTTGCCCATTCGGTGCTGCAGAGTCATCCGCACTCTCCCGCCTGTTTGGGAGCTTTGGTATAATCCCCATGGTCCTTACGGAGTCCCCAGCATCCACTAGGACGTTAGAGAAAATTAAGATTTTACTTACCGGTAAATCTATTTCTCGTAGTCCGTAGTGGATGCTGGGCGCCCGTCCCAAGTGCGGACTTCTTCTGCAATACTTGTATATAGTTATTGCTTAAATAAGGGTTATGTTGTGGTTGCATCAGGGTTGATCTGATGCTCCGTTGTTTTCATACTGTTAACTGGGTATGGTTATCACAAGTTATACGGTGTGATTGGTGTGGCTGGTATGAGTCTTACCCTGGATTCCAAAATCCTTTACTTGTACTGTCAGCTCTTCCGGGCACAGTTTCCTTAACTGAGGTCTGGAGGAGGGGCATAGAGGGAGGAGCCAGTGCACACCAGTATCCAAATTCTTTCTTAAAGTGCCCTGTCTCCTGCGGAGCCCGTCTATTCCCATGGTCCTTACGGAGTCCCCAGCATCCACTACGGACTACGAGAAATAAATTTACCGGTAAGTAAAATCTTATTTTTGAACCCTTGCCAGGGAGCCTTCACCTTATGGGAGATACTACAGATACCTTGGGATCCGGTCTCTAGGTCGACAGTAACTAGGTCGACACTAGCTAGGTCGACCACTATTGGTCGACGGTAACTAGGTTGACAGGGTTTCTAGGTCGACAGGGTCGCTAGGTCGACATGTTCTAGGTCGACAGGTCAAAAGGTCGGCATGAGTTTTCATGATATTTTTTTTCTTTTTTTGAACCTTTTCATACTTAACGATCCACGTGGACTACGATTGGTAAACATTAACCTGTGCCGAGCGCAGCGGTAGCAGAACGAGGCACCTTGCCCGAAGCATGGCGAGCGAAGCGAGGGGACACGGTGCACTAATTGGGGTTCCCGGTCACTGTACGAAGAAAATGACACAAAAAAACCTCATGTCGACCTAGAACATGTCGACCTAGAAACCCTGTCAACCTAGTTACTGTCGACCAATAGTAGTCGACCTAGTTACTATCTACCTTCCATACCACACCCAGATACCTTAATCCTGATGCAGACTGAAATTGTATATACTTTTTTATGATCTTGTCCATTATTTTGCTTGTGGAAATGTCTCTTTCCAGCTGCCTTGATATACACGGTGGAGTCACATTATTATGACCTCCAGCTAGTAGCCAGAGTGACCGCCATGTGCAGCACGGACAGCAGCTAGACGGGCTGGGAGTGACTCGGTAAGGTGCTGGTAGGTTGGTACAGGTACATTCTGACGGTGAGCTGCTCCGCTGCAGCGCGTCGGTTGGTCCTCACGCGTCTTCATAGCCGACGTTCATCTCTCACATCAATGGCACTTGTTGCCGTTTGTCCAGTCACGATGCACCTTCCCCGCAGCAGCACGCGGACAGGTCACACACTGCGCTGTGTCAGAAATACCGCCACCTTTTGCCCGAAAGCCGATAATCACCCCTTTTTACAACTCTGATAAATCGCCCCTTTTACCCATGACAGCAACAAGTGATATGTGTGCAGACGGCCTATCACACACCTTATATACCCACCAAGCCAGCGCAGGTCATGTGACGTACTTCATGGGCTACGCGCTGCTGATGTCACATGTAGGAGACGGTCATAATAATGTGACTCCATTGTGTATTTATGGTTCTTTTATTATTTGTTGGTATGCGCCTGTCTTTTCTATTCATGTTTTAAATATTATCACCTCTTTCTTTGTATTACCCGTGTGCCAATTAGGATTCATTTACTTTTGCACTGTTAGATCAGCAGTATACAGAAGTTTGGATTTTTAATTCTTTTATTATTATTTATTTATGTGGTGCCACAGCACATTGGTGGCACCACACAGACAAATTACAGCAGAATATGCAAAAAAAGCAATAGATTGAGAGAGAAAATACAGGTTACAAAAACAACTGGTCTCCATACAGCTGAATGACGGGTAGTAACAGTCAGTGCCCTGGGAGAGTAGGCGTACAGGAACAGTATACTGCAAACGTGGACAAGATGGTCAAAGGCACTGCCCACAAGAGCTTACAATCTAGAGGATTTTGCCTATACCCTATTGGTTTCGAACTTCTTGATTGTGCACCAGACGCAGACTGTCAGACTATAAGTTACCATACATACCCTCTGTAACACCTCATCTGTTGCGGCAATTACATGTCTCTGCTATATAGAGTATCATTACACCTGACTGACATAAATATGATGAAACAATATAGCCTTATGCTTAAACTGATAACAGCAAAATGGGACTTTGGCCGTTACTAGCAAGCTTATTGGGTACAGAATAGTCTGAGGTATATATAATTATGCGGTCCTGGAACACCTGAGGGAAAAGGAGTTAACCCTCAAGACTGCAATTTACATCTGCATGCTAAGTTAAAGAAAAGTAGCAAATCCTGTGTGCAACACCCAGTGCACCCCACCCCACCTGTGTACAACACCCAGTGCACCCCACCCCACCTGTGTGCAACACCCAGTGCACCCCACCTGTGTGCAACACCCAGTGCACCCCACCCCACCTGTGTGCAACACCCAGTGCACCCCACCCCACCTGTGTGCAACACCCAGTGCACCCCACCTGTGTGCAACACCCGAGTGCACCCCACCCCACCTGTGTGCAACACCCAGTGCACCCCACCCCACCTGTGTGCAACACCCAGTGCACCCCACCCCACCTGTGTGCAACACCCAGTGCACCCCACCCCACCTGTGTGCAACACCCAGTGCACCCCACTCCACCTGTGTGCAACACCCAGTGCACCCCACTCCACCTGTGTGCAACACCCAGTGCACCCCACCCCACCTGTGTGCAACACCCAGTGCACCCCACCCCACCTGTGTACAACACCCAGTGCGCCCCACCCCACCTGTGTGCAACACCCAGTGAACCCCACCTGTGTGCAACACCCGAGTGCACCCCACCCCACCTGTGTGCAACACCCGAGTGCACCCCACCCCACCTGTGTGCAACACCCGAGTGCACCCCACCCCACCTGTGTGCAACACCCAGTGCACCCCACCCCACCTGTGTGCAACACCCAGTGCACCCCACCCCACCTGTGTGCAACACCCAGTGCACCCCACCCCACCTGTGTGCAACACCCAGTGCACCCCACCTGTGTGCAACACCCAGTGCACCCCACCCCACCTGTGTACAACACCCAGTGCACCCCACCCCACCTGTGTGCAACACCCAGTGCACCCCACCTGTGTGCAACACCCAGTGCACCCCACCCCACCTGTGTGCAACACCCAGTGCACCCCACCCCACCTGTGTGCAACACCCAGTGCACCCCACCTGTGTGCAACACCCGAGTGCACCCCACCCCACCTGTGTGCAACACCCAGTGCACCCCACCCCACCTGTGTGCAACACCCAGTGCACCCCACCCCACCTGTGTGCAACACCCAGTGCACCCCACCCCACCTGTGTGCAACACCCAGTGCACCCCACTCCACCTGTGTGCAACACCCAGTGCACCCCACTCCACCTGTGTGCAACACCCAGTGCACCCCACCCCACCTGTGTGCAACACCCAGTGCACCCCACCCCACCTGTGTGCAACACCCAGTGCACCCCACCCCACCTGTGTGCAACACCCAGTGCACCCCACCCCACCTGTGTACAACACCCAGTGCACCCCACCCCACCTGTGTGCAACACCCAGTGCACCCCACCTGTGTGCAACACCCGAGTGCACCCCACCCCACCTGTGTGCAACACCCGAGTGCACCCCACCCCACCTGTGTGCAACACCCGAGTGCACCCCACCCCACCTGTGTGCAACACCCAGTGCACCCCACCCCACCTGTGTGCAACACCCAGTGCACCCCACCCCACCTGTGTGCAACACCCAGTGCACCCCACCCCACCTGTGTGCAACACCCAGTGCACCCCACCCCACCTGTGTGCAACACCCAGTGCACCCCACCCCACCTGTGTGCAACACCCGAGTGCACCCCACCCCACCTGGGTACAACAGCCAGTGCACCCCCACCCCACCTGTGTAAAACATCTAGTACACCCCACCCCACCCTGCACAATGATGAACTGCACTGGACACCACCATCCAGAACAAGCGATGTAATGCATGTCATTTGGAAAATGCTGAGGTCAGTGCACTGTTTGGCTTCTCCAAAGCAATGAGCACGATCTATAAGTTGTGTAAAAGCAGAATCTATTGACTCTCTAAGCTCAGACAGCCTCTTATGAATAAAGGGGGAGCTCTACGTTTTCTTGCATTTTAGAAACTGATCACTATTTTGTTGGCGCAGATACTCTTTCAAGGACATCATCTCCAGCCAGCAATGTGGGGGGATTGCTGAATGAGGAAGAGATGTTGGTTTATGTTAGGACTTCTTTTGTTTTGCTATAACAATAAACTCTGCAAAAGAAGTGGAGGGTAGCAGCTAAACCTCACTATGGGGTCTATTCATGAAGCAGCTATGTATCATTTTATGAATGCGTTTTATAAATGTACCTCAACACTGATTGGTTGCACTTTTCACTGCTTCATGAATAGACCCCTAAGCTCTCAGCCATGGGTCCGCCCCCCCCCCCCCCCCCCCCCACACCACACCACCAGTCCAGTTAGCAGGTTCCTAACAGGCGGCAATATTGTGAAGAGGAGCTCAGTATGATGCGGCCGCCAGTACAAACCACTCATCATACATCCCGTCCGTCAATACTTTTGGGTGCGACAACCAGCAGAAACCTCACAACACAGGCTAGGTGCTGTAAGTCGTGAACTTGGCTGACCACATTTGCTGCCAAGGCCCTATCTAAAGCTGAATGCAGGTATGCTCATGTAGAGAAGGAACTGCTCACCCTGCTAACCGTGTAAACCCGATCATCCGTCACTTATTACCATCCTGAAATGAAACTACTATGGTATATGATAATTAAAAAAAGAAGAAGAGATATTAATTGATTTGTTAGGATATGATTCTTTATAAGGTCTAGTAGAAAAAAGCAATTTAAGAAAAGTATTTACTCCATTGTTTTCACTGCAGAGAGAGTTTGTCTCTGTTTAGTAAAAGGTCAATCAGTTGCGTGACGGGGGTAGAGGAGGTTTGGACCGAACCCTGGTGTCACCCGCTGAGGGGTGACACCAAAATGGCTTCTCAGTGACAGGTGCCGGGCGCTGCAACGAAACATTATGTGTAGCACTGCAGACAGACGGAGTGATGAAAAGAGGATCCCCTGAGTGACCACCCCCCTTCGAATGAGGCCTCCCCCTTTTTTATTGGGGTATCTCACTCACACCGGGTGTCACTGAGCATAGTAACGCCCCTGAAGTCATGGACAGACTAGATGGGCCAAGTGGTTCCTATCTGCCGTCACATTCTATGTTTCTGTGTAATACCATTTATCTGGTGGTCACTAAGCTCTGTAGCTGTACACTGGAAGAAATTGCTGCATCTGATTGGTCACATATTGTATGATAGGAAAACCAGTGCTGTTGGCTGCCCATCACATTGACCATACATGATTTGACTTGATCCTAGACCTCCAACTTGTGGCATCCCTGCTAGTGCCCCGCTGCTCTAATATATTCTCTAGTATCTGGTTCCCTGGATCGCGCACCAGGAGACCTTCAGACACAATTAATTGATTTGTCAAACTCCCGGCAGGTGCATCTCTCTCCAGCCTGGACATCTATGTACTTTGTATCAGGAATGAATGTGCTATTTCCTGTCACTTCTCCCACGCGTGAATCAATGCTTTCTATTGAAAACATTGTCAGGAACAGTTGTCCTTGGGAAGGATACAATGAACGTTCTCAATGAAAATACATGCTTTGTTTTACATCCAGGGCATAATGAAATCTCATGCGTTTGTGGAGGTGTTTGTGCATTAATATAAAAGTACAAACCTCGGAAAGTACACGTTTTATTCGTAAAAGGTGTCTCGCTGTGATATAACCTGTATGCTATACTTTAGCTTCTGTTTTGGGACTACATCACCAAGTTCAAAAACAGAGGTTGTGTGACATTTTTGTGATTCATTACATACTGGCTAGTTGTTAGACTTCCCAGCACGTGCTATCCTTTGTGTCTTTGTAGTTCTTCTGTGGCAGAACACCCTACAGTACTGGCATTATCCCACCAAGTTGTTAAATTTTTATGTATCTACCTTTCATTGTTATATTGTCACAAAGATCAATATAGTGGGTGCATGTATAAGTGCCACAAATATGTGCAAACTGGTTGTTGAAATAATGAATCCACTTGTTTCTGGTTTACGTACATATTTTATGGCAGGTACACTTATTTCCAGAAACTCTAATCATTTTATTTTGTTTCCATGTAAAATAAAATGAAAGCCAGGGGCATATGTGTGACTGGATGCACCTTGGCTGCTTCCGCCAAGTGATCGCAGATTGGGTTTGGGTCTCAAGGAACCTGAGCGATAGGGCATATTACCATCAGTAAGTAGGCAGTGGGCGGGTATTTTGCTGCTGCCACCACCAGGCTCCTACCACATGGCACCTGGAACCACGTTTCTACTCAGACTCCTACCGCTGGTACCTGTTGCCGCTAGTTGTTCATAGTCGCGCTGCTGGGTTGACCCCCACTGGTCAGTGACCATTGACCAGGCCCTACACGGTCGCTGACAGAGGGTGAAGATTGGAGATGCTGGGCTTACTTCAGGGCAGCGGTAAAATGTAATAGCGTTTTGCACAATTCTGTTGGTCACAATATATGGATGCAGTCGTTTTAAGCAAGATGTTTATTGCTCAGAATCTTAAAAAAGACCCTTCCCCTTTTCTCTGACGTCCTAAGTGGATGCTGGGGACTCCGTCAGGACCATGGGGATTAGCGGCTCCGCAGGAGACAGGGCACAAAACTAAAGCTTTAGGATCAGGTGGTGTGTACTGGCTCCTCCCCCTATGACCCTCCTCCAAGCCTCAGTTAGGTTTTTGTGCCCGTCCGAGCAGGGTGCAATCTAGGTGGCTCTCTTAAGGAGCTGCTTAGAAAAAGTTTTTAGGTTTCTTATTTTCAGTGAGTCCTGCTGGCAACAGGCTCACTGCATCGAGGGACTTAGGGGAGAGAAGTTCAACTCACCTGCGTGCAGGATGGATTGGCTTCTTAGGCTACTGGACACCATTAGCTCCAGAGGGAGTCGGAACACAGGTCTCACCCTGGGGTTCGTCCCGGAGCCGCGCCGCCGACCCCCCTTGCAGATGCTGAAGATTGAAGGTCCAGAAACCGGCGGCAGAAGGCTTTTCAGTCTTCATGAAGGTAGCGCACAGCACTGCAGCTGTGCGCCATTGTTGTCACACACTTCACACCAACGGTCACGGAGGGTGCAGGGCGTTGCTGGGGGCGCCCTGGGCAGCAATGTATAATACCTTATTCTGGCTAAAAATACATCACATATAGCCCCTGGAGGCTATATGGATGTATTTAACCCCTGCCAGGTCTCAGAAAAACGGGAGAAGAAGCCCGCCGAAAAGGGGGCGGGGCCTATTCTCCTCAGCACACAGCGCCATTTTCCCTCACAGAAAGGCTGGTGGGAAGGCTCCCAGGCTCTCCCCTGCACTGCACTACAGAAACAGGGTTAAAACAGAGAGGGGGGGCACTTATTTGGCGATATGTATATATATATTAAAATGCTATAAGGGAAAAACACTTATATAAAGGTTGTCCCTGTATAATATAGCGTTTTTGGTGTGTGCTGGCAAACTCTCCCTCTGTCTCCCCAAAGGGCTAGTGGGGTCCTGTCCTCTATCAGAGCATTCCCTGTGTGTGTGCTGTGTGTCGGTACTTGTGTGTCGACATGTATGAGGACGATGTTGGTGAGGAGGCGGAGCAATTGCCGGTAATGGTGATGTCACTCTCTAGGGAGTCGACACCGGAATGGATGGCTTATTTAAGGAATTACGTGATAATGTCAACACGCTGCAAGGTCGGTTGACGACATGAGACGGCCGGCAAACCAATTACTACCTGTCCAGGCGTCTAAAACACCGTCAGGGGCGTTAAAACGTCCTTTTACCTCAGACGGTCGACACAGACACAGACACGGACACTGACTCCAGTGTCGACGGTGAAGAAACAAACGTATTTTCCTTTAGGGCCACACGTTACTTGTTAAGGGCAATGAAGGAGATGTTACATATTTCTGATACTACAAGTACCACAAAAAAGGGTATTATGTGGAGTGTGAAAAAACTACATGTGGTTTTTCCTGAATCAGATAAATTAAATGAAGTGTGTGATGATGCGTGGGTTTCCCCCGATAGAAAATTATTGGCGGTATACCCTTTCCCGCCAGAAGTTATGGCGCGTTGGGAAACACACCTTAGGGTGGATAAGGCGCTCACACGCTTATAAAAACAAGTGGCGTTACCGTCTCCAGATACGGACGCCCTCAAGGAGCCAACTGATAGGAGGTTGGAAAATATCCTAAAAAGTATATACACACATACTGGTGTTATACTGCGACCAGCGATCGCCTCAGCCTGGATGGGCAGCGCTGGGGTGGCTTGGTCGGATTCCCTGACTGGAAATATTGATACCCTTGACAGGGACAGTATTTTATTGACTATAGAGCATTTAAAAGATGCATTTCTATATATGCGAAACTCTGGCATCAAGAGTAAGTGCGATGTCCATATCTGCCAGACGATGTTTATGGACACGACAGTGGTCAGGTGATGCAGATTCCAAACGGCACATGGAAGTATTGCCGTATAAAGGGGAGTTATTTGGGGTCGGTCCATCGGACCTGGTGGCCACGGCAACAGCTAGAAAATCCACCTTTTTTACCCCAAGTCACATCTCAGCAGAAAAAGACATAGTCTTTTCAGCCTCAGTCCTTTCGTCCCCATAATATCTGCCCAGGGATAGAGGTAAGGGAAGAAGACTGCAGCAGGCAGCCCATTCCCAGGAAAGGAAGCCGTCCACCGCTTCTGCCAAGTCCTCAGCATGACGCTGGGGCCGTACAAACAGGGGCGGTGGGGGGTCGTCTCAAGAGTTTCAGCATGCAGTGGGCTCACTCGCAAGTGGACCCCTGGATCCTACAAGTAGTATCCCAGGGGTACAGATTGGAAATTCGAGACGTCTCCCCCTCGCAGGTTCCTGAAGTTTGCTTTACCAACGTCTACCTCCGACAGGGAGGCAGTATTGGAAACAATTCACAAGCTGTATTCCCAGCAGGTGATAATCACAGTACCCCTCCTACAACAAGTAAAGGGGTATTATTCCACACTATATTGTGGTACTGAAGCCAGACGGCTCGGTGAGACCTATTCTAAATGGAGTCACTCAGAGCAGTGATAGCGAACCAGGAAGAAGGGGACTATATGGTGTCCCTGGACATCAAGGATGCTTACCTCCATGTCCAAATTTGCCCTTCTCACAAAGGGTACCTCAGGTTCGTGTTACAAAACTGTCACTATCAGTTTCAGACGCTGCCGTTTGGATTGTCCACGGCACCCCGGGTCTTTACCAAGGTAATGGCCGAAATGATGATTCTTCTTCAAAGAAAAGGCGTCTTAATTATCCCTTACTTGGACGATCTCCTGATAAGGGCAAGGTCCAGAGAACAGTTGGAGGTCTGAGTAGCACTATCTCAAGTAGTTCTACGACAGCACGGATGGATTCTAAATATTCCAAAATCGCAGCTGTCTCCGACGACACGTCTGCTGTCCCTAGGGATGATTCTGGACACAGTCCAGAAAAAGGTGTTTCTCCCGGAGGAGAAAGCCAGGGAGTTATCCGAGCTAGTCAGGAACCTCCAAAAACCAGGAAAAGTGTCAGTGCATCATTGCACAAGGGTCCTGAGAAAAATGGTGGCTTCTTACGAAGCGATTCCATTCGGCAGATTTCACGCAAGAACTTTTCAGTGGGATCTGCTGGACAAATGGTCCGGATCGCATCTTCAGATGCATCAGCGGATAACCCTGTCTTCAAGGACAAGGGTGTCTCTTCTGTGGTGGCTGCAGAGTGCTCATCTACTAAAGTGCCACAGTTATGCATTCAGGACTGGGTCCTGGTGACCACGGATTCCAGCTTGAAAGGCTGGGGAGCAGTCACACAGGGAAAAAATTTCCAGGGAGTGTGATCAAGTCTGGGGACTTCTCTCCGCATAAATATACTGGAGCTAAGAGCAATTTACAATGCTTTAAGCTTAGCAAGACCTCTGCTTCAAGGTCAGCCGGTATTGATCCAGTGGGACAACTTCACGGCAGTCGCCCACGTAAACAGACAGGGCGGCACAAGAAGCAGGAGGACAATGGCAGAAACTGCAAGGATTCTTCGCTGGGCGGAAAATCATGTGATAGCACTGTCAGCAGTTTTCATTCCGGGAGTGGACAACTGGGAAGCAGACTTCCTCAGCACGACCTCCACCCGGGAGAGTGGGGACTTCATCGAGAAGTTGTTTCCACATGATTGTGCACCGTTGGGAAAGACCAAAGGTGGACATGATGGCGTCCCGCCTGAACAAAAAAAACTGGACAGGTATTGCGCAAGGTCAAGAGACCCTCAGGAAATAGCTGTGGACGTTCTGGTAACACCATGGGTGTACCAGTCGGTGTATGTGTTCCCTCCTCTGCTTCTCATACCAAAGGTACTGAGAATTATAAGACGTAGAGGAGTAAGAACTATACTCGTGGCTCCGGATGGGCCAAGAAGGACTTGGTACCCGGAACTTCATGAGATGCTCACAGAGGACTCAGGGCCTCTGCCGATAAGAAGGGACTTGCTTCAGCAAGTACCGTGTCTGTTCCAAGACTTACCGCGGGTGCGTTTGACGGCATGGCGGTTGAACGCCGGGTCCTAAGAAAAAAAAAAAAAGAAAAAAAGGCATTCCGGAAGAGGTCATTCCTACCCTGGTCAAAGCCAGGAAGGAGGTGACCGCACAACATTATCACCACATGTGGCGAAAATATGTTGCGTGGTGTGAGGCCAGGAAGGCCCCACGAAGAAATTTCAACTCGGTCGATTCCTGCATTTCCTGCAAACAGGAGTGTCTATGGGCCTCAAATTGGGGTCCATTAAGGTTCAAATTTCGGCCCTGTCGATTTTCTTCCAGAAAGAATTGGCTTCAGTTCCTGAAGTCCAGAAATTTGACAAGGGAGTACTGCATATACAACCCCCTTTTTGTGCCTCCAGTGGCACTGTGGGATCTCAACGTAGTCCTGGGATTCCTCAAATCACGTTGGTTTAAACCGCTCAAATCTGTGGATTTGAAATATCTCACATGGAAAGTGACCATGATGTTGGCCCTGGCCTCGGCCAGGCGAGTGTCAGAATTGGCGGCTTTGTCTCACAAAAGCCCATATCTGATTGTCCATTCGGACAGGGCAGAGCTGCGGACTCGTCCCCAGTTTCTCCCTAAGGTGGTGTCAGCGTTTCATCTGAACCAGCTTATTGTGGTACCTGCGGCTACTAGAGACTTGGAGGACTCCAAGTTGCTAGATGTTGTCAGGGCCCTGAAAATATAGATTTCCAGGACGGCTGGAGTCAGGAAAACTGACTTGCTGTTATCCTGTATGCACCCAAAAAACTGGGTGCTCTTGCTTCTAAGCAGACGATTGCTAGTTGAATGTGTAGTACAATTCAGCTTGCACATTCTGTGGCAGGACTGCCACAGCCAAAATATATAAATGCCCATTCCACAAGGAAGGTGGGCTCATCTTGGGCGACTGCCCGAGGGGTCTCGGCTTTACAACTTTGCCGAGCTGCTACTTGGTCAGGGGCACACCCTGGCTGAGGAGGACCTGGAGTTCTCTCACTCGGTGCTGCAGAGTCATCCGCACTCTCCCGCCCGTTTGGGAGCTTTGGTATAATCCCCATGGTCCTGACGGAGTCCCCAGCATCCACTTAGGACGTCAGAGAAAATAAGATTTTACTTACCGATAAATCTATTTCTCGTAGTCCGTAGTGGATGCTGGGCGCCCATCCCAAGTGCGGATTGTCTGCAATACTTGTACATAGTTATTGTTACAAAAAAATCGGGTTGTTATTGTTGTGAGCCGTCTGTTCAGAGGCTCCTACGTTTGTCATACTGTTAACTGGGTTTAGATCACAAGTTATACGGTGTGATTGGTGTGGCTGGTATGAGTCTTACCCGGGATTCAATATCCTTCCTTATTGTGTACGCTCGTCCGGGCACAGTATCCTAACTGAGGCTTGGAGGAGGGTCATAGGGGGAGGAGCCAGTACACACCACCTGATCCTAAAGCTTTAGTTTTGTGCCCTGTCTCCTGCGGAGCCGCTAATCCCCATGGTCCTGACGGAGTCCCCAGCATCCACTACGGACTACGAGAAATAGATTTATCGGTAAGTAAAATCTTATTTTACAAGGGTTATACAGCATACAAGGTTACAGCAGTTCCACACTTCAAGATGTCACAGAAAATGTACACATTCTGAGGCTCGCTGGCCTCCTTTTATCCTCATCCAACACACAGTACTACAGGGAGTAGTTCCGCCCTGTTGTCTTTACCCAACCAAGTTATGCACAAGGCATGATCACCTTTAACATTGTCCCCTATGGACAGTGGGGAGTGCTCACTCCTCTGCCTTGGCCCACCCGTGTGTCTGTCACATCTGGAGTAAGAAATAAAAGTTCCCTCCAAAAATCCTTCCAGAAATCTGCTCTGGTACCAAGCCTGCCACCTCTAGTCTGAAACTGAACTCCAAGTTGGGCAGACAAGATCTGCTGGTAGGGTTTCCTGCCCACCAAGTGTGAGCTCTTTGGAGCTCCATGAAAACATTTAGCTGGCTGTGATGCTGAGCTGTTCCTCTGTCTTTTCATGCTACTTTCATGGGGGAGGCTTGAACAGAAGGCATTTCGTTTCATATTTTGTTTTCAATTTTATTTTATTAGTCTGTAATGTACAGCATGTTTGGGTTAGAGTTAGGTTACATTGTACCCTAATGTACAACATATTTTGACTCTTAGAACCTGTACTAACAGGTATTTATTATAATCTTATGTTTCTTGCTTCAGGAAGACCCATTGCAAAGAGATGGTCACATACGTTGGGGAGAAGGTTTTATTATTGTCTATGATGTCACTGACCGTGGAAGTTTTGAAGATGTTATGTCTTTTAAGAACTTACTAGACGAAATAAAAAAACCTAAAAATGTTACTTTTATTCTGGTGGGAAACAAAGCCGACCTAGGTCACTCCCGGCAAGTTAGTACCGAGGAAGGAGAGAAACTCGCCACAGAACTGGCCTGTGCGTTTTATGAGTGTTCTGCGTGCACTGGGGAAGGAAACATCACAGAGGCGTTCTATGAGCTGTGTCGCGAAGTAAGAAGACGAAAAATGGTTCAAGGAAAGGCCAGAAGAAGAAGTTCCACCACACACGTTAAACAGGCTATCAACAAAATGTTAACCAAAATTAGTAGCTGAGGAGATTGAATAGAAGTGAAATGATGTCATACCGTTCTCTTTATCCACTTGCTTTAAGACATATATGCGATATCAGTATTTATTATTGTTTTTTATAACATTGAACTGTTACGTAAACTTTATTGTAAATAACTATATTGTGTAATAGCTTTGTTGCTTATTTTAACATAACTGGAAAAAAAATGGTAAACAATTTGTGAAAGTGTAAAATGAGGAACAAGTCTAAAAATTACCAGAAACTCAATAAAAATTAAGTAATAAACAGCAATTTTGAATAGACCATAGAATTTCATTCGCAAATGAGTTAATTTCTGTATTTTTTTTACACTAAGGGGAAGATGGATCAAAGATTGGGGAGAAATAAAGTGGAGAAAGATACAATATCAACCAATCAGCTTCTTAAGCTGAGTACACATTAGACGACCGGCAAACTTGACGATGGTTGCGGTGATTTACCCTTGCCCCAGATCAGGCAAGGTAGCCGGTACACACTAGCCAATGTAATGAACGACGGAACGATCCTATGTTACTTCCTTCATTACACTGCGTGGCACTGCAAATGACATATTCAGATTGAGCTGCATGCACAACCAATCTGAAGATGCAATGGATGTTCCCGTGGGAGTGCGTACATACAATTTGAATGATTTGTCGTTCAGATCCGTCGGAATCCGGCAAATCGTGCATAATATCGTCTAGCGTGTACACAGCTAATTTTTCAGACACACAGCCTGATCAGAGCTGTACGCACCTATAGAAGTATATATGTGACTGTATATGTACACGGGGCCTGATCAGAGCTGTACACACCTATAGAAGTATATATGTGACTGTATCTGTACACAGGGCCTGATCAGAGCTGTACACACCTATAGAAGTACGTATGTGACTGTATCTGTACACAGGGCCTGATCAGAGCTGTACACACCTATAGAAGTACGTATGTGACTGTATCTGTACACGGGGCCTGATCAGAGCTGTACGCAGCTATAGAAGTATATATGTGACTGTATATGTACACGGGGCCTGATCAGATCTGTACACACCTATAGAAGTATATATGTGACTGTATATGTACACGGGGCCTGATTAGAGCTGTACGCAGCTCTAGAAGTATATATGTGACTGTATATGTACACGGGGCCTGATCAGATCTGTACACACCTATAGAAGTATGTATGTGACTGTATCTGTACACAGGGCCTGATCAGAGCTGTACACACCTATAGAAGTATATATGTGACTGTATCTGTACACAGGGCCTGATCAGAGCTGTACGCACCTGTAGAAGTATGTATGTGACTGTATCTGTACACAGGAACTGATCAGAGCTGTACACACCTATAGAAGTATGTATGTGACTGTATCTGTACACAGGGCCTGATCAGAGCTGTACGCACCTATAGAAGTATGTATGTGACTGTATCTGTACACAGGGCCTGATCAGAGCTGTACACACCTGTAGAAGTACGTATGTGACTGTATCTGTACACAAGGCCTGATCAGAGCTGTATGCACCTATAGAAGTATGTATGTGACTGTATCTGTACACAGGGCCTGATCAGAGCTGTACGCACCTATAGAAGTATGTATGTGACTATCTGTACATAGGAACTGATCAGAGCTGTACACACCTATAGAAGTATATATGTGACTATCTGTACGCACCTATAGAAGTATGTATGTGACTGTGTATCTGTACACAGGGCCTGGTCAGAGCTGTACGCACCTATATAAGTATATATGTGACTGTATCTGTACACAGGAACTGATCAGAGCTGTACGCACCTATAGAAATATATATGCGACCATCTGTACGCACCTATAGAAGTATGTATTTGACTGTATATGTACACGGGGCCTGATCAGAGCTGTACACACCTATAGAAGTATGTATGTGACTGTATCTGTACACAGGAACTGATCAGAGCTGTACACACCTATAGAAGTATGTATGTGACTGTATCTGTACACAGGGCCTGATCAGAGCTGTACGCACCTATAGAAGTATGTATGTGACTGTATCTGTACACAGGGCCTGATCAGAGCTGTACACACCTATAGAAGTATGTATGTGACTGTATCTGTACACAGGGCCTGATCAGAGCTGTACGCACCTATAGAAGTATGTATGTGACTGTATCTGTACACAGGAACTGATCAGAGCTGTACACACCTATAGAAGTACGTATGTGACTGTATCTGTACACAGGGCCTGATCAGAGCTGTACACACCTATAGAAGTACGTATGTGACTGTATCTGTACACGGGGCCTGATCAGAGCTGTACGCAGCTATAGAAGTATATATGTGACTGTATATGTACACGGGGCCTGATTAGAGCTGTACGCAGCTATAGAAGTATATATGTGACTGTATATGTACACGGGGCCTGATCAGATCTGTACACACCTATAGAAGTATGTATGTGACTATCTGTACACAGGGCCTGATCAGAGCTGTACACACCTATAGAAGTATATATGTGACTGTATCTGTACACAGGGCCTGATCAGAGCTGTACGCACCTATAGAAGTATGTATGTGACTGTATCTGTACACAGGAACTGATCAGAGCTGTACACACCTATAGAAGTATGTGTGTGACTGTATCTGTACACAGGGCCTGATCAGAGCTGTACGCACCTATAGAAGTATGTATGTGACTGTATCTGTACACAGGGCCTGATCAGAGCTGTACACACCTATAGAAGTACGTATGTGACTGTATCTGTACACAAGGCCTGATCAGAGCTGTACGCAGCTATAGAAGTATGTATGTGACTATCTGTACACAGGGCCTGATCAGAGCTGTACGCACCTATAGAAGTATATATGTGACTATCTGTACATAGGAACTGATCAGAGCTGTACACACCTATAGAAGTATGTATGTGACTGTATCTGTACACAGGGCCTGGTCAGAGCTGTACGCACCTATATAAGTATATATGTGACTGTATCTGTACACAGGAACTGATCAGAGCTGTACGCACCTATAGAAGTATATATGCGACTATCTGTACGCGCCTATAGAAGTATGTATTTGACTGTATATGTACACGGGGCCTGATCAGAGCTGTACACACCTATAGAAGTATGTATGTGACTGTATCTGTACACAGGAACTGATCAGAGCTGTACACACCTATAGAAGTATGTATGTGACTGTATCTGTACACAGGGCCTGGTCAGAGCTGTACGCACCTATATAAGTATATATGTGACTGTATGTACACAGGAACTGATCAGAGATGTACGCACCTATAGAAGTATATATGTGACTGTATCTGTACGCACCCATAGAAGTATGTATTTGACTGTATATGTACACGGGGCCTGATCAGAGCTGTACACACCTATAGAAGTATGTATGTGACTGTATCTGTACACAAGGCCTGATCAGAGCTGTACGCAGCTATAGAAGTATGTATGCGACTGTATCTGTACACAGGGCCTGATCAGAGCTGTACACACCTATAGAAGTATGTATGTGACTGTATCTGTACACAAGGCCTGATCAGAGCTGTACGCAGCTATAGAAGTATGTATGCGACTGTATCTGTACACAAGGCCTGATCAGAGCTGTACACACCTATAGAAGTACGTATGTGACTGTATCTGTACACAGGGCCTGATCAGAGCTGTACGCACCTATAGAAGTATGTATGTGACTGTATCTGTACACAGGAACAGATCAGAGCTGTACACACCTATAGAAGTATGTATGTGACTGTATCTGTACACAGGGCCTGGTCAGAGCTGTACGCACCTATATAAGTATATATGTGACTGTATGTACACAGGAACTGATCAGAGATGTACGCACCTATAGAAGTATATATGTGACTGTATCTGTACGCACCTATAGAAGTATGTATTTGACTGTATATGTACACGGGGCCTGATCAGAGCTGTACACACCTATAGAAGTATGTATGTGACTGTATCTGTACACAGGGCCTGATCAGAGCTGTACGCACCTATAGAAGTATGTATGTGACTGTATCTGTACACAGGGCCTGATCAGAGCTGTACGCACCTATAGAAGTATGTATGTGACTGTATCTGTACACAGGGCCTGATCAGAGCTGTACACACCTATAGAAGTATGTATGTGACTGTATCTGTACACAAGGCCTGATCAGAGCTGTACGCAGCTATAGAAGTATGTATGCGACTGTATCTGTACACAAGGCCTGATCAGAGCTGTACACACCTATAGAAGTACGTATGTGACTGTATCTGTACACAGGGCCTGATCAGAGCTGTACGCACCTATAGAAGTATGTATGTGACTGTATCTGTACACAGGGCCTGATCAGAGCTGTACGCACCTATAGAAGTATGTATGTGACTGTATCTGTACACAGGAACTGATCAGAGCTGTACACACCTATAGAAGTATGTATGTGACTGTATCTGTACACAGGGCCTGATCAGAGCTGTACGCACCTATAGAAGTATGTATGTGACTGTATCTGTACACAGGGCCTGATCAGAGCTGTACACACCTATAGAAGTACGTATGTGACTGTATCTGTACACAAGGCCTGATCAGAGCTGTATGCACCTATAGAAGTATGTATGTGACTGTATCTGTACACAGGGCCTGATCAGAGCTGTACGCACCTATAGAAGTATGTATGTGACTATCTGTACATAGGAACTGATCAGAGCTGTACACACCTATAGAAGTATATATGTGACTGTATCTGTACGCACCTATAGAAGTATGTATGTGACTGTGTATCTGTACACAGGGCCTGGTCAGAGCTGTACGCACCTATATAAGTATATATGTGACTGTATCTGTACACAGGAACTGATCAGAGCTGTACGCACCTATAGAAATATATATGTGACTATCTGTACGCACCTATAGAAGTATGTATTTGACTGTATATGTACACGGGGCCTGATCAGAGCTGTACACACCTATAGAAGTATGTATGTGACTGTATCTGTACACAGGAACTGATCAGAGCTGTACACACCTATAGAAGTATGTATGTGACTGTATCTGTACACAGGGCCTGATCAGAGCTGCACGCACCTATAGAAGTATGTATGTGACTGTATCTGTACACAGGGCCTGATCAGAGCTGTACACACCTATAGAAGTATGTATGTGACTGTATCTGTACACAGGGCCTGATCAGAGCTGTACGCACCTATAGAAGTGTGTATGTGACTGTATCTGTACACAGGGCCTGATCAGAGCTGTACGCACCTATAGAAGTACGTATGTGACTGTATCTGTACACAGGGCCTGATCAGAGCTGTACACACCTATAGAAGTACGTATGTGACTGTATCTGTACACAGGGCCTGATCAGAGCTGTACACACCTATAGAAGTACGTATGTGACTGTATCTGTACACGGGGCCTGATCAGAGCTGTACGCAGCTATAGAAGTATATATGTGATTGTATATGTACACGGGGCCTGATTAGAGCTGTACGCAGCTATAGAAGTATATATGTGACTGTATATGTACACGGGGCCTGATCAGATCTGTACACACCTATAGAAGTATGTATGTGACTATCTGTACACAGGGCCTGATCAGAGCTGTACACACCTATAGAAGTATATATGTGACTGTATCTGTACACAGGGCCTGATCAGAGCTGTACGCACATATAGAAGTATGTGTGTGACTGTATCTGTACACAGGAACTGATCAGAGCTGTACACACCTATAGAAGTATGTGTGTGACTGTATCTGTACACAGGGCCTGATCAGAGCTGTACGCACCTATAGAAGTATGTATGTGACTGTATCTGTACACAGGGCCTGATCAGAGCTGTACACACCTATAGAAGTACGTATGTGACTGTATCTGTACACAAGGCCTGATCAGAGCTGTACGCAGCTATAGAAGTATGTATGTGACTGTATCTGTACACAGGGCCTGATCAGAGCTGTACGCACCTATAGAAGTATATATGTGACTATCTGTACATAGGAACGGATCAGAGCTGTACACACCTATAGAAGTATGTATGTGACTATCTGTACACAGGGCCTGGTCAGAGCTGTACGCACCTATATAAGTATATATGTGACTGTATGTACACAGGAACTGATCAGAGATGTACGCACCTATAGAAGTATATATGTGACTATCTGTACGCGCCTATAGAAGTATGTATTTGACTGTATATGTACACGGGGCCTGATCAGAGCTGTACACACCTATAGAAGTATGTATGTGACTGTATCTGTACACAGGGCCTGATCAGAGCTGTACGCACCTATAGAAGTATGTATGTGACTGTATCTGTACACAGGGCCTGATCAGAGCTGTACACACCTATAGAAGTATATATGTGACTGTATCTGTACACAGGGCCTGATCAGAGCTGTACGCACCTGTAGAAGTATGTATGTGACTGTATCTGTACACAGGAACTGATCAGAGCTGTACACACCTATAGAAGTATGTATGTGACTGTATCTGTACACAGGGCCTGATCAGAGCTGTACGCACCTATAGAAGTATGTATGTGACTGTATCTGTACACAGGGCCTGATCAGAGCTGTACACACCTGTAGAAGTACGTATGTGACTGTATCTGTACACAAGGCCTGATCAGAGCTGTATGCACCTATAGAAGTATGTATGTGACTGTATCTGTACACAGGGCCTGATCAGAGCTGTACGCACCTATAGAAGTATGTATGTGACTATCTGTACATAGGAACTGATCAGAGCTGTACACACCTATAGAAGTATATATGTGACTATCTGTACGCACCTATAGAAGTATGTATGTGACTGTGTATCTGTACACAGGGCCTGGTCAGAGCTGTACGCACCTATATAAGTATATATGTGACTGTATCTGTACACAGGAACTGATCAGAGCTGTACGCACCTATAGAAATATATATGCGACCATCTGTACGCACCTATAGAAGTATGTATTTGACTGTATATGTACACGGGGCCTGATCAGAGCTGTACACACCTATAGAAGTATGTATGTGACTGTATCTGTACACAGGAACTGATCAGAGCTGTACACACCTATAGAAGTATGTATGTGACTGTATCTGTACACAGGGCCTGATCAGAGCTGTACGCACCTATAGAAGTATGTATGTGACTGTATCTGTACACAGGGCCTGATCAGAGCTGTACACACCTATAGAAGTATGTATGTGACTGTATCTGTACACAGGGCCTGATCAGAGCTGTACGCACCTATAGAAGTATGTATGTGACTGTATCTGTACACAGGAACTGATCAGAGCTGTACACACCTATAGAAGTACGTATGTGACTGTATCTGTACACAGGGCCTGATCAGAGCTGTACACACCTATAGAAGTACGTATGTGACTGTATCTGTACACGGGGCCTGATCAGAGCTGTACGCAGCTATAGAAGTATATATGTGACTGTATATGTACACGGGGCCTGATTAGAGCTGTACGCAGCTATAGAAGTATATATGTGACTGTATATGTACACGGGGCCTGATCAGATCTGTACACACCTATAGAAGTATGTATGTGACTATCTGTACACAGGGCCTGATCAGAGCTGTACACACCTATAGAAGTATATATGTGACTGTATCTGTACACAGGGCCTGATCAGAGCTGTACGCACCTATAGAAGTATGTATGTGACTGTATCTGTACACAGGAACTGATCAGAGCTGTACACACCTATAGAAGTATGTGTGTGACTGTATCTGTACACAGGGCCTGATCAGAGCTGTACGCACCTATAGAAGTATGTATGTGACTGTATCTGTACACAGGGCCTGATCAGAGCTGTACACACCTATAGAAGTACGTATGTGACTGTATCTGTACACAAGGCCTGATCAGAGCTGTACGCAGCTATAGAAGTATGTATGTGACTATCTGTACACAGGGCCTGATCAGAGCTGTACGCACCTATAGAAGTATATATGTGACTATCTGTACATAGGAACTGATCAGAGCTGTACACACCTATAGAAGTATGTATGTGACTGTATCTGTACACAGGGCCTGGTCAGAGCTGTACGCACCTATATAAGTATATATGTGACTGTATCTGTACACAGGAACTGATCAGAGCTGTACGCACCTATAGAAGTATATATGCGACTATCTGTACGCGCCTATAGAAGTATGTATTTGACTGTATATGTACACGGGGCCTGATCAGAGCTGTACACACCTATAGAAGTATGTATGTGACTGTATCTGTACACAGGAACTGATCAGAGCTGTACACACCTATAGAAGTATGTATGTGACTGTATCTGTACACAGGGCCTGGTCAGAGCTGTACGCACCTATATAAGTATATATGTGACTGTATGTACACAGGAACTGATCAGAGATGTACGCACCTATAGAAGTATATATGTGACTGTATCTGTACGCACCCATAGAAGTATGTATTTGACTGTATATGTACACGGGGCCTGATCAGAGCTGTACACACCTATAGAAGTATGTATGTGACTGTATCTGTACACAAGGCCTGATCAGAGCTGTACGCAGCTATAGAAGTATGTATGCGACTGTATCTGTACACAGGGCCTGATCAGAGCTGTACACACCTATAGAAGTATGTATGTGACTGTATCTGTACACAAGGCCTGATCAGAGCTGTACGCAGCTATAGAAGTATGTATGCGACTGTATCTGTACACAAGGCCTGATCAGAGCTGTACACACCTATAGAAGTACGTATGTGACTGTATCTGTACACAGGGCCTGATCAGAGCTGTACGCACCTATAGAAGTATGTATGTGACTGTATCTGTACACAGGAACAGATCAGAGCTGTACACACCTATAGAAGTATGTATGTGACTGTATCTGTACACAGGGCCTGGTCAGAGCTGTACGCACCTATATAAGTATATATGTGACTGTATGTACACAGGAACTGATCAGAGATGTACGCACCTATAGAAGTATATATGTGACTGTATCTGTACGCACCTATAGAAGTATGTATTTGACTGTATATGTACACGGGGCCTGATCAGAGCTGTACACACCTATAGAAGTATGTATGTGACTGTATCTGTACACAGGGCCTGATCAGAGCTGTACGCACCTATAGAAGTATGTATGTGACTGTATCTGTACACAGGGCCTGATCAGAGCTGTACGCACCTATAGAAGTATGTATGTGACTGTATCTGTACACAGGGCCTGATCAGAGCTGTACACACCTATAGAAGTATGTATGTGACTGTATCTGTACACAAGGCCTGATCAGAGCTGTACGCAGCTATAGAAGTATGTATGCGACTGTATCTGTACACAAGGCCTGATCAGAGCTGTACACACCTATAGAAGTACGTATGTGACTGTATCTGTACACAGGGCCTGATCAGAGCTGTACGCACCTATAGAAGTATGTATGTGACTGTATCTGTACACAGGGCCTGATCAGAGCTGTACGCACCTATAGAAGTATGTATGTGACTGTATCTGTACACAGGAACTGATCAGAGCTGTACACACCTATAGAAGTATGTATGTGACTGTATCTGTACACAGGGCCTGATCAGAGCTGTACGCACCTATAGAAGTATGTATGTGACTGTATCTGTACACAGGGCCTGATCAGAGCTGTACACACCTATAGAAGTACGTATGTGACTGTATCTGTACACAAGGCCTGATCAGAGCTGTATGCACCTATAGAAGTATGTATGTGACTGTATCTGTACACAGGGCCTGATCAGAGCTGTACGCACCTATAGAAGTATGTATGTGACTATCTGTACATAGGAACTGATCAGAGCTGTACACACCTATAGAAGTATATATGTGACTGTATCTGTACGCACCTATAGAAGTATGTATGTGACTGTGTATCTGTACACAGGGCCTGGTCAGAGCTGTACGCACCTATATAAGTATATATGTGACTGTATCTGTACACAGGAACTGATCAGAGCTGTACGCACCTATAGAAATATATATGTGACTATCTGTACGCACCTATAGAAGTATGTATTTGACTGTATATGTACACGGGGCCTGATCAGAGCTGTACACACCTATAGAAGTATGTATGTGACTGTATCTGTACACAGGAACTGATCAGAGCTGTACACACCTATAGAAGTATGTATGTGACTGTATCTGTACACAGGGCCTGATCAGAGCTGCACGCACCTATAGAAGTATGTATGTGACTGTATCTGTACACAGGGCCTGATCAGAGCTGTACACACCTATAGAAGTATGTATGTGACTGTATCTGTACACAGGGCCTGATCAGAGCTGTACGCACCTATAGAAGTGTGTATGTGACTGTATCTGTACACAGGGCCTGATCAGAGCTGTACGCACCTATAGAAGTACGTATGTGACTGTATCTGTACACAGGGCCTGATCAGAGCTGTACACACCTATAGAAGTACGTATGTGACTGTATCTGTACACAGGGCCTGATCAGAGCTGTACACACCTATAGAAGTACGTATGTGACTGTATCTGTACACGGGGCCTGATCAGAGCTGTACGCAGCTATAGAAGTATATATGTGATTGTATATGTACACGGGGCCTGATTAGAGCTGTACGCAGCTATAGAAGTATATATGTGACTGTATATGTACACGGGGCCTGATCAGATCTGTACACACCTATAGAAGTATGTATGTGACTATCTGTACACAGGGCCTGATCAGAGCTGTACACACCTATAGAAGTATGTATGTGACTATCTGTACACAGGGCCTGATCAGAGCTGTACACACCTATAGAAGTATATATGTGACTGTATCTGTACACAGGGCCTGATCAGAGCTGTACGCACATATAGAAGTATGTGTGTGACTGTATCTGTACACAGGAACTGATCAGAGCTGTACACACCTATAGAAGTATGTGTGTGACTGTATCTGTACACAGGGCCTGATCAGAGCTGTACGCACCTATAGAAGTATGTATGTGACTGTATCTGTACACAGGGCCTGATCAGAGCTGTACACACCTATAGAAGTACGTATGTGACTGTATCTGTACACAAGGCCTGATCAGAGCTGTACGCAGCTATAGAAGTATGTATGTGACTGTATCTGTACACAGGGCCTGATCAGAGCTGTACGCACCTATAGAAGTATATATGTGACTATCTGTACATAGGAACGGATCAGAGCTGTACACACCTATAGAAGTATGTATGTGACTATCTGTACACAGGGCCTGGTCAGAGCTGTACGCACCTATATAAGTATATATGTGACTGTATGTACACAGGAACTGATCAGAGATGTACGCACCTATAGAAGTATATATGTGACTATCTGTACGCGCCTATAGAAGTATGTATTTGACTGTATATGTACACGGGGCCTGATCAGAGCTGTACACACCTATAGAAGTATGTATGTGACTGTATCTGTACACAGGGCCTGATCAGAGCTGTACGCACCTATAGAAGTATGTATGTGACTGTATCTGTACACAGGGCCTGATCAGAGCTGTACGCACCTATAGAAGTATGTATGTGACTGTATCTGTACACAAGGCCTGATCAGAGCTGTACGCAGCTATAGAAGTATGTATGTGACTGTATCTGTACACAAGGCCTGATCAGAGCTGTACACACCTATAGAAGTATGTATGTGACTGTATCTGTACACAGGAACTGATCAGAGCTGTACACACCTATAGAAGTATGTATGTGACTGTATCTGTACACAGGGCCTGATCAGAGCTGTACGCACCTATAGAAGTATGTATGTGACTGTATCTGTACACAGGGCCTGATCAGAGCTGTACACACCTATAGAAGTATGTATGTGACTGTATCTGTACACAAGGCCTGATCAGAGCTGTACACACCTATAGAAGTACGTATGTGACTGTATCTGTACACAGGGCCTGATCAGAGCTGTACGCACCTATAGAAGTATGTATGTGACTGTATCTGTACACAGGGCCTGATCAGAGCTGTACACACCTATAGATGTATGTATGTGACTGTATCTGTACACAAGGCCTGATCAGAGCTGTACGCAGCTATAGAAGTATGTATGCGACTGTATCTGTACACAAGGCCTGATCAGAGCTGTACACACCTATAGAAGTACGTATGTGACTGTATCTGTACACAGGGCCTGATCAGAGCTGTACGCACCTATAGAAGTATGTATGTGACTGTATCTGTACACAGGGCCTGATCAGAGCTGTACGCACCTATAGAAGTATGTATGTGACTGTATCTGTACACAGGAACTGATCAGAGCTGTACACACCTATAGAAGTATGTATGTGACTGTATCTGTACACAGGGCCTGATCAGAGCTGTACGCACCTATAGAAGTATGTATGTGACTGTATCTGTACACAGGGCCTGATCAGAGCTGTACACACCTATAGAAGTACGTATGTGACTGTATCTGTACACAAGGCCTGATCAGAGCTGTATGCACCTATAGAAGTATGTATGTGACTGTATCTGTACACAGGGCCTGATCAGAGCTGTACGCACCTATAGAAGTATGTATGTGACTATCTGTACATAGGAACTGATCAGAGCTGTACACACCTATAGAAGTATATATGTGACTGTATCTGTACGCACCTATAGAAGTATGTATGTGACTGTGTATCTGTACACAGGGCCTGGTCAGAGCTGTACGCACCTATATAAGTATATATGTGACTGTATCTGTACACAGGAACTGATCAGAGCTGTACGCACCTATAGAAATATATATGTGACTATCTGTACGCACCTATAGAAGTATGTATTTGACTGTATATGTACACGGGGCCTGATCAGAGCTGTACACACCTATAGAAGTATGTATGTGACTGTATCTGTACACAGGAACTGATCAGAGCTGTACACACCTATAGAAGTATGTATGTGACTGTATCTGTACACAGGGCCTGATCAGAGCTGCACGCACCTATAGAAGTATGTATGTGACTGTATCTGTACACAGGGCCTGATCAGAGCTGTACACACCTATAGAAGTATGTATGTGACTGTATCTGTACACAGGGCCTGATCAGAGCTGTACGCACCTATAGAAGTGTGTATGTGACTGTATCTGTACACAGGGCCTGATCAGAGCTGTACGCACCTATAGAAGTACGTATGTGACTGTATCTGTACACAGGGCCTGATCAGAGCTGTACACACCTATAGAAGTACGTATGTGACTGTATCTGTACACAGGGCCTGATCAGAGCTGTACACACCTATAGAAGTACGTATGTGACTGTATCTGTACACGGGGCCTGATCAGAGCTGTACGCAGCTATAGAAGTATATATGTGATTGTATATGTACACGGGGCCTGATTAGAGCTGTACGCAGCTATAGAAGTATATATGTGACTGTATATGTACACGGGGCCTGATCAGATCTGTACACACCTATAGAAGTATGTATGTGACTATCTGTACACAGGGCCTGATCAGAGCTGTACACACCTATAGAAGTATATATGTGACTGTATCTGTACACAGGGCCTGATCAGAGCTGTACGCACATATAGAAGTATGTGTGTGACTGTATCTGTACACAGGAACTGATCAGAGCTGTACACACCTATAGAAGTATGTGTGTGACTGTATCTGTACACAGGGCCTGATCAGAGCTGTACGCACCTATAGAAGTATGTATGTGACTGTATCTGTACACAGGGCCTGATCAGAGCTGTACACACCTATAGAAGTACGTATGTGACTGTATCTGTACACAAGGCCTGATCAGAGCTGTACGCAGCTATAGAAGTATGTATGTGACTGTATCTGTACACAGGGCCTGATCAGAGCTGTACGCACCTATAGAAGTATATATGTGACTATCTGTACATAGGAACGGATCAGAGCTGTACACACCTATAGAAGTATGTATGTGACTATCTGTACACAGGGCCTGGTCAGAGCTGTACGCACCTATATAAGTATATATGTGACTGTATGTACACAGGAACTGATCAGAGATGTACGCACCTATAGAAGTATATATGTGACTATCTGTACGCGCCTATAGAAGTATGTATTTGACTGTATATGTACACGGGGCCTGATCAGAGCTGTACACACCTATAGAAGTATGTATGTGACTGTATCTGTACACAGGGCCTGATCAGAGCTGTACGCACCTATAGAAGTATGTATGTGACTGTATCTGTACACAGGGCCTGATCAGAGCTGTACGCACCTATAGAAGTATGTATGTGACTGTATCTGTACACAAGGCCTGATCAGAGCTGTACGCAGCTATAGAAGTATGTATGTGACTGTATCTGTACACAAGGCCTGATCAGAGCTGTACACACCTATAGAAGTATGTATGTGACTGTATCTGTACACAGGAACTGATCAGAGCTGTACACACCTATAGAAGTATGTATGTGACTGTATCTGTACACAGGGCCTGATCAGAGCTGTACGCACCTATAGAAGTATGTATGTGACTGTATCTGTACACAGGGCCTGATCAGAGCTGTACACACCTATAGAAGTATGTATGTGACTGTATCTGTACACAAGGCCTGATCAGAGCTGTACACACCTATAGAAGTACGTATGTGACTGTATCTGTACACAGGGCCTGATCAGAGCTGTACGCACCTATAGAAGTATGTATGTGACTGTATCTGTACACAGGGCCTGATCAGAGCTGTACACACCTATAGATGTATGTATGTGACTGTATCTGTACACAAGGCCTGATCAGAGCTGTACACACCTATAGAAGTATGTATGTGACTGTATCTGTACACAGGGCCTGATCAGAGCTGTACACACCTATAGAAGTACGTATGTGACTGTATCTGTACACGGGGCCTGATCAGAGCTGTACGCAGCTATAGAAGTATATATGTGACTGTATATGTACACGGGGCCTGATTAGAGCTGTACGCAGCTATAGAAGTATATATGTGACTGTATATGTACACAGGGCCTGATCAGAGCTGTACGCACCTATAGAAGTATGTATGTGACTGTATCTGTACACAGGAACTGATCAGAGCTGTACACACCTATAGAAGTATGTATGTGACTGTATCTGTACACAGGGCCTGATCAGAGCTGTACGCACCTATAGAAGTATGTATGTGACTGTATCTGTACACAGGGCCTGATCAGAGCTGTACACACCTATAGAAGTATGTATGTGACTGTATCTGTACACAGGGCCTGATCAGAGCTGTACGCACCTATAGAAGTATGTATGTGACTGTATCTGTACACAAGGCCTGATCAGAGCTGTACGCAGCTATAGAAGTATGTATGTGACTGTATCTGTACACAGGGCCTGATCAGAGCTGTACGCACCTATAGAAGTATATATGTGACTATCTGTACATAGGAACTGATCAGAGCTGTACACACCTATAGAAGTATGTATGTGACTGTATCTGTACACAGGGCCTGGTCAGAGCTGTACGCACCTATATAAGTATATATGTGACTGTATCTGTACACAGGAACTGATCAGAGCTGTACGCACCTATAGAAGTATATATGTGACTGTATCTGTACGCGCCTATAGAAGTATGTATTTGACTGTATATGTACACGGGGCCTGATCAGAGCTGTACACACCTATAGAAGTATGTATGTGACTGTATCTGTACACAGGAACTGATCAGAGCTGTACACACCCATAGAAGTATGTATGTGACTGTATCTGTACACAGGGCCTGGTCAGAGCTGTACGCACCTATATAAGTATATATGTGACTGTATCTGTACACAGGAACTGATCAGAGATGTACGCACCTATAGAAGTATATATGTGACTGTATCTGTACGCACCTATAGAAGTATGTATGTGACTGTATCTGTACACAGGGCCTGATCAGAGCTGTACGCACCTATAGAAGTATGTATGTGACTGTATCTGTACACAGGGCCTGATCAGAGCTGTACGCACCTATAGAAGTATGTATGTGACTGTATCTGTACACAAGGCCTGATCAGAGCTGTACGCAGCTATAGAAGTATGTATGTGACTGTATCTGTACACAGGGCCTGATCAGAGCTGTACGCACCTATAGAAGTATATATGTGACTATCTGTACATAGGAACTGATCAGAGCTGTACACACCTATAGAAGTATGTATGTGACTGTATCTGTACACAGGGCCTGATCAGAGCTGTACGCACCTATAGAAGTATGTATGTGACTGTATCTGTACACAGGAACTGATCAGAGCTGTACACACCTATATAAGTACGTATGTGACTGTATCTGTACACAGGGCCTGATCAGAGCTGTACACACCTATAGAAGTACGTATGTGACTGTATCTGTACACGGGGCCTGATCAGAGCTGTACGCAGCTATAGAAGTATATATGTGACTGTATATGTACACGGGGCCTGATTAGAGCTGTACGCAGCTATAGAAGTATATATGTGACTGTATATGTACACAGGGCCTGATCAGAGCTGTACGCACCTATAGAAGTATGTATGTGACTGTATCTGTACACAGGAACTGATCAGAGCTGTACACACCTATAGAAGTATGTATGTGACTGTATCTGTACACAGGGCCTGATCAGAGCTGTACGCACCTATAGAAGTATGTATGTGACTGTATCTGTACACAGGGCCTGATCAGAGCTGTACACACCTATAGAAGTATGTATGTGACTGTATCTGTACACAGGGCCTGATCAGAGCTGTACGCACCTATAGAAGTATGTATGTGACTGTATCTGTACACAAGGCCTGATCAGAGCTGTACGCAGCTATAGAAGTATGTATGTGACTGTATCTGTACACAGGGCCTGATCAGAGCTGTACGCACCTATAGAAGTATATATGTGACTATCTGTACATAGGAACTGATCAGAGCTGTACACACCTATAGAAGTATGTATGTGACTGTATCTGTACACAGGGCCTGGTCAGAGCTGTACGCACCTATATAAGTATATATGTGACTGTATCTGTACACAGGAACTGATCAGAGCTGTACGCACCCATAGAAGTATATATGTGACTGTATCTGTACGCGCCTATAGAAGTATGTATTTGACTGTATATGTACACGGGGCCTGATCAGAGCTGTACACACCTATAGAAGTATGTATGTGACTGTATCTGTACACAGGAACTGATCAGAGCTGTACACACCCATAGAAGTATGTATGTGACTGTATCTGTACACAGGGCCTGGTCAGAGCTGTACGCACCTATATAAGTATATATGTGACTGTATCTGTACACAGGAACTGATCAGAGATGTACGCACCTATAGAAGTATATATGTGACTGTATCTGTACGCACCTATAGAAGTATGTATGTGACTGTATCTGTACACAGGGCCTGATCAGAGCTGTACGCACCTATAGAAGTATGTATGTGACTATCTGTACACAGGGCCTGATCAGAGCTGTACGCACCTATAGAAGTATGTATGTGACTGTATCTGTACACAAGGCCTGATCAGAGCTGTACGCAGCTATAGAAGTATGTATGTGACTGTATCTGTACACAGGGCCTGATCAGAGCTGTACGCACCTATAGAAGTATATATGTGACTATCTGTACATAGGAACTGATCAGAGCTGTACACACCTATAGAAGTATGTATGTGACTGTATCTGTACACGGCCTGGTCAGAGCTGTACGCACCTATATAAGTATATATGTGACTATCTGTACACAGGAACTGATCAGAGCTGTACGCACCTATAGAAGTATATATGTGACTATCTGTACGCGCCTATAGAAGTATGTATTTGACTGTATATGTACACGGGGCCTGATCAGAGCTGTACACACCTATAGAAGTATGTATGTGACTGTATCTGTACACAGGAACTGATCAGAGCTGTACACACCCATAGAAGTATGTATGTGACTGTATCTGTACACAGGGCCTGGTCAGAGCTGTACGCACCTATATAAGTATATATGTGACTGTATCTGTACACAGGAACTGATCAGAGATGTACGCACCTATAGAAGTATATATGTGACTGTATCTGTACGCACCTATAGAAGTATGTATTTGACTGTATATGTACACGGAGCCTGATCAGAGCTGTACACACCTATAGAAGTATGTATGTGACTGTATCTGTACACAGGGCCTGATCAGAGCTGTACGCACCTATAGAAGTATGTATGTGACTGTATCTGTACACAGGGCCTGATCAGAGCTGTACGCACCTATAGAAGTATGTATGTGACTGTATCTGTACACAGGGCCTGATCAGAGCTGTAGACACCCATAGAAGTATGTATGTGACTGTATCTGTACACAAGGCCTGATCAGAGCTGTACGCAGCTATAGAAGTATGTATGTGACTGTATCTGTACACAAGGCCTGATCAGAGCTGTACACACCTATAGAAGTACGTATGTGACTGTATCTGTACACAGGGCCTGATCAAAGCTGTACACACCTATAGAAGTACGTATGTGACTGTATCTGTACACAGGGCCTGATCAGAGCTGTACGCACCTATAGAAGTATGTATGTGACTGTATCTGTACACAGGGCCTGATCAGAGCTGTACACACCTATAGAAGTGTTTATGTGACTGTATCTGTACACAGGGCCTGATCAGAGCTGTACGCACCTATAGAAATATGTATGTGACTATCTGTACATAGGAACTGATCAGAGCTGTACGCACCTATAGAAGTATGTATGTGACTATCTGTACATAGGAACTGATCAGAGCTGTACACAGCTATATAAGTATGTATGTGACTGTATCTGTACACAGGGCCTGGTCAGAGCTGTACGCACCTATAGAAGTACGTATGTGACTGTATCTGTACACAAGGCCTGATCAGAGCTGTACGCACCTATAGAAGTATGTATGTGACTGTATCTGTACGCACCTATAGAAGTATGTATGTGACTGTATATGTACACAGGGCCTGATCAGAGCTGTACACACCTATAGAAGTACGTATGTGACTGTATCTGTACACAAGGCCTGATCAGAGCTGTACGCAGCTATAGAAGTATGTATGTGACTGTATCTGTACACAGGGCCTGATCAGAGCTGTACACACCTATAGAAGTATGTATGTGACTGTATCTGTACACAGGGCCTGATCAGAGCTGTACACACCTATAGAAGTATGTATGTGACTGTATCTGTACACAGGGCCTGATCAGAGCTGTACACACCTATAGAAGTATGTATGTGACTGTATCTGTACACAGGGCCTGATCAGAGCTGTACACACCTATAGAAGTATGTATGTGACTGTATCTGTACACAAGGCCTGATCAGAGCTGTACACACCTATAGAAGTATGTATGTGACTGTATCTGTACACAGGAACTGATCAGAGCTGTACACACCTATATAAGTATGTATGTGACTGTATCTGTACACAGGGCCTGGTCAGAGCTGTACGCACCTATAGAAGTACGTATGTGACTGTATCTGTACACAAGGCCTGATCAGAGCTGTACGCAGCTATAGAAGTATGTATGTGACTATCTGTACGCACCTATAGAAGTATATATGTGACTGTATCTGTACACAGGGCCTGATCAGAGCTGTACACACCTATAAAAGTACGTATGTGACTGTATCTGTACACAAGGCCTGATCAGAGCTGTACGCAGCTATAGAAGTATGTATGTATGTGACTGTATCTGTACACAGGGCCTGATCAGAGCTGTACACACCTATTGAAGTACGTATGTGACTGTATCTGTACACAAGGCCTGATCAGAGCTGTACACACCTATAGAAGTATGTATGTGACTGTATCTGTACACAGGAACTGATCAGAGCTGTACACACCTATAGAAGTATGTATGTGACTGTATCTGTACACAGGGCCTGATCAGAGCTGTACACACCTATAGAAGTACGTATGTGACTGTATCTGTACACAAGGCCTGATCAGAGCTGTACGCAGCTATAGAAGTATATATGTGACTGTATCTGTACGCACCTATAGAAGTATGTATGTGACTGTATCTGTACACAGGGCCTGATCAGAGCTGTACACACCTATAGAAGTATGTATGTGACTGTATCTGTACACAGGGCCTGATCAGAGCTGTACGCACCTATAGAAGTATGTATGTGACTGTATCTGTACACAGGGCCTGATCAGAGCTGTACGCACCTATAGAAGTATGTATGTGACTGTATCTGTACACAGGGCCTGGTCAGAGCTGTACGCACCTATATAAGTATATATGTGACTGTATCTGTACACATGAACTGATCAGAGCTGTACGCACCTATAGAAGTATATATGTGACTATCTGTACGCACCTATAGAAGTATGTATGTGACTGTATCTGTACACAGGGCCTGATCAGAGCTGTACGCACCTAAAGAAGTATGTATGTGACTGTATCTGTACACAGGGCCTGATCAGAGCTGTACACACCTATAGAAGTATGTATGTGACTGTATCTGTACACAAGGCCTGATCAGAGCTGTACGCAGCTATAGAAGTATGTATGTGACTGTATCTGTACACAAGGCCTGATCAGAGCTGTACACACCTATAGAAGTACGTATGTGACTGTATCTGTACACAGGGCCTGATCAGAGCTGTACACACCTATAGAAGTATGTATGTGACTGTATCTGTACACAGGGCCTGATCAGAGCTGTACGCACCTATAGAAGTATGTATGTGACTGTATCTGTACACAGGGCCTGATCAGAGCTGTACACACCTATAGAAGTATGTATGTGACTGTATCTGTACACAAGGCCTGATCAGAGCTGTATGCACCTATAGAAGTATGTATGTGACTGTATCTGTACACAGGGCCTGATCAGAGCTGTACGCACCTATAGAAGTATGTATGTGACTATCTGTACATAGGAACTGATCAGAGCTGTACACACCTATAGAAGTATATATGTGACTGTATCTGTACGCACCTATAGAAGTATGTATGTGACTGTATCTGTACACAGGGCCTGGTCAGAGCTGTACGCACCTATATAAGTATATATGTGACTGTATCTGTACACAGGAACTGATCAGAGCTGTACGCACCTATAGAAATATATATGTGACTATCTGTACGCACCTATAGAAGTATGTATTTGACTGTATATGTACACGGGGCCTGATCAGAGCTGTACACACCTATAGAAGTATGTATGTGACTATCTGTACACAGGAACTGATCAGAGCTGTACACACCTATAGAAGTATGTATGTGACTGTATCTGTACACAGGGCCTGATCAGAGCTGTACGCACCTATAGAAGTATGTATGTGACTATCTGTACACAGGGCCTGATCAGAGCTGTACACACCTATAGAAGTATGTATGTGACTGTATCTGTACACAGGGCCTGATCAGAGCTGTACGCACCTATAGAAGTATGTATGTGACTGTATCTGTACACAGGAACTGATCAGAGCTGTACACACCTATAGAAGTACGTATGTGACTGTATCTGTACACAGGGCCTGATCAGAGCTGTACACACCTATAGAAGTACGTATGTGACTGTATCTGTACACGGGGCCTGATCAGAGCTGTACGCAGCTATAGAAGTATATATGTGACTGTATATGTACACGGGGCCTGATTAGAGCTGTACGCAGCTATAGAAGTATATATGTGACTGTATATGTACACGGGGCCTGATCAGATCTGTACACACCTATAGAAGTATGTATGTGACTATCTGTACACAGGGCCTGATCAGAGCTGTACACACCTATAGAAGTATATATGTGACTGTATCTGTACACAGGGCCTGATCAGAGCTGAACGCACCTATAGAAGTATGTATGTGACTGTATCTGTACACAGGAACTGATCAGAGCTGTACACACCTATAGAAGTATGTATGTGACTGTATCTGTACACAGGGCCTGATCAGAGCTGTACGCACCTATAGAAGTATGTATATGACTGTATCTGTACACAGGGCCTGATCAGACCTGTACACACCTATAGAAGTACGTATGTGACTGTATCTGTACACAAGGCCTGATCAGAGCTGTACGCAGCTATAGAAGTATGTATGTGACTGTATCTGTACACAGGGCCTGATCAGAGCTGTACGCACCTATAGAAGTATATATGTGACTATCTGTACATAGGAACTGATCAGAGCTGTACACACCTATAGAAGTATGTATGTGACTGTATCTGTACACAGGGCCTGGTCAGAGCTGTACGCACCTATATAAGTATATATGTGACTGTATCTGTACACAGGAACTGATCAGAGCGGTACGCACCTATAGAAGTATATATGTGACTGTATCTGTACGCGCCTATAGAAGTATGTATTTGACTGTATATGTACACGGGGCCTGATCAGAGCTGTACACACCTATAGAAGTATGTATGTGACTGTATCTGTACACAGGAACTGATCAGAGCTGTACACACCTATAGAAGTATGTATGTGACTGTATCTGTACACAGGGCCTGATCAGAGCTGTACGCACCTATAGAAGTATGTATGTGACTGTATCTGTACACAGGGCCTGATCAGAGCTGTACACACCTATAGAAGTATGTATGTGACTGTATCTGTACACAGGGCCTGATCAGAGCTGTACGCACCTATAGAAGTATGTATGTGACTGTATCTGTACACAAGGCCTGATCAGAGCTGTACGCAGCTATAGAAGTATGTATGTGACTGTATCTGTACACAGGGCCTGATCAGAGCTGTATGCACCTATAGAAGTATATATGTGACTATCTGTACATAGGAACTGATCAGAGCTGTACACACCTATAGAAGTATGTATGTGACTGTATCTGTACACAGGGCCTGGTCAGAGCTGTACGCACCTATATAAGTATATATGTGACTGTATCTGTACACAGGAACTGATCAGAGCTGTACGCACCTATAGAAGTATATATGTGACTATCTGTACGCGCCTATAGAAGTATGTATTTGACTGTATATATACACGGGGCCTGATCAGAGCTGTACACACCTATAGAAGTATGTATGTGACTGTATCTGTACACAGGAACTGATCAGAGCTGTACACACCCATAGAAGTATGTATGTGACTGTATCTGTACACAGGGCCTGGTCAGAGCTGTACGCACCTATATAAGTATATATGTGACTGTATCTGTACACAGGAACTGATCAGAGATGTACGCACCTATAGAAGTATATATGTGACTGTATCTGTACGCACCTATAGAAGTATGTATTTGACTGTATGTGTACACGGGGCCTGATCAGAGCTGTACACACCTATAGAAGTATGTATGTGACTGTATCTGTACACAGGGCCTGATCAGAGCTTTACGCACCCATAGAAGTATGTATGTGACTGTATCTGTACACAGGGCCTGATCAGAGCTGTACGCACCTATAGAAGTATGTATGTGACTGTATCTGTACACAGGAACTGATCAGAGCTGTACACACCTATAGAAGTACGTATGTGACTGTATCTGTACACAGGGCCTGATCAGAGCTGTACACACCTATAGAAGTACGTATGTGACTGTATCTGTACACGGGGCCTGATCAGAGCTGTACGAACCTATAGAAGTATGTATTTGACTGTATATGTACACGGGGCCTGATCAGAGCTGTACACACCTATAGAAGTATGTATGTGACTATCTGTACACAGGAACTGATCAGAGCTGTACACACCTATAGAAGTATGTATGTGACTGTATCTGTACACAGGGCCTGATCAGAGCTGTACGCACCTATAGAAGTATGTATGTGACTGTATCTGTACACAGGGCCTGATCAGAGCTGTACACACCTATAGAAGTATGTATGTGACTGTATCTGTACACAGGGCCTGATCAGAGCTGTACGCACCTATAGAAGTATGTATATGACTGTATCTGTACACAGGAACTGATCAGAGCTGTACACACCTATAGAAGTACGTATGTGACTGTATCTGTACACAGGGCCTGATCAGAGCTGTACACACCTATAGAAGTACGTATGTGACTGTATCTGTACACGGGGCCTGATCAGAGCTGTACGCAGCTATAGAAGTATATATGTGACTGTATATGTACACGGGGCCTGATTAGAGCTGTACGCAGCTATAGAAGTATATATGTGACTGTATATGTACACGGGGCCTGATCAGATCTGTACACACCTATAGAAGTATGTATGTGACTATCTGTACACAGGGCCTGATCAGAGCTGTACACACCTATAGAAGTATATATGTGACTGTATCTGTACACAGGGCCTGATCAGAGCTGAACGCACCTATAGAAGTATGTATGTGACTGTATCTGTACACAGGAACTGATCAGAGCTGTACACACCTATAGAAGTATGTATGTGACTGTATCTGTACACAGGGCCTGATCAGAGCTGTACGCACCTATAGAAGTATGTATATGACTGTAGCTGTACACAGGGCCTGATCAGAGCTGTACACACCTATAGAAGTACGTATGTGACTGTATCTGTACACAAGGCCTGATCAGAGCTGTACGCAGCTATAGAAGTATGTATGTGACTGTATCTGTACACAGGGCCTGATCAGAGCTGTACGCACCTATAGAAGTATATATGTGACTGTATCTGTACACAGGAACTGATCAGAGCGGTACGCACCTATAGAAGTATATATGTGACTGTATCTGTACGCGCCTATAGAAGTATGTATTTGACTGTATATGTACACGGGGCCTGATCAGAGCTGTACACACCTATAGAAGTATGTATGTGACTGTATCTGTACACAGGAACTGATCAGAGCTGTACACACCTATAGAAGTATGTATGTGACTGTATCTGTACACAGGGCCTGGTCAGAGCTGTACGCACCTATATAAGTATATATGTGACTGTATGTACACAGGAACTGATCAGAGATGTACGCACCTATAGAAGTATATATGTGACTGTATCTGTACGCACCTATAGAAGTATGTATTTGACTGTATATGTACACGGGGCCTGATCAGAGCTGTACACACCTATAGAAGTATGTATGTGACTATCTGTACACAGGGCCTGATCAGAGCTGTACGCACCTATAGAAGTATGTATGTGACTGTATATGTACACAGGGCCTGATCAGAGCTGTACGCACCTATAGAAGTATGTATGTGACTGTATCTGTACACAGGGCCTGATCAGAGCTGTACACACCTATAGAAGTATGTATGTGACTATCTGTACACAAGGCCTGATCAGAGCTGTACGCAGCTATAGAAGTATGTATGCGACTGTATCTGTACACAAGGCCTGATCAGAGCTGTACGCACCTATAGAAGTATGTATGTGACTGTATCTGTACACAGGGCCTGATCAGAGCTGTACACACCTATAGAAGTATGTATGTATGTGACTGTATCTGTACACAGGAACTGATCAGAGCTGTACACACCTATAGAAGTATGTATGTGACTATCTGTACAGGGCCTGATCAGAGCTGTACGCACCTATAGAAGTATGTATGTGACTGTATCTGTACACAGGGCCTGATCAGAGCTGTACACACCTATAGAAGTATGTATGTGACTGTATCTGTACACAGGGCCTGATCAGAGCTGTACGCACCTATAGAAGTATGTATGTGACTGTATCTGTACACAGGAACTGATCAGAGCTGTACACACCTATATAAGTACGTATGTGACTGTATCTGTACACAGGGCCTGATCAGAGCTGTACACACCTATAGAAGTACGTATGTGACTGTATCTGTACACGGGGCCTGATCAGAGCTGTACGCAGCTATAGAAGTATATATGTGACTGTATATGTACACGGGGCCTGATTAGAGCTGTACGCAGCTATAGAAGTATATATGTGACTGTATATGTACACGGGGCCTGATCAGATCTGTACACACCTATAGAAGTATGTATGTGACTGTATCTGTACACAGGGCCTGATCAGAGCTGTACACACCTATAGAAGTATATATGTGACTGTATCTGTACACAGGGCCTGATCAGAGCTGTACGCACCTATAGAAGTATGTATGTGACTGTATCTGTACACAGGAACTGATCAGAGCTGTACACACCTATAGAAGTATGTATGTGACTGTATCTGTACACAGGGCCTGATCAGAGCTGTACGCACCTATAGAAGTATGTATGTGACTGTATCTGTACACAGGGCCTGATCAGAGCTGTACACACCTATAGAAGTATGTATGTGACTGTATCTGTACACAGGGCCTGATCAGAGCTGTACGCACCTATAGAAGTATGTATGTGACTGTATCTGTACACAAGGCCTGATCAGAGCTGTACGCAGCTATAGAAGTATGTATGTGACTGTATCTGTACACAGGGCCTGATCAGAGCTGTATGCACCTATAGAAGTATATATGTGACTATCTGTACATAGGAACTGATCAGAGCTGTACACACCTATAGAAGTATGTATGTGACTGTATCTGTACACAGGGCCTGGTCAGAGCTGTACGCACCTATATAAGTATATATGTGACTGTATCTGTACACAGGAACTGATCAGAGCTGTACGCACCTATAGAAGTATATATGTGACTATCTGTACGCGCCTATAGAAGTATGTATTTGACTGTATATGTACACGGGGCCTGATCAGAGCTGTACACACCTATAGAAGTATGTATGTGACTGTATCTGTACACAGGAACTGATCAGAGCTGTACACACCCATAGAAGTATGTATGTGACTGTATCTGTACACAGGGCCTGGTCAGAGCTGTACGCACCTATATAAGTATATATGTGACTGTATCTGTACACAGGAACTGATCAGAGATGTACGCACCTATAGAAGTATATATGTGACTGTATCTGTACGCACCTATAGAAGTATGTATGTGACTGTATCTGTACACAGGGCCTGATCAGAGCTGTACACACCTATAGAAGTGTTTATGTGACTGTATCTGTACACAGGGCCTGATCAGAGCTGTACGCACCTATAGAAATATGTATGTGACTATCTGTACATAGGAACTGATCAGAGCTGTACGCACCTATAGAAGTATGTATGTGACTATCTGTACATAGGAACTGATCAGAGCTGTACACAGCTATATAAGTATGTATGTGACTGTATCTGTACACAGGGCCTGGTCAGAGCTGTACGCACCTATAGAAGTACGTATGTGACTGTATCTGTACACAAGGCCTGATCAGAGCTGTACGCACCTATAGAAGTATGTATGTGACTGTATCTGTACGCACCTATAGAAGTATGTATGTGACTGTATATGTACACAGGGCCTGATCAGAGCTGTACACACCTATAGAAGTACGTATGTGACTGTATCTGTACACAAGGCCTGATCAGAGCTGTACGCAGCTATAGAAGTATGTATGTGACTGTATCTGTACACAGGGCCTGATCAGAGCTGTACACACCTATAGAAGTATGTATGTGACTGTATCTGTACACAGGGCCTGATCAGAGCTGTACACACCTATAGAAGTATGTATGTGACTGTATCTGTACACAGGGCCTGATCAGAGCTGTACACACCTATAGAAGTATGTATGTGACTGTATCTGTACACAGGGCCTGATCAGAGCTGTACACACCTATAGAAGTATGTATGTGACTGTATCTGTACACAAGGCCTGATCAGAGCTGTACACACCTATAGAAGTATGTATGTGACTGTATCTGTACACAGGAACTGATCAGAGCTGTACACACCTATATAAGTATGTATGTGACTGTATCTGTACACAGGGCCTGGTCAGAGCTGTACGCACCTATAGAAGTACGTATGTGACTGTATCTGTACACAAGGCCTGATCAGAGCTGTACGCAGCTATAGAAGTATGTATGTGACTATCTGTACGCACCTATAGAAGTATATATGTGACTGTATCTGTACACAGGGCCTGATCAGAGCTGTACACACCTATAAAAGTACGTATGTGACTGTATCTGTACACAAGGCCTGATCAGAGCTGTACGCAGCTATAGAAGTATGTATGTATGTGACTGTATCTGTACACAGGGCCTGATCAGAGCTGTACACACCTATTGAAGTACGTATGTGACTGTATCTGTACACAAGGCCTGATCAGAGCTGTACACACCTATAGAAGTATGTATGTGACTGTATCTGTACACAGGAACTGATCAGAGCTGTACACACCTATAGAAGTATGTATGTGACTGTATCTGTACACAGGGCCTGATCAGAGCTGTACACACCTATAGAAGTACGTATGTGACTGTATCTGTACACAAGGCCTGATCAGAGCTGTACGCAGCTATAGAAGTATATATGTGACTGTATCTGTACGCACCTATAGAAGTATGTATGTGACTGTATCTGTACACAGGGCCTGATCAGAGCTGTACACACCTATAGAAGTATGTATGTGACTGTATCTGTACACAGGGCCTGATCAGAGCTGTACGCACCTATAGAAGTATGTATGTGACTGTATCTGTACACAGGGCCTGATCAGAGCTGTACGCACCTATAGAAGTATGTATGTGACTGTATCTGTACACAGGGCCTGGTCAGAGCTGTACGCACCTATATAAGTATATATGTGACTGTATCTGTACACATGAACTGATCAGAGCTGTACGCACCTATAGAAGTATATATGTGACTATCTGTACGCACCTATAGAAGTATGTATGTGACTGTATCTGTACACAGGGCCTGATCAGAGCTGTACGCACCTAAAGAAGTATGTATGTGACTGTATCTGTACACAGGGCCTGATCAGAGCTGTACACACCTATAGAAGTATGTATGTGACTGTATCTGTACACAAGGCCTGATCAGAGCTGTACGCAGCTATAGAAGTATGTATGTGACTGTATCTGTACACAAGGCCTGATCAGAGCTGTACACACCTATAGAAGTACGTATGTGACTGTATCTGTACACAGGGCCTGATCAGAGCTGTACACACCTATAGAAGTATGTATGTGACTGTATCTGTACACAGGGCCTGATCAGAGCTGTACGCACCTATAGAAGTATGTATGTGACTGTATCTGTACACAGGGCCTGATCAGAGCTGTACACACCTATAGAAGTATGTATGTGACTGTATCTGTACACAAGGCCTGATCAGAGCTGTATGCACCTATAGAAGTATGTATGTGACTGTATCTGTACACAGGGCCTGATCAGAGCTGTACGCACCTATAGAAGTATGTATGTGACTATCTGTACATAGGAACTGATCAGAGCTGTACACACCTATAGAAGTATATATGTGACTGTATCTGTACGCACCTATAGAAGTATGTATGTGACTGTATCTGTACACAGGGCCTGGTCAGAGCTGTACGCACCTATATAAGTATATATGTGACTGTATCTGTACACAGGAACTGATCAGAGCTGTACGCACCTATAGAAATATATATGTGACTATCTGTACGCACCTATAGAAGTATGTATTTGACTGTATATGTACACGGGGCCTGATCAGAGCTGTACACACCTATAGAAGTATGTATGTGACTATCTGTACACAGGAACTGATCAGAGCTGTACACACCTATAGAAGTATGTATGTGACTGTATCTGTACACAGGGCCTGATCAGAGCTGTACGCACCTATAGAAGTATGTATGTGACTATCTGTACACAGGGCCTGATCAGAGCTGTACACACCTATAGAAGTATGTATGTGACTGTATCTGTACACAGGGCCTGATCAGAGCTGTACGCACCTATAGAAGTATGTATGTGACTGTATCTGTACACAGGAACTGATCAGAGCTGTACACACCTATAGAAGTACGTATGTGACTGTATCTGTACACAGGGCCTGATCAGAGCTGTACACACCTATAGAAGTACGTATGTGACTGTATCTGTACACGGGGCCTGATCAGAGCTGTACGCAGCTATAGAAGTATATATGTGACTGTATATGTACACGGGGCCTGATTAGAGCTGTACGCAGCTATAGAAGTATATATGTGACTGTATATGTACACGGGGCCTGATCAGATCTGTACACACCTATAGAAGTATGTATGTGACTATCTGTACACAGGGCCTGATCAGAGCTGTACACACCTATAGAAGTATATATGTGACTGTATCTGTACACAGGGCCTGATCAGAGCTGAACGCACCTATAGAAGTATGTATGTGACTGTATCTGTACACAGGAACTGATCAGAGCTGTACACACCTATAGAAGTATGTATGTGACTGTATCTGTACACAGGGCCTGATCAGAGCTGTACGCACCTATAGAAGTATGTATATGACTGTATCTGTACACAGGGCCTGATCAGACCTGTACACACCTATAGAAGTACGTATGTGACTGTATCTGTACACAAGGCCTGATCAGAGCTGTACGCAGCTATAGAAGTATGTATGTGACTGTATCTGTACACAGGGCCTGATCAGAGCTGTACGCACCTATAGAAGTATATATGTGACTATCTGTACATAGGAACTGATCAGAGCTGTACACACCTATAGAAGTATGTATGTGACTGTATCTGTACACAGGGCCTGGTCAGAGCTGTACGCACCTATATAAGTATATATGTGACTGTATCTGTACACAGGAACTGATCAGAGCGGTACGCACCTATAGAAGTATATATGTGACTGTATCTGTACGCGCCTATAGAAGTATGTATTTGACTGTATATGTACACGGGGCCTGATCAGAGCTGTACACACCTATAGAAGTATGTATGTGACTGTATCTGTACACAGGAACTGATCAGAGCTGTACACACCTATAGAAGTATGTATGTGACTGTATCTGTACACAGGGCCTGATCAGAGCTGTACGCACCTATAGAAGTATGTATGTGACTGTATCTGTACACAGGGCCTGATCAGAGCTGTACACACCTATAGAAGTATGTATGTGACTGTATCTGTACACAGGGCCTGATCAGAGCTGTACGCACCTATAGAAGTATGTATGTGACTGTATCTGTACACAAGGCCTGATCAGAGCTGTACGCAGCTATAGAAGTATGTATGTGACTGTATCTGTACACAGGGCCTGATCAGAGCTGTATGCACCTATAGAAGTATATATGTGACTATCTGTACATAGGAACTGATCAGAGCTGTACACACCTATAGAAGTATGTATGTGACTGTATCTGTACACAGGGCCTGGTCAGAGCTGTACGCACCTATATAAGTATATATGTGACTGTATCTGTACACAGGAACTGATCAGAGCTGTACGCACCTATAGAAGTATATATGTGACTATCTGTACGCGCCTATAGAAGTATGTATTTGACTGTATATATACACGGGGCCTGATCAGAGCTGTACACACCTATAGAAGTATGTATGTGACTGTATCTGTACACAGGAACTGATCAGAGCTGTACACACCCATAGAAGTATGTATGTGACTGTATCTGTACACAGGGCCTGGTCAGAGCTGTACGCACCTATATAAGTATATATGTGACTGTATCTGTACACAGGAACTGATCAGAGATGTACGCACCTATAGAAGTATATATGTGACTGTATCTGTACGCACCTATAGAAGTATGTATTTGACTGTATGTGTACACGGGGCCTGATCAGAGCTGTACACACCTATAGAAGTATGTATGTGACTGTATCTGTACACAGGGCCTGATCAGAGCTTTACGCACCCATAGAAGTATGTATGTGACTGTATCTGTACACAGGGCCTGATCAGAGCTGTACGCACCTATAGAAGTATGTATGTGACTGTATCTGTACACAGGAACTGATCAGAGCTGTACACACCTATAGAAGTACGTATGTGACTGTATCTGTACACAGGGCCTGATCAGAGCTGTACACACCTATAGAAGTACGTATGTGACTGTATCTGTACACGGGGCCTGATCAGAGCTGTACGAACCTATAGAAGTATGTATTTGACTGTATATGTACACGGGGCCTGATCAGAGCTGTACACACCTATAGAAGTATGTATGTGACTATCTGTACACAGGAACTGATCAGAGCTGTACACACCTATAGAAGTATGTATGTGACTGTATCTGTACACAGGGCCTGATCAGAGCTGTACGCACCTATAGAAGTATGTATGTGACTGTATCTGTACACAGGGCCTGATCAGAGCTGTACACACCTATAGAAGTATGTATGTGACTGTATCTGTACACAGGGCCTGATCAGAGCTGTACGCACCTATAGAAGTATGTATATGACTGTATCTGTACACAGGAACTGATCAGAGCTGTACACACCTATAGAAGTACGTATGTGACTGTATCTGTACACAGGGCCTGATCAGAGCTGTACACACCTATAGAAGTACGTATGTGACTGTATCTGTACACGGGGCCTGATCAGAGCTGTACGCAGCTATAGAAGTATATATGTGACTGTATATGTACACGGGGCCTGATTAGAGCTGTACGCAGCTATAGAAGTATATATGTGACTGTATATGTACACGGGGCCTGATCAGATCTGTACACACCTATAGAAGTATGTATGTGACTATCTGTACACAGGGCCTGATCAGAGCTGTACACACCTATAGAAGTATATATGTGACTGTATCTGTACACAGGGCCTGATCAGAGCTGAACGCACCTATAGAAGTATGTATGTGACTGTATCTGTACACAGGAACTGATCAGAGCTGTACACACCTATAGAAGTATGTATGTGACTGTATCTGTACACAGGGCCTGATCAGAGCTGTACGCACCTATAGAAGTATGTATATGACTGTAGCTGTACACAGGGCCTGATCAGAGCTGTACACACCTATAGAAGTACGTATGTGACTGTATCTGTACACAAGGCCTGATCAGAGCTGTACGCAGCTATAGAAGTATGTATGTGACTGTATCTGTACACAGGGCCTGATCAGAGCTGTACGCACCTATAGAAGTATATATGTGACTGTATCTGTACACAGGAACTGATCAGAGCGGTACGCACCTATAGAAGTATATATGTGACTGTATCTGTACGCGCCTATAGAAGTATGTATTTGACTGTATATGTACACGGGGCCTGATCAGAGCTGTACACACCTATAGAAGTATGTATGTGACTGTATCTGTACACAGGAACTGATCAGAGCTGTACACACCTATAGAAGTATGTATGTGACTGTATCTGTACACAGGGCCTGGTCAGAGCTGTACGCACCTATATAAGTATATATGTGACTGTATGTACACAGGAACTGATCAGAGATGTACGCACCTATAGAAGTATATATGTGACTGTATCTGTACGCACCTATAGAAGTATGTATTTGACTGTATATGTACACGGGGCCTGATCAGAGCTGTACACACCTATAGAAGTATGTATGTGACTATCTGTACACAGGGCCTGATCAGAGCTGTACGCACCTATAGAAGTATGTATGTGACTGTATATGTACACAGGGCCTGATCAGAGCTGTACGCACCTATAGAAGTATGTATGTGACTGTATCTGTACACAGGGCCTGATCAGAGCTGTACACACCTATAGAAGTATGTATGTGACTATCTGTACACAAGGCCTGATCAGAGCTGTACGCAGCTATAGAAGTATGTATGCGACTGTATCTGTACACAAGGCCTGATCAGAGCTGTACGCACCTATAGAAGTATGTATGTGACTGTATCTGTACACAGGGCCTGATCAGAGCTGTACACACCTATAGAAGTATGTATGTATGTGACTGTATCTGTACACAGGAACTGATCAGAGCTGTACACACCTATAGAAGTATGTATGTGACTATCTGTACAGGGCCTGATCAGAGCTGTACGCACCTATAGAAGTATGTATGTGACTGTATCTGTACACAGGGCCTGATCAGAGCTGTACACACCTATAGAAGTATGTATGTGACTGTATCTGTACACAGGGCCTGATCAGAGCTGTACGCACCTATAGAAGTATGTATGTGACTGTATCTGTACACAGGAACTGATCAGAGCTGTACACACCTATATAAGTACGTATGTGACTGTATCTGTACACAGGGCCTGATCAGAGCTGTACACACCTATAGAAGTACGTATGTGACTGTATCTGTACACGGGGCCTGATCAGAGCTGTACGCAGCTATAGAAGTATATATGTGACTGTATATGTACACGGGGCCTGATTAGAGCTGTACGCAGCTATAGAAGTATATATGTGACTGTATATGTACACGGGGCCTGATCAGATCTGTACACACCTATAGAAGTATGTATGTGACTGTATCTGTACACAGGGCCTGATCAGAGCTGTACACACCTATAGAAGTATATATGTGACTGTATCTGTACACAGGGCCTGATCAGAGCTGTACGCACCTATAGAAGTATGTATGTGACTGTATCTGTACACAGGAACTGATCAGAGCTGTACACACCTATAGAAGTATGTATGTGACTGTATCTGTACACAGGGCCTGATCAGAGCTGTACGCACCTATAGAAGTATGTATGTGACTGTATCTGTACACAGGGCCTGATCAGAGCTGTACACACCTATAGAAGTATGTATGTGACTGTATCTGTACACAGGGCCTGATCAGAGCTGTACGCACCTATAGAAGTATGTATGTGACTGTATCTGTACACAAGGCCTGATCAGAGCTGTACGCAGCTATAGAAGTATGTATGTGACTGTATCTGTACACAGGGCCTGATCAGAGCTGTATGCACCTATAGAAGTATATATGTGACTATCTGTACATAGGAACTGATCAGAGCTGTACACACCTATAGAAGTATGTATGTGACTGTATCTGTACACAGGGCCTGGTCAGAGCTGTACGCACCTATATAAGTATATATGTGACTGTATCTGTACACAGGAACTGATCAGAGCTGTACGCACCTATAGAAGTATATATGTGACTATCTGTACGCGCCTATAGAAGTATGTATTTGACTGTATATGTACACGGGGCCTGATCAGAGCTGTACACACCTATAGAAGTATGTATGTGACTGTATCTGTACACAGGAACTGATCAGAGCTGTACACACCCATAGAAGTATGTATGTGACTGTATCTGTACACAGGGCCTGGTCAGAGCTGTACGCACCTATATAAGTATATATGTGACTGTATCTGTACACAGGAACTGATCAGAGATGTACGCACCTATAGAAGTATATATGTGACTGTATCTGTACGCACCTATAGAAGTATGTATTTGACTGTATGTGTACACGGGGCCTGATCAGAGCTGTACACACCTATAGAAGTATGTATGTGACTGTATCTGTACACAGGGCCTGATCAGAGCTTTACGCACCTATAGAAGTATGTATGTGACTGTATCTGTACACAGGGCCTGATCAGAGCTGTACGAACCTATAGAAGTATGTATCTGACTGTATCTGTACACAGGGCCTGATCAGAGCTGTAGACACCTATAGAAGTATGTATGTGACTGTATCTGTACACAAGGCCTGATCAGAGCTGTACGCAGCTATAGAAGTATGTATGTGACTGTATCTGTACACAAGGCCTGATCAGAGCTGTACACACCTATAGAAGTACGTATGTGACTGTATCTGTATACAGGGCCTGATCAGAGCTGTACACACCTATAGAAGTACGTATGTGACTGTATCTGCACACAGGGCCTGATCAGAGCTGTACGCACCTATAGAAGTATGTATGTGACTGTATCTGTACACAGGGCCTGATCAGAGCTGTACACACCTATAGAAGTATGTATGTGACTATCTGTACACAGGGCCTGATCAGAGCTGTACGCACCTATAGAAGTATGTATGTGACTGTATCTGTACACAGGGCCTGATCAGAGCTGTACGCACCTATAGAAGTATGTATGTGACTGTGTATCTGTACACAGGGCCTGGTCAGAGCTGTACGCACCTATATAAGTATATATGTGACTGTATCTGTACACAGGAACTGATCAGAGCTGTACGCACCTATAGAAATATATATGTGACTATCTGTACGCACCTATAGAAGTATGTATTTGACTGTATATGTACACGGGGCCTGATCAGAGCTGTACACACCTATAGAAGTATGTATGTGACTGTATCTGTACACAGGAACTGATCAGAGCTGTACACACCTATAGAAGTATGTATGTGACTGTATCTGTACACAGGGCCTGATCAGAGCTGTACGCACCTATAGAAGTATGTATGTGACTGTATCTGTACACAGGGCCTGATCAGAGCTGTACACACCTATAGAAGTATGTATGTGACTGTATCTGTACACAGGGCCTGATCAGAGCTGTACGCACCTATAGAAGTATGTATGTGACTGTATCTGTACACAGGAACTGATCAGAGCTGTACACACCTATAGAAGTACGTATGTGACTGTATCTGTACACAGGGCCTGATCAGAGCTGTACACACCTATAGAAGTACGTATGTGACTGTATCGGTACACGGGGCCTGATCAGAGCTGTACGCAGCTATAGAAGTATATATGTGACTGTATATGTACACGGGGCCTGATTAGAGCTGTACGCAGCTATAGAACTATATGTGACTGTATATGTACACGGGGCCTGATCAGATCTGTACACACCTATAGAAGTATGTATGTGACTATCTGTACACAGGGCCTGATCAGAGCTGTACACACCTATAGAAGTATGTATGTGACTGTATCTGTACACAGGGCCTGATCAGAGCTGTACGCACCTATAGAAGTATGTATGTGACTGTATCTGTACACAGGGCCTGATCAGAGCTGTACGCACCTATAGAAGTACGTATGTGACTGTATCTGTACACAGGGCCTGATCAGAGCTGTACACACCTATAGAAGTACGTATGTGACTGTATCTGTACACGGGGCCTGATCAGAGCTGTACGCAGCTATAGAAGTATATATGTGACTATATATGTACACGGGGCCTGATTAGAGCTGTACGCAGCTATAGAAGTATATATGTGACTGTATATGTACACGGGGCCTGATCAGATCTGTACACACCTATAGAAGTACGCATGTGACTGTATCTGTACACAAGGCCTGATCAGAGCTGTACGCAGCTATAGAAGTATGTATGTGACTGTATCTGTACACAGGGCCTGATCAGAGCTGTACGCACCTATAGAAGTATATATGTGACTATCTGTACATAGGAACTGATCAGAGCTGTACACACCTATAGAAGTATGTATGTGACTGTATCTGTACACAGGGCCTGGTCAGAGCTGTACGCACCTATATAAGTATATATGTGACTGTATGTACACAGGAACTGATCAGAGATGTACGCACCTATAGAAGTATATATGTGACTATCTGTACGCACCCATAGAAGTACGTATTTGACTGTATATGTACACGGGGCCTGATCAGAGCTGTACACACCTATAGAAGTATGTATGTGACTGTATCTGTACACAGGGCCTGATCAGAGCTGTACGCACCTATAGAAGTATGTATGTGACTGTATCTGTACACAGGGCCTGATCAGAGCTGTACGCACCTATAGAAGTATGTATGTGACTGTATCTGTACACAGGGCCTGATCAGAGCTGTACACACCTATAGAAGTATGTATGTGACTGTATCTGTACACAAGGCCTGATCAGAGCTGTACGCAGCTATAGAAGTATGTATGCGACTGTATCTGTACACAAGGCCTGATCAGAGCTGTACACACCTATAGAAGTACGTATGTGACTGTATCTGTACACAGGGCCTGATCAGAGCTGTACGCACCTATAGAAGTATGTATGTGACTGTATCTGTACACAGGAACTGATCAGAGCTGTACACACCTATAGAAGTATGTATGTGACTGTATCTGTACACAGGGCCTGGTCAGAGCTGTACGCACCTATATAAGTATATATGTGACTGTATGTACACAGGAACTGATCAGAGATGTACGCACCTATAGAAGTATATATGTGACTATCTGTACGCACCTATAGAAGTATGTATTTGACTGTATATGTACACGGGGCCTGATCAGAGCTGTACACACCTATAGAAGTATGTATGTGACTGTATCTGTACACAGGGCCTGATCAGAGCTGTACGCACCTATAGAAGTATGTATGTGACTGTATCTGTACACAGGGCCTGATCAGAGCTGTACGCACCTATAGAAGTATGTATGTGACTGTATCTGTACACAGGGCCTGATCAGAGCTGTACACACCTATAGAAGTATGTATGTGACTGTATCTGTACACAAAGCCTGATCAGAGCTGTACGCAGCTATAGAAGTATGTATGCGACTGTATCTGTACACAAGGCCTGATCAGAGCTGTACACACCTATAGAAGTACGTATGTGACTGTATCTGTACACAGGGCCTGATCAGAGCTGTACGCACCTATAGAAGTATGTATGTGACTGTATCTGTACACAGGGCCTGATCAGAGCTGTACGCACCTATAGAAGTATGTATGTGACTGTATCTGTACACAGGGCCTGATCAGAGCTGTACACACCTATAGAAGTACGTATGTGACTGTATCTGTACACAAGGCCTGATCAGAGCTGTATGCACCTATAGAAGTATGTATGTGACTGTATCTGTACACAGGGCCTGATCAGAGCTGTACGCACCTATAGAAGTATGTATGTGACTATCTGTACATAGGAACTGATCAGAGCTGTACACACCTATAGAAGTATATATGTGACTGTATCTGTACGCACCTATAGAAGTATGTATGTGACTGTGTATCTGTACACAGGGCCTGGTCAGAGCTGTACGCACCTATATAAGTATATATGTGACTGTATCTGTACACCGGAACTGATCAGAGCTGTACGCACCTATAGAAATATATATGTGACTATCTGTACGCACCTATAGAAGTATGTATTTGACTGTATATGTACACGGGGCCTGATCAGAGCTGTACACACCTATAGAAGTATGTATGTGACTGTATCTGTACACAGGAACTGATCAGAGCTGTACACACCTATAGAAGTATGTATGTGACTGTATCTGTACACAGGGCCTGATCAGAGCTGTACGCACCTATAGAAGTATGTATGTGACTGTATCTGTACACAGGGCCTGATCAGAGCTGTACACACCTATAGAAGTATGTATGTGACTGTATCTGTACACAGGGCCTGATCAGAGCTGTACGCACCTATAGAAGTACGTATGTGACTGTATCTGTACACAGGGCCTGATCAGAGCTGTACGCACCTATAGAAGTACGTATGTGACTGTATCTGTACACAGGGCCTGATCAGAGCTGTACACACCTATAGAAGTACGTATGTGACTGTATCTGTACACAGGGCCTGATCAGAGCTGTACACACCTATAGAAGTACGTATGTGACTGTATCTGTACACGGGGCCTGATCAGAGCTGTACGCAGCTATAGAAGTATATATGTGATTGTATATGTACACGGGCCTGATTAGAGCTGTACGCAGCTATAGAAGTATATATGTGACTGTATATGTTCACGGGGCCTGATCAGATCTGTACACACCTATAGAAGTATGTATGTGACTATCTGTACACAGGGCCTGATCAGAGCTGTACACGCCTATAGAAGTATATATGTGACTGTATCTGTACACAGGGCCTGATCAGAGCTGTACGCACCTATAGAAGTATGTATGTGACTGTATCTGTACACAGGGCCTGATCAGAGCTGTACGCACCTATAGAAGTATGTATGTGACTGTATCTGTACACAGGGCCTGATCAGAGCTGTACACACCTATAGAAGTACGTATGTGACTGTATCTGTACACAAGGCCTGATCAGAGCTGTACGCAGCTATAGAAGTATGTATGTGACTGTATCTGTACACAGGGCCTGATCAGAGCTGTACGCACCTATAGAAGTATATATGTGACTATCTGTACATAGGAACTGATCAGAGCTGTACACACCTATAGAAGTATGTATGTGACTGTATCTGTACACAGGGCCTGGTCAGAGCTGTACGCACCTATATAAGTATATATGTGACTGTATGTACACAGGAACTGATCAGAGATGTACGCACCTATAGAAGTATATATGTGACTATCTGTACGCGCCTATAGAAGTATGTATTTGACTGTATATGTACACGGGGCCTGATCAGAGCTGTACACACCTATAGAAGTATGTATGTGACTGTATCTGTACACAGGGCCTGATCAGAGCTGTACGCACCTATAGAAGTATGTATGTGACTGTATCTGTACACAGGGCCTGATCAGAGCTGTACGCACCTATAGAAGTATGTATGTGACTGTATCTGTACACAGGGCCTGATCAGAGCTGTACACACCTATAGAAGTATGTATGTGACTGTATCTGTACACAAGGCCTGATCAG